>NC_135482.1:14300106-14976068 GCF_052094955.1 Ictidomys tridecemlineatus | reverse complement strand
AATTGGGCAGCCCATCTATTCAGCCTCTAGTGAGGACCTTCTGGCTGCATCACAGCATGGCAGAGCATGAGAGAGAGAGAGAGAGAGAGAGAGAGAGAGAGAGAGAGAGAGAGAGAGAGAGAGAGAGAGAGATCACATGGTGAGAGAGGAGTAAGGGAGCAAGCCAAGGAAGTAGAACTTGCTTTATAACAACTGGCTTCTGCCATAGCCAATTCAGTCCTGGGAGACCTAATTTGGATTTTAGAGAACCAACCCAGTCTCTTGAGAAAAACGTGATCCATTCACAAGTGCAAATCCCTCATGACTCTAAATGGCACTTGAAGGCCCCACCACCTCAGTACTGCTAAACTGAGTGATTTAGCCTCAACCTGACTTTTGCTGGACAAGCCACATTCAGACCTTAGCACTGAGAGAATCCAAATGGCCACTTCCTGGCTCCAGATCCTCCTGTTCCACGGGTCTGGCCCTCCATTGTGAATGAACCCATGCTTCTTCACCTGCTTGGGAGTTGATGATTTTATAAGCATACATACTTCCTTCTCCTGTCTTTCAAGCATTTTAGTTTGGTTAGAATTTATTGTTGGACCAAAAAAAAAAAAAAAAAAAAAAAAAAAACCAAAACCAAAACAAACAAACAAAAAAAACAGTTGTACTTTGTTCTTAAAGGTTTTAGCCCAAAGAAGGAGGCCTAACCAGAGAGCTTGTGTGCTCAACCAGAGAACTTCTGTAGAGTTGCAGTTTTGCTTTAGAGAGATACAGACCCATTCTTTGTCCTGTTTTGGCCACGTGGTGCTGGAGAGCAAGGCAAATGTGCTGATGCTTCTGCCATTTAATGAACAAGAGAGAAGAATGAGCTCTGAGGTGGTCCCTGTGCAGAGACAGTGTGATGCTACTGGCAGATTTCTGTTCTGTGCTCAGGATCCAATGCTTGAGTCACTCTGTCCTGCCAGGGTGTGTGGGTGGGAACCAATATAATCAATGATGTCCTAGGAGAATTTTACAACTTGGAGCAATCTCTCTAATCAATCTTTCAACATATTTTTTTCTTCAATTCCAGGTTTCAGCATACATGTGTATTCATACCTGGTCGCATACATGTACATATATACATTTATACTAAGAAATTTAATGAAATCACAGCGAGAAAAAAAAGCCCAGAAACAAAAAGAAAAATATTATAGATTTTTTTTTCCATCTGACTTTGGGCATGTCAAAGGATAATCCTACAAATACACTTTATCTGAACTTCATTTGCCATACCTTATGCATTTGTGAAAAGAGAATTCAATTTCTAAATCATAGCCCTTGAATTCCTTTGTAAGATATTAACCCAGCCATCACGTCCTTGCCTTTCTTTCCTCTAATGGAACTCATTCTAACTCTTAAGAGGATCATGTCATTTTGCACATCAGTGAATAAGCCTCACAACTCCCATTCCTGCCCACAGCAAGTGCCCTTGAGGTTAGAGCGCCACAGTTAAACACAAAAGGTCCCAATGCTCCAAGATTCCACAGATGCCTGTTGAATTACCAGGATGTGCATACACTGAGAACACTTCACAAAAGGGGTTTCTCCTCCAGGACCCTCCCCCACACTCTCACTCCCAGCACAACTAAAAGGGGGGAAAAAAAAACCCACTTCAAACAGAGCACCTGGTAGGAATCTTTTCTACTTCAACTAATTGCTATTTGCGATGGCATGAGGTCGGGGGACAGGCAAGGGGGTGGAGACTCCTCCGGCTAATAATGAAGTATCAAACCACAAAATGATTTCATACAGTGGATTGTTCCACGGCAGGGCAGCCAACATCTTACATTAATTTTGAGTTGCAGGAAATATAGCTCTCATACAAAGAAATACATTCCTAACAAGGCACAGAGATTAATTTTCAAAATGTCCTTAATGCAAAAGCAAGCAAAGAGTTTCAAGTTGTTGCAGACTTTCAGGGTGACTTTTATGGATGTCTAAAAATGACTCAACTTCCTGACTTTTTCAAAAGCATTAATGTTCCTAAAAGAGGAAACCCCCAACTTTTACACCCATGAAGGTTTTAATTATGCTTTTGTGTTTGTGACAACTTGTTTAATGTCTGTCTCATCGATTTGATCGCTCCTGTTACATGGACAGAATCTTTGTCTATGTTCTGTCAGCACCCTATCCTCAGTAGTTAGCACTGTCTGGGGCATAGGTGTTCAATAAATCTTGTTGGCTGCATGAATGAATGAAATCTAAGGCCACAGACAACTCTTTATAGGTGTGCAATATTGTCCTGTGGGTGAATGAGCGGAACTGAAGAGACAAGGGAAGAAGATTATAAAACTGTATACGTTATAATGAAGAGGAAATTCTTAGCTGTAGGGGAGAGATAATGTTTCTATATGTGGGTTATGGCATGAATTACTCTGGTAATTTGTGCCTATAAATTAATTAATTAATTAGTTCATTCATTCATTAACTCAACATTACAGTAGACACTCAGGGCTTTGCTTCTTAGACTGCTCTTATTCTCAGCTGGAAGTGGCTAGATACTCTTCTGAGAGAGGAAAAAAAATGATCCAGCTGAGCTTGGTGGTGCGTGCCTGTAATTCCAGCGTCTTGGGAAGCTGAGGCAAAAGGACTGTGAGTTCAAAGCCAGACTTAGCAATTTAGCGAGGTCCTCAACAACTTAACCCAAATAAAATATATAAAAGGTTGGAGGTGTGTCTTAGTGGTTGAGTGCCCCTAGGTTCAATCCATGTTATCAAGAAAGAAAGAAAATAATGACCCAAATTTATTTATATTTATTTACAAATTTGAAAAGTAAAATAACTATGGTTTTCATGGAAGTTCCATTATATTTTCAAAGGTGGTTTTGCTAACGTGGACTTAACTCTACTAGTTAATCTACTTAGTCTGTTTTCACTTTATTTGTGCATTACTGTTTATGTTTGCAGAAATCTCTTTTCCTACCATTGTTCCATGCCTTTACACCTCCAATTCTATTTTTCCCCCACTTTTTTTTTTAAATTGGTGCATTACAACTGTACGTAATTATAGTTGTATAGGATGGGATTTGCTGTTCCAATTCTCTTAACTGGATCAGTGCTCACAACGATTTGCTGAGCAAAATATTAGTGGAAAAAAAAATAAGTATCTAATTACTACATCTCAAAACCATGTTATAGGAACAAACAAGGATTAGGGCTCAAGTGTAAAGGTGAACATGAATGTCCCGGAACCACTGGATATATGTGATATGTTTTTGATATCCCCTACCCTGACAGATGAATGCACACAAAGAATCAAAATGAATTTCTGAGGGTACAATTTGCTATGAAAAAAGAATTACACCTAAATAATTCTGACTTCAAAGATGAATGGCTGACTGGATATGAGAACATGAGGTTGTATGTCTCTCCAGCATTCAGGGTATTGTGTGTTTGGAAATTGTGGAGGAGAAACATAAACCCAAGGACATTTTTAATCCGTTTTTAGACAAAGCCTGGTGATAAGCTCTTGATTTTCTCCAGGACAAGGACAAAAGCCACGCTTTCTGATACTAAACTGGTGAATTACTTAAATCACAGGAGAGACAAATGTTCTTGTATTATCATCCAAATTCATACTCCTCGAAGCAAAATATTATTTAGTTGCACTGTGGTTCAGATGATTATAAGACGGCTCTCGGGTTAATAAAAAAAGATATTATTCTCTGAGAGAAATCAGGATAAGGCGTTGGCATGACTCCTTCATCAGTGACACTGAAGGACTTCTTTTTAGTCACGGTACATAAAAGAAAGAAGTTGCTGAGACCTTATTGTTGGATGAAGCTTTTGATGTGCACAGTGTAGGTCAGCACTGGTCCTTTATGTGGACGCATATGAGGGCAAAGTTCCATTTCACGCACAGCCTGCAAAAGGTGACTAGAATCAGTAGCCAAGCGTTACCTTGCAAATAAAAGAGTTTGCACCAAATGCCATGATTCAAAGAGAGCTAGCTGAGGCAACTCTGAGGAACACTATTGACATTGTGCAGAGAAATGCAAGGTCTGTGCGACTCTTCCAAGTTGGGCAACAGAGGGGCCCTGACACTTTGCAGCCCGCACTTGATTCAGGGTCGAAATGGTGAAAATCACAAGTCCATGCATCTGTGGAGGGCGTGTCTTTATTACTAACTGAGCAACAAGGAATACAGAACATTTAGCTTTTTGGCACTAGTGTATGCTAGCTTTTGATAAAGAATGTGCTCTTGCAAAAATTTTTTTCCCAAATGCAGGATGAGAAAAACCATTTTTCTTCATAACACAAAATACTCTTTTAAAAAAAAATCAGATGATATATTTCTGGTCAAACTTTAAAACCACATGCAAAGGCTCCCTGAAAAAATACATTTGAGAAAAGGCAGAAAAATTAGTTCACAAGGAATTTACTGGCCAATCTTCCAAGCTGATTAATGCAATTTTTAGTTGTCACATAAGATATGCTTATTAAGCAGACACCCCAAACTACCAACTGCTCATGTACACCCCCAATCACCTTCCTGTATGCTCAGACATGCAAAACTATGAAGATACAGACATATTTCTTTCTCACTTTCCTTTTATTAACAAAAATGTGGTGTTAGACCATGTAATTTAATTTGTAACTTCTTCTTTATTAACCCCCAATACAGTATGGGTCATTCTCCAGATCAATAGATACAAAAATTCATTTAAAATAATCTAGTTTTATAAATAAAATAATGAAAAGTAAACCAATGGAATGTGTGACATGTCTGAAGTGAAGAATATTGTTAAGTGAATTCCTTGTTAATATGGAATTTTATGTTAATAGCTGATCTTTTAAAATTTAAAATTTGGGCTGTGCCTCTTTAACAGTTCTTCGGGTGTAATTGATTTAAAATAGACTGCAAATATTTAAAGAGTACTATTGATAAGTTTTATCATATGAATATGCCTATGAAACTATCACCACAATTAAGATAATGAAAGTTCTCTCATGCACCTGGGTGATCTTGCCCTCTGGCCCCGCCCACTCTCCTCCAGCTATATCTGTAGTTTAATGCCCATTATATGCATGAGTGAATAAAGATAGGAACAGAATATGAAGGGAATGAGATATTGGGAAAAGCAAAGGCACATAATGCAAAGGAGCATCATGCTCAGCATAACTTCTGTGGCTGAAACAATACCAAGATATCATACTTTACAACAATAAACACTTATTTCTCTCAAGCACGTGCATATGGGTCTCCTGGGGCTTGGCTGATACCATCTGGTTATGGTTGGGTTCAGCTGGTTGGCTCTAGGGGCTGCAGGTAGATTGACGTCTGCTCATCAGGTGTCTCATTCTGGGACCAGCGGGCACTGACAGTATGTTCAAGCACAAGAGGCCAAGCCCAGTCACGCAAGTTCATTTAAAATTTCTTCTTGCTTCAGGACTACCAGTATTCCGTCATCCAAAACAAGTCACATGGCAAAGTCCAGCATCAGACTGGTGAGTAAACGTGCCTTGGCTACTCTGGTGGGAGGTCTTGAATAATGATCTGGTAAAGGGCATAGATGCTGTTATGGTTTGATTCTGGAATGTTCCCCCAAAGCTTGAGTGTTGAAGACTTGGCTCCCAATGCAGGAGTGTTCAGAAGTGGGGCTCATGAGGGCTTTGACCTTATCAGTGGATTAATCCATTGAAGGATTAATATAAATTGATAGTATTATCGAGATGGAGGAAGTAGGTCACAGAAGGCATGTCCTGGAGAAATTTCTCTTGTCCCCAGCCCTTTCCACTCTTTCTCTCCCTGCTTCCTGGCCACCATGAGGTGAACTGCTTTGCTTAGCTATCACCTTCCACCAAGATGTTCTTCATCATCTCAGGCCCAGAAGCAATGGGGGCAAATATTCATGGGCTCAAACCCCTGAAACTGTGAGCCAAAATAGATGTTTCCTCCTTTAAGTTGTTTTTCTCAGGTATTTTGTCACAACAATGAAAAACTAACACAGATGTGATTTTTTTTTTTTTTAACGGAAAGGAGTGAGGATGGGAGGGATAATTCAATATATCATAAATAGCTACATGGTAATATGGAACTGGAGTTGAAAGGTGGGGAATTCCTATTTGATGGTGGAAACTCTTGGTGCCTTTGACAGCGTGCAGGTTATTGAATGACAGGTTACTGAAGGACATGACTGACTCTGGAACCTTAGGACATGCCATCTTTAGCAATTACATGCAGGATAAGAGGAATGCAAGGAACAATTAGAGGGAAGCTATCAAATGTGCCCAGGGAATGTGGTCAGAAGCCATCGTTCAAGCAACCAAAGGCCCTACTAAAATGTCAATACTTCCAAACAAAGGCATTTTGTGATTCCGCCTCCTGACTTCAACCTTCTCAGCTAAATGAGAGAACCAACGTGGAGTCTCTGAGTGAATCTGTTTTCTTTTCATTTGCTTCCTACTATGACCGAAAGAAGTATCACAAAGCAGGAAAATAGAGCTGATTTCAGTTCTCTGCCAAATCCTAAAACATACACAAGGAAGGGCTATTCACTGTGCCACAAACCCTTCTATATATACACACACACGCAACGGCCTGAACTCGGTACCGTTTACTATGAAGGATCCTGTGTGTCTCATATATTTAGTACATTGTCTGGTCAGCCTTATGGAATTATGCACTCACTCATTTTCTATGACTCATCACTTCATAAAGCGCTGGGAGGACCCCGACCACAGCTGTGCAGAAACTTCCATAATAAAACCATAATGGACACTGCACAAATTGCCTTTTTTTTAGGTTTGAGGTTTCATTGCCATTGGGAACATGGGATGAATTTCCTTGAGGCTTGGTTTGAAGAATGTCTAGTTGCTCTCTGCCTAATCCTGAATCTGGTCTATAGCTTTAGGGAGAAAATAGGCTCTAAACCCAGTGCTAAATAGTGGCATTGTTGGTGTGTCGTTGAAAGGAAAGGCCTGTGGAAAGGCCTATTTCTCCTCCTTGGACACGTACTGAGAAGAGGAAGTGACAGCTTAGTCCTCCTCCATTGGCCATCTGGTACTTTCACTCCGCGATCAGTATCCCTGTGGATAAGGTCATGTTCTGAAGCAGTATGTCAGTTATCAACGGATGACCTCTGCTTATCCCTCTTTAACATAGCCCGTGGTTTCCGTCTCCTGACTGGGCCACCACTGCCAATCATGGTGTTTAGGGATCACGGCAAACCATCTCTCCCTAGATTTGCCTCTTCAGTCTCACCTTCTCTCTCACCTCTGGCCTGGGCCACCCTTTCACTTGCCCTACTTCTCTCTTCCTACACTTTTTTTTTTGTCCTTGAATCCCACTCACCCTTCTTCACATGACAGAAGGAACCATTTTCTCTGGAAAGTCTCTCCTGAACCAGTTAGTGCTGAGTGGAGGGGCTTTACCAGGTGCTCCCATAACCCACTTTTAGTACTCACCACTCTGCATCAGAGTTACCTGTTTCCTTCTCATTCTCCCATGAAATAAGCTCCTGGAAGGCAGAGAACTTACATCTTCCTCATCGCAATCTTAGCTCCTAGCGGGGTCCAGGTACCTACGCCCAGGGGTCCCTCATACAGGTTTATTAAATGAAGGGCTGAATGGAAGGCACCTCCTTTGATGGAGATAAAAATCTGTCAAGGAAGATTAGTGCACAGAACACTAGTTGAACTTAAAATTTTAATCCCAAATTACCAGGAGAGAGAGAGAGAGAGAGAGAGAGAGAGAGAGAGAGAGAGAGAGAATATCAGAGCATAATGAAGAGGCCGTGTTCAAGCTGTTTCATGAAGAGTTTCATGAAATAGATGAGGGATGTACGGTGGAGGGAGCAGAGTGAGCAAATATAAGAGGAAGCCTCATTTATGGTACGTCCTGAAAAAGGAAAAAGAAATGTCAGTTTTCTCGGAGGGTCAGATGCATGATAGGGAAACCAAATTGTGATAAAGAATGGGAAGAGGAGATTTGCCGTCAGATTCTGAAAAGCCCTTGAGGAGCCCTATTGGTCAACCTGTGTTCCAGCAGTATCACTGCCCCCTGGGCATCTGTCAGAAAGGCCTTCTGATTCAATTCTGATGCACGCTAGAATTTGGGGGGTACTCTCATCAGAGAATGGGAATTCTCCTCTTGCTCTGAGGCCCACTGCCGTCGTGTTTGTATTTACTGTAGTATATCTTCCCCAAATCTCCCCCAGGGACACTACTTTGAGGTTCATTTGACGAGTTAAATAATCTGTGGTGCATTCTCTTGGCTTCTGGATCATGTATCAGACATCTTCAGAGAAGTCTGACCTCAAAAACCATCTCCAGTCCACAATTTCTGCATTAACACATTACATCCCTGCTCCAGATTCCAATTTATCAGTGGAAAAACTCTTCCCCTTCCTGTAGAGTTTGTTTGTGGGATTCCTCTGCTTGGAACTTTCCAAGAGAAGGAAAGTCTCAGGAATGGTTTATGTTTGCTTGTTTTTTGGGTGAAATCACAGACCACTGCTCTCTCCAGATCTGTTTCCTTAGGATTTAGCAGTTGTTCTTGTACTGATGCCCATTCTGTCCTTCTAAACAAGGTCATCTCTCTGGCAGCCTCAGAGCGTCACTATCCTTTATTAGAATTCCTATGCACTCCTCAGGTATGGAGGACTGATGATAAGGTCACCCCCACCCTTCATTCTCATGGACACCTGATGCTTGGGGTTAGCAAAAAGATGGAATATTCAGTCTCTTAGTTGATCTGCACACCATTTGCAAGGATTCCCCTGGTTTATTTTTGTTGTGGACTTTGCGTTTCTTAAATAATCCAAGTTCATTGTCGTGTCTCAAGCTTTTTATGCCCTTCTTTCCACTTCATCCTTAGGAAAGTCTGGTAACTACTCAGTTACAAGCTCATCTAAAGACCTGGCACTTTTCTTTGAAGCTGTTCTTCATTCTCAAAATTATGTGATATGCCTTTACCATTGAATTGTAAGTTCCGTGAGGTTAGAAACCATTTATGACTTGTTTACCGTATATAGTATTTTATAGCAGGGCCTGGAACATGGCCAGGGCTCAATAACTATTTTAAAAATTCCATTACTGAAAAAGTGATGTGATATGATATGTAAGTCAAAATAATTTACCTCTTAATAAGCCAGGGCCTGATGCCTTGTAGTTGTCTGCATTAATGACACAATTATTGACACCTTGGCACATCCCATGCCCATCGCACTGGAGTGTATTCCCTTTGCCTCTGGACCTACCACAATTCTGTTCCTTCTTTAAGACTCCATTCGCAGTCACATGTAAGACCACATACATGGATTGTGCCTTTCACAACTCCAGGGGTTGATGTTCTAGGAGGCCACAACATGAATGGCACCCCCTGGAGGTGTGCAAGCTTAGATGTCTCCTCTACCAGGAAACGTTTTTCAGTACGGATTATAATCTCCATGGCACAGTGATCTTTGTTTCACCCAGCACCTAAAACAGAGACCTGCTGGTAGCAAACAGAGTATAAATATTTGCAGAAGGTATGAATGAGCTCCTCTGTCGCAAAGAGCCATTTGTCCTGTGTGCTTCACACCTTGTCCTTGTTCCTTAGGAAACTTTTTGTATGCAATGGTGTGGATGAACTTAATAATTATGATCCAGCTTCCAGTGGTTCTGGAACTTGATTCCTCCCCATCCCCCCTGAAATGTGAGGGCCTAGAAGAGCCTGTCATGACGAGATTGAAGACCCTCTGCCGTCTCTGCCAGGTGGATCAACTTGCCATGGAAATATGTGGAAATTGTGCACACCCATGTTTTAACCAGCCTGGAAGTTTTACTTCAGGGTGTGGTACATGCAGTTCAGGCCACAAACCATGGTTTCTGAGAAGTGCTGTTTTGAGAGTGAAGGCTCTGGAAACTTGGAGAGGAAGTCCAATCAGCTCTGATGGAGGACAGTGATACTCCAAGGTGGCCAGCCCAGCTCCAAACATTAGGCACAGCCACCCACCAGGCACTGCTGGCTGGAGTTGTATGGTAGGGTGGTTTCCTGTGTTTTGAACAGTTAGGAAAAAAGGAGGGCGTCATAAGCTGAAGTGGGACGATCTCATATTTCCAATAGAACCATCTGGAACAGACGATTTCATGTTCTGTATATTTAGGGGTCTCAGATCTTGCAGGGTTGTTTGTTCTCACTAGCTGTACGGCCCAGGGGTCTATTGCAGTGTTCTGCTTCACAGGACGTTTATGGAAAGATGCCCTCTGTTGGCCATGTCATCTCCCAGGATAAGATGTCAGTAAACTGCGGCCCCCCGGAACCAATCTGGTCTGCATCCTGTTTTTGTAAATAAAGTTTTATCAGAATTCAGCGGTGTACATTGGTTACTGCTTTTACTCTACCATGGCAGATTTGAGGAGTTGAAATGCAAACCGGGGCACACAAAAGTTAAAACTATTTAATTTCAGTCTTACTTAGTAATTTTATTATGTCTTGAATGACTCTATCTCCAAATACAGTCATTTTCTGAGGTACTGGGATTAGGGTTTCAAAACGTGGCGTTTAAGAGGACACGGAGTGTCCCAGAGTCTCACCATGTGGCCTGGACTCTCTTCCTTTCTGCAGGCCCCACATTCCTATGTGAGACCACATATGGGGGTGTCACGGTACTAACCCACCGTGGATGATATAGCTGGTCTGCTGGCTGGGCAGGTCTCCTCATCTTGTCCACTTTCTTTATCAGAGGAATTTCAACTTGGGGTCAAGGGCTCCCTAATGACTGTTTCCCCCATTTCAACCTTCAGTTAAGTTTTTAACATCAAGGTCAGCCCAGTAGAGATAAATCACATAAATACTTCCAATGTGCTACCTTTCTTTTAAAACCAGGGGCAAACCGTTTATATGGAGGGCTACTTAATAAATGCTCAACTATAGGAAATTAACTAAGTCCATTAGAAAATAGCCAGAGTGTAGAAATGTGATATAGTCTTTTAAAAAGTTTGATGAATAATATTTAATGATCCTGAAGGCTCTGTTCCATATTTTTAAAGGGAAAAAAGGCAAGGTACATTAAAAAAAATCCATTCACTCATTTAATGAGTGTTTATTGAACACCAGGCACTGTTCTAGTTTAAGGGGGATTCGGTGGTGAGCAAAGCAAAATATTTGCTTCCATGGGGCCTCAACTGCAGTGGGAAACATGGATAAGGCGGTATATGATGCACTGGAGGAAAATAAAGCAGAATGCAAGAATGAGCAGGAGAAGCAGCTATTTAGCTTGTGTGCGCAGGAAGGCTCTTGGAGGGGTTGAGATTTGAGCAGTGACTTGGTTGGGGGGCTCAGAGGAAGAGCAAGAAGAGAGGACACAGGTGCAGAAGTCAGGAGGTAAGCGCATGCCCTGAGTGCCTGGAGGAAGTCAGCGGGCCAGGGTGGCTGGAGTGGAGTGAATCGACTGGATGATTTCAATTCTGGAAGAAAAGTGGAAATGCAGAGGGGGAAGAGGCTGTGTGGAGATGTAGCAGGATTCGGACCCTCCCTGTGGGTGATCCTTATTCCTTTCCCTTTGGTTTTCTATAATACTCTGAATTTTTCTACCACACGTGTGTATTACTTTAGAAAAAGTTTTGGTGTGAGACTTTCCACGGAGCTCATTACCTTTGCCCCGGAAGTTCTCCGTGGTCCTGCTGTGCCAGTTTTTAGACAGCCACTCTGCAACAGAAGAGAACCCCTGGCTGGGAAAAGCAGAGAGAGCGCTTGTTCAGATGCTCTCCGACAACAGCGCAGCCCCTGGTTTGCAGCGAGTGATGAAGGTGTTAATGTTTCCTCCCAGTGGCGTCTGTCCGCCACCAATGTGCATCGGCTGAGTCTAATGACAACCTAATTGGCAGCAGAGATGGGAGCAGATGTCTCACCTAATAAAAAGCTTTTGTGTCCACGGGTTTGACCCCTTTGGGGCTTTGGTACTGTGTGTGACCCCCGTGAGCCGTTGTGACCAATCAAGCATGTTTGTCGATTGTTGCTCGCAGTGTGTCCCAAGTGTACAGAGACACCTGGGCCAACTGAGCATGCTCACAGGCTCTCCCAGCCCTGGCCTCGGCCTTGTCTTTGTTCCCTCCATAAGACACCACAGGCTGGAATCAAGGGCTTTATTGGCATGGATTCCAAACAGTTCTTGTAGCTAGAGTCGTCACCCCACCCCATGTATGCTGTGAGTATGTATATGTATCCTGGGGGATTTACAGTGGGTCCTCCATTCCCCGGACCTAAGCAAGTGAGGAGGTTGGTACTGTTTCTGATCTCTTGAACAAAGAGGGGCCATGTGACTTGAAGGGACATGGCCCGCGTTTCCATCCTCTGGTATCAAGGAGACCAAGGGCTCCCTGGGTGGGGAGGTTGGGGGGAAAGTGATCTGGGATTAGATATCCCCTTTCCCTCCTGAATGTGCACCTTCTAGGTAAGGTCAAGGTGATGGTTATCAGCTGGCAAAGGCAGAGATCTGGTGGAATTAGCCATGCTGATGAACAGAATATGCTGCTGTTAATAGTCCCTTTATGTTGACCTGAGCAACCAGCGATCAGAATTCAGGTGCATTGTAATAAGGTTAACTGCCAGGAAGCAGGAATCTACCCAAGGAGAGCCCTTCCCTAAGAGGGATTACTTTGAAAAGTTTGGATTCTGTGATCCCAAGTCCAAAGTTCCTAAGTAGTCAAGGAAGAAAGGAAACAGATTCCATGGTCAAATGGATCTGGCCCTCGCTTGGTCAGATGGGTTTGGAAAAACTGCTTCAGGCCTTATCAGAGCCTTCAAGGTACAATATAATTAATGGAAGTGTGTTAATTGGACTCAGAGTTCCTTATGAAATAATTGTATTGGGCAGAATACTGATCAATGTTTAGGGAGAAATTGAAACAACTTGTCTTTTTTTTTTTCTTCTGATTTTTGTTAGTGTTTCATGACTTTCTAATAAAAGAAAAAAAAGTTCGAGTCTGTGGGGAGGGTTCCCATGAGCCTCACCAGCTATAAATGTAGTTTTCTGAGTCGTTCGTGGGTTTTGGAACCAGTGGTCAGACAGATAGGAAATGGAAAGGGAAGGACTCATCACCACGTCGTTCTCAAGATTCCCGTTGCTTCCCCTCGGCTCTATTTTTACTATTGGGTGATTCTGGGCCACTTCCTGTTGTTTTTACACTTATTGTTGTCAGAGGAAGCCAATTCATTTCAATATCAGCCCGAGCAAAACATTTAGGACATTCTCCGCTGCTACCAAAAAGGAACCATGTATGTGCTGCTTTGCATTCCAAAGCCCAGCACTCAGACAAACACAACCAAACAAAAGGAAAATAAGCCAAACACACTCCCCACCCCCCACACGCATGCACTGGCACACACACACGCACACAACTCACGCATGCATGCATACACGTGCAGAGTGGAGGAATTCTCTCCACACAGGACCAAACATCCTGCCAGGCCACTGAGATCCAGTCCCTCCAAGACAAAACAGCCTGAAAATAGAAAACTTACTAAGCTTTTCCCTGCCTCCCTTTTTATCTTGGAAGAGGAAAGGGAAGAGGTGACAGAGAAGAGGAGAGAGGAGAAGATGGGCCAGGAAACAGCATGGAGCCCTGGAGCATCATGTGACCACAGGCTGAAAGCGGAGCTACAGGCGGGTCTCTCCGATGCCCAGGGACACCGCTGACCTTCTCCTGTGCGCTGGAGCCTCTGAGAGCTGGAAAGTCCATCCATCTCCTCGTGTGCCGAGGCTCCTCTCCCTTTCCTCCTCTCCTCGCCTCCCTTCCTAGCAGAAGTTCCCTCTTAAAGCCACGCGATGGCCACTCACCTGGGAAGGACCAGCATCTGCCGGGCATGCACCAGAGGTGGTGTTTAAGTCAGCTGGTTTGCTGCTGTGATCGAAAGACCAGACAAGAGCCATTTTAGGGTTGGAGAAGTTGATAAGCCACTTATGGTTTCAGAGGTCTCAGTCCACAGACAGCTGACTCCATTGCCCTGGGCCAGAGGTGAGGCAGAGCCACCTGGGGGAAGGGGGTGGGGGAGGGAAGAAGCTCAGGGCAGGACAAAGTGGAGGAAACAGAGAGACAGAGAGAGACAGAGAGAGGAGAGTGAGAGAGAGATACCTGCTCACCAGGGACGGAATATAAACCCCCGATGCACGCCCCCAATAACCTCCTTCCTCCAGTCCCACCAGGCCTGCCTACAGCTACCACCCAGTTAGTCCATTCAAGTGGGTCCATGCACCCATCAGGTTAAGATGCCCCAAACCAATCATTTCACCTCCAAACTTTCTTGCGCTGTCTCACACGTGAGCTTCTGGGGGACACCACATCTAACCCTAACAGGGCGGGAAAGGGAGAGAGAGGAGGACCAGGAGGGGCAGACCCCCAGGGAGCTCCAGCTCTGGGCCAGGCCACGCGAAGTCTTTTCAGAGTTCCTCTTATTTGATACTCACAGTAACACTCTGAGGGAGGTGTAGTTCTCAGCCCTGTTCTGTACAGGAGGACATCAAAGCCTAGAGAGGCTAAGGAACAGGTTAGATGGTTTGGAGGCAGGATTTAAATACGGACAAGCTCGCTAACATCTAAGCCAACGTTTTCAGCCACCTCCTACTGTGCTCCACAAAGTCCTCAGGGGCCCACACTTCTTCCTGCTCATCTCTATCCAGAGGGATGAGTCTTGCCCTCATGGTGCCATGTGACAGCTAGAGCCCCAACCATCAGTCTGCGTTCCAGGCTCAAGATGAAGGTCAAAATGAAAAGAAACTCATCAAAAGCAGCACACTGCCTGTCTTTTAGAGATGAGTTTTTCAAGTTTCCCTGGTCACCACAATTTCACTTGTTGTCCATTGGCCAACTTTAGTCTCAGGGCTTCTGCCTCCTTGCAGGAGAGACTGAGAGGCTGGGACATAGGTTCTTTATTCTGTGATGCCATGTGTCCAGCTAAAAACGTGGGTTTCCCATTGTCACACAAGGAGGAAATGGACACAGGGGCACAGGGTATGCACGAGCAAATCTTTCAAAATGAAAGTCGGATCCTGTTCTGCTTAAAACTGTGTCCAGTGTCTGAGTGCGGACACTCAGGCTAGAAGCCACAGCCTTCGCAGTGTTCCCTAAGGCTTTGGGCATCTCCCCGCACCCTGGCCTCTCTGACCTCATTTCCTAAGGCTCTGTCCCTGCTGGTGCTGCTGAGCCCTGCCAGCCTCAGGCTCTGCCCCCAGGCGTCTGCTCATCTCAGCCTCCTAGGTCTCAGCATCCCTTCTCCTGGGCCCACCCCAGCCATTATCCCCGTCTAATCCCACCTGGCCATTCTCTGTCGGCTCACATAAAGGCTCGTGAACTTGTTCTCCCATTAGAATCGGAGCTCAGTGAGATCCAAGCTTTCATCTGTTCCATTCACTGCTTTGCATCCAGGGGACCTTCCCCAGCGCCGGGCACGCTGTGGGGATCCAATAAACAAGTATTGAATAGACGCAGGATGGATTGAATAACGTCCCGCTTTGCCGGTCTTCCAGAACTTGGGAGAGAATGAACCGAGGTATGCAATCTAAAAGGGCTTTAAGAGTAGGAAGAGTCAAAGATCAATTACTCTGCTGGTCTTTGATGTCCTCCCGCCCGTAAAGACACCCCGTTAACGGGGAAATAAGCCGCGTGCTGTTGGCCATTACTGTTCTGAGGTGAGCACGGTGGGAGGGAATTGCCAGTCATTTCTTCCCAAAGCACCAGTACCATTTGTTCTCAACCCAGTCCTGCCCCGGACTTTAGTTTTGAATGAGTGTGGCTTTGTGGCACATAGTTCCCTAATATCTCACTTTGATGGTTTATTGCATCTTAAGTGGCATGGAATTGAAGTCTGGGACGATATCAGGCTGATTTCAGGGCGTCTTTTCTTCTCTTTGTGTCGTCACAGTTGGGGAGACTTGTCAAGCTGTGTTTGGCCAAGTTAAATGAAGAGACCAGATGGCCCCAAAGAAAGGAATTTGGGTTCAGGTTGAGGAGGAGAAAGGCTGGGGGAGGTCGAAACTCCTGCATAGTTTTGGACCAAAGATCAGAACCACTTTCGGTACTGGGGGTACATTACTGAGTGCTCGCGTACCCCAGCAGAGTTTTACAAGAGCGGCGTTTCTTTTTGTGTGATTAATCTCCTAGAACTTTCTGCCAAAACTTCGGAATCCCTTTGCTGTGCTGGAGTTTTAATTATACGTGGCTTTTAGTTTCCAGAGACAAGAGAGCATTGATGTATGTCGCACACAATGAAAAGAAAAAAGAAAAATCAGGAGATAAAGAAGTCACTTTGCGATTTTGCTTTTGGCGGGCACTTTTAGGAAGAGAGAAAACAAAACCCCAAATTGGGGAAGGAAGGATGGGAGGAATCAAGAAGGAAATTTTTTAAAAGTCCTTTCCTCCCCTGTACAGAAAAGGCGGCTGGCACAGAATCCCAGCTCCAAGCCGGATTAAGAAGTGGCATCCTTCACCGTCTGGCCCTGCGTGGGGTCAGGAGGCAGGAGAGAGGAAGTCAGACGGCAGAAGGTGGCGGGCATCCAGACAGGAAGCAGGCCTAGTGTGAACAAGTGTCTTCGTGGTAGGGACAGATGGAAAAAGAGACTTTAGAGAAATACTGCTGAGAAAGGATACGCCTGGATTCCTAATGTCCTCTGCTGCAGCGTTACATCGCAGCTGGTGCTCAACAGTCCTGGTTTTTGTTGTTTTTTTGTTTTTTTTTGCTGTGCTCCATATAAAATGGCTAGGCTTCTGCTCTGCAGCCTGACAGTGTCAATGTGACCCCAAGGGCAAGATGATGACACACCACGCAAGGGAGAGCTGGAGCGCCAGATGGCCAGGGTTGGCTGAACTTTTCCAGCTCCATTTGGAACGTCTCTGGCGTGCCAGGGTGACCCAGTTGCCAGGTGGCAGGTCTGCAGTGGAGATGGTACATCACTCACATGGTGCCTGTCTCACTCAGGCATTCTAACAATCCGATGACATAAATACGCAATGAGCTATAGTCACCTTGGAAAGAAGAGAGGACAGAGGCTCAGCAAGATTGGATGGCTTGCGCACGGGTCGCTGAGCTAGCAAATTGTAAAACCGAGACTGGAACCTGGCTCTCTGTTTCCTGTTGAGTGCGTTGCTCATGGGTTGAGTTGTCAGCTCTGATTGGGGTGCACTCTGCTGGATGCCGGTGGGTGGGTGGCGGTGAGGAGCTGGACAGATGTGACCCTTCTCCTTGGGGCTCTTCTAATCTAAAAAAGGGAGACAGGGTGAATGCAAAGAAATAACTGGATATTCAGGCACATCTGCATGTCCCAAGGGCTTGTTGGAAGCTTCAGCAAGCAAATCTCGGGAGTTTTGAAAAGATTCAGAAAACTGACTCATTGGTTTGGCTGTTGGAGGCTTCTCCATTGGAACTATGCTCAGATTTAGGCCAAAAGATGCATTTGACTGGAGAGAAGGGACTTAGGATTGAGATTGGAGCCGTTGTCAGCAAAGAAATTAAACAGCCTGAGAAAATTTTCCAGGGTTGATTTTTCTACATAGATAATGAGACTTTTCAGACTTGTCGTAACTGGGATCTTGATATAGAGAGGTGTCTGGAAAATGTTGCCCTGAATGTCATTTGGCTTCCTTTTCACAATTTTCTTGGTATGGCATATGATAAATTGCGAATGGCTGGTTTCTTGGAATATCAATGACATCCAATTCTCCATGATCCCTCAAAACCAGGAATAATAAATGGGCAAAAAGAAGATGGAAGCATCACACTAAATTGAAGTGTGTCCTTGGGTTTCCCTGTCTCTTGTCCTGAGCCTGGGCAAATTCCTGGTGCAGAAACGGTCAGCAAGAAGATATCATGTGACACAAACTTATATGACATAGTAGACTCAGTATCTGGTAAAAACCTCCTGATTCTTCTTGGGACAACCATCCCTGTCCCAGTGCATTTAGTCTTCAGGGTCTGGCCACCATGTCCCCCACTTGCTTCTGACCAAGAGATGCCTAAAACTCAAGCAAGGTCAATCCTCTCTCCTCAGAGCTGATCCTTGGGCAGAGCAACTTGCAGGTTTGAAGCTGTTCACTCAAGTAGACAGCAGTTCTCTGGAGAATCTGCCCATTAGAGTCAGCTCCCTAGATACCCCAAGCCTGCTTCTCCTACTCTGCCCTCTGCTCTCGCAACCAGTTCCTTGACTTCATCCAAACTTCTCTTTCACTGTTGGACAAAGTTTATGATGTTTGCCAACAAAAAGCCCCAAAAGGATGGACCAGGGAAGCTATAAGCATCTTTGCAGGGATATGTCTGCTTCTGTCTGTCCTCTGAGCCACCCTAGAGCGTAAGAACCTGGCCCACAGACCACAGCTCTCAAAAGCAGAATGTGTGACAGCAGGAGGCTGGAATGAGGGTGGGGGGTACAGTAAAACATAGCTTCTATTTCAGAAAAATGACCAACAATCAGTCGCCCCTTGACCTTCATGTCCAACTGTGAGTGTGACGTTAATTACAAGGCTGATTTAAGTCTCAGCAGCAAATTTACATGCTGGAGGTTCAATACTATATCTAGCTAAATGTAGACTTTCTATTTCTTGTTTTATTAAAAGCCAAAGAAGCAAAATATATTTCTAATTTCATTATGATCACATTTGCATCCTGAAGACTAATAGTAAATGATTAATATAGTAACGGGACACCTAGAAATCTATAATGTCCTTTGTTAAAGAGTTGGCTTTTATATCTATGGTATGGAGCTCATGTTCTTTGACATTGGTAGAATATGTCACAAGAGAAACTGGCTAACATTTTACTAGAGAAGGAAAAGTTGGCCGGAAGTGAGGGAGAACCTCACAGCACTGGAATCGCATGAGAATCTGCAAACTAGACCAAGGTGACGTGTGGGTGCCATTGTTTAGTGCTAGAGGAGCTGGAACCAGGCAGGACAGAGGTTCTCTAGGGAGCTGCAGGTTTGGGATTCAGATGGGACCAAGTTCACCTTCCATTTATGCATTTCCTTTTGGTAGAGTTCTAGCTGTCTGCTCTGAAATTCATGACTTAACCACTAAACGTCTCTCTGCATGTGGAGCACGATTAGCTTATTTTAATATACTAAGAAAAAATGCCAATGAGAAGATGAAAGATCAGCAATGGAAAACTTTAGCAAAAAAAAATAATGATGTTTAACAGAATTGATTTTTGGAATTGAGGAATTAAAAGATTCAACCTATTTCTATCTACTCTTTCTGGGCCCAGGTGACGGTCACTCTGACACCAGTCACTCTGACACCTACTGCTAACACCAGTGGTCTTATAGTACTAACCTGGGAACTTCACTCTTTCTCTGTGTCTTTCTAGAAATAACCTTTTGTAATTGTATCCAGATTATGAATTGTATCATTCAGGGTTCATCCAGGAATGTAGATCCACAGGGAATATTGTGGGAATCAGACCTCTCATAAAAGACACTGGGAAACGGCAGGAAGAAAGGAAGAGGGATGGGAATGGAAAAGAAGCCTCTCTGAGCAGTCCTCCCAAAGCACAGGTGCAGGGGGACAATCTGGCCCTTGCAGGGAGCTGAGGAGCTGGGGTGCTTGAGAAGTCCCTCTTGGGAACTAGGGAATTGATGTTTCCATGTAGCTACAGAATGTTGGGTCCACAGTTGAGCATCTGGCAGTCAGAAGGTTAGTAATTGAGAATCAAAACTGGACACAGAGCCAAGAAGACCAAGGACAAGCTAGGACTCCCTGGGGAACCTCTGTATCTGGGCAGCACCCTATCTGACCGAGATGTCAACCTGCGGAGAGTAATGCTAACTGACTGCTTTATCTCCACCTCTCTTGAGCAAGTTCCTCTTCTGGCCAGCTCCAACCTGGAACCATGAAGATTGGGGAAAGGAGAGGAGGGAATCCTGTGAATGGTTCCAAGCTTAACCAAATGGACAGTGGAATAATTCAGAATGCTAAGCCTTAGCAATTTGGTGCATCCATTTTTTTTTTCTGAGTTTCACTTCCATATAAAGACAATGGTAAAATCGGGCTTCCACATGACATAATGCATCTGTCCTGCATAAAATGAAAACAGGTTGGCCTCCCCAACAGAATGGACCCTGCCCAGTCACATCTCTCCCCCTACCCTTGATATGGTAAGCCACTTATAAGGCTTACCATGTACCACACCTTATATGACACCGTAAATAACAGGAGAGGAGGGAAAAAAGAGAAAAACTGTATACACCTATGCATATAGAGGCACACAAATACATAGAAGAAAAGAACAGATTTTCATAATTATTACAATTACCATTTCTGAAACCGGGGATAGTTTCATAATAGATATCATAATTTCTTTCCATGAGCAGCGTCCCTATTCTCCCTGAGAACAGGGAATTCAAGGCATATTAGGTCTTTCCCAGACACACAAATGTCTGTTCCACTTAGAAACCAAAGAAAGAAGGGAAGGAAGAAGGAGGAAGAGGCTGAGAAGGAGGGCCAGGGGTGGGGAGAAAGGCAGAGCCTTCCAGGGAGGGTGATTTCACAGGAGCTTTTAGTCCTTGACCCCAGAGCTACGACCACGTGTGCTGCTTGTGAGTCGGAAGCTGTGTTTTCTGGTCTGACCTGGCACGAAAAAGCTAATATGAGAAACCTGTGTTTTAGAGCAATGAGATCATGTGACTGTCAGGACCTGGAGCCATGTGAACTCAGAAACGTGAAATAATTCTGGAAACAGAAACAGAAAAACGGCTCTCCGATCCTACGAGGGACTTCTCTTTTTTTTTTTCCCCCCTCAAGGAAAAAAATGTTTTTTTAATGAGGTTAAAAATAACAAAAATCATGATTTGACAAAATATTGAACACTTAGTTCAAGACAGAAGCTGGCAGGGTAGTGGGAAACATTTGTAATGGCTGAGTTTGGGACAATAAATCAAGAGAAATCAACAGTGAACTTAATCCAAACATGTGCTGCACATAGTCCCGGCTGGGTTTGTGCTACCAAGGTTAGGGCTGGGGCAGAGTTCAGCCGTGAGGGAGCACACAATTTGATGACATCTGTCGTCTTCCCAGGCACTTTTAGTGTTCCCGATGACTCCTGCAGAGGTCTTGGCCTTCTGCAATGGTGGCTTCACAGGAACAATGGGAAATGGAACCAGGGGGTTGAGCAGTGAGTAACCTGAACTCCCATGTTTCTTCAACCCCCGGGAAGCATGGTCCTCTTGCTGCTGACAAGATCAGACACCCTGGGTGCTCTGTGACGGAGATGCCTTGAGTGGTGGAATCAATAAATAAAACCATAAGATTGTAAGAAAGCCTAACAAACAGTCGTCCCAAACCAAAGAAAATCGGGGTGTCTTTGCCTCCTAGCACCACTATCATTTATTCAATCAACAAATATTTATAAAACACCGTATCAGATATTATGGGTGCCTTCCCACATCTCTGGAGTGTACTCTCTTCTGCTCTCATCAGTCCCTCTTTACCGGGGACGATTTTCCAAAGCTACTTTGCTGACCCTCTCCTGGATGAAGTGGTGAGGGGTCGGTGCTCGCTGGGAGTAGCCCTGCACCATGGAGGGAACGAGCTTTCTTAGAGACAAATGCTTCGGCTCTCCCACTCCCGGGGTGAACTGTGGCTGAGGCGTGTTGGAGTGCCATTTCACAGCATCCCCGTGAGGTTGAACTCCAGTGTCCCACAGCACGAGCCAGCCGATCTGCTGCCACTTTCATCGACTGCCTTCCTGTCCCTATCCCTGGCCCAATCCCCCTGGTGTTTCCTGAACCTTCCAAGTGGACTACCTCCATTAGCATCCTGGCTTGAGAGTCTGCTTCCGAGAAACCAGACACCTACTGTATGCCAGGCCCTGTGCCAGAGACTCACTGACTCAGGAGGCATCACTGGGGATTTCAGACTCTGGGGACAGCCTGGTAGGAAGACGTCTGATTGTACTTTGAGACTCTAGTCTAACAACTTGCATCCTAGAAGTCGTGTGAGATTTAAACTTGTAAAACTCTTAAAAAATAATGCCTTGGTATAGAGTAACAACCAAGCAATTATTCATTATTATGTTCATTATTCTGATGAGTTAAGTCATTGATCATTTAGCAAATTCTTTTTTTAAAATATTAATTCCCGTGCAGAGGTATCCGTTATGGTTTAGATGTGTGGTGTCCCTCAAAAGCTCATGTTTGAGACAATGCAAGAAAGTTTAGAAGTGAAATCATGGGATTCTGAGAACCTTAACCTCATCAGTGCATTAATCCCCTGATGGGATTAACTGGGTGGTAGCTGCAGGCAGGTAGGGTGTGGCTGGAGGAGGTGGGTCCTTGGGTGTGTGACTTTGTGGTTTATATTTTGTTGTGGTGAGGAGAGCTCTTCCTCTGCTTCCTGGTGCTATGTCCCTAGCTGATTTCCCTCTGTCACACACTTCCACCATGATGTTCTGCCTCATGTCAGGCCCCAAGGAATGGAGTCAGCTGTCTGTGGATTGAGACCTCTGAATCTGTGAGCCCCCGAATCAATTTTTTCTCTTTGAAATTGTTCTTGTCAAGTCTTTGGTCACAGCAATGAAACAAGTGACTAAAACAGTAGTGCCTTTGGCTCTTTGTGGGCATCAAATCTATAGGGACAGAGTGCATGCTGCTGAAGCTCTGTTCACTGTGTTAAAGCTTTACAGGTGGTAGTGGAAGAACAAGAGCTGATTGGTAGGCATAGCTGGTGAGTAGAGCTATGCGACAATCTAAGGAACCTTCTAGCACACAAGGACCATCTGAGGGCTGCTGACATATTCTGGAGCAGGTGAATCCAGCTTCTCTGGGTCCAGAGTGCTCCACAGAAGAGAGGCCATGCAGAGACTTGAAGCTAGATCACACTTGTCCATTTATGTGTTGATCAATTTGATGCATTTCTTCAATGCATTTTTATGTAACTTGGAGTTGCAAAGGTTGCCAGAGGAATCCTAAGGGGAGAACAAGTGTTTATAAACTAAATATTGTAAGCACTTTGGTACAACATGTGTGCAGATCAGAAACCAGAGGGCGGCTCCTTCCACCCTGGAGGCAAGAGAGGAAGTTCAGGAAGAGAGGACCCTGCTCGGAATTTTGACAGGCGGCTGACCCTATAGACACGTTGCCTCCATTTTTTCTCCATGACTTCCTAGAGCTGGGGCATGGGTGAGACTCTTCATTTCTCTGAATTTCACTTGGATTCTTCATCTGAAGGGTGAGATCTGGAGTCATTCCTTATTCGTCACGTATCTCGGGCCAATTCCTGGACTCTGTGAGCTCCAGTTCCCACGTGCAGGCGGCACCACTGATAATAGCAATGGTTCTCGCCTCAGAGGTTTGTCATAAAGAAAACGGACAGTGCCTGGCACAGGAAGTACCCAGTGGATGGAGTGATCATTTAGAAGGGACTCTGGCAGAGGGAGGGATTATCTGACAACGTTCCTAAACGATGACTATCTTTCTACAGTCTAGGACTGGGCCTGAATGACCAGCACACTAGATTGAGAGAGCTTTGTGTTTTGACTCACTGGCTAAAGACTTGGGCAAAGCCCAGTCCATGTACCCTGGACCTTCTCCTCCATGGGCTCCTTGACATGCACACCTGCAACTTTCTGCCTGTGAAAATACAACATTTTTCTGCACATCTAAAGGCTGATCATACTCTTCATTAATGACAGAGGGGAGTTGATGGAAGAGCACCCCATTTCCTTGCCCTCTTGCTAGGGTGTGATTCTGCCATGGTTATGACATTCACCCGGAAGGACTGACTAACTACCTGCCATGGGTAATACACACTTTATTTCTTTCATTGCTTTCCAATCTCGTGCTCCCATCTCTCTAACAGTAAACTCTAGGATCACCTCTCAAGTAAATTGATTGCACTGAAATTATTCATTCTGAGTCTACTTCTGGTTGGAGAACCCAAACCAAGACACTCATTGCCACATGCCTGAAACAAGCTCACGGGCCAAATGAAGTGCAAGGTCATACAGCTACCTGTGTGCGATCCTCACCGTCTAGACAGCAGCTCAGGTTCAAGCACATTTTTTGCTTGCTTGAATTATTTGGGCTGGCTTGCCCAGCCAGTCCTGGAGTCCCTCCAAAATTCTTCCAGCCCCTGCTTTCCTTTTAGTTTTGGAGATTTAACCTTGAACGCTGACAGGCCTCAGACAGGAACAGCACAGGCGTCTGTGCAGGGCCATGTAGGCTGCTTCTGGGAACAGGCACAGGGTACAAATGTGAAAATACCAAGGCCCTCCCACCTCCTCTGAGCCTAGAGATGAAGCTCAAACTGTTATTTCTCTGGAATCCATGCTATTATCAAAGGTGGGAAATAAACACAGGATTGGAAGTAGACATGGAAGTAGACATCAGAAGCACTAACGCAGGCTCACCCTGGGTCTGCAATCCACGGCTGGGCTCCAGAGCTACTCCCGTGTCTCTGTTCAGCAGAGCTGATGGGATTCGTTTTTCCCCAGCGCCCAGGCATCATGATACCTGGGTCCCGAGGAGAAATCTTCCTGCTGAGCAGATGAAAAGCACCAACCCAACTCCAAGTTCAGAGGTGGGAAGGAGGAGGGCAGGGTTTCAGGAGAAGAGGGGAGCCAATGACAAGCAGATAAAGCTGAGCATTTGCTGAGGGCTTCGCTCCTGTCAGGCACTGAGCTAAGCCGACACACCATTCGCTGTTGTGCTTTCTCTCTGTCTCTCTGTCTCTCCCTCTCTCTTCCTCTCCCACTACCCAGGTTTGGAGATGGGAGAATTGAGGTTCAGAGAAAAAAAAATTTTTTTTTCATTTTGTCCAAGATCACTGGCTATAAGAGAAGAGACATGGTGAAGTCATTATTTGTTTTTTTTTTTGTTGTTTCTTTGTTGCAACATTTCTTTGTAGAAATCCATGACTTTCCCCCCAATTAATCAAAAGCATCCAGTTACTTCACAGAGTATTGAAAAACGTTATAGCAGAAATTAAAAGTAAAAGAGACTCAATGTTTAGTTAAAACCCACATCACAAATACTAGGCTTAGAAAGCAAAAGCCTTTGCTCTATGAAGCCAAGTTTTTATCAAAAGGAAAAAGATCTTTGATCATAAGGATATTAGGAGCAGAACGCGAGCTGTAGATGATGGAGGAGCCCTGGACCACATGCTCCACAGCCGCGGGGGACTCCGTGGGCGTCAGCGGGCTGGGGAGGGCTGGAGGCAGCGCATGATGATGAAGGATGGCTTTGGAGTTCTATGCAACAGGACCAAACCTTGCCGGTAAGAGAGGCATCTGGAGAGCCACCACAGAAATACCTGAGCAGTACTCTTCAAATCTGTCAAGGTCATCCAAAACGAGAGAGTCTGAGATAGCCAAGGGGACCCAAGCAGACATGATGATTAGATCAACGGGGTGCCCTGGATGGGATTCTGGAACATGAACTCTAGCTCATGATAGCTTGTGGACACTGGCTCATTAATTCTAACCAATTGCCATACTAGTGGAGAAGTGTTAAAAAAGGGGAGGGGGCCTAGGTGGAACTCTCGGTGCTCTATTTACAATTTTTCTGTAAATCTAAAACTGTTTTAAAAAATAAGGTTTAAAAAATATTTGACCACATCTGGGTTGATGATCACCAGGCGTCTTTATCTCTGATACACCTTGTATTTTGTTCTATTTCAACCGTTGCATCCAGGAAAACCCCGAGGCTCAACTTCTCCTTGGTCCACTCTGACAACCCTGGGGAGGAAGGGTTGCAGGCTCTCAGCTGCGGTACCAGCACTGAAGAGGCTGTCCGAGCTGAACTCCAAACGGGAGAAAACCTTGGTGTTTAAGAGCATAGTCTCTGTCGAATATTAGTTGGCAACTTAACCTCTCACCTTTATAAACACACACACACACACACACACACACACACACACACACACACACACACACGCTACATATAGTAAAAGGCAATAACCTATATTTCATAGTCTATGGGGAAGTAGTAAGATTTGTGGCCAGTACATGGTAGTTTATATACTATCTTCTCCTCCACTAAAGAAGAAACAAAGATACAAAATTAAAGAAAAATTCCCATGATTTTTTCCTGAACCGTTATTTAGTATTCGTGAGCAAATTTTATTTGTCTATCTTTGTCTTTAGTTATTTATAGCTCACCATCCTGATTCCTTTTGTTCGCCTGTTTTAACAACCAGGGAAGTCTGCTCAGCCCTAGCCGAACCTACCTGGACTGCTTCAAAATGCCCACCTTTCCCTGGTTTAAGCAGATCTTGCAGTTGAACAATGAAGCTATGAAAGAAAAATTCATTTGCAGCCTCATTCTGCCATAAACCAGCAGCAGTGCCGTTTGAATAAAGCCCATTTTCAGATCCCGTGCCCTTTTCTATTCTCTTTGCAATACTGTTGCTTCTCACCTCCGAGGAATGAAGTGTTGCATCCGGAGAAGTGGCCCCGATCACCTGCTGATGATGTGTGGCATCAGGAAGTTGGAGACGAAGAGCCAGGTAGGATAGACTTCATCCAGCCTCTCTTCCTAACAGGTCTGTGGCTGTTGGCCGTGGTCCTTTTTCCAACCCTGAGCCTCAGTTCAAGCTCTTCCACTCTCATGCCCCAACTTATTTTCCTTAGTTGAAGCCTTAGCCTTGGGATCTGGAAAGCAGTTTGGATGTGCATGGTGGTTAAAGCTCTCCAGAGGAAAAAATAGAAAGTCACCATCAAGTAATGAGACCAGACTATTGGGTGTCTCATATCCTGGCTCCAAATGCAGATGCCAAAGATTCAGAAAGGATCTCAACCAAAGCAGCCCTGTTGGAATAAGGGACAGCTGCCTGTAGTGACAGGGGCTGCTGTGATCTGGGAGTTTGTTCTCCAAAACGCAGTTGAAACTTAATCCCCAACAGCATTCTGGTTGGAAAAGGTTCTATTCGGAGGTAATTAGGATTAGATGTAGTCTTGAGGCTGGAGTCCTCTGATGACATGAGTACCTTTGTCAGAAGAAGAGACATCCAAATAAGCAACTTTGATCTGTTGCAATTCCTGAACCAAGTTATGCTGCTGTAAGAAGGTCCTCACTACCTTCCAGCATTTCACTCTTGGACTTTCTAGCCTCTAGAACCACGAGAAGAATAAACCTCTATTCTTTTTTTTAAAAAAAAAAACATTTATTTTTTAGAAGTAGTTGGACACAATACCTTTATTTTATTTATTTATTTGTATATGGTGCTGAGGATCAAACCCAGGGCCTGGCACGGGCTCAGAGCTCAATCGCTGAGCCACAAACCCAGCCTTAAACCTCTATTCTTTATGAATTTCCCAGTCTGTGGTATCCTTTTGCAGCAACAGAAATTGGACGGAGACAGGAGCCACCATCGATCTGGATATGTGAGACCTCCTGCTAACTTTCAGAAGACTGCCTCATTGTTCGTTATCATACCTGATACTTGCAATAGGGCTGTGGGAGTGGAGAGGATCACCATCCATAACATAGGGCTCAATCCCCTACCACACTATGACTTCTTTTCCTAAGATTGGCTCCACAAATAAGCCCAGATCATGCCAAATCATACCATCTTGAGGAAGAAACATGTCTATGCTTTAGTGACTATATGGGCTGGATTAATGGCCAGGTCCACTGATTCCACCTCCTGATGCTGCCTGCCCCTTCCACTTGTATCTGAGCGGCTACCTCAGATCCTCCACCTGTTACACCTGTGCCATGTGTCCTTCCTTACTGATCTCTTTAGCCTCCCTCTGCCTCCAACCTGATCATTCTTCCTATGGTTTCCGAAGTGATATTTGAAAGTTATGCCATAAACATATACTGATGCTATTTATGAAATTAATATTCTCTGATGTCTTTCGAGGTGTGTGAAGATATCAATATTGGCAAGTCTTTCTTTGCTGAGAGAAATGATGGGATCAGACAAGCTAGAGTAATGCCTAATCGCCCTACATGAGAAAGGGGGAGATGGCGAGATGGGGAGGAGGGAGGCATGATTTCTAAAGACCTAGAGTCAGAGAAGATTAAAGACTTTGTAGGGGAAGGGATCAAGGAAAGATGAGAACTCAATGGACCTGGACCGGCGCAGGAGGGACCGAGGACTGGGGGACCTGGGGATTGAGATTCGGTACATGCTGAAATGTGATTTCCCCCTCGGTCCCACCCATAAAGCCTTCAGTTTCTGCAGCAACGTGGAAATGGCTGCATTGTGCAAATGTAGAGAAATTCCACATCTTCAGTAATGTTTTGTGGAATGGATTGTTCTTTGAGGGGATGTGGGGAAGCACTGCGTCATGCTGCCGGAATGGAATGAGGCAATGCAAACCAAGGCAGGATGCAGAGCGCACCAGACTTCAGTGCACAAATCCAACCTCCTGCTCTTCTGAGGAAGGCGTCCCTGGGTCCCCCCACCCCCCTGCTCCTCGGGGTAGTCCTGAGCCTCTGAAACATTCGATGGAATCCAGCTCCCTCCTGATCTGGAATTCACATACCTGTTCCATTGCTTCTTGTATTCATCTCTTCTTGGTGACATGCATGCACATATGGGCATGTACACACGCCCATGCACACACAACCCTTTCTACCATAGGGAATTTAACTGTAAGTCTAGCAAAGATTGCTGTGATTGTGTATGTTATTTTACCCTGGAGCAGTTATTTTATCTTTTCCTTGATGTTGCTCAGTTGGAAATGCCTGCTTCTCCCTCTCGTAGACTTAGATGCTGCCTGCCCTGGGCTCCCATTTTACTTTGGAGATACACTCTTGTGTTATCTGGTCACACTGTTCTGTAATTACATATTTGCATACTCATCTCCCTGACATGACCATGTGCTCCTTAAAGCCAGCTGTAGTTTAATATCTGTGAATTAATTAATATCTAGCAGATGCTAGAATATTGACTCTGTTGTTTGATGAACATTACCTTCTATGGTTTATAAGTATTCTACAGAGAAAGCACTAAAGAAAACCTACCTAGTTGGGAGGAAAGAAAATTTTTTATTGGTTCCCTAAAAACTTGCCCAATACTTACTGTTTTCCTTTCATAAAGCCTGGTAGTTTGGTGCTCTTCAATAAACTGTTACTCTCCATGATCAAGCCCTTGTGCCAGTCTTTCCAACATTAACTCCAGGCTTGGCGATGCGACTTACTTTGGTTGCTGGGATATCAGACAGCGTGGTGTGAAAGGATGCTTGATAAGTGCTTGTACAATGGGCTTTTCAACTTGGAATGATCTTTCTTAGGACTTAGATGCCATGCTATGGGGAAGCCCAAGTAGCCATGTGGAGAGGCACACATGGAGAACTGAAGTCCCTGATGATAATCCCAGGTGAGCATGCAGCCCACCTTCTGCCTACCAGCCTTCCCAGTATGTTGGCCATTTCCATGCAGAGCAGGAAGACCACCCAGTCAATCTATACAATGGTGGGTATAAATTGATTTTTTGAGATACTAAATTCTTGGATGGTTTTTTTATAAGCAACAGAAGCCACAGATGTCTCTCTGGTCAACACCTATATTTAAAGTTCATGTGATGAGTCAGTGACTGAATTAGTACTTTCCAATTCCAACTATAAATAATTTCTCAATTTACTTGCATCTTAAGTTAGATGTGGACTGCAGATGGGATTCCTTGGGACGCATACTCTGAGACAAAGTTTAGCATGTGAAGTGTTTATTGCACAGTGGTCTTGGCATCAACACCCAAGGAAAAAGCAAGCTGGGATGCTAGCTCAGGGACAGCCTTGTCGGACCCACAGGGAACTCTCAAGCAAGAGTCATCCTCCAGTTGGACCAAGGTGGCCAATTCTTTATACCCTTGTGTAGAGCAGTCCTTGGATATGGGCCATCCTGGGAAGGAGCGTGACCTGGAATGAAGCTGCTCTCAGCACTGGGGGAAATTTGTAGCTGAAGGCACTGCCAAAAGTAGTCCAAGGCAATGGGACAAGTTTTTCAATTGGAAGGGGCTCAGGGCAGTGCATTCCCATGTCCACCAGAGTCAACAAGACATAATAATTATTCCTACTTGACCGATGAGGAAATAGAAGTTCAAAAGGGGTTGATAAATCATTTTCTCAAGATTCTACAACTAGCTAGTGAGAACACATAAACTCCCAAGCAAGCACTGATTATACCCTATTCACTTTATTTTGTGACACTAGGGTTTATTGGGTTGGGGTCACTCTTCTTATGTAAGGTGACTGTCATCTTGAGGAGTCAGGATCAGATGAATCTACAGTTAAACACATTCCTTTCACATTATTGTGAGAGAGCACTCTAAAATATTTTCATTTATCCACACCTTGCCCTATTACTTTCACTCTCATCGGCCAGGGAGTCTTTCTCATGACACTTTTGTCATTCTTGGGGACTTTCAGTTTCACTTCTAAGTTATCTGTTATTGATGCAAACTCACTGTCATCAAAAATCACTCTCAGCTACAGTCATTCGATGTTTCTTTTACAACCCGTACTCAAGGTATTTTCAAGCTTCTAAGGTATTTGTAAAATGTCACTGTCCACAGAAGAACATGAAAAATATTTTACAAAAGAAAAAAAAAACCAAATGTAAAAAATTCTGAAGCTCATTTTTAATTGGAGATGGGAAGCACAGTTCATGCAATCCCTAGAGAGAGGCCTGGATCCAATTAGTACAGTGCACCCCCATGTCCACCCCATGGGTCAACTATTCTTATGGAAGAAAAGAAAGTCAGAGAGGGTGTTAGCTTTCTGCTGCTATAACAAAATATCTAAGATAACCAACTAAAGAAGGGAAGGTTTATTTTGGCGAATGATTTCACAGTGGTTAGTCCAGGGCTAAGTGCTGCATGGTGGAACTGCGTGATGGAGAAGAACTGTCCGCCTCATGGAAGCCAGGCAGCAGGAAAAATGAATTCGAGGACTGGGGTGCCTATATCCTCTTCTAAGGCACATGCCCAATAACCTAGCTCCCTCCCATGAGGCCCCACCTCTCAAACGTTCTACCATCCCCTGACAGTGCTTTGGGGGGGGACCAAGTATTTAACACATGAACCCTTAGGAGGCTTTTCAAACTATAGCTGTTTAATTGTTAGTTCCTATATGACCATGGTCCCCCCCATCCTTGTTCCCCTGCCCTATAGGTCAACATGGATTCAAGCGCTTAGAAGAAAAAGAACATCATGGAAAGAGCAGGCTCAGGAATTCAGACCTCAAGGGTTTTGTATTAGGATTCTCCAGAGAAACAGAACCAATAATACAGACAGATGCTTCATGACTTACAATGGGATTGTGGCCCAGTAAATCCAGTGAAAATATAACTTGTAAATGCATTTAATATGCCTAACCTAGCAATCACAGCTGAGTAGCATAGTTATTGGCCATTTGCCCTCCGGATCTTACAGTTGACTGGGAATTATGATGCCCTGCCTAGGCCCAACCTCACGAGAGTGTATGTTATCACAGATTGCTCGCCTACAAAACCATCAAAATTCAAAGTAGGATATCCACTGAATACAAACAATGCAATGTTAGTGTCCATAAACACAGACACGTCTAGAAATGACACTTAGCTAAATATCTGGGTCCCTTGATTCAATCCAGTTGACAGACAGAATTAATGCTCACAGGTTTAACCTGAGCCTTGGAGTGTGGATGAACAAGTAGATGTGCCTGTGTTTAGGTCCAAACAGACTATCACGTGTGTACACATTATTCATTCATTCACTCAAAAATATTTACAGAGCACCTTCCATTATCCTCATTCTAGCCGCACATAAGACTGAACAAGACAAATATGATTCCCATTCACAGCTCATGTCAAAACGGTTTACAGAACATTAAGTCCTCACAGACAAAGAACATCAGTAATAACTGATAAAAGTGATAAAGGGGAAAGAGAGAGAAAGCAGTGACCATGTACTTGTATAACTTACTCCTTCAGACCTTTTGCTATATAAATCTCTGTGTTTTTCAGTGCTAATAAAGAATTAGTTTTTGGAATTTAAATGCAAGTTTAAGAGAAGAGTCACACCCACGACTCCCCCATTAACCATCCCTAAAGGAAATCCACTTCCACATTGTGAGACCCTACTGCATTCTCCAAGTATCACAATGTCCTAGGTGCCAGAAAGTCACTCAGTGATCCGAAGTGAGCTACAAAACCTACACATTCCAGTCCCAACCTTACTTTCTTGGTACTTCCCCAAACAAAGCAATTCAAACATCCAGATACAAAAAGGGCAGCTTCTATCGACTAATTCCCCATGTGAATAAACTAGCGGTCAGCTCTACAAATACCTAATAGGCTCCAAGCTCGCTCAACCCATTAATATTAGTCTCTTTTATTTTTATTACAATGCTTTGCTGGATACATGTCAAAGAATACATGTAACTTTGGTTCCAGCGCTTGAACTCTATGAGTCCTCAGAATCCCACTCTGCTTGTCTGTTTTCAATGATTTCTGTTTCTTGCAATGAAAAAGTAGAACATATGTCTTTTCTAGTATCACAATGTGTCAATATTTTCCAAACCTTTGATGAGGTAGGTGTATCATTTTCCTCCTTTTTTTTGGAAACAGCTTTATTGATGTATAATCCACAAATTTGCCCATTTAAAGTGTAAAATTAAATGATTCCAGTATACTCACAGATTCTGCAGCATCATCTCAATTTTAAATTACTTTCATCACTCTAAAAAGAAATCCCTCACCCTTGAGCTAATCCCTAACATCCCCATCTCCATAAATCCTACACGACCACTAATCTCCTTTATGTCTCCATAGATTTTCCAATTCTAGACATTTTATGTAAATGAAATCATACACTGTGCAGTCTTTGGTAACTGTTTTATCCACGCTATGGCCTGTGCTCAAGGTTTATTCATACTGCAATGAGTTTTAGTATTTTATTTCTTTTTGTAACTGAATTATATTTCATTATATGAACATTTTACATTTTGGTTATTCGCTTACTAGTTGATGGACAGTTGCGTGTTTTCTACCATTTGGTTATTACACATCATGTTGCTACAGATGATTGTGTGCATATTGTGTGTATGGTTTTTTTTCTGGAATTTTTATTATTTTTTAATTTTTTCCTCTGGTTGTGTACAAAGTATATTCACATCAATTTGTGTCTTTATACATGTACTTTCGATAATAATGATCATCACATTCCACAATCATTTATCACCCCATGCCCCCTCCCCTCCAATCCCTCTGCCCTATCTAGAGTTCATCTATTCCTCCCACGATCAAGATCGAACTCTGGATAGAGCATGGGAGGACTAGATGAACTCTGGATAGTGTGTGTTTTTAAAGGGTAAATATCTAGGAATAGAAATGCCAGGTCAAGTAGAAACTCTGTGTGTATCTTCTTGAGGAATTGCTCGGCTTTTTTCCCAGTGGCCACACAACTTCACATTCCCACCAGCAGAATCTCTATCCCTCTCTTGGAGAGGAAGGAGCCTGCATCATCGCATCATAGAAAAGTGAGACTGGAATCCTGTGATGACCCCACCTTTAAAGGGCCACTAAAGAGTCTGAAGGTAAGTACAGGCAGCACCAGGGTAATTCACAACCGTTATTAAGAAGAGTTTTTTTAGGATGTGGCCAGTGGAGGTACCTGGGGATCTTGGTGCAGGGAGAACCAGGAGGAAGAAGCCAGATCTCAGTGAGTGACACAGTCAACAACAGGCAAGGAGGTAAGAGTGTGTTCCGGCACATCCCTGAGATCCTGCTGTGATGGAAAGAGAAGACTCTTCCATCTCCACCAAGAAGCTGGAGGGATGCAGATGCTGTAAGACCCAGAAGATGGGGAGGCTGAGGAGGGAACAGCCTCCTAAGAGCAAGAGGACCGGTGAGCCTGGGCAGTGGGGAAGCCCATTTCTCTGTGGCCAGGGATGGGAGGAGACATGTTGGCTCAGCTGAAAGTGGGTTGGGGGTGTGTGTGTTCTGCTCTGAGAGTCTGATCATATCATCTAGGGTTTTCTCTGTTGATTGTGTTCTGAGGTCCTAAGAAGACATTAGGACACACGCTCGCTCCTGGCTCCCTCCCTCTCTTCCTCCTCCCTCCCTCCAGTGCCTGGCAGATGATCTGCAGAAAGAAGATGATCCTGGGCTCCCATCCTACCCCACCCACGAGGCCCCCAGTCATTTCTGTGTGAGGGGTGAGCAGATACTAAGGGGCATCAGCAGGCGCACAGCTGACCAACCCACGCAAGGAAGGCTTTTTTCCCTCTGGCCCCACCGTTGAGCCGACCATTGAGTGTTCTGTGTTTTCCAGGTTCTGGAGCATTGGTCACCTGTTCTTCTGAGCAAGGAAGCTGGATGTTCCTGGGCAGTACGTGCAGATGGCTGAGCTCTAAGTCTTGAGCTTGGAGGATCTTTCTGGATCGCCAGTCCTCCTGCTTGCGCCTCAGTGTATTTGCTACAGGGTACCTTTCTTTCCTTTCCTGGCTCCCCAAAGACTTCCGACTTGAAAAGTCAGGAAATGGTTGATTGTTTCTTAAAAGCGGAAGTGATAGCGCTTCTTACGGTAAGTCTGTGCCATTCCAGTTGTAAGTACCGACTTACGGAGCTTGTAGGGGCTTTCCCCAGGGAAGGAAAAAAAAAACCATCGCGTTTACCACAGCCCCTGGCTGATAGCAGAGGCATTTTAATCAAATCCAGCCCAGAGAGGCAGGTTTGGTTACCCTGACTCCATCTGATAATTAGCTACAAAAGTTGGACAATCTAAATAGAAAAAAAAAATGTTTGGCATGACTACATGTGGTTTCCAATCTAGATGACAAATTCTGGGGGTGGTGAGGGGTGGGGAAGCTGTACTTTCAAGTGAAATGGGAACCTTTGCTGAGGAACATAAGGACACCTCCTGGTTCACCCCGTATCCCAGCAGCTGCAACCACTTAGACCATCAGAGTCTTCATCTTTCCCTCCACAGAGAGTGGCCTGTCTTGGGTCCCTGGCAGTTCTGAACGTGGTCCTGCACAACCCAAGGAACGATTTTAGTATACTCACAGATTTTAGTATACCCACAGGAAGTTATGTATGCAAAGATATGAAAAGGGCCAAGGAAGTGATGTATGCAAAGATATTTTCTTGTTGCAGCAACAAGAAAATATCTTTGCATAAGTAACTTCCTTGGCCCTTTTAATATTTTCCCAGGATACTTGCATCCAGAGAAACTCTTCTTCCCGTTGTTTGGATCACAACTGATGTGAGCAACCAAGAGGAGTGGTTTTACCCGAGGTCCAGGGAAGGACCTGGTGACTATAATAACAGTGCGACGCGTTGTCACAGGTCCATACGGCACATAACATCACCTGCTCCCCTTTCCCTCCCTCTCCCCGCTCAGCTACGGCTTTCTTATTGTCCTGTGTCTCCTGAGCTAAGCTTCTCCCTGAGTTTCCCAAAGCCCCACCCAAATAACGAAATTAAATGTGTATGATCCAAGTGACAATGTGGGGACAAATCAGGAGCAATGGGCTGGCAGGCTACATGGCTCAAAGTGGCATAAAAATGAGCAGCTATCCTTAAAATTCCATTAGCTCCACAGCCAATGTAGTCCTGCCAACCCAATGACGACTCTACGTGAATTAGGAAAAAAACCTTCCTTGAGATCTTTATTATCATCTGCTGAGAAAGTGTTTTAACATCTCTATGAACCAGGAGGATGATATTTCCTCCCGCAGTTGTGCAGTGCACAACAGGAAGCAGCAGCCATGGCCACCACTGAGAGCTTCCGGCTCAGGGCTCAGCCTTCCTGCATCTTCTCGCCGTTGTCTTCCTCTCCCCGCACCCCACCCCTCTGCCCATCTCTCTCAGCTTCCTTCTATTCTGCCTCCTTACTCCTGCCTTTCCAGGTCCCTTGGAGAAGTTTATGATCTTACTCTCCTAGTTTTCTACTCCCTCTCTTACACATACCACCCTTGGTCCAAAGGTTACGTGTCCTTGACTGAAATGGCCCATCCTGAACTTTTGCTATTAATTCCCTGAGGAATACTAGAAGCATGGAGTCTCTGGAGCTAACCATCACAAAACATAATCCAGGGTGCCAGAACACTTGAATTCTAGAAGTTATCGTAGTTAATTAATTCTTGAAGTTATCATAGTTGATTAATTCATTTTTACATTGAAATTGTTTGGAAGGAAAACACCACAGTGTATTATTCCCTTTTACGGGTATATTACACCGTTAAAGGAATTTAAAGAATGCTATTTTTGTGTCTCCATCCAACAACTCTGTGAAGTAGGTACCACCTACCCCTGCCACCCCACTTCTCAGATGAGAAAACTGAAGCCCAGAGAGATAAGCAACTGACTCAGGCTTCCACATCTGGGAACCAAACGTGGGCTAAGAACTTAAACATAACTGTGCTCGTGGCAGGTCTCACATTTTCTGCTACATTACAGCTTCTCTGGTTCAGAAACAACGCTACAACTCTGAAGTTCTCTTTCCAGTGCAAATATCTTAAAACATGTTTGCAAAAAAAAAAAAATCCATAAAACAAATGCCCCAATGTGAACACAAGTCCTCAGTGTAGAGTGCAGACCATTAAGTGTGCAGCAAGGCAGGCTTTGAACCAGACCTCATAAAAACACAAAGTTGAAATTGTCTCCAAGGGTTTCAGCTAAGTAGACTGAGTCTAGTGGGGAAAGCAAATCTTTTCTCAGGGCTTCACGGGACTGGAAACTGAAAGATGGAGAGCTTGTGAGAAATAACAGATACTTTTAAAAATGTTGGATTAGAAAGAGAAGAACAATAGAAGAGCTTTTAAAAATGAATAAATAAATATGGCATGCATGTATATATATGAATATGTGTATATATATATATATATATATATATATATATATAAATCTATGTCATAACTTTAGGACTAAAAGGGACCAGGAAAAGTACCTAAAATGTCCCCTATTTTATAAAAAGAATCAATATTTTGAGTCACAGCTAGGACCAGCTACATAACTCACAGGACTCAGTGCAAAATGAAATCTTGGTGCTCCCTGTTAGAAAATTATTAAGGATTTCACAATGGAGATAGCAGATCTCAAGTATGGGGTCCTTCTGAGAACAGGGCCCGATGTAACTCCTCAGGACATGCCCCCAGGAAGCCAGCCTTGGTCACAGGGCTGTTCACACCAGCATTTTACATCTACTCGGCAATTTATGGTTTCCAGAGCCTTCTCACAGATGATCGAATTTGAGTTTCCCAGTAGCTCAGTGGAGTAGGATGAGAGTCATCTTCATTTTAAATGAATTTACCAACCATGACACTCTGATGGACGAAGATGGTCCTCTGCACCTTGTTCCATTTTTGTTGAATGCCGTGGCGTTTAGTGGTATCTATTAAATTAAATAGGATGCCGTTAATTGGCTCGTGGCTTTTCATTCGGCAAACTGGCGCTGAGGATTAAACAGAGAAGCCAAGCACTTTGGTGAGCATTTCAGACGTCTACTTTGAATCTCACCGTAGTTCCGCTAAGGGTGTGACTGACCATTCCCAACATACCAGAGAGGGAACTGAGAATCAGAGAAGCAAAGTTAGACACTCAAGGTCACCAATTAGTCAATGAAATAACTAGGATTAGAACGCAGGTGGCCTCTGCTCTGTGATGCTCTTATAAAAAGTATGATCGTCTCTAAAATGAGATACAAATGTAAATTTCATCTTGTCTGCCAAGGAAATTAAAGCCAAATGGGTGAGTGAATCACTATTTCCCACCTCTCTTTTCTATCTCCTTCTGCAGAGAGGAGCAAAAAATACAGAAGTAAAAAAGATGAAATATTGATACATGTTAGAGGATGCCTGGGAACTAAATAAAATTAAATGGCCTGGCTTTGCCCTCATGGTAGAGCCACTGACCGCTCACCAGATGGGCTCACTGCCCCAGCCAAGCAGAGTCATAGGACTACTTCTGTTCAGTGGACAAAAGCAGCGTGGAGCACTTCCAAAGCAAAGGTAGAGAAAAGCTCCTTTAGAACTCTTTGGCTCTCATGGCTCAATGACCCCGTAAGGCATATGTTGTGATATTAAAATCCTGAGATAGAAGTATATCAGCTTCCAGAATTTCCACGTGGAAAGGGATCTCCCTGGAAAGTCACAGACTTACAATGGACTTGAGGAAAATAAGTTTTCATGTGAAAATTACTGAAATCCAGGTGTTTGTTACTGTTGCAAACCTAATCTCATCCTAACTAAAAAACACCATCTACAATATCCCTCTCATTCTGGTTTAGTTCTCTATCCCTATCTTTTGACCCTTGGTGACTATAATTAACAAATAGAGGCTTTCAATATTCCTCCCTAAATTGTTTTCTATTTCTCCCCAAAGCTACCAACAGCTGAGCAGATTCTGCTATTTTCAAAGACTGAGGCCACAACTATTTGATTTTACATTAAAGACAGACTGGCCTGACCCTGAAGGATTGAGAAGATTCAACAGTCCCAGGCATTGATAATTATGAGGCCTTTCTAATTCAAATGCATTTAGGGAAAAAAAAGTGGTTAATCCATAACTGATAAGCAGATGGTTTGTCTATCTTACTAACCCAGATACTTGTTTTCAGGGAAACTTCCAAAGGGAAAATGTTTTAGCTACTTGTTTTCTTTAGCCAGGGATGGTACAGGAAAAACTGAGAATCCCCAGGCATAACCACAAATTGAACATTTAAATGACAAAGTAAAACAGATATTTTTGAAAGCAGGATAATATGAGGTTAAATCATCTCATCAGTAATAAAACTGACTTAGACTAAAAACACAGAGAAGACATGGATTTTCATCAGAAAAGGGGACTTTCTCATAGGCTAAGAGCTTTGGCCAAAAATGTTAGCTCATCTGTATGCTAATTGGGCTCATTAGGGTAGTGTCTGAGCTCAGGCAGCCATAACTAAATGTCATAGAACCAGTGGCTTAAACACATAGAGTTATTTTCTAACAGTTCTGGAGGCTAAAAGTTCACCATCAGAAAACCAGCATGATTGGGTCGTGGTGAGGTTCTACTCGTGCTTTGTAGACAGCTTCTGTGCTCTGTGTGAAAGCATGGCCTCTTCTTTGTGCATGCATGGTGGGAGGTGGGGAGCCCAATTAATTAAGATCTTTGGTGTCTTCTTGTAAGGGCAATAATGCCATCATGAGAGGCCCATTTCATAACCTCATCCAAGCCCAATTACCTCCCCAAAGCCCCATCTTTAAATACCATCACATTGCAGGTTAGGGCCTCAACATGTGAACGATGAATTTAGAGTGTAAGGAAGGCCATGATTCAGTCCACAGCGGCTGGGAGGCCACGGCCTTTGGAATCAAACTGGCTGTGGCTAGCAACATTACCAAGAGAGGTAAGCTGTCCTCTGTGAGAAGATTGAAGGCCTCTGAAACAGCCCAGGTGAAAGGTAAATGGTCCTGAATTAGGGTCATAGCAATGAAAAAAAAAAAGACAGATTTGAGATGGGATTTTCATGACTCAGGAACAAAGTGAAAGAAGCTTAAATAATCACCTCATTGGGGCCTGAGGCCTAGATCCTAGGAGAATGTTGATACCTTCCACCCAAACTGGAAAGCCAGGAGAAGGAGCCAGTTTGGGGAGAAGGAGGAAAAGGAGTTTTCTTGGCAATATGACCACCTTCGGATCACCACGAGGGAGTGTGGAATGTCCACCCAGACCTTGGGGAGGGAAAGAAAGAGAGTTTGGCTGGGGCTACTTTCATGAGTTGTTTCTTGAATATCAAGCTAAAATTCCATTTGGTTGGACATAGTTCCTGCACCAGTAATCATTCCCGGCCCTTAAAGCTTGACAACACTTGTAGCAACCAGCCCCTTGAGGTATGGCCTAGCTGGCTGGCTGCCTCTTCCCTGGTGAGCATGGCTGGAATAGACCTGCTTGACAGCACCAACTGGACACACGATTGTGACTGACCATGATTTTTTTCACAGACACTGAGTGCACAGGTAAGAAAACTTACCTGCAGGAGGGCTGGGAGAAATTGGATGGCAATTTGTCTTAGCCAGGAAAGACAAGAAGTAGAAGTTGTAATTAGGTCCTTCAAAGAAGAGAGAAAGAAGGCAAAAGGGATGTGAATGAACAGTGACTGAGCCCCTTCTAGGTCCTGGGTCTAGTAGGAGAAAGACCACGCCTGGGAATGAGTCCAGGAGGTGTCTTTGTTACAGGTGCCCTCCACGGACCCTGGAGCACACAGGCCAGGAAGTCCAATTTCAGATAAGAAAGCTGAGGGTCCAAGAAGTTAGAAGTACCTGACGACACACTGTGGGATTATTAGGGTTCCATGGGTTACAGACTGCAGAAACCAAATTCAAACTCCAGTCCTACGCTGCTTCATATGGGGAAAGACTCCGAAAAATGTGTCATCACTGTGCAGACACCAGACTGTCAGTGGGGCAGGTCAGTCCCTTGGATGCTTCCTGATGCCATCAAGGAACACCCCAGGCACAAGACGTAGGAGACTTCTGCCAGTGGGACAGCATTCCATTCTACACTAAAAAGTATGGTCTAGTAAATACAAGAACCAGTAACACAGTTGCCCATTAGCATTACCAAATATTAGGTACCAATGATTGTATGCACTAGACTTTTATACCACGGGCAGTGCAGTCGGTTGCTTACACCAGCATGGCCACAGTGAGCCATGTGTTGCACTCAGGACATTAGAACAGCTACAGTTTTATTTAGGTGATAGGAATGTTACTGCTCCGTTATCATCTTAGGGGCCACCACTGTATATGCAGTCTGTTACTGTCAGAAATGTCATCATGCAGAGCATAACTACAGTTACAAACCCCCCAAGACCATAGTGGCTCATGGGATGGAAAACTATAGGCTGTAGGGGTTGATCAGGCTTCTTTCCTGGATCCAGGTGGCCTCTTTGGGTTGGACTATGTAGTTCTGTGTCACTTTGCATTCTGGAAGTCTCTCCTTTTTGGAGAGGGGAGAAGACTCCCAGAAGACGCAGGCTGCATTGGTCTTTCTAGCTTGTGGGGTGCATAGTGATCCCGGAAGGATTCTGATTGGCCTTGCTTTGTGGCCTTGGACCAATCATGGCATGGAGCAGGACTGTAGGTGGTGATCATCTGCCCACCTCTGTGGGGGGTCAAGCGGTGTGGGCATAGGACTGACCTCCCCACCAGAATCACCTTTAGTCGGGAGGAATATTTCCATGGTCAGATACGTAGCTGCCATCGCCACAGAAGAGGAGAAACACAATCCACGTCCCTCCTGCTCGTTTTAGATTTTTGCAGAGTTGGGCTGGGCGTCCTGGCTGCCTTCCAAAGCCGGGCGTCTCTACCATACAGAACGCCCCTCCCACACAGCCTGATGGATGGGAACAGGAAGGAGATTGGATGAGGGTGCAAAGGAAAGGAAAGCCAGAAATTGTTCTGGGAGGCCAAGACACCAAAGAAGAATGAGAAGAGGAAGCGAGAGAAGCAGAATGGGGAGAGAGTGTGGGAAAAAATAAAGCAAGGATTGGGGTGGGGGTGGGGGAGAGCACGAAGGGGCCATCAGATTCCCTCCTCTGGAATTGCCGCCAGAGCCACTGCTATTTTTCAGAAATCTCTCCTCCTTCCTCTCTTGTTAAGAAGCCGAGAGCCAAATGCCCCATTAATCTTTCAAAAGGCTACTTTGGCTTCTCGGGGCAGAGCACGCCTGTTTGGCTTTGCTCCCTCACGTGCATTTTTCTTCCCAGCGGCAGTGAGACTTGGCAGAACGACCCAGCTACCCATTTGGACCGTAGGCTCCCTGGCTGTGGCCACAGTGGCTCAGCTTTTCCTGCCCGGGCAGTAGTCAGCTCTGCACCTAAAGGATTCTCCTTCCATGAGCTGAGCCAGGCTCTGATTTTCCTCCATCTTGTTTCATTTGTGGTGTGAGAAAATCAGCAACCAAAAATGGCCCCAGAGCTCCCTTTGCTACCGCCCTTGTGGGACAGTTGCCACGAGCCAGGTGTGTGCCAGGTGGAGGCAGGGTACAGGAAATCCTTCCTCCTCCCAGAGCTGACAGTTGGGTGTAGTAGGTAGAAAATACCCCAGTGGAACAAAGAACAATGTGGAACAACCGTAGCGCCACTAAACCAAACCAAGCAATGTCACAATGGAGCCCATTCTGTCTTCCTCTGTGCCTTCGATGGCCCAAGTTCTGCATCAGGGATCAGAGCACAGGCTTGGATCAGATCCAGACTGTGGACAGGACACACATCTTCCTTCCTCCTGTGTTTTCTCCCTGTGGAGGGGTCCACTGGGTGTGAGATGGTTGGTTCACATCCCCCCTGCACCCAATCCATCCTTGAAGAGGCTGAGGGATGGGTGAAGAGTGAATCTGGAAAGACTAACGTGTGAAGAACACACTTGCAAAGACAACAGTGAGGCACACGGGCACACCTTTCTCAGTGTCACCTGATTGGCTGTTTGGAGTCATGGCCCACGGAGAAGCCTCCTATTGTGAACTGAACTGTGTCTTCTCAATTTCCTTCATTGAAGTGATAACTTCCTAGTACCTTAGATATGAGGTTTTTGGAGATGGGATCTTGAAAGAGGTAGTTAAGGTTAAATAAGGTCATTGGGGTGACTTCTAATCCAATAGGACTGGTGCCCTTATAAGAAGACAGAGGGAGACCATGTAGAGATGCAGAGGGGATGATCAGCTACAGCTCAGGGAAAGGCAGGTTGCAAAAGATACTATCTCTGCTGACACCTAGAATTCAGATTTCCAGTCTCCAAAATTATGAGAATTATTGGTTAAACCAAGCAGCCTTTGGTGTTTGTTATGGGAACTCTGGTAAACTACTGGAAACCTGCTCTAGCTGGGCTGAGCCCATGCCCAGAGTCTCCCCAGCTCCACTGCCCCTTCATCCTTCATGGGGAAAATTTCTTCAATCCAGTAATTTTTTTGGACAAACTCAAGAACAGGGCTAAGAGCTGTGCCTCCATCTGTCTTTCTCTTTGTCTTATCTCTCCTTTTGTTCTGCGGTTGGGTGAAGAAGTAGCGGTCCTTTTCCAGATTAGACCATAGCAGTTAAGATAAGCAAAGTTTTACTGGGGTTAACAAGTCACCTCCAGATCTAGTGGCCTAGCAAAACCAGACTCTTCTTTGCTCCAGGTGGAACGTGACTTCTCGCCTTGCCACAGCTAAGCAGTGAGCGGCTCACCCTGCCCACTTGGATCTGGATCCGCCATCACCACAGTGGTGGGAACGGACGTGGTGAGTGAATGGCCTGCTGGCTCTTTTACCTGCCCTGTAATGAGACGCAGCCCTTTTGATCATATTTCATGGGCCAATCAAATCATGGCTGACACCAAAAGGGGTGGGAAAGTGTGATTCTAGACAATGCCCAGAGGAGGCAATATTCATGAATGGCCCTGATGATCCTCATATGGAACATGGTCCCTGCCTCTGAGATTATATAGCTTGGAGAAGAAGAATTACTAATTATCCTCAAATTGTTATTGCTTTGTGAGAAAAAAATCACTCTACTTGGGTTTGTGCACGACCCAGACTCACCTCAGATGAGCCAGTTACTCCCCAAGAAGGGAGGCCTCAGAAGAGGAGACCGAGGCCGTGCTTATGCTCATTCAATACTCAAATATCTGTTGAGCTCCTAGGAACGTGCCAGGGGCTGGCGCTGTCCTGAGCCTTGGAGGATTGGGGTCATCCCTGACCTCCCACCACCTACACACCAGTGAGACCTCCCAATCACCGTGACCACAAAAACATCTTCACAGGTTTCCAGTTAAACGCAGGGTAGAGTTATGGCTGAATTATCTTTTGATGTTGACTTTTTTGATAGTAAATATGCAAGTTTTGAAAAGCTGCACTCACTTTTCAGCAGGTGGGAAGCATTTTTGGACAAAGGAAAAGAAGTTTCTGTCTTGATGATCCCAAAGTGAGTCACGGAACGCTCCTAGGATGACCATCATCAGGGTTGGTAGGAGAACCACACGTCCAGGTCCAGGGCTCTTCCTTTATCAGGAAAATGACTGGAATCTGATGACCACGGGGACTATTTGTTATCAGGACCCCGGGTGGGGAAAACATAAAGGGGTCCTCTTCCTCACTGTCTTACGTTCATCCTCTGACTTAGTCAGCTGGGCAGCCACAGCAGAAGCTGGTGGTTTATACACAACACGGATTTAATTCTCACGGTTCTGGAACATGGTTCGAGTTCTGGTGAGGGCCCTCCTCTGCGTCACAGATGACCATCTTCTCCTTTTATCCTCACATGATGGACAGACCTGAAGACCCTCCTAACACTACCACATTGGGGGCAGGGGAGTCAGCATATGAATATTGAGGACACTGTCCTCCAAAACTCCTAGTCTATATGTGCTCGTGGCTACTTTGGATTTGGTCATGTGGGGAGAGGTGGGAGTGAGTAGGAGCAGAGGATTAAAGTGAGTATAAGGAAAGACCAGGAGAACTTGCAGAGGGCAGTCCTCTTTGATGTGTGGGCACTGACAGATGCCCTGTTGTACAGTGGACTTCTGGGCTGATCTGAGCCAGATGATGGGAAAGTACCTGGCAGCCTCTGCGGAGGAGCAGCTCTGGTGTAAATAGCAGGCAGTGTTGTTACCCTTGCTCACAGTTACAGTGTCATTTCTAGAACTAGCAGCCCAAGAGTTCAGTGGAACTATCTGAGAACCAAGGCAGGAAATTGAATTGTAAGCATCATCAAAACTCTGTTGGTTTCCCCTTCCTCTTTTGGAATGGCAGTAGGGTTTTTTTAAAGGATGAGAAAGCACTTATTTCTCCAAAGTGGTTAGGTCCTCCAGATGTTCCATCACCTGATCCAAGATTTCAGCTGTGACTTGCAAATTTGTTTCATCTGAGGCCTTTAAGCTAGTTTCAAGCCTTGGTCAGCAAGGCAGAATTGAAAGCTATAAAAATAACCCCCTGGTACAACTCCCAGGCTGGCAGACAGATGCCGCAGGTCTAAGCCATCTTCAGAGTTAGAACTGCTGTTACTTGGGGGCCACCCTAGACTTTCCGGAAATGACTAGGGAGACCCGAGGAACCATAGAGGTCCCCCAGTCCGTCTCATTTTCTCTGAACTATCTTAAGAGGTCCATCTTGGTGGGTCATGGGAGGAGTTTGTGGGAAGCAGAGGGACAACCTGAAGTGGATGTCTTCTGGTGTGTGGTCACTCTCTGGTTCCCTCGGCATGGACAGGCCTGGGGCTGAGTGGACAGGCCAGCTGGAAAAGACCACTGCGCCTTTTGTCACCACACTCCATAAGCAGGTGCACACATGTGGCCTAGGAAGGAAGTTGAGTGTCTGTTTCCATGTTCCTCAGAGTGACAAGTTTTCACACCTCGTGTGCAGCTGCCACCAGCAGGTGCGTCAAGAGGTGTGTGTGCGTAATGGGAGAGAGAGCTCATTTTTTTGTCTGAGGACATTTTTTTCCCCCAACTTTGGCCTAACTTTGTTTCTGTGCCTGAAAGGACTGCCTAGGTACTAAAACACCAGCTGGTGGAAATGCCCTCATTTCCTTTGAATCTTCATGGAGAACGAGAGTCCGAAACCGTGACAACCTTTCTGACAGAGCCAGAAGAGAGAGGTGGCAGGTGGGAGAGCCCCTCTCTTGTCTTTATTCTTTGAGAATTAGCAGACAGAGGAGAATCAATCTTTATGATGCAGAAGAGGATCGGCTTCATTTGGGATGGTGTGATGGTTTGTTTTGGGGGGTCAACTTGACCGGTGCCCATATATTGATTTAACAGGATTCTGGGAGTTTCTGTGAGTGTGGTTCTGGCTGAGGTTAACGTCTGAAGAGCGGATCGCGCTCCATAATGTTAAGTGGGGTTATTCAATTTAGTCTTCAGATTTAGTCTCACTGGAAGTGTCCCTTCACCTCTCCTGGGCCTCCAGCTCGCTGACCACAGATGTTGGGGCCGACACATCATGCGAGCCAATTGTCTGCAAGAAATCTCCTCGTATAGATAGATTGTCTATAGAGATAGAACATGTATGTGTGAATAACTAAAACTGTAATATAAGTGGTTCTGTTTCTCTGGAGAACCCCACTACAGGCAGCCAGTTCCCAAGGCCTGACTGTGAGCCCTGTGGATTTTGTCAGGAGACAGTATGGTAATATACTCTGACCCAAAGAGGAGATTAAACTCTGGTTCTGCCATTTCATAACCACATACCCTTGGAGTAGGTTGTTTTAGCCTTTTTTCCTCATTCAAAAATCAGGAAAAAGACCTCTGGTTACTTTACACAGTTCCATGGGTGATGTAAAATCATGTTCATGTAGCACTTTGCCTTGGGGTCAATAGGTGGCATTGCTACCAGCAAGAAAAATACTATTGGCCAGAATCTTCTGATCATGTGAAGACTTGAACCCCAGACCCAGGCTGTTCTACTCAATGGGGACAAATCCTCAGGAGGTGGGTAGGAGTGGGTGGTGGATAAACCTATTCTTTTAGTAAAAGGCTTCATCAGTCACCTCCATCTCTTCCCTATGGGGCTTGGTCCCAGGACTTGGGGACATGACCCTGACCCAAGGACTTTACTGGTTGATAGAAGCCTCATATCCAAATCTTAGCTGTCCCAGTCCCCAGTGGACCAGCCCCAGGATGGCCCTCCACCTCAATACACCATCTGATTCTGAGCCTTTGTGAACCACCCCAGCCAGTCTCAGTAGGACCTTGCTGTCCTGCCTAACCCTCCCCTTTCCTGAGGGCTAGCTTCTGCCTTGATGGTGCAGCTTCTGATAAATGTCTTCACTTCTAATTCCAGGTTGAGAGTCTTGGGTTCCATCTCTCTAAGTAAAGAAAAGGGATTTACCTCAACTGCTTCCTCCTCACCCTTCTGTTGGGCAATATGCACACAGACAGCTTCCAGAATGGGATAAAATCAGAATATAATAACCCATAGGCCTGAGTACCCTCCCAGAGTCTGTCCTTTTTTAGAATAGTTAATAATCCTGTACCTCACTAGAATTACGGAGATTTTTCTCCCATTCTTCTTCTTCCCTGTGCTACTAAAACTTTAAACTGTATTGGGTCCAAGTCCATCCAGATGAAAGTCATTTATAGCCCCTTCTGTTTACGCCTTACTTTATGAACAGGCTCCAAACCCCTTGAGAGCTATGGGAGGTTTTAACTATTTCACGGGGAGTAGAGTAGGGAAGCTAGCTGGGCAGGGCTCCTTCTCTGTGGGATTGAGCTGTCCCAGGTTCCGAGTGTGGGTAGGGTATTGACTGGATTGAATGATCAAGGACTTTCACCCCCCAGCACCTGGAAAATTTGCCTGAATTTCCTCTCTTTTTTCAAAATGTATAACAGCCCCTGAATGTTCATTATTCTACCAACTCAACAAGTCCTTCCCTAGACCCAGGAATGAAGTCCATGGGAAGGAAAATTCTCACGTCCCAAATCCAAAGGTGTCCAGCCTGTCCCTCACCCTGTGGAAGACCACGGCGGGCCTTGGGGAGATCTCCCTATGGTGGTTCTTAGGACTCCTGAATCCACACAACCTATGAAGGCAGTTTGAGGGATGGGTTGATGAGATGGCGCTGGTCAGACACTTGCCTCTCCTCCTGCTTTCTAAATCATGTAGAGATCAACCATAGGCCAATCTCAACCTTTCAGACCACGGCCCCAAGCCAAGGACTAGCACAAAGATAGCTGTACAGTCCCTTTATGTGTGTGTGGTCCATTGTCTCTTTGAGATTATTATTTTTTTCTTCCAAGATAGCTTTTTATTTCATCTAAAGACATGGCTATCATGCTGCCCAGTGCATAGCCAGCAGGAGATAGAGATTTTTTTGGAAGATGATAGCAAAGTTAAAATGAGTCTTTTGATAATGTCCACTCGCCAAATGTCCTTGGTCCACTTTCTGAAGCCATTCAGAAATCTTTCTTTCATGGAATGGCTTTTGCTTTTGAGAAAGATTTTTTTTCTCTCTCTGCTGTTTATAGATGTCATAAGTACTTCTGAAATATTTAAGGCAGTAGAGTCACGCAGTAGTCATGTGGACCTTGGAGGAAGACAGGCCCAGATTGAATTCCAGTTTCATTATTCTGAGTCTGAAGCTCCTGCAGCTCATTAACCTTCCTTTAATTGTCTTTGACACTGGGATAACAACCAGAAAGGCAGGTAATCTGGCCCCGAAGAAGACTCATGATTATTTGCTGAATTTAAACAAAGTGAGTCAGACCTTAACCCCGGCACATTTTAACCCCACGTTGGTTTGTTTTCATGCTGTGAGTTACCACCATGCTGAATCGGATTGACAGAGAATGCTCTTTGGTTCCTTATTTTTCAAATATCTTTTTTTTTCTTTCTTTAAAAAAATGCAATAACACATCTGGGATCTATTATATGGTGGTATATATTTCAGTATATGTTTCTGCTAATGCTTTAGTAAACAGAAACCACATGAATGTTGACTGCTCAAATACAGTAGCTGCTAGTAGGCCCTGAATAAAGTTCAATGTGAAGCTGAACATTGCAGGAGCGAAAACGTGGGTCCATCAAAAATGGAACTCTAGCTCCAATTGTATTTAATCCCTTTTCACAGCTAAAGTAATGCTGTTGGCAACTTCATACTGCAGAGCGTAAGCAAGGTTTTCAAAAGTCTACAATGTGCTTCTTGATATCAGAAGTGAGTATTTCACTGCGGAACAGTTCTGGATGCTCTTAAGCCAGTAGATGGGTATTTTGTTGTTGTTGTCATATTTTTGCAAACATAAAACTTGGTTCAGGGCCAGTCTCTCTCTGATTTTCTTGTTCTTTTCCTTGTGGTTGTAGAAGGCTGTCCCGGAACTAGGCACACCCAAGAGCAAGGAGGTAGGACCAAGTCACATGCCATAGGTGCCCTTTTTTAAAATCAGAAAAGCAAGACACTTCCCAGAAACACTGAACAGACTTTCGGCCAGAGCTGTATCCAGGGGCCACTGCTGTCTGCAGGGGAGATTGGAAAAATGAGGTTTCACCTCTTCCTGCCTCTGTAGTGGAGTCAGACAAGACAGAAAGAGGTGGGAATGGGTGTCACATTAGCCAATTACTAGTGGTTGCCATCATGGATCTTGTCAAAGCCGTCACGGGCTGAAATCTTCAGCAAATCTCCCTGAACTAACCCCAGAACACAACAGAGGCACCAAGCTGTGGAAGAAGGAAGAGGCACTTTGGAGTCACGGAATCTAACTAAAGCTTAGATTCTGGCTCTGTCGCTTACCAAGTGGGAAGGGCCTGGGCAAGTCACTGTCTTTGAATCTCTGTTTTCTTGCCTACCATAAGTGATTGCAAAGATCTCAGGCTCATTGAAAAGATCAAATATCCCTCGGGTCATTGTCCCTCTTCCCATGTCATTATTGTGTTAAAGAATGAACCTCAAAAAGTAGTGAGTGGGTGAGGGGAAACAACCACAAGCCCCCAGGTGGCCCAGCGTTGGTGCTACAGGAGCAAAGGAAGGAACAGGACCCTACGAGGACCTGAGAGTGCAGAACCCAGATGGCCACCAGGCTTTGGCTGAGAAACACAGAGGTGTAATCAGAGCATGACCTAGACCTTGCCCACTGGACCAGAGGTGACCACGCATGATCTCTAGAATGAAAATCCTGGGCCATCTGACCTCTAGGAAACTTTCAGGACAGGGTCCACACTGAGGACAACTGGCTGGGAGTGCCATCAAGATGATTATGATGAGAAGAGATGGGTCAGATGAAAACAGAGGAGGGGAGAAAGCCCAGGAAATTTCAGAAACAAAATCTTCACATTTTTAACCACACATGAAAACTACAGAAGCAGGTCTGTGAAATTAAAAATGTTATTGAAGACCTCCACCCCCGAAGAATGAGCAGAAACCATCTGCACATAACAATAAGCAGCAGCAAAGCAATAGAAGTCAGTGTCACAAGACAACATTTTAGGGAAAAAGAAGATTAAGTGTGTGTGTGACGTACCTACAAACAATGATAACATGCCTGAAAGGCGTGCCACAAAACAGACCAAGACTCTAAAACGATTATTTTAAAAAAGAGTAAAAGACATTCTACTTCTCTACCCCTTCCTTCCATTTGAGAGGAGGAAGATATGTGTATCAATACACACATGCACATATTTATGAAATAAATATATATGACATAAGACATATAAACATAAAACAGATCAAGACTGGAAAAACTTAGAACTCAAGACATAATTAAAAAATAAAAGAACAAAACATTTTAGAAAAGAGGACAAAACTATGAGGAACAGACAATAAATAAACCCAACAGAAAGTGCCTTAGGAGAAAGAGAAGGCCAAAGGAGGAACTGCTCTTAAATAAAAAATAAATGAAGAGTTCTAGGGGGATGTGGGTGCGTGCATGAGACCCTGTGTTCAATCAGGAGTGCAGCATGATAAATCCATTTAACAAATAAAAGTAAAGAAAAGAAGAGCTGGGAGTCTTCAAGAGAATGAGGTGAGTATGGGAGATAAAGAAGAACCAATGCACAAATAGCAGGAGCCCCCTAAGAAGAAAAGCAGAAGAAGGAAAAGGAACAAATCCTGAAAACTTTTGAAACTACCTACTGAAGGAACATGTTGTGTACCTAAGAGCAAGAGCGCAGATTGAACAGCCATGAGAACTGTTTTAGTAAAATTGCTTCTTCCAGCTGCAGATGGCCTTTGCCTTAAATGGGAGAGAAAATCTGGGAAGGGAGACATTTCTGCTTGTCCTACGATGGCAGCATATGGGCAGCACCCATTCGTGGAGGGCCTACAGTTTGGAGGGCTGCTTCAAGTGGTCCCCAGCTCCTTTGACATTGACAGGGCTGCGCCCCTGCACGGTGGAAGGACAGCACGCTCAGGGTCCTATCCTGCCCCCGACTCTTCCTCATAAGAGAATCGTGAAAAAGAGGTAGTGACGCCCCTGTTTCTTGGGCTTCCAGAAATTCTACGCTACCATGCGAACCATGCTAACTGTACTGATGCGGAAGAAGTCATCATCTGGGTTGCTCTTGCCAACTTTCTCTCTTCCTCCCACATTCTGCCAAAGAGAGAGCCTGCCATGTGTCCCATCTCTTCTCAGAGGGACTTGTCAATCTTTGAAAGTTTACCTGGTTGTACTGATTTCTGATGGACTATAAATAGGATTTTTTTTATTATTATTATATGACTTCATGGTTGTAGGGGTGGGGATTATATTCTCTTATGGTTTTCTACACCTTAAGTGAAAATGAAACTCCAATTTTTAGCAAGCCCAGTTGGTAGTGGCAGTACGAGTATTGCGTGTGTGTGGTGTGTGATAAACAAATGAGCAATCATGAGATATTTGAATTATCTCATTCCCTGTGTCCTTGGAAACCAAGGTGTTGGGTAAAGTCAAAGGAGACACATATATGATGCGAAAGGAATAAGTAAAAATCCTATATCTCTGAACCAGCATTAGAAATGCTACTACACACTTCTTTTTTTCATATATATATTTTATTTTATTGTAGCAGTAGATAAACAGAACGTCTTTATTTCATTTGCTTATTTTTTATGTGCTGCTGAGGATCAAACCTAGTGTCTTACATGTGCCAAGCAAGTGCTCTACCACTGAGCCACAACCTCAGCCCTCAACGGCCTGTTTTCTAATACTGAAAACTATTAGTCCTCCATGCAGTTTCAGAGTTTGGATTTCATTTGAAGCTACTCCAACTACTGTATGTTACATACTTAGTGTTTTCTTTTTTATTGGTTGTTCAAAACATTACAAAGCTCTTGACATATCATATTTCATACATTAGATTCAAGTGGGTTATGAACTCCCATTTTTACCCCAAATACAGATTGCAGAATCACATCGGTTACACATCCACAATTTTACATAATGCCCTATTAGTAACTGTTGTATTCTGCTACCTTTCCTATCCTCTACTATCTCCCCTCCCCTCCTCTCCCATCTTCTCTCTCTACCCCATCTACTGTAATTCATTTCTCTCCTTGTTTATTTTCCCATTCCACACTTCTTAATTCTATTTTATAAAAAGTATCTAGATGCGATGACTAATCTAGTCTTAATAAGTCTATAGTTCCCAGGTTGCAATCTTCAACTATCATTTCCCACAATAAGAAACCAGGGTTTCCTGGAGCAATGGAGCAGGAAGTGCAAGATTAACCTAGAACTTTTATTCTACCAAATAGAAATACACCACCAAAGACCACCAGGGGTATGTCAAAAGTTCTAAAGAGCTTTCCCCTGACCAAAGATGAAGCACCTTGAGTTCAATGAAGATAAGAAATGCAATGCATTTAAACTCATTTAATATGCTTCAATTCATGAGTTGGTAATGATTTTATTTTAAAGGCTAATAGATCACTTGTTTGATTTCACAGTAGTGCCTGGATCCCAACCTCTGAACAGTGTATTGCATATTTCTATGTATAAATACAAAATTTGACTTAAAAAATTTTTTTGAAAGAACTGTCAGGAAGAAAGAGTATATTTTAGATTGAGTCATATTTCCCTAAATGCTCCTTCCAAAACTCAGTTCACAAGATCTTTTCCTTCTTTGAAAACTTGTCTCAGAAGATTCTGTGCACCTTTATTCTAGAATTGCCAAGCCAAATAGCTAGGAAGTATGTCCTTAGCAAAATCCAAGGAACCTGTCATCTTCTATAGAATAAAAAAGGATGCGTTAAGGCTCCCGATTCTCTACCCCTTCCTTCCATTTTAGATGATAAAGACACATGTAGACATGCACACATGCACATATTTGTGAAAGCGACGCAAGCTCTTCATTGTAAATGTAAACACCACTCCAAAGGAAACCCTGCATGAAAAAGAGAAGATCATTCTCAGCAAGAGTTAGGAGGTGAAAGCCTTACCCAAATTTTAAATACATTAAAGGAGCTCATTTGCCCTCTGAGCTGAGATTTCAAAGCCAAAATGTGAGCCCGATCTAGGAATTTTATCAACAATTGAACTTGCTGACTTCTGAAAGCGGATCCCGGCCTTCCCAAGTCTTTTGAAGTTCCATTTTGCTTTGTCTTCAAATGTTTTGACATAATCAGCTCATTGATGCTGTCTTGTAAATTCAAGAATTTGCTCACCGTCCCATGTCAAGGCTGGAGACAAGCAGAGGTTCAGTTCCCCGTGACCCAGGGCAGCTGGGCAGGAAGTTCTCAAATGTACCGCAGTGTGAACTTTGAGCTGAACCGTTGCCCAGCTGGATGCCAAGCCTTTCAATCCTCATCGGCTCAGGGCTTCAAAGGCTGGGGGCGTCTGTACCCGGTGACCTGTGTGTCTGGCCTGACACATCTCTCTCCCATGGGATGGTGGGGGTGAAGGGGCCAGGTTGACATGCCTTACATACCTTCATTTCTCAAACTTGAGAGCCAGAACCTGTATGAGACCCACCAGGAATGAAATCCACCGAGATCAAGAAGTTCGCCCCCAGGTGGCATTGGTCTCTGATGGGCCGTTACTTTAAAAACTTGACTTCCATCATGGCACGCACATGTGCACATGGTTCAAATCCATTACAATCACCACCTAGGTAAGTGTTATTATAGGATGGATGAGAGCAATCCATCCAAGAGTGCATACAAAATAGTGGAGGAGCTGGAAATTGGACTCAGGAGCTCAGGTTGAGTGACATACTCATCATTATCCCCACTTACTGATCTTTCAGCACTGGACACTGGTCTGGTCCTTCTATGATCAAGTCTATTTCTGTCCTCGTGGACCCTGCACAGAAACTGGGCCCAAGACCCATTTGGCATTTATATAACACATTTCCATGCAAAACAGACATGGCAGAATGAAAACGGAAGCACGAGGAGAGTGAACCCAGTTGGTACTTTGGACCAGCCGCTGTGTTTAACAATGGGCAAGCGTCTTTCTCTTGATCCTTCCAGCCCCACACACTTGTATTATGACACCTGGAGGTCCCACGGCTCCCGAGTGACAGAGGAATCCTCCAGCCCAGATTTATCACCACCAAGGCTCAAACTGTCAGTTTCTTCATCTAAGATGTCCTAGTTCATCTCTATACTCTTGTTCACTTTATCTCTTCCTTCATTGCCAGGCACAGTCTCCTTCTAGAAAGCCATCAGTCCAAGGAGGTTCCTTCTATGGAAATTACTGGGAAAAAAATAGCTAATGTGTCCGTTTTCTTTTCTTGAGCACCCATAGTTCTTGGTGCCTCTCCATCACTCGGAGGAGACTCTTTGAAGGCAAGAACCTTGATTCACTCACTTTTCTAATTTTGTCATTTAGCACACAGATGTGGCCCACAGATCTCGATAAATGCCGGCCAGGAGAGTAATCACTTGGATGGACAGTTGGACTGACACAATCATGAAGGCCTCAGAGGGCTTTGCTCTCTCTTGTTGAAATCTTTGCTGGGTTCTCACACTCTCAAACACCGAGGGGACAGAGGTGCCACAGTCATTTAGCACAGTATCTGAGACACAGTGGTGCCCAATGTATTTTACTTACTTATTTATTTATTTAAATTAATGAATTTATTTTGTTGATTTAAGTTTAATTAAATTAGTTAACCTTACATGAAGATTATACCTTTTTTATCTTTTATTGATTTTATTTTTTTCAAATACATGACAGTAGTGGAATGCATTACAATTCTTAACTACTCTATGATATCATTTTACTCCAGTCAGAATGGCAGCTATTATGAAGACAAACAACAATAAGTATTGGTGAGGATGTGGGGGGAAAGGCACACTCATGCATTGCTGTTGGGGCTGCAAATCGGTGCAGCCAATTTGGAAAGCAATATGGAGATTCCTTGGAAATCTGGGAATGGAACCACCATTTGACCCAGCTGTCCCTCTCCTTGGACTATCCCCAAAGGATTTAAAAGCAACATACTACAGGGACAAAGCCACATCAATGTTTATAGCAGCACAATTCACAATAACTGCAGAGCCAACCTAGATGTCCTTCAGTGGATGAATGGAGTAAAAACTGTGGGATATACTCACAATGGAATTTTACTCAGCATTAAAAAAGAACAAAACCATGGCATTTGCAGGTAAATGGATGGCGTTGGAGAAGATAATGCTAAGTGAAGTTAGCCAATTCAAAAAAAAAATGCTGAATGTTTTCTCTAATATAAGGAGGCTGACTTATAGGGAAGTAGGGAGGGAGAACATAGGAGGATTAGATGAATTCTAGATAGGGAAGAGGGGAGGGAGGGAAAGGGAGCGGGCAGGAGATTAGAAGGATGGTGGAATGTGATGGACATCATTATACAAAGTACATGTATGAAAACTTGAATTGGGTGCCCAATGTATTTTATTGAATGAAGAAAACTAAATACATAAGTCAGTGAGTGCTTAAGGCAATATAACTTACCTGGCTGATATATTTAAGCACTGTTTGCTCCTCTGGTCCTGAAGTGTGTCATGAATTAAACCAGCTGAGCAGGATGCAGGTGACCTGGGTTATACCCAGGGGAGGCACCCACACATGGTTTGTGTGGATCTGAGATTTGCTGTGCAGGCACCGCCTCTCCTGAAGGGGACCACAGGCTGGTGACATGTATGATCACATCCTGTCAGGCTGCGGTGGACGGCTCTGCTCATTACACTCAGAGTTTGATTCTCTGGTTCCAAATCTAGGAATAGTTCTAAGAAATTGGTCAGGTTTTATCTCATATACTTGCTCAGCGGTGCAATTATCTTTATTTCACCATTTGTTTCGGACACTAAAATATTGAAGCTGAGTTTGCAGCCAGCCACGGCAAAGGAAAGGTCTTTTGTTATATACCTTCCCAATGCCAAGGTGACTCACTCATTTACTCACTCCAACTTTTTGTTTCTCTTTTCTTCCTTTATTTCTTCTCCTAATTTTATACCTTCTCGCTGTTTATGAATGGCATTATACCACCAGGGATCATAAATGAAACTGACTAAATTTAAAAGGACTTATTTTATTGACTAACTACAGACAAAGCAAATGCATTCAGCAAATATATTGTTATTCTGATGCACAGTGATTTTAACCTCCCCCTGGGGTATTTAATGTATCCAGGACTAAAATCCTCTCTAGAAGGAGACAGAGGATGAAGGTATGAAATATTAAATAAAATATGACATTGTAACACGTCTACCGTGATTGCTCTCCATGCATCCAGAGGCTGAATTAGGGAGAGGATGAACTTAGTGCTTTTCTGGCTCCTTGGGAGGTAGTCACCAAGCCTTCATGGCGAGAGGGAAAGAAAAGCAGGCGAGAGATGATCAGAAAGAGGTGAAGGCATAGAAGGGGACGAAGGAAGGGAGAGGGAGACAAGGGAAGAGGGACACACAGGGGTGCAGAAATAAGGGACAGAAAGTGTAAAAGATGAATCAAGAGTTCAGTTGCCCTTTGCCTGGGCCTCCGTTGTCTTTGTGAGACTATTTGATAGCCAGAAGCAAAAAGGAAGCTCAGAGGTGATATTACTAATTGTATAGTCTCTTGCCAGAGAAGGTGATGGCTCTACTCTGTTCAGTTTTAAAAATGAGCTGAAGAGAGAAAGCATATCCAAATTTTAGAACCACTGACACACACACCTGTAGCTCAGAATCAACTTTCTTCTCCCATTTTCTTGCCTTGAGGAATTCATGCCAAAGCATTCTCCTTTATTCTTTTTACTTCTTTATTTTATCTATTTTTATTTTATTTTATTTATTTCTTTATTTTATCCCTTTATTTCTTTATTTCAGCCACATTTTTGAAAAAGTAAATTTCAGATCTCTGAAATTATTTTCTGAAAAAAAACCCCAAATTTATTGTTAAACAATGGAGATAAAATCCCATTAAAATAATGGTATGAAAACTGCCTCTCACTAAGAGACAACTATTGTTAGCATTTTCAATTATTTCCTTGTAGTCTCATTCATTTACCAATACATGTTTATCGGTACATACAATACTGTATGTACACTCAGTCCTTTCTCATTTTTATATGTTGGATGTACTCTGTTCCTATGTTAAGAAATTGTCTTTTAAAACTTGATTTTTAAAAATATATTTTTATATTCTATGTGCATAAAGAAAATAGCTTTGTGCATTTTATCTATCTTTCTATTAAATCTTTTAAAAGCTTCCAAGGGAGGAACATTCTATGCTCTCTTTAAGTCTCTTTAATCAGAAGGAACTCAAGGAAAGGAATTTTTATGTGAGCATTGGTAAGAGAGAGAATCAAAAGTCAGGTGGGATTCAATCCATCCATCCATCCATCCATCCATCCATCCATCCATCCATCCATCCATCAATAAGGAGCACAGGATGGCTGGGACTTTGAGAGACCAGAGGTCTCTCAAAGTGAGTCACATCCATGTGGAAATATTGATTGGTATCATGTGTATGTCTGTGTGTGTGTTTGTGTGTGTGTGTGTGTGTGTGTGTGTGTGTGTGTGTGATTCTCCACATGCTGTCCCCATGCCATAGTGACCGTAGCCGGTGCCCTGACCCATTCTCTTGTAGGTACTGGCTGCTAATGACTCTCACGGCTCCTCTCTTCTCCAGAGGGTTGCCCTGACCACCTCGCCCAAGGGGATGGCATGCTTTCCTCACCCTGAAGGACATCCAGCTGAAAATGACCAAATCGGAGACATAAGTCATGCTCTGCTGTCCCCGTGGGACCAGGCTGAAGCTGAACTCCAGCAGGGGCCCTATCCCTTCTTACATTGCTGTCTCTGCCTTATCCTGTTCCCTTTCTCCAGAGAGGATTCCCTGGACACCTCACCCTCATGAGATTCCGCATCTCAGTCTCTGCTTCCAGGGACCCACCTGGGCTGGGGGACAGTCCCCTGGAGAGCACCCAGGACCCTGAACCACCTTACTGACGTCACTTGGACACTTGTTAGAACTGCACACACTCAGGAAAAACTCTGGGGCTAGGGCCCAACAATCTTTATTTTAATCATGCTTCCTGGAGATTCTGGTGAACACTCAAGTTTGCAAATCACCAAGTTAAAGCACCTGGTTTCAACTGATCTAAGATTTTACCTCCACATCCCAGGCCTTAATTGACTGAGGTATAATCCCAAGGACAGATGGAATTTAAACTAATGGGAAGTTTTTGCTGAAGTTGGAGGGAGACGCTCTCCTTTCCTATCCTATTCCCTTACCTAAATCCCTGTCCAAAAAGGAAATAGTTCTTTTTTTTTTTTTTTTTTTTTGAGGAACTGTTGTTTTGTGGTAAAAAGAACGTTTCGCTAATTTTAGGAAGAGGGCTTCAGTTATGAACAGGAAGTCTTAAGGGGAGAAACTTTGACTTGAATTTTAAAAATGATGTTCCTTTATTTTTTGTTCCTTAAAAAAGAAAAGCAACGCTATTAACAAGCCTCAGCTGACTTGAGAGGTCAAAAGAAAAAGAAAGAAAAAAAAATCCCTGACTCAGAAGAGCCCCTGGGAGCCATTCGTAGAGTCCCCTCAGCTACAATTGAATAAACACCAAACACAACGGCCCTCAAGAGTCTGCTCTGAGCAGAGGATGTTTGCAGTATGAATCAGGATGAAGCAGGGTATCTAGCTTCCTGGGAATGGTAAGACTGGTCCTCAAGGACACTCTGCATCTCTGCCTACTGGCCTGCCTCAGGTTGGTCCTCTTGGAGCATCACCCTGGTGACCAAGTGAGTGGCCAGGAGTGACAATCTACAGAAAGTAATTATACTCTTTATCTGTTTTATTCTACAAGTAGGAGAGATCATATTGTTTCCATTTCACATGTGGGAAAACTGAGACTTCATAGGAGAATGGTAAGCCTCTGGGTTGAGTAAAAATGGTAAACCACAGGAGTTTTTGATATTTTATCTCATTAAGTTCTTAAGAGGAAAAGTAGTCTTGTTTTTTTCATTTCACAGTAGAGAAGACTCTGGCGATACCCCTCAAAGCCACACTTTCTGAGACCAAGCCCTTTTCTTCACATCACAGATACAGACGTTAAAATAGCCCATCTAGGAGTTATTGTGAACCTCATATTCATCTCCAGAAAACTGAACATTTAGAAATAATTGCTCGTTTAAAATTTGCCTCCCCCCAACAATGTACTAAACAGGGTTCACCAGAGAAACAGAATTCTTTAGATAATACAGATGCATAAAAGGGGGTTTGCTATGGGAACCATCTCACAAGATCATGGAGGCCAAGAAGTTCCAGGATATTCTTCTAAAGCTGGACAGTCCAGGGAGCAGATGATGTATCTCCCAGTCTGAGGCTGAAGAGTGGGAACCCAGAGGCTCCCAGTCTAAGTCCAGAGGCCAGAGAATCTGCAGTCCTGATGTCCAAGGGCAAGAGAGAATGGATACCTAGTTCAAGCACAGCCAGCCAGTTTGCCCTCCTCTGCCTTCTTGTTCTCTCTGAGCCCTCAATGGGTTGGATGATGCCAGTCCACCCTGAGGAGGGCCATCTGCTTTTTGGAGCCCACTGACCTAGGTGCCAACCTCTTTCCTTGGCAAAAGTGATCACCACCTTGGCTACCTCAAAACTCCAGTTTGACTCTGTGCAAAGTGGAAAAGCAAAGTGTTCCCTTTCCTTTGGGTATAGAACTGTGACCTGTGCCTGTCACCTGCACTGCACTGTGAGAATCCCAATGGGTGAGTCAGAGGCTGTTGCTGAGCCTGAGCAGGGGTGACTGTCCACCAGGATGGCTCCTTTGGGCCACCTCTGGCAAGCGTGAATCAGCCTGCATGACCCGCTGGACAGGCCCATTCAGAACAACCTGCGCTTCGGACTCGACCTGCTGTCCCATGCGGGCATCTCAGTCACCTGGGCTTGCTGTCAGGTTCCCCCCACAGTGACCATTCACATGTAAGCGAGAGCCTGTCACGTCACCTCTGCTTACAGGTGTTTGATGATCCAGTGGCGTCAGGGCTGGATGGGAATGAGAACTTTTTTGACATTTCAAAGCAGCAAGAAATCTACCACTGAACAGTTAGATTCACTCATTCTCTCCTTTGCAATTGGTGTAAATAAGCCCCCTTCCTAATAATGAGGATGACAATGAAAACCCCAGGGGTGGGGGCAGTCAATTAAATCAAGCCACAATACCTTGGCATGAACGTGGCCTTTACCAGGAACTTCTGAATTTTTAGGTTTCAAGGAAAATATACCCTTTTTTCTTTTCTTTTCTTGTCTGAATTGATCATCTTTTCCTTCTTCCAGCCTCTGGGATTGGCTCAGAAATGGACACGGGTCTCCCGTCAGGTCAGTGAGAGTTGAAGGGAAAGTTGTGGAAGCTTCTGGAAAAGACAATATTTTGTTCCTCAGGGAAGCTCCTGAAAGAGATGGCTTCCGGTGCCCTGGGGTGGCTGAGTGTGGATGGAGGTCGTTATTTTTCTCCTTGCTGGGCCGTGGAGGAGGACAGGATTTCCGTGTGTCCTGTGATGTGACCTCCCCTCTTGAGGACAAGAGCTGAGTGCTCCTCACGTCCCTCAGGTCTGCGCTGTGTCTGGACAGGGCCTGGCCCAGTGAAGGGCTCAACTCCGGAACCTGGGTCATCTCCCGGCGGCCAGCTGACTGCCAGTCGAGCTTGGTGCAGTCTAAACCATTCAGCCTGAAACTGAGGGGCCCAGGGAACAAAATTTTGACCAGGAGACCCGGATGGCACGTTGGGGAGAAAAGTGGCGTGACAGAATGCAGGTGGGCGAATGCGAGGGGTCCTGGCTTGGTGTAGCGCCGGGGCCAGATTCCCGTGTGGGAGGCTTTCCAAGCCACCGGCACAGCCTTCTCCTGTGGGTCTGTGCGTGCTGAGCCGGGGAGGCGCTGCGGGGGCCTGGAGGAAGCATTAGGCCTCTATCAGCGTAAGTAGTTTAGCAGAGTCTAGATCCTATCCAAACCTGGAGGAAGTTTTCAACAGCAAACTTTCAGTGGCTTTCCAAAAGCTTGAGGCTTGCCTTCCCTCCAGTCAAAAGGCAGGCTGTGCCAGTTAAAGCTGAGAACCAGAAAACAACCGTGGAGATCTTGAAACTCGTATTAGATGAGATTTTTTTCCATGGCTTTCTGCTCTGCAGACATCTAGCAGCACTGGAGAGACAGATCAAATCCACCCTCAGGGTAACTGGCTCTCACTGAATTATCAGCTGCTTTATCTTAAAGGAACTTCAAGGTCCAATTGAAAAAAACTCTGGGTCAGATTTAACTGGAGCACTAATTTCACTTGGCCACGCACTAAATTGCTTAATCTCTCTGGGCCTACAGTCCCTCATCTACAATGCAGGGGATAAAACCAAACAAACACTGAGATTCTTTGTGTTGAGAAATATTATTACATGCAAGGAAAGTTCCAATAGCACTTGGGGAAAAAAAGACCATGGGATATAGGAATGGACTTGGGATTGAGTTTGAATTTTATACTCTTTGCTTGGTCACAGTTAACTCATTATCTATGAATCTCAGTTTCATTACAAAATAGAGGGCTTTTTTAATTAACTTATGTTAAGGCAATTTTGGAGGGATTCAAAGAATTGATATAGGCAAAGCAGCGGGCGCACAGAAGTCATTCAATAAAAAATTAACTCAGCCAATATTTATTGAGCATATATTATGTGCCACCAGCTACGATAGCTTAAGGGATAGGGTAGTGACTAAACTGGGCTTCACTCCACTCTCATGGGAGAGACAAGTTCTTATAGTCACATTTATAAACGTACACTTGTCATATGAGAGAAGAGCTATCAAGAACAGTGACAGGATATTGCAAAACAGACATAAAAGTTGCTCATTCCTTTTCGGATTTCTCTTCTCACTCAACAATGCCACCAAACCAACATTCACCAAATGCTTCTTATACACCCTCTCTCATGCCCCCTTACTTAGGGGCATACACCACCCCAAACTCTAATTCCCACTAGGTTAACTTTCCAATATCAGAGGTCCTAGGGAGATGGACTTATTTTGTCTGCTAACCATGCAGAAAATCATTCAAGACTTCTGTGGGTGGGAGGCAAGCCTTTGAACCAGTATTTCCAACTTCATGATTGCTCATCTCTGCTGAAAGTAGATTTGACTAATCAACACATCCTGCTGCAGACACCCTCCCCCAGAGCTGTCTAACTACATAGAATGAGGGCTTTCTGCCCAATCCGACACCCACCTGGCGCCAGGTAGATGTGGGGGCCGCAGGAGAGCAAGCCAACTAGTGCCAAGAGGACAAGGAGCCAAGAGTAGCAGCCATCTCTCTCCAGAAGCACTGGAAGGTAGCTTTGCTAGGCAGGTAATGTTTGGCCGCTGAGAGAAGCTTGGTCAGGCCTCGGGTGATGTCAGTGCCGTTAGTTTCTCATTCCCATCACAGCTCCACCTCTGCATGGTGCACAGCCTCCATTCAGACCTTGTGATCTCTGTCCTCCCACTTCTTCCACATCCAGCCTTTCATTCCTGCATCTCCACTCACAGTCCTGGCTCTTGCCATCTCGTGCTGGATCATTGCAGCCACCTGCTATGATTCTTTTCCTTCAGTCTCATTCCCAGGTTCCTTCTGGTCCGGTTACCATATTGCTTCTGAGTCTGAAACGTAAGAGTCCACTATCTTTTCCTTAGAGGTGCTTGGTGATGTCCGTTGCCTTCAGGATGAAGTCCAGATCTCCAGCACAGCATTTGTGGCGTGTGCTCCGAGTTAGCTTTTTCTCTCCTCTCCAGACCAGCAGAACCCCATGTTCCCTACCAGAGGCATGAACTGGGGTAGCTCTAAGTTGACCGCAGCGCTCTCATTCACTGTGGACTAAGGGGGACCACGCGATCCGATCCTGGCCAAGGAGATATGACGGAAAACCTGTTGCTGATTCAAGGACTGATTTTTTTCCCCTTCTTGATAAGAGGAAAGCAGATGAAAAGAAGAACTTTTTCCATGTGAGGCTTATGATGGTGGCAAACATCTTGTGACTGCACGTGAAAGCAGCTAACTCGTGCCAGCCTGCCTGGGACTTGGCTACTTTTAACACTAAAAGTTCCACTTTGCTGGAAATTCATAGGATCTCTAGGAAGGCTGGCTGTCCTAGGAGACTGGTTAAGTTTGCTCTGAAATATCCCCAAAAGGCCCATGTCCCCACAAGGCTTGTCCCTCAGCTTGGTGCTATTATGAGGTGGGGCCTGGTGGGAGGTTTTTAGGTCATTAGGGGTGTAGGTTTTGTTGTTGTTGTTTGGTTATTTTGGGGGACACCAGGGATTAACCACTGAGTCACATCCCAGCTCTTTATATGTTTTATTTTGAGGCAACCCTAAGTTGCTTAGGGTCTTGCTAAGTTGCTCAGGCTGTCCTTGAACTGTGGTCCTCCTGCCTCAGCCTCTCAAGCCGCTGCTTTACAGACACATACCACCACTCCTGGCTGGGGGCATGTTCTGGAAGGGAATTGTGACATGCTTGCCTCTTCATTTTCTCTTTTCAATTCCCGACTTTCCTCCTCCATGTTCTGCCTCTATGATGCGCTGTCACAGATCCAAATCCAAATCTTTCTCGAGGGCTGTGTTGTGCAAGCTCACTTCGTGCCCTCATCCTGTTTCCTGACCTGTAACTGGCAGCGTTCCTAATTAAGACGGCGTTCAAGATCTTACGTCGTTTGGCCCCACGTGTCTGCCTTTCCAATCTGAGCTCCCGTCGTTGCTGCCTTCACCCATACATACCCCATGTGGGTAGCGCCCCATTCCTGAGTTTAACATGAATCGGCAACCTCTGTGCCTTTGCTGATTCCATCTCCCCTCACCCCAAATTTCTTCTCCTCTTGACTTCACTGAAAAGTTCCTGAACATCCTTCAGGGCCTTGCTTATCAGGTTCCCGTCTTTACGATGCCGTCCCATCTCCCACTCCTCGGTCTGTCCTACTGGGGTTTAACAAAGAGAGAGAGACTCTTACTGGGTATGTCTTTATACTTGCTGTGCTTTGGGAGCAAGGGGTTACATCTTACTCATTTGGTACCTAACATTCTTACCCTAAATTCCTAAAATTCCTGCCATCTTATCATCTTCAGTAAATATTTATAGAATGAATAATAGTATTTAAAGATGATAAATTAGATGGAACAAATAACATTTGCTTGAAAAAGCAAAATCGTACCATATGTGCAAGGCACTGCCCTTCTTTTTTAATGGGTTCTGCCCAAGAAACCCTTCCTGACTCTCCAGGTGGAGATTCCCTTTCCATGTGAATTCACTCAACATCCTATTGTCATTGAGCTCCTACCAGAGGACAGGTGCCTCTCAAAACACTGCCAGCACGTATGGATGACTTGTTCTTGTACACCTGATGAAACAGTAGGGACCGTGATGTCCATTTACTAGGAAGAGCATCTGATTCCACATCAGGGGTTCTGAATAAAGTCTGGGCACCATAAGTATGGCCTGAGTCTGTATAATCAATAGTGTATTCTGCTATTACATCAACAATGCCTTCAGTTGCGAGTAATACAAAAGCCACCAAGAAGGGCTTTGGCAGAGGGAGCTAGCTGACCACTAGAGATCTGGGCTCCCTTTCCATCACCAGAGCTGTTAAGAGATACACAGGCAAGTTCTCCTCTCCTTTGCATTTCGGGGGACTCATATGACTGTACCAGCCAGAGGGATATGAACTAGAATGAGTGGTCACTTCTCAACCAAGAATGCTAAGGGGGCTTTTCCCACACTCTTGTCCCCTTTAGCAATGACCTTGAAGGCCCCAAGTGGAAGATGGCAGCCTTCCAAGCTGGGAAGGAGCCTGAATCCCTAGACAGCAATTGGACAACAGGCTCCCCAGAGAGCACTCAGTGAGGACAAACCTGATTCGGTTTTATTTGAGCAATGTATCCACAACTGCTGCATTAAGAGACTGGGATCGGGGGTTATTTTTAATTGCATTTAGCCATCCTGATAAACTCGATGACCTAAACAAACAGGATTATCTTTCTGATGCAACAGAATGTCTAAAGATGGATGGTTGCTGGCACTGCTGCTTAACGAAGACTTCTATTCTCAAAAAACATTTGGTATTTACCATCTACAGTTCTTTGTTTTTCATTTTATAGCTGCTGCTCATTGCCACAAGACGGCTACTGCTGCTCCAAGCTTGTGTCATCACACCCAGCAGGGAAAAGAGCAAAGGGGCTAGGCTTTATCACTTTACATCACATGACCCTCCTAGCCAACTTCCCTTCCCGTCATTTGCCAGGGCCAGGTCATGTCGTCAACCCTAACTGCAACAGACGCTGGTAAAGGGACAGGTCATCTCTTGCAGTTTCTCTAGATGAAGACTGCGGGGTGGGTCCTGCTAGGGACGGGCTGTTCGGGCCGGTTCTCCAACACCACCTGCCACCCCTTTGATTTCAGCCTCGAGTCTTCTCTGTATAAAGCAGGGCTGAATCTGATCGGAATTCTTGTTCACAAGGTGGGGGACACCCCTGCTGCCATTTCCCTCTTGACTTTTTCTGCTCTTCTTTCGGCAGCCTTCTTCAACAGCTTTCCCAATACGCCACTCCCAGGATTCTCCAGCTATTGATTTGAGTGGGTTCTCTGTGGGAAACTGATTTGCCACCCTCTGGGTTAATGACAGACGGGATGGCCAAGTTCTCTTTCAGTTCTAATGTTCTCGAATTCTCCTTTAAAAAAAGAAAAAAAGAATCAGTTGCTCTACTGATGCTGCTGAAATATTTTGATGATCTTGCTAAGCAAACCAGCAGCATGTGCGTAGAACCCTCTCATACCAATATCCAGAGAGGTTAACGTAAGGTTGACAAAACAACAGAAGCTTGCGATTTGAATCTGGTCTTTAGTGGAAGTTTCTCTTTCATAAATGTAAGAGTGATTGCATTCAAATTAGTCCAATATTCTAGTCTGGAGGGTGCTATGGTTTAGAGATGAGGTGCCCCATAAAGCTCAGCTGTGAGACAATGCAAGAAATTTCAGAAACAAAATGCTTCGATTATGAGGTGGGACCTAAACCCCACTGAATTGAAGAGTTCCACCAAGACTGACGATGGGAGCTATCGGGCATCGAAAATCACACGTTGGTGACCTGTGGGCCATATGCACCTCCCAGAGAATATTTTGTTTGGTTCGTACAGATTTTTTAGAAATATTTAACAGAAAGCTAACTTCAAAATCCTGAAATGTTACAGAAAAGCAGATCTATTCATTGTGTCTTCAACCTGAGCAGACAGGGAATGGCATCCTTTGGGAGAGCCACCAGGGCTACCACCCTGGAACCTAGAAGTGCAACCAGGGCTGCCCTTGGATTGGGGCCAGGTCCTCCATGGGGGACAGTGGCACCATCTCACTCCTCTAAATTCTTTTGAAACTCAATTTTCTACTTTTGGTATTCAATAACATCTCAAAGCATATCCCGCTTTTAAGTGTAACTTTATGTGCAAATCCATACAAGTTCAGCTCTCCCTGGCCTGAGTCCTGCATCTTCAATGCGGGGACCTCGTGCCTTCAGGGTAATAATCCATCTGTGTGTTTAGCAGCTGCCTGTGCCGGAAGGGCAGCTCTCCTGCACTTAACCACTGTTCTCCAGGACGTCTTGTTACCTGTGTCTGGAGGTGTCTAAATTTTTGAACCCTGCCAAAGGGAAATAGATTTGGGCCTCGTATCATGGAAAATGAATTGCTAACTCTCTGAAATTTTAAAAAGTATAATAGCTTTGAAATTGAGATGGTGTGGGCTGAGGACATAGCTCAGTTGGTACAGGGCTTGCCTCACAGGCACAAGACCCTGGGTTCTATCCCCAGCACCACAGACACACACACACACACACACACACACACACACACACACACACACACACACACACACAATGAGGTGGCAAGTTTCCTGAATACCAGCGGCATTCAAGGAAAAGCAAGATCACCACCTATACACGAGGAAACCAACATGGATAGAGTATTGGCATAGAACGTGCTGTGTGAGGCCCGTTCCTCTCCCCTTAAGAGGCAGGATTCTGGGAACAGCTGGTGGCAAGACCAAAGCAGGACTTGTTCAAGGAGGAGTGTACAGGAAGAGGTCTGAGAACCAAAAGAAAACAATTGGCACATGATTTCAAGGTTGGATCCAAAGCCATCTGGCAACTTGATCCAGAGCAGGAAGAACATTTTTAGTGTACCAGACTTGAAAAGTCATCTACACTTATTCCAGGAAAAATATATATATTTTTTCATTTAGACTCAGTGCCGTGTGGTCCAAAGCACACTTTCATAACGTGATCTAGGTCCATCTTCGTGACTGTGACAGGAGAGCCACGTGGATACCAGTAGCACAACTGTACAGATGAGGAGACCGGAGCCCAGGAAATTAAGTCACTTAGGCTCAGCAAGCAAGCAGGCATCAGGCCCTCTGCATTTAGGTCCCCTTATTCCCTTTTCGCTCTGCCAACTGTGTCTCAAGGCAGCAGATCACAGTCATAAAGCCAATAAAATCTTCCAGGGGTCACAGGCTCCCTTTCAAAGGCTCACCCACTGGGGAGGCCCCTCCAGGCCACGCAGGGACAGGCAGCGCTACAGCCCAGCATCTTCCCATCTGCCCTGCGTAGATCTTTTCTTCTCCACAAAAGCCCGATCCTTCTCCTGATTGAGAGAGACTGGACAGGTGGCCGCCATCTTCCCCAGAAGGGCCCCTCGTGGAACCAAAGCCTGTTATTAAGTTGACTCTTCATCTTTTTTTTTTTTAAATCTCCAGACAAAATAATTGACTTAACCTTTCTCCCAAATGACAAATACCCTCTTGAGCATCGAACAACCCTTTTCATATGAATGGAGGATTCCAGAATGGCCCACTTAACACTCTCCCTGCTCTGTCCGCACCTTAAAGCTCCTCTTTCCCAAAGCAGAAGGGCTTTTAGCAAAGAGCTCTTCAAGTGGCCCATTCGTGTTCTGAAAGGATCAGCAAGAAATACAGTGACACCTCTGACCTCAGACCTGAGCAGTGCTCTGAACAGAAGAGAATGGCCGGCCTTGAAGGTCGGTGTGGCTCACTTCCTGACCCTGGGCCTGGGCCCAGCCACTCCCTCAGAAAGAGAGAGGCTGGGGTCCCAGGGTTCTCTTGAGACCCCCTTCTGCTCTCCAGCCTCCTCCCTCGTCATGTCCAAGTCCATTGCTCGGCGGTATTTTGAGGGTCACTTCTGCTGGACTATTCTTCTCAGAGAACAAATGCCTTGCTTCTTTTTAATCCACAGAAGGGACTTGTAAAGAGCATAAACCATTGTGACTCAAACTGTTCTGTTGGCCTATAGTCGCTCATCAGTTACCTTCCTAAGATGCCATTCCCTTTAGTGTAAAAGGGAATAGATGTTACTCTACATTTAAACCACGAGTAGGAGACTCTCATGAAGTCAAGTCCGGGAGAAACCATTGTGAGTGTACAGGAACATCAACAATGCCACCTGAGCCACTCTTCATAAATTTCTTTTAGCCCAGCAGGTGCCCAAGAGTAAGGGAGAGATGGTCACAGTTAAACTGAACCAAACTAGGTCCTTGGAGGCTGGGCCAGGCTAAGAGGCTTGGCCCAGAGCTCCCGCCCAGCTCCCCTTTGATCTGGCCGCCTGCTGTCCCGGGCAGCAGACCTCCGTGTAAACAGGCCTCTCTCAGGGACCGCTTTTATCATGGCACCTGTGTGTTCCAGCTTACCTTCTGTGATCAGAGCCTGTGGCTCTTGACAGCTGCTCGCAGTATGAAACACAAAAGGAAGGCTTTCCCCGGGGCCTGTTTGTTTCTGCACTGAGGTGCCCCAGGGGCTGGTTATCCAGAAATGAGACATTTGGGAACCTCGGGCCTGCCCTTCATCTCACACCCCCTTCATGTTCCTTGCGGTCTAATATCTGAACTGAAGACGGCGTGTGACAAAGCACAGTAACCCACAGGATAAGTACCTCCTGGGCATGTGTTTATGTTTTCTATTAAACAGAACATTTTAAACTCAAGCCTTTGTCTGGCATTAGGTGGAGCTTTATATCTGATGCTGGGTGGCCCGGCCACTCGGGATTCTCTACTCCCTTTCTGAGCTCTGGCACACTTTCCCTCTTCCCAAACACTTTACAAATTCCTTCCTGTCCTGACAACCCTGTCTAAGAGGTACTTTCCATATCAATTATTACTTGATATTAAATATCAATAACAATATCAATACCACCGTTTCACTAGTCTCCATCCACAGAAGAGACGGAGATGACCGTTGTACTAAAGGATCTTAGTAGGAAGATTCCTCCTTGGTTAGATTGGGAGCTATAAGAATTATTCTATTTATCTCTGGATTCCCGTCAACCGGTTGTATGTGTCGAATGGGAGGGTGGATGGTTGAAGCCCTCTTTTTCCTTCTAGAATTTCTCTGCCAGGAAATTCGTCCCTGTCTGTTCTAGACCTTACCCTGCAGACCCATCCTACCCACTTCTGCTGTTGTCTTGCCTTCTGTGTTCCAACCTGGCGATGCCACCTGATGTTTTGTTTTGCATTTTAAAACTCTAGCTACTGCTTGCCCGGCCAGGTGAGCACAGTGAGAATGCTCCTCAGAAGGGCCTTTTCCTAGGTGCAGGTACTGGACCTGTGCCTCTCCAGGCAGTTCCTGTAACCATGGCAACCGCGTGCGGTTCCTTAATCATGCTCATAATGTTTACTGAACCCACTACTCTCTTAACATTGTGCTCAGTGCTTCTCGTGTATTTTCTCATTTAATTTTCCATCCACTCTAGAAGTCAAATCGTTGTCCTGTTTTACAGACAAGGAAATGGACACTGGTCGATTTGGTAACTCGTCCGAGGTCAAAAGGCTAGACAAACAGTGGTGGGAAGAAGTTCATCAAATGATAGAGCAAAAATCTGTTTCCACATCGGGGTGACAGGGCCATTCAAGTCTTTAGCCACTGACTTTGCATTCCACGTAATGGATGCCAGCATTTCCTGAATGCGCACTGTGTTCCCGATGGTGGCTCTGAACTGACAGGAGTTATTTCACTTAACCCTCCAAGGAAGCACAACAGGACAGAGGCTGAACAGTGGTGCATGAGGCAGCCCAAGGGGAACACTGGAGGAGTGGGCTGTCATATGCAAAGGGCCACCTTGGGCCACTACTGTAGGGTGCAGCCACAGGGCCCGGAGCTGAGCAGCCTTAGAACAGGACAGGATATGAGGCACAGAATGCGTCAGAGTGAGTGGTTTGTAGGAGGAATCAGAATATCCCAAGACTTTCAGAACTTACCTTATATGCTATTGAGTGCATATGGAAAAAAGATGGATAGGTTCAAAGGACTTGCTTGCACCATCTCATCTTAGGGCTTAGTACTACACCAGGCCTAGAGGAAGTGTCGGGTAGAGCAGATCCAACATGATTTGGGAAAGCACTGAGTCTCCATCATAGTTCAGTCTCCTACCAGCTATAGTATCTTTAGGAACTAATTTACCTACTCTGAACCATAGTTCCTTTGGCTGTAAATAGAGAAAGTGACACTCATTCCACAGGTGAGTTAGAGGGGCTAACAGGGGTGCTTATTTTACAGAAACATTCAGCTCAATGTGTAAGCATTTAGTAAATATTAATCCCACTCTTCATCTGCTGTAGTTTGGATGTCAGTGGTCCCCAAGGAAGTGCTATTGGGATGTGGTGGGCCCTTTAAGGGGCGAGGCCTAGTGGAAGGTCTTTAGGTCATTGAGGCATGCCCTTTAGCAGGTTCTGGAACCTCAGCCTGGCTCCTTCCTCTCCCATTCTTTCACTTCTTGGTGATGAGGTGAGTGGTTTTGCTTTACCAAGTGCTCTTGCCATGTTGTGCTTCCTCACCATAAGCCCAAAACATGGGACCAATGAATCACAGACAGGAACTTCCAAAACCAAGGACCAAAATAAATCCTTTCTTTTTACAAGCTCAGGTATTTTGTTATAGTAATGCAAACTTGACTATCTGTCCTTCTATAAATCCCTTCTTCTATCCTTCAGTTGTTTCATGCAGTAGATTCTATATCTCCAACTAAGTTGTGAATTTCCTCAGGATAAGGGCTTTATCTTTTACTATCTGGGTTTCTTCGATCATTCAATCAACATGCATAGTTTAACCACAGCTAATATTATGATTTGAGCACTTGGTGGAAATAATGAATGCGACGTGGAGAATTTTTTTTTTTAAAATCCTTTGCAGGCAATCTATGTGTGAGGTTCTGTCAAACTCAGTTTATACATTAGAAAAGCGATGCATGGGAAAGGCTACTGAGCATGTGACATTGTCAAACATTGGATCAGCCTGCCGAGCAGTTCAAAGGAATCATTCCCAGAAGGTTTTCCATTTCCTTCCCTCCGTTACTGAATACATTGCCTTAACCTCCACCCTGGGCTTCAATCATCCTTGCCTTTCACACATTTTTGAGGAGTGAATAGTTCAATCAGCTTCGCAGAGCAGCTTGTTGAGTTTTGAAATTATAAAGAGCATTTTCCAATTATGGCGGCAATTAATTTATATTCCTTTGCAAAAATATTTTACTAAAAAGAAAAAAAGATAAAAGGAGGTTCATTGCAGTTAAAACATTTCTAACTCTACCATCTAGGGTTCTCCTGGTTAATGCTTTGACATGAATCCTTCTAGATTTTTTTTTGTGTGTGTGTGTGGAGGGATATCGTATACTCCTAAAATAGGATTACCGTAAGTAATATCAGTTTGTCTTTCATCATTCTAATTTATACTTCAGATCCATCAATTCCAATTTGTTTATCTAAAATAGAAGAATTTCTTTTTTATTATAGTGAATTCAAAGATGGCAGTGTTTATGTGACTTGAATTCTTGGCTAAAACTTGTATTAGCCAGTGTTGAGCCTTGTGTACAGAGAGGGAGGTGTGTGTGTGTGTTTTAAACTACCCCCTAGGTGTGGTTCATTGCAAAGATTTGCTCTTAACATTCATTCTGGCTCATTGCAATATTTTTCCCCCTGTCACTTCTACTCTTGGTACTTTTTTCTCCTATCGCCTGGTAAGACTTACAAGGACACCAGCAGTGTCACCTCAAAGAGAGGTCAAGACTATGGAGATCCCTGTGCAAACACAGCCTGCAGCCCTTGAGCTGACGGGGACCGCAGATGGCCAGGCTGTGGTGGACGGAGTCCTGTGCAAAAGGAGGAGCTAAGCCAAGGACATTGTGTTCTGCCTATAATCAAATCCCACTAAGTGGTGAATTCTTCAATTCAAAAGTTTGAATAGAATGGGACTTTAAAAAGAACTACAGCTGGTTAAATTTAAGACCTGGAAAAAAAAAAAAAAAAAAGCCTTCATTCTAATAATACCTCTGGCACCGGGCCTGCCACGTCCTTTTGATGGGGGAACTGGATGCGTTTTTCATTCACCCCGGGGCCGCCTCTCATGCTGACTTGGAGGCAGGCAGTGAGATGCCTTGCGAGGACTGGGTCACTTGATGAAAGGAGCCACTTCCAGCGTGTCCCTGACGTTCAGGCAGCCTGGGGCTCGCTGATGCAATTGCAGAGGTTCATTGTGCAGGAAGCCTGGCTATTTTTGTAAGTGGTTTGGCCTCTTCAGTCATGAACCTGGCATTTCTCCCTCTAGTTCCGCCCTGTCCATGGACCCCTTCTTTGGTTTGAAAGCTGTTTGCAAAAGAAAATTCTCCCCCAGGCCCACCCTCCCCTGCACGTTGTCATCAGTGCCCACGTGGAATTTTCCTTGGGTTATGTTTATCAATCCTTCTAAGATATTTTCAAATATCAGTGGTATTTTCCTAGCTCTCTCAAGTCATTTAATTTCCTAGAGCATAGAGCTCCTTTCAGAGCCTTTTATTGCTTAATTCCATTCATGAGCAAATGTTTCAGAAATGCTCTCAGTGGGCGGGGCACCCTGCCAGGTAGCTCCGGTAAAGAAAGGTATGAAGAAGTTGCCCATCTCACGGACTCACAAGTTGACCACGCCCAGCGCTTCCTATATTCCGCCAGGCTGAGTTCTGTGCTCCCCCTATTCTTACCTATTGATTATAATCCTTAATCATCCCCTGCTCTGAGGTCTGCAGGCTTTGTACATGACAATGTCAAGCCACTGGTGTCTGTGAGTACCATCAATCCTACTTTACAGGTGAGTAAATTGGGGCTCAGAGGGAAGAAATATGACCAGCATCATACAGTTCGTAAGTGACAGAACCAGGTTCAATTGCAAACAAATTGACCCGGAAGTCATGCTTTCCACCACTGAATTTTGTCACCTCTCAGCCCAGGAAAGACCAGGGAAGAAGAAATGAAGTCCAGAGTATGGGGGTGCAGGGGGCAGAAGGGCGAGTGGGGATCTGAGATGCTAGTGCAGTGGGGTGGGGTTTAATATCCTCAGGTCCTTCCCCCTCCCAGCGGCTTACACACAGCCTCAGGGGGCAGCTGTCCATTGGGCCCATTTCTGGGCACATTAGGGGGAAGGCCCAGTGAAGGCCACTGTCCTCAGAAGCACTGCCAGGCCTGGCCGCTGCTGCAGTTTTGCCAGGCTTGGTTTGTGAAAGAAGCTCGCCACACACACAGGCCCTGGCCTCCAGCCTCCCCTTTGGAGGGCGAAGGTGTGCCTCACACTGGGGACATCTCTTTTCAGAGGCCACCTGCTTCAGTATCTGTACTCCTTGCAGAAGCTGTACTCCTGGCCTTTCATAGGATGGTCGTTTGGTAGGGTCCAGGAGGGGACACAAGGGTCAGGTGGTTCACACAGAAATGCTCTAGAAGGCATGAATTGGGGAAGGGAGTGAACACTTAAACTTTGCACGTTACACACATCAGATTCCACGTATCATCTGAAATTTAACAGAACTCTCCACGATGGTGCCGTGACTCCACTCCCGCGCCAGCCTAGAGACACACGGGTTCCAGTCCAAGCTCTGACCTGCTCCAGTTAAACTTGCTGACCTCGTTTATCCAGTGCTAAAGCAACACTCCTGAGGGTTACCTAGGTGGGGAACAGGAGGCCTCCGTCCACTCGGGCACACAGAAGACACGGAGCATTTCACTGTGGGTTGTTGTTTGTGGTATTTCAAAACCATAACCTTTAATAAGCGTTGGAGATTTCAGAGCAGAGAGGCAGCAGGTCACTCCAGCTATCGAAGCCCCTGGAACCCAGAAGGAGACAGAGTCAAGAATCCAGCAGAAATTAAAGCCCACAGTCCCTTTCCTGCCCCCAAATTCCCTCAAATTTCTCCTGATTTCTTATTTTCCTATAACCTTGACAGCCAGGATAATGGCACCCTGAAGGAGACAGGGGTGGGGGAGAGGGGGAGGGCACAGGGACCCCGAGTTGAAAGGAGGAATGTTAATGGAAATAGGTTCTGCAGGTCGGGTTTGTGCGGCGGAGTGTGTTTTTATTAACTCCCATGAAAGCTTCGACGAAGCCAGCCTGTCATAAAATCGCAGGCTGTGATCTTACAAGGGGGCTTTCCCAAGGCTGGTTTGAGTTCTGCAGATCACAGAAGCTTCAGGAATACTAAAAAGGGATGCTGGCCAATCACTGATTCCCATGGCTGGGCCACTCGGCCTTCCTCCTCCTCAGTTTTTCCTCTTTCACCGGGAGAAGAATCTCATCGGATCCCTGCATTTAAAAACCTGCTCAGCAGTGATAAAAATAAACTCCAAGCATCCACATATTTGATCAATTTACTTTTATCCTTTAATTGAATAAGCCTCAGCCCTGCAATCAGAAAGAAAAACATTTTGCTAAGCATTTCATTTCTGCCATGATTCATCTAGCAGCGGTCTCAAGGTTGACAGGATGGGAATAAGGTATTTAATGCTGGAATAATTTTTATGACCACATCACAGGAGGCTGGAATGGCTTTTAAGGTACATCATATTTTAATCACAAACACACATAAAGCATACATTACTCACAAACTTTGGAGGGAGAACTCTGCAATTGGAATCCAGACTTATAATAGCATTATCAAGAAAGAATTGGCTTTTTTTTTCCCCCTTGAGTCCATAACTCTTCTGTATTCTTGGTAATTCGGATAGACTTGGAAGAAGAGTGTTTTAGAAAGAAAGTACGTTTAGAATAAGGTTTCAAACCAGACGACGCCCAGGTTTGGTAAATTGGCAAACTTACTCTTGGCTTCCTCTACTCATGAACTGGAGAGAAGGTCTCCTGTGAAGACCAGGATTCCCAGAAGCAGGGACATCTGAAAAAGACAGGGACACTTCAGGATGTCCTGGGTTATCGTGAGAATTAATCCCGGGACCTATACAAAACTCTTAATATAATAGGGACCTAAATAAATACTTTCCCTATTTCTTTTTGCCCTCCAACTCCTTTAAAGGGAAGGAAATGAAATAAAGCAGAAAAAAACAGTGTATGTCCCTCAATTTTAATCCTGCCCCTGTGCTCTGACACTCTTCCACGATCCACCCTGGTCTGCAGAATGGAGCCCCAGCTTCCTGGCCGAGCACCGCAGCTCTGCATGGTCGGGCCACAAGCTGCCACTCTCAGGCATTTCTCCTCTGACAGCTTGTGAGCACCCACACCCCGTCACCAGCAGACCCTCCTGCCCCCTCACTTCTGTATTTTTGATGGTGTTGTTCCCCTCAGCTTGGGATGCCCATCTCTGCCCTGTGACTTGTGGAAATCCTAGGTTCTGCCCTCCTTACCTTCCCATCTACCATGTAACTCGAGGGTCCCGGGGCTGCTCCAGGAGTCAGAAACACAGAAAGACCATAGGCTCTGCTGCAGGGGAGGGAGGGGAGACAGACTTTGCAAGGAATAGCTTAAGACAAGCAAGGGAACCGTGCATCTGCTGGAAGGGGTGGGTGTGGAGGACGGCCACAGATGGAAGTGGCAGTGAAGGTTAGGTAGGTGACCTTTCAGAAGAGAGAAAGAAGAGCAGAAATTGCCACAAAGGCAATGACAAGGACCATATTTTAAGGGAGTGTGAGTCCTAAATTATACCCGTAGCTAGAGGAAGACAGAGCAGGGTAGAACAACAGGGGGAGAGCTGGGTGGTGGCTAGGATCCGAGGGTACACAGCACGGCCTAGAGCCCCACCCGCCACTGCACAGCTGGCGTCCCTGGGCCATCTCATCCCCCCTGTGGGTTTCTCTGTGCTCTTCTGTAAAGTGGAAGTAAAGCCAGGCTGGGGGAGGGCAAAAGGAGGTCAACCCTAGGATAATCTCACAGAGACTCTGGCAACCAAGAAGTGCTGACCCAGAGTTAGGGATTCTTTCCTGATTGTGTGTTTTTCAGTCTAACTAAAATGCCAGCCCCTGCACGCGCCGGTCCCTGCACCCTGAGTCAGCCCTCCCTCCCGCGGGCTTTCCTGGCACAGCTCTCAGCCTCGGGGCTGCAGGACGGAGGACTTGTCTTCCTACGTGTGTCTCTAACTGGTGAAACCCTGTCTCTTCTTCATGGCTGGCGTCTGCTCCCATGCAGGGCCCAGCTCTTTGACCTGGGTGGTTAATCGCGGAATGGCAGGCGAATGAATGAATGAAGACGCTTCTCATTAGACAGTTTATCATGAATTGCTTTTAAACTATTCGAGCTCACAGCAGCCCTCCAACCCAGTATTTTAAATACTCTTTGGTCTATCAACCTCCAGTAAGAAATACATTTTATATCATTCCCAGGAGCACGTGTGTATGTGTGTGTGTGTCTATGTGTGTGTGTGTGGCTGTGTGTGGGGGTGTGTTTCAGTGAAATAAAACAGAAATTTATAATATAACAAACCTACTTGGGCAATACACTCCACTATGTATGTACTACTCTTATCTTTTAAAATAATAGTTTCTTTTCTTTTAGAAGAGATTTAAATTGACAAAGTTACAAAAAGTCTCCATCTGCCTTATTCCCAGTTTCCTCTATTACTAATGCCTTTATCAGTATGATACATTTTTACAACTAATGAACCAAAAGTGATGCGTTGTTAATTAAGAGTTCTTCCTTTTTTTTTTTTCCCTAATGTACTTTTTTGTTCCAGGGTCCCATCCAGAATAGTATGGTACTTTGAGGTGTCAAGTCCCCTTAGGATCTTCTTTACTACGACAGTTTCCCAGACACCCTGCTTTCGGTGACCTTCACAGGTTTGAGGAGGTCAGCTATTTTTGTAGAATTTACATCAACTGGAATTTGACTGATGTTTTTCCCTATGTATAATACTGGGGCTCTGGGTTTTAAGAAGAAAGACCACAGAGGTGAAGTGCTATTATTTATCATTTCATAGTAGAAATACATAGTATCAATAGAACTTAATCAATTTCGAAGTTTGCCTTAGTCACTTGGCTTCTGGTAGTGTGTGTCAGATTTTTCCACGTATGAAGATCCTCTTCCTGTCTCCTTTTCCTTATTCTACTCTTTGGAAGATAGTCACTAAGCACAGCCCACCCTTTAGGAGTGGGGCATTATGATCCATCACTTAAGGGTGGAGTAGCTACATAAATTATTTGGTATTCTTCTGCATGCGAGATCAGTCTCTTCTCCCCCATTTATTTATGTATGCAATCATTTATTTACAATAGCATGCACTCATGGATTTTTAAATACACTTTGGGCTATAATTCAATACTACTCTTAATATTTAATTGTCTTGTTCAAATTGTTCCAGCTTTGGCCATGGGGTGAACTTGCACTTGGCTCCTATATGCCTCTGACATGCCTTTATCATTTCTCACTGTGGGCTTTCCTTTGTTTTTGTCTGAGAGCTTCCTTATTTTATGGCACACAAGATGCTCCAGGCTCATCTTGCTCATTTCCTGCCCGGTCTTAGAATTAGCCATGTCTCCTTCGAGCTCTAGTTCCTTTTATTGGTGAGTGGTATTTGAAACTAAGATCTCGGCATGAGGTAAGCTCATTGCTACTGGGATGTCCGTGCTTCTAGGCTTCTCAGCTGACAGAACAAGGAGGTGCGTGTGTGTCTACTAATCTGTGTCTAGGTACATAGCTATAAATATTTCCATGTCACCATCTGTGTTCAAATTAAGCCAAATGAGAGTTTGTACTGAGACCCCAGCTCTGATCGTCTACCACATGGATCAGTCTGGCCTTCTCTCCTCACTTATTGTAGTCTCCCACTCCATTAGCAAGAAGCCTGTCTCCGAGCATCTGCCAGCCACATCCTCGTTCAATTCCAGTGTAGGGTACTGTGGTTATTGTCAGCCCTTGCTGACGTGAGACTGAAATGCTGATCTACGGCATCCTTTGCCTTTCCATTTACAGAACCACTCATTTCTGAGTTTCCTAGGGGAGTGCCTTTCACCTCCCCCTTCGCTGAGGTTGTTTCACACATTTGCATGTTTTGGTCATTTAGATGTTTTGCTCACAATCTGTACTCCATCTTGGGATCCTATGACCTCTGAAATGATATTTCAAAATTTGCATACATTACATCTTTCTCTTTGCGCTGTAAAATTCTGTGAGTTTTGACAAATGCTTGCTTGCTGTCTTGTACTTTCCATTAGCGTATTTTACAGAAGAGTTTCACCACCCCCAAAATCATGCCCTGTGTTTTCCCTATTTACACCCCACAGTGAAGCCCTGGCACCCACTGATGTCTTTATGATCTCCTGTTTCACCTTTTCCAAATGCCATCTTGTTGGAATCAGACACTATGTGTACATGATTGATCCACATGTTTTTGTGGCTTGACAGTTCATTTCTTTTATTGCTGAGCAATATTTAATGGTGCCATAGTTTTGCTTATTCAGTGACCTATGGAGCTACATGTTGGTTCCTCCAGTTTGGGGTGACAACCATTAGTACAAGCTTCTGTGTGGATGTAGGTTTTCAGACCCGTTGAGTAGATACCTAGAAAATCAACCTGTCTATTCCTCTGCCCTACGGTGAAGTCTTAATGATTGCAACCTTAAGTCTTAGAACTGGGTAGTGGAAATCCTCCAAATTTGTTTTACTTCCTTCATATTGTGTTAGTTGTTTTAAGTTTCTTACTTTTATAAACAAACATCAGGGTTTTATATACATACCTACAAAAGAGTTTACTGGTATTTTGATTGGGATTTCACTGAATCATAAATAAGATATTCAAGAATTGGCATCTTTAACAATATTGAGTCTTCCCATCCATGTATATGAATGATCTTTCCATTCATTTAGATCTCTTCTGACTTGGTTCCTAGTTGTTGTTTTTTTTATATAAACCTTATACATATTTTGTTACATTTGTACCTACATATTGCATATTTTATGATCTTGTTAAATTTGTTTCTTCTTAGATTTCAGGTTTCAGTTGTTCATTTCTGGTATATTGAAAAAACAAGCGATCTTTGTGTATTAACTTTGTATTCTGTGCCCTTACTCCCCTTCTGTATGGGCTCTGATAGTTTTTTATTTTGTTTTGTCATTTTCTTTTTGGATTTTGTATGTAAATAACAATCTCATCTATGGTAGAGACAGTTTTACCTTTTCCCAATCTATATGCCTTTTATTTTCTTCCTTTGTCTTTCTGCACAAACTAGAACTTCTAACGTGATGTTTCATATTGCTGATGAGGAAAGACACACTTGCCTGGTGGTATTTTCATTTTTATTTATTTAAAAACATTTTTAAAAAATTTCATGAGACTTCTTTTTTGACTTACTTAATATTTTGAAATGTAGTGTTTAGTTTCCAAATATATGGGGATTTTTCAGCTATCTTTCTCTTACTGGCTTCTAACTTACTATTGTGACCTGAGCATAATCTTCATAGAATTTCCATTCTTTTTAATTTGTTAATGTGTTTTATGGCCTAGAATTTTAGCATAAAGAATCCCTGCAAACTTGAGAAAACATGTACTCTGCTGTTAATGGATAGAATGTGCTATAAATATCAATTACATCAAGTTGATCAGTAGGGTTCTTTGGTCAACATATGTCTACAGTTCTACCTGTTTATTCTATCAGTTACTGACAGAGGGGTGTTGAAGTCTCCAGCTATAATAGCAAATTTTTGTTTATCCTTCAGTTCTACAATTGTTAGCTCATATCTTTTGGCACTGTGGAGTTAGGGGCACACACATTTATAATTGTATGACCAGGCTACTGTTGTATCATGCTGATAATTCCCCTTTTTTGTGGGTAGGCTTTCTATGAAATTAATATAGCTACTGATGCTTTCTTTTGATTAAAATTACCATAAAATATCTTTCTCCATCCTTTTCACTTTTAATCTTCCAGGGTCTTTATATTTAAAGTGGGTTCCAAAACAGACAACAAATAGAAAATTAGTTGGGTCTGATGTCTTTAATCTCTGTTTTGATTGATCTGTTGTATTATTCACATTTAAAGTGATTGTTGCTATGGTTTGGTTAATAGGGGCCATGTACTTGTTTTCCAGAGACTGCCAGAGGCTTCATTTTGTGCCTTTCTGATTTAATTGAGCATTTGATATGATTCTATTTTATCACTTCTCTTAGCATTTCAATTATACTCCTTTAAATTGATGCTCTACAGTTTACAGTGTACAGATTTAACTAATCTAAGTTCAAATAACGGTATTCCGTTTCCCACCTAGCACAGGTATACATTGTAACACAGTATTCCCAATCCCTGGCCCTTCCTACCTGTCATTCATTTCACTTATCTCTTTGTTATAATTACCCAACATATTTTTACTCTTATTACTTCAAACAGGTTTTCTTAGATCAGTTAATAAGAAAAATAAAAGTTATTATTTTGCCTTTATCTCCTCCTTCCCTGACACTCTCCTTTTCTCCCTGCAGAGCCAACCATTCATCAGAATTGCCATTGAAGTGTCCCTAGCAGTTCATGGCTCCCCTGCTCCAGGTAAGCAGATGATGACTGTGACCCTCTGCATCCCGAGGTCTCACCACATATGGGTGTGGCACTCTGGACTATAAATCCTCTTAGAGGTTCAAGGAGTCATGGATTTTTATTTTTTTCCAGCTCTTTCATGTTATAAGGGTGAGAGCCATCTAAACCTTTTACATGTTGGAGTTGAAACAAGAACTTTTGTATTCTTTATTATTGTGATTATTATGTTCACCATCCCCAAATTAGGTGATTGGTCATCATTGTGGGATCTACTAAGCAGCTCAAATGACCTGCCCCCCCCCCTTAGCTAATGTGGGAGTCACCTACCTGCTCTGTATTCTCTCATCTTCCAGCAGAGTGGCCAGGCTTGTTCAGATGGAAGACGTTAGCAGTGGTCCTAAAGGCAAGAGTGGACACTTACAGAGACTCTCCAGGACTCAGTTCAGAAGTCCTGCTCATTCTATGGGCCAGTGCCAATCACGAAGATGGGCTAGGATTAAGGTGGGAGATAGATCCCACCTTTGGGTGGAGGAGTTATGAACACTGTGATTCAATCACTGCTGCTTGCCCTCTAGATCTTTTACTGCTTGATCTCCTTTCTCTCCTCCTCTCTGTTGTCTTTTTCTGGACCTTCTCCCAGATCATCAAAATGCCAGGATGGAATGAGTTCGTTCCTTAGCTTTTCTCTGCTTTTCTTTTTTTGTTGGATAATTTTCTTTTAGAAAAATAGAAGGTGTCCTTTCTATACTTTTCAAAGCTGTCCCCAACTTTAATTTCCAACCCTTCTATTGACCACTTCAGCTGTCATGATTTTAATCTCCAAGAGCTCTTTCTTTCTTATTCTCATAGTAACCAGGTCAAAGCTGCAGTCGAATTTCTCTGCAGGCCTTGGCTTAGAATTGTTTTACTTTTCAATCACTTTCTGCTCCCTGAAAATGAGTTTTCCTCTGAGTTCTTCTCCATGTTCTATTTATGGTTCTGAATTTCATGTGAAAAGACTTCCTAAGGGTCTGGAGAGCCTTCATTGTCCACATTTAAGAATGAGGTCTTATAGCACTGACTGCTGGAACAGTGTGCTTGGAGAAGACTCAACCCCTGGTAGGACTTACGGTAGGATTATTTAGAGCCAGTGTGTTCATTTAACTAAGGTGATTCTCCACCCTTCAGCCTCCCCAGATCTTTCCTCTTACACACATGCTCTTTTCTCTTGGTAAAATATGTTCCCCTCCCCTTTCAACATCACTTCAATGCCTACAAATACTACAAGTCTGAGTTTAGGCGTCACTTCAGTACCCTGCCCCGGAGTTGTTTTTTTTTGTTTTGTTTTGTTTTGTTTTGAGCCCTTGTAAGAAGTTCTTGAAATATCCTGTACTACTTATTATCAATATTTATCTCAAATATAATTTAAATTGTTATTATTGTTATTTTATGTAAATACCCATCTGTCTAATCTCTCTCTTCCTAACTATGCTGCAAGCATCCTGGGGGTGAAGCTCCTGTTTGTGCTGTTTGCTGCAGTACGGTGCTGGGTCTCTAACAGCCCTCAATGAACATGTTGAATAAATAAGCAAATGAACATATGAATGAACTGATCTTCTAAATGTCCACATCTTTTAATTGATATAATTGAGGAAGCAAGAACAAAGCAATCCCACCCAAGTCCTCTTTTGACTTCCTGCCTGATTTTCCCATTTCGGGATTTCCCCAGCCAGGTCTCCCAAGGACTGACTCCTGACACCTTTTCTCATCCCAGATAACCACCATCGCAGAAAAGTCTGGAAGGCCAAAAAGGCTGAAGACATTCTGAAAACAGCCACGGCTTGCAGGGTCTGCCTTCTTTAGAGGAGGAGCCAGGTTTAGGCTTGGCCTCAAGACAGAAATCCTTTTCTTAAATATGCAAGCCAGAGGAAGGGGCTGCAGAGACGGCAGGGAGAAGCGTCACCCTTTCCAGCAGCCCTGCCAGGACCCTGTGTGGCCCCTGCCACACCAAGCACCCCAGGCTCTCAGGGTAACAGAAAATGGAAAACTTCCAGTTGACAGATTTCACTTTACCTGACATCCATACAACTTTCCCTGAATGCTAAAAATACACTAAAAGTAAAATAAAATGAAGAATTTTAAAGTCAACTCATTAGTTACTACAGTAGTTCCAAGGAAAGCTCAGGGCTATGGTCCCTCTGCTTCTGAGGCAGCCCCTCACCTGTGACATGGAGCACATCAAGGTCAGCGGTGCACAGAGGGTGACTCTTTACCCTCCATCCCTTCCCATCTCAGAAACCAACCAACCATCCACTTTGTATCAAACCAAGACAAGTTGCCCTGAAAACCCAGTGTTAAAATAAGGCAGAACAATGAATATACCAATCTGTGGGTTGCTCCAGAATCTTCTTTTAAAATAATGGGCCATTCAAGCTGAAGAGGCCCCTTGAGATAATCCCACCAACCTGTAATTCCAGACACAGGGAAGCCGTGTCTTGGTGAGGTCAGGTGACATGCCGATGCCCCCAGAGCTGGTGCGTTTTAAAGCCAAGAGTGAAACCCAGAAATCCCCGAGGAGCTGCTCTCCTTTATATGTGGCATGAATACTAGTTAAGGAATTCCACCCTGCTCAGAATGTTGAAAGCCCCGAGACAACCTTGATCCCACGCTAATGAGGAAGAAGAAGAAGCCGGATTATTGGTGAAGTCGTCATTTCTTGAAGCCATCAGAGAGCTGGGGTTGCAAGTCACCTAACAACCAGAGAGCGCTGAGCCCTCCAGGGAGACAGGCCACCTCACCTTTGGCAGAATGTGGGGTACAGAGGTGGCAAGTGCAGGTGGGTGGGATGGACCCAGCTACGATGCCAGCCTGGGTTTGCCTGCCAGTTTGGGATGGCAAGGAATCCCAGACACAGGGAGCAGTGACACACCCACAAGCTTTGCTCCATGAGAAAGATCTAAGAGAGGCAGGAGAACGGAGAGCCCAACAGTTGGCACAGATGGGCAGGAGGGAACAGACTGAAGTCTCCCTGCCTTTCCAGGTCCTTCTTCATGAAAAGTGAAGTCTCTGTTCCTGGAAGAGGAGCAGCAAATTCTGCTTTGTAAAGATCCATGCAGAATCCTTTGCTTCCGAACTCTCTGTCCTTTGGAAAGGAGCAGGAAGCCACCTGAGTCTAGGCATGTGAACCTGCACCAAGCCAGTCTGCTGTTGCTGGAGGAGGCATGTGAGACTCCCAGAGCTGCCCTAACGCAGCGCCACAAATGGAGTGGCTTCCAGAGGGACAATGTCCTCTTCCTCAGTCCTGGAAGCCAGAACCCCAACATCATGGAATTAGCAGGACTGGCTCCTTCTGGAAGCTCTGGGGGGAGTCTGCCCCATATCCCTCTCCTAGCTTTTGGTGTTGCCAATGGTCCTTGGCATTTCTTTTCTTATGGATCCTCCGTCTGCCTCTGCCATCTCCTGGACTTCCTCCTGTGTGTCTCCATGATTCTAAATCTCCCTCTGGGTTCTCTTCCAGTCATTGGATTTAGGGCCCACCAATGTCGGGTTGAATCAGCAATGAATCAGCAGAGAATCTACATCCAAAGAAGCTCACATCCTGAGGTTCCAGGTAGATAGGAAATACCCGCAAGGTCCACCATCTAACCCAGAATACAGGGATAGGAAACTGCCTCCCCAGGACCAACCACAGACTCAGGAAGAGTTTCTCTGTCGTGGGACAAAGGGATCAGAACAATGGAAAGGCCTGTCCTAAAGCCTAGGCACATCGGGCCTGAGCCTGGCTGAGACTGGACCATATAACAGAATAATGTCTGCCTGTGCTGGGAAAGAGAACCACAGGAGAGGCTGGCTAAAGGCGTGGAGAGGGAGGCTATATGGACTGAATGTTTGTGTCCCCCTAAAATTCAAACGTTAAAGCCCTAACCTCACTGTGGCTGTCTTTAGAGATGGGGAGGGGGGACCCTGATCCCATAGGAGTAGTGGTCTTGCAATAAGAAACACCAGCGCACCCTTCCTGTCTCCCCCATCTCAATCCCATGCACGCACGCCAAGGGAAGACCATGCTAGGACACGGGGAGGAGGCTGCCATCTGCAACCCAAAGAGAGAGCGCCCTCACCAGACACCAACCCCTGCTACACCTTGATTTTGGACTTCCTGTCTCCAGAGCTGTGATAAGACAACTGCCTATTGCTTGAGCAGCCCGGACTGTGGATCTTTGTTACAGCAGCGCAGGCCAAATAACACAGAGCTCCTCTGGGTGTGCTGAGCCTGAAGGAGGTTGAGATGGAGCAGGAACCAGGAGGAACACCCTCCATTCTGTCTGCCCCACAGGAAGCCCCAGGCCACACAGCCCCTGGGAGGGGGGGATTCGGAGTCACTACAGGGACCACAAGATCCAAACCCCTTTCAACCCCAGACTCTGTTGACTCAACTTGTCACCAGGGAAGGGGACTGCCTGCCTCTGCAGGGCCTCTCCAGCTGTAGCCCAGTGCTCCTGAGGACCACGAGGCAGACTCGAATACTTCAAAGGACCTCTCTCGGTGTGTGTGACTGGGGAAGGCTGGGATGGGTAAGAGAACAGTTCAGTGACTCCATCTTCCTGCCCCTGACCTTCTACTTCATTAGGGAGTTTCTTTCCCTACAGCAGGACCAGTTTTGACGATTCCCAACTTACTGCCCCTTGGACACGTTTTATGAGTCACGAACACCAAGACTCATTGGACCAATTGTGATGGGAGAGGACAGAGCCAAACACACTTCTGTTTGTCCCTTTCTGCAGCATTTTGGACATATCTCCAGTTGAGTCAAATCTCTTTAGACTCACAGCTTTAGACATCAGCCCAATGTGAAACACTGGACAGAGCCCCGCATGAATGGGGTGATTTACGGGGATCACTTTAAGGAGCTCACGAGCAGCCACTGCTGGGATTGCTGTGACCTAACGTCATATGAAAGCTGCCTGAGGAATCCGGAGAGCGAGGGTCCACCGGCCCCGTGACGGCTTCTGCTGTGGTTTCTTTTTTCTAGTGATTTCCCTAGAAACGGTCCAGTCAGGATGCAAAGGGGAAATGATACTGACCAGATTATACTGTTATACCAAAGGACTATGTAAACGATGAATCTCACATTTGTGTGTAATGATAAGACACCAATAGGATGTATGGAAAAAATAAAGAAAAGGCCAGCCTAAGTTGGGGGCAAATGGAGCTCTTCCTGTTTGCAGCAGAGCTATAAGCCTGAGTCTTCCATCTTCTAGAACATTCTTCCCTCTCATTCCCAGGGCTGAGGCTTTTACGGATGGTTAAGTCTTAGCTAGAAGGGCTTAGACCTGCTTGGTTCCTGATGATCCAGGATGCCCCCTAACCTTTCTGCCCCTTTAAAGGTAATGCAACACACAGAACAGGCTCTGGAGCCAGACTGCACAGGTTCAAATCCCAGCACTGCCTCTTCCTACCATTGTGACTTTGGATGAGTTCTCTTCAGCTGCTGGATATAGAGGCAGACATACAAATCACTTGGAGAGTGTCTGGCACACAGTATGTCCTATCAACTGTTAACTCTTACTATACTGAAAACCTGCTGTTTCCAAAGACCTGCTTCCTTACACCATGGATCTCCAATTCCGTCTTTAAGAACTGACCCTGGGAAGGTCCCTTTAACTCAGAAGCAGCATCGTTGCCCTTAGCTCTGTGCAGGCCACTGTGCCCCTACAAACCCAGTTGTGTTGGTTCACCTGCCTCTTCCTTTACGCTAGGAGCTTCTCCAGGGCAGAGACGTGGCCTTGATCAGTTCACACACCTGGCACCTTATCAGCCCAGGGTCCAGCCCACGGACAGTACTCACTAAGTCTTCTTAGGAGTTTCTTTCCCTACAGCAGGGCCAGTTTTGACGATTCCCAACTTACTGCCTCTTGGACACGTTTTATGAGTCACGAACACCAAGACTCATTGGACCAATTGTGATGGGAGAAGACAGAGCCAAACACACTTCTGTTTGTCTTTTCTGCAGCATAAATAGACAAAAGAATGATCTCCTTGACCCGTCGAGCAGGGGAAGTAGAAACAAACTTCTCAGATGCCTACCTTGTGCCAGGCAGTTAGCCGATTTAACTTCTTTTTCTGAATCGTGGAGTAATATCATTAGTGACTTTAACTTATTATAAATTCACTTGTTAGTAGATCAAGTATAAGTGACTTGCTTATTATTGCATGAAGCAAAACCATAAGAAAATAGTTAAGAGGAGTGACTGATGGTCAACATTCTTGATTCAGAGCGCAGCTCCAAGCTAGACATGTGACCTGGTGCAAGTTACTTAACTTCTCTGCGCTTCTTTTTTTAAAATCTGTTATTTGGAGATGATAATAGAAGAGGGATAATTAAGTTATATGTGTCATATGAATAAACATAAAAAGCTAACCACAGTGACAGGTGCATGGTCAATGATCAATAAATGTTAGTTATTACTATCTAATAGTAATGAAGTAGCATATATATTGCAATAAAATTTTCATAAATAAAAAGTGTCGTTTTAATAAATAAAATGTGTTGTAGGCCAGGAAGGCTATAGTGTTAAGTAGTTACCCTCTGAGAATAGAAGGAAGCCATGATAATTTGATGGAGGGTAGATCATTGAACATGGAGTAGGAAAACCTAGTTTCTGGTTCCCATATGTCATTTCCTGGCTATGGCACCCGGTGTGTTGTTGTCCCATCCCTCTGTTCACCTAGGGATTGGAGGTAGTGAGGACATCCCCTCCAAACACTATGAAAAGAAACAGAAATTTCATCTATGAAAGGACCCATCACAGTACCTGGGACATTGGAGGGACCCAAAGAGCCTAAGGTAATGGTACCATTGCACCTTTACTTTACCCATTTACATGTTTCCAAAGACAAAGTTGCTCCATGACATGTAAACTGGGGATAGTGCTTAAAAATAACCACCTGTCATTTGGGGTTGGCAAGGCTCCCTTGAAAGCCGAATGATTGACTTGTGAGAACAGTGGGTGTGGACAGTGGACTTGGGCCAAGAGCCCTCAGTGCCAAAGAACAGCTTCTCTATCAAGAGGGTAGAGGGAGCTCACTTTCTGAGTCTCCAAGGGTCCCACTGAATCTGCCCTTCAGTCACGAGGAGTCTCTGTGAATAGGAGTTTCCAAGTGATTTGAGGAAGGGGGTGAGAGGTGTTGGTGGCTATGGTCAAAGAGGAAGTCAGCACTAAAATATACCACCATCAAGGCATGGTGCAGTGGGCCACCTTCTACTGAGACCCCAGCCAGACCCTGGGCTTGAATCAGGAGATTTCTGGGTAATGGGAGTAAGGAGTAGAGCATGGGGTAAGTCAAATTCTCTGGGTTGAATCCAGTTGGTTCTACTGCCTTCCTGCTCCACTCCCAACTCACCGAGAAACTGTCAGCCTGGACTTCACCATGGGCAGAAATCTGGGAGGAGAAGGCGTGCACCCCGAGGGAGTCGGCGGCTCAGGCAGGTACTGGGTCTTCAGCTCCCAGGCGGCTCCCCCATCCTCCCTGCAAGCCCACCAGCTCAAGTACAAAGATTCCCGCTGCAGAGAGATGCTCACTGAAAACAGCTCCATGATTGAGGGCCTTGCCTGCATGAGGTTTGTAGAATACTCAGAAAGTCTACCAGAACCTGTGAGTGACTGAGACCTTACACGGGGGAGGACAGAGACGCCGTGGACCTTGATACATTGCAGACTGTATATGTTATTAAACTTCATTAATTTTACCAAACGGTAGCATGCATCTAAAGGGAAGTTGGAATATTTCATTTTATTTTGTCTCAAAATTTGTGACTCACATATCTTTACAAAAATCTAACTCCAAATTTTTACCCAAGATACACCTGACAACCAACTATTCTTCTTTGTAAGGAGCATAACACTATGCCTAAATTGCTGGAACAAGACTTATATTTTCTATCAATTCCCTATTACCACAATAATTCTGCATAATAATTCTCTCCAAAGCTCAGTGGCTTTATTATCCATGAGTCTGTGCATTGAATGACAAGTTCTGGTCTTATCTAAGGTCACATGCATTTGTAAGCAGCTGTGGGTCAGCCCCTCTGGCCTTGGCAGAGCTCAGTGCTGACTGGCTGCAGGCTGGTCGAGGATTGCTTGGCTGGGATAATGGGGTCTCGTCCTTGTGCCTTTCAGTTCCTCTACTAGGATGCTGTTCCGGTGGCAGTGGTATGGGATTTTAAGAGAGTGGGCAAATGTGCCCACGGACCCTGAGACCTATGCTTGTGAGAGGAACACTGTCACTCCAACCCATCTTATCAGTGAAAGCAAGTCCTAGGGCCAGCCCTGATCCCATGATGGGAGGAGCCGCAAAGCCACACTGCAGGAGCCTGGCTGCAGCCAGGTGGCTGGGAATTGGGTCATCCTTGCTATCAATCTACCACACCCTTCGTTCTACTTGTTCCGTTTTGCCACTCCCTTTGAGAGTGGGCCTCCCCCTGGGGATGTACATCATGCTCAAGAGTGGTCCAGTCTGATCATGCATCTGCCTCCCTTCTCCTTGAAGTCATCCTGGGTGAGGATTCATCCCGGCGCTCTTAGTCTTGAGTTCATGAGAGTGAAGTAGAGAACAAATGCTTCTGTTTGCAAAAGTAAAATATTTCTCTTCTTATGGGTCCATTGGAAGGAAAATCGGTAGACCATGATGGTCTCAGGTAAATGTTCTTTGTGGGACGGCCATGGATCCTGTGTGTAGAGGAAGGACTCAGGGGAATAGAGTCAGCCACACGTTGTCCAACAACCCAGTCCTGTCTGTCTCACACTGCACTCTGGGGTCTGTTGACTTGCCTGCCTCCTGTGGGTTTATCTGCTCTCGAAGGCATTGAGTGTTTCTAATTTGCTATTGAACCCCAGGGTGAGTGCCTTGTTATACCAAGAGGGCCTGACACACAGTAGACACTCATCTAACCGAATGGATGAGTGACAGCAGAATCACATCTGGAAGAGAGTGGAGGCACTTTCCAGGAGCAAGAGAGAGAGCACACCAGGGAGAAGAAACAGCCCAGCCACAAAGCACAGGACGTGTTCAGAGGGCGACAAGTTCTTGGGCTGTTCTAGCACACAGGGTGCATGGGGGCAGGAGGGCTGGGTGGAAAGATGAGTCAGGCTGAGGAATTTGGATTTTATTTCATGGAAAATGATGAGTTAACAGAGATTTCATATAAAGAGACCAGCATGTTAAGCAAATGTTTATTTAAAAAACAGTTTTTTTCACAGAGCAAAGTTGGACAGAGCAAGTTAATTCCTTTGACGTTTTCCCCCTTTACAACAGGCATAATAGTTAACATATATTTGGCCGTTACTACAGTTCAGGTTCTACTACAAGGGCACGTACTTTGTGTATATTGACAACGTCAACCTCCCCCGTAACCCTGTGAAGTAGAAACTATTACTATCATCACTATCATGCACATTTTATAGAAGAAACTGATGCTCAGTGAGATTAATGAACTTCCCGAAAACCACACAGCACACGAGTGGCAAAATTTAGATTGAAATTGTGTGTCTGATTCCAGGGTCTATTCTCTTAACTATTATGTTATTTTGTAATTTTCCATTCAGTTCCTACTTCAAGGATAGTTGTACAAATTTAGGCAAAAAAAAAAAGCTCATGGAATAATGTCAGGCATACAGAGAGAGCTTAATTGCATGTTTGTTCTTATTACCTGTTGTCCCTGTTGGCTGTAAATGGAAGCATTAACTAACAGATTCACTGACATAGAGTATTCACTTATTTATTTTTATAAATATATTAGAATCAATATTTGCTTAATATATTAATATACATGTTATAATTAACTTTCAGGGTTCTTATGAAGGATGAATGAATCAACATATGTAAGATGTCTAGCATCTACATTCTAACACCTGCAACATTAGAATTATTCTAAAGTTCCCTTCACGTGTCCTGTATTTATTTATTTTTCTTTGAATTAACTTCTACACTAGTTCAGTCGATTACCAACAGTCTCGTCAAAGCAATCTAGGTTTTTCTCTAACAGGAGCCTCAAACCTTGACCCATTTCTCAGTTCCAAAGCCATTTCCACATTTTTTGGCATTTGTTGACAGTAGTACCCACTTCTCAATTCCGAATCCTGGATTGGTTTGCTGAGTAGCCATAAGTACTACAGACTGAAGGACTTAAACTAGAGAAATTTAATTTTTAACAGTTCTGGAAGCTGGGACTCCAAGATCAAAATGTCAGCAAGCAGCAGAGGTTTCTCCAGAGGCTTCTCCCTTGGGCATGTAGATGGCCTCCTTCTCCCTGGGTCTCCAGGAGGCCTCTTTCCATGCCTGGCTCCTAATCTCCTGTGGTTCTAAGGATGAATGTCACTCATGTTGGATTAGGGCTCATCTGTATGATTTTATTTTACCTTGCTTACCTCTTTGGACACCCCTTCTTCAAACACAGTCACATCCTTAGGTACTGGGGGTGAGGACTTCAGCATATGAATTTGAGGGGGACGCAATTCAGCCTTCTCAGGTCACCTAGGAGAAATGAGACTTGAAGCCAGAGAGAGGAGGAGAGCGATCCAGTAGCGTGCTTGTAGCCTTTTTCCAAACACCGAAGAAACCCTCCGAACCAGACTCCCCAAGGTGCCTGAACAGCCAACCCAGTGGAGGAGGGGAAAAGCTGAATCAGGCATTCTTTGGCTCTGTGTCTAGAAATGAAATGTCCTGGGGATTTCCTGAGGGCATTATTCATTTTTCACTTGGTAGTGTGTGCATCAAGAAGATAGAAGCAAAAAAGTTTTAAAAAGACAGAAGCTGAGAGAAATGCGATGAGTTTGGAGCAAAGTGAAAGATGAAAACAGAAAGAAATGAAAGTGAGGGAAAGAAAAAAGACCCAGCTTCACTCACAGAGCTGAGAACTTCCCGCCCGGCCTGGCCCTGTCCGTTCCAGCCCCTTGTGGTGTGTGGCAAATGAGGGCAGAGCTGGTCGGAGGAACGAGTGCATCTGTGTTGATGGCGGAGGTGTATGGAGAAGCCCTCTTCCAAGGCGCCTTCTTTGGGGGGAACTGCGTGGCTTTGCAGAGCTGCCCGTCCTCAGGAGGAGCTCAGGTTGCTTTGCAGCTTGAGGGTCGCAGGCTGGATGTGGTCAGGAGCAGATGGACACTCATCCAAGGGCCCTGACAGAAACCAGGGATGACGTGGAGGAGGCAAGGTCAAAGCTTTGCAAAAACACAGACCTCTTCCTGCCCCTGTCTGGGGCTGGTTACTTCCAGCCTGGGTGCAGGAAGGCATCCCACCAGCTCCAGTGTTGGCTGAACCCGTGGGCGAGGGGTGGACAGAGGGCTAGATCTCAGGGAGAAGGTGGTGCGGTATCTGCCACGTGAGCCTCAGCTTGGGCACCACCTCATGGGAAATCTCCAGCTGCTTTGCAAACATCTCATCTGTGATGTAGCTGGAAGAGCACTAGATTGGGAGTCAGAAGACCTTCAAGGGGTCATGAATCTGACCTCTGCTACCTTAGTGATTTTAGACCCATTCATTCTCTGAGTCTCTCGTTTAGAAATGAGAACCATGGACTGCCTGCATGGGATTGCATGATTCTATCAAAGGATGGTCCTAGGAGCGTTTTTCTGGTTCCTGAAATGATGAGGAGGAAACCACTTGGGCTTTGGATTCAAATGCAGTTTCAGACACTGGCAAGTTGCAAAATCCTGATCCAAATCACTTAGTCAGCCTCTCCCCCTTCTCTTCCCTCCTCTTCCCTCCTCTCCCCTGCCACTTCCCCTTCCCTTCCAGTCCAGTGCCTCCCCTTCTCCAGTCTTGCCCTCCTCTGCATCTTCATTTAACACACACAGAGTCAGGTACACAGGTGTGTGCCCACAGGTATATACATGCCTTCCTGTGCAGGCCTGGGTGCCCACAGGCACCAATACACAATTCCCTGGAGGCTGTTTTGATAACATGAAGACAGCATGACATTTTGAGAATTTTTTGCTACTCCAATAAAATACCAAAAGAGTATCTTAGTCAAGTAAATTTGGAAGTACTCCATCCTATACTCCCCAGAGGAGATTCACAGTCCACAAGAGTGTATAAAGGGTCTGAGAAGTTTTCCAGTAAAGAAATCAGTTTAGCTTTGTTAATCTACAGACACCCAAACTGACTCGACAGAGGATGGATCAACGGTGCCTCGTTTCCTCATCTGTGCCTCAACCCCCAAGAATTCCACAAACTGTGTCATTGGAGAAGCTCAGATGTGGAAAGACTGCACTAGCTAGTGTGCTAGTGGTGGGGCCACTCTCTCTGGGCTCCAGTGGGGCTGTGAAATTTGCTTCCTTGCTGGGCATCTGAAGCTTGCCCTACTGTCTACCTCTGCTGATCACCATGGTCAGTTCTGACTAGGCCAGCACTAAAATCTGAGCTCTCTTATAGGGACAAAGGAGATCTCAGTAAACTCAGGGGCAGGGAGCAGTGGAACCTCAGAAAGTACTGCACCAGAGATGGGAGAGGGGCGGGATCCCCTCAGTCTCCCATCTGCCGGCTCCTTCCCTCTGTACCTGGTGCATCCTCTCCCTTTGCTGCTCCAGATCCCACAGCAGGTCTCCCACCGGCCCACTCCCAAGCCCACATCTCCTGCTCAGCACCAGAAGAGATTCAGGCCCACCCTGGTGCAGTTGTCTGTGGTCATGATGAGGGTCATGCTCTACAAAGTGGCTGCAGGACTCCTACCTACCCTTACTTGGGGGAAGGGCGGGCTACACTCCTGGGGAGCCACTCCACAAGGGTCTACCATACTGTCTTATGGGCTTTGCTAACTTGTACTTCCAACCCCTGACCATGCCTTAGAAACCAGGAGATGCCTAGAAGCATTTTTAAAACATTTGCCCTGGGCTCCTCCACAGAGAGGTGCCCAGAAACCCACACGGTGTCCTGCCGCTCTGGTGCCCTGGGTATTTCATACTCTTGAGAACACTAATCTTTAGCTTCCATCATTGCAACCTGAGTTCCCCTCCACTAACTTATCTCTACCTAGGGAAATACTTCCCACCTCCAGACCCAGTGCAAATGCCCCCTCCTCCAGGAAGTTTCCTGATTCTGCCTTCCCGTTGCAATCAATGACTTATCGCTGTATTCTCCCATTGCATTTTTCAGTCATTGGTTGGGGAAAGGAATCTTTCCCGACCCACCGGACAATAAACTACAGAAGACGAAAGACTCATTGTTTAATATTTTCTTATTAGAAGCATCATATATGCACACAGAAAATCTAGAATATATAGATAACCAAAAAGAGAATAAGGAAGTCCTGGTTTCCTGGATCAGAACCAGCCTTGGTTTAAGTTTGGGAATGTTTCCTCTAATCTGTTCTCCAATGGATCTCTGTGTAGTTTTTTTTTTTCCCCCGTATTTGAGGTCATATATAATTTTCTTTATGCTACCAGTCATCTGTTGAGATTACATTGAAAACATGTTTTTATGTGATTGTTTCTTCAAAAGCATGGTTTTAAATGGCTCTATAACCTCCTACTGCAAAAATGTACCATGTTGTATTGGCTCATTTCTTAATATTTGGACATTCCATTTTTATTTTTGTTCTTAAAAATAACCAAGTGTGCTAGACACTTTTCACATGTCTCTCTAGAACCACTGTTCTCCTGAGGCCCATCTGGACTCTGTCAAAGGCTGTGTTACTGGCTCTGGGTGGATTGGGTGAATGGACGGTGCCCCCAACATTAGAGCCTGGGAGGAGGTGGGGATGGGTTTTATTTTTAATTGTTTCTCATGAGTTGACCACATGGGAATCAGGAAGACAGGAGACCTTCTCTCTCCAAGGTCTGGAAGCTACCTGCTGCCAGCCCTTTCAATTTTGAGATGGTATCTGCTAATTTCTGTAGCTGACCCGAGTCCTGCAGGCCTTCTGTGCTCTCTCCACACCCTGTCCACAGTTTGCAAGTCATTATTGTTTTGTTTTAATGAAGCTGTTCTCAAATCACTCAGTTTGTGCAGCGTCCTGCCAGGATCCCAACAGATATATATGGCAATTGACTTTTTGTATCTAAATCTTTGACTACTTAACTTCCCTTAAATAATGTCTGTAAATGAGAATGCTTAGGGACCATAGGTATTTTCAGCCAATGGAGTAATACAGGTTGAATATCCCTTACCAGAAGTATTTCAGATTTTGCAATTGTTTGAATTTTGGAATACTGGCAGGTACATAATGAAAAATCTTGGGGATAGGACCCAAGTCTAAACACAAATATTCATTCATGTCATATATACCTTATGGACTCGAGGTAATTGTATATAATGTTTTCAGGAACCTCTTTTGACTACTATCCATACACGAGGTCAGGAGTAGAATTTTCTATTTGTGATGCTATATCAGTGCTCAAAAAATTTTGGATTATGGAGCACTTAGGATTTTTGGGTTTTAGTTTAGGAATGCTCAACTTGTAATTGTGTTATAAAAGTAGTAAATAGTTGTTGAACTCCTATTGTTTTGTAGGAATTAGCACAATACTTGTGGTTTAATGGGCTATGTCATCAAAACCTAGGCACTGATTGATCAGTATGTCCAAGGACCACTGAGCCATTTCTGAATGCCGTTCTGGAAACCTGACTCACCTCAAGCTCTGCAAGCACAAGAAACCCAACCTTTGTCTCCAAAATAGCTTTTATCTCATGAAACCTGAGCTCCAACATGATCTTGCTTTATTGATGCTGCAACATCTCTGACACCGGGATCCAAAGTTAAGCAAAAATGAAAACGTTGAAATTCCACTAGATAGACAAACTGTTCTTGGATATTTCCAATTCACTTTTATAAACTTGGGGGCTTGGAAGGTTATTGGATGTTATAAACAATAACATTTGAGACGTTGGCTGCATAGAGCCAAGTGTTTGAGATTCATCATTGGAGAATAGAGATTTTGGAAAACAACCACATAAAAAAATCTCTTGACAAGTTCTATTTTAGAATAAAATGAAGAATTTCCAAGGCAAAAAAAAAAATGGCCAGTTTTGAGGTCTGGAAGCAAGTGTCTCCTTACATTAGCTGTCGAGCCATGATCATCTTGACATTGTGCCTCCCTTCTGAGTTCTTCCCTCTACCCCCAATTTTAACCTTTCCATTTTGCATATTTAGAACATTGGTCTCACTTTCCTTATTTATTGCTCCCTTTTTTCTCCACTTAGAGGGACAGTAGCAAGAATGCAGTCAGTTCTCGCTGGGGTTTGATCTGGCAGGGGGAAAAAAGTGGTATTTTTGAAGAAGAACCAAATGCTATTTCTGAGCTCTGTGGCTTTGCAGAATTTTTTTTTTTATTTTTGTAAGAGGTTGTGTTTTATGTATTATAGTCTTAGATTACTGCTTGTTGCTGTGGAGAGCCAAGCCTCAGTTTTAATTTCATATTACTTTGGCTGGTAATGATGAGTCTGGAAGCTGTAACTGGATTCAGGAACAGTTCTGCCTTCCATCCCTCCTAAAATGGCCCACCATTCATTTTCAGAAAGAGCTAAAATTTAAGAAGTAAAATGAAAGGCGTCGAAGAAATACAATAACCCAATGCCCCATCCCAGCTGGTGACAGCATGATCCCTGGGTGTGGCCGTCCAGATGTGAGCTCCTCCAGATGTGCAGCCTTCTCCACCTTGAGGCAGCACCTGTGCTGAGTCAGGAGGCCAAGCTCCTTGCCTTCAAATCATATTGTACAATAAAAGACATTCTCTCCTCCTCGGCTGGGTGTTCTGAGCACAACTCTATCAGGTCTGCAGATCATTTCAGGCTTTGGAATCCCGGAGGAAGAAGAGTCCACTTGTCCAAGGAAACGTCTGTAATGCATGTTAAGTGGCCTGGGAGAAAGCCCTCTCATTTACTGGCTGAAACATGAAACGGAAAACATGTGCAGGGAGCCCAGGGCCCCCACAGGCTCTGCGCCTTCCCAGGAAATGGAGCGTTGAGGGATGGAAGCAAGCGCGTGGATGCAGGCAGCCCACGGGCCTGGGCGTTTCACAATGCAAAAAGCATCTGTTGGGTGGAAATCCTGGGCATGAGGATTGGAATTTATAGAGACAGATGGACTTTCAGTCTCGAGAAGGAATTCCATTCCCACTGCTATGGGAATAGACTTTTCCATTAAGCAAGAAGAAAGCCATGTCCATTCATCCACACGTCTATTTATGCTTCGGATGCACATTTACCAAAGCCAATGTCTGTGTCGGCCTGAGACCCAAAGATGGATAAGGCAGAGGCCCTGCCTTCAAGGAACCCACTCTCCAATGAAAAGAGAAAAAGAAATGAATATTAAAAATGCTGGGCAGCCAGTGTAGCTAGAGAAATGCACAAAAGGATTTGGGAGCAAACCAGGGGACCACGACATCTATAAACCTAGAGTGCTATATATTTGCTGCTCTGGGCCAGAAAAGATCTTTTGGCTTATCCTCTTGATAACATTAGTTCAATTTTTATTTGGCTGTTCACCTCCCTTCATACCCGGCGGGCTGTGTCCCCAGCCCCCGGGTGGGGCCCTGACTGATTGGAGCCACCCGTGTCCCTCTGATCAGAATCATGGGTTGGGGCCATATAACTCAATTCCCATCAGTGTGACTCAGGAGGGAGGAGCTGGATTCTAGGGAAGAAGCTCCATTGCTCTTTTAAAAGAACCACTGAGAGATCCAGTCCTCCTCTCTGCTGGAAGCCTTCCTCCCCAGGAACTGGCTGTCGCACGGTGGGGAGCCTTGGAAGGGAGAAGACACCACAGGTGGGGAGTAGACGTAAAAGGTCACCGTGGTGAGTGTTCTTGCTGAGTCGCTGGAAGCATTGTCTAAAGCCCAGGGGACTAGGGTTCTTCGGGGAGGTGGAATGTTGAACACTGCTTCTTACGCAAACCACTCCCACTCCGAGTGGAGCTTTCTAATATTGGCACCCAAAGATGGAGGAATTTATACTAATAGCAGTAACTAACCATTGATGCTAATAACAATGACTGACCATTACGGATTAGCGAATCAAGGCTTGGAACAGTGGAATGACTCGCCCAAGCAAACAGGGGTTGACGGTGAATACTATTAGGAAACCCAATTAAATGGGGACTAAATGGTGTTCCTGGGGTTAGGCAAGGTGTCGTGTGCCTGAGAACTTGGAGAAAACTTTTAGGTGAGTGCTGAGAGGAAAGGCTGGATCCAGGATGAACAAGCACCAGAGAAACGGAGGCGGCCGTGCAGACCACATTTTGAAGAAGTTTGCCGCGAACCCTGGCCTCCAGACACCTTAGAAAGCAATGGGATGCAAGTAACAGAAAATCGTAGTTCAGATGTTCTTAAACAATAAGAATATCTATTTTCCCACACAACAGGAAGCTAAAATGCTGGTAGTTTCAGTAACTTAACAATGTCGTTAGGACTCAGGCTCTTCTAAGATCTTGCCCTGATGTCTGAGGTCTTAGATTTTTCACTTTGGTATATTTAGGACAGGGCTTCTTTATGTGTTTGTAGCCTGGTGGGACTTAATGAACTAACAAAACAATTTTTTATTTTATTTATTTACTGGTTTTAGAGCTCAAAGGCTAGAGCACAAGGTAGGTCTGTCTCCAGGTGAAGCTGCTGAGTCACCTCATTCCCTCTCCTGTATGTGCTGCATGGTTTATGCCAAGGAAGGCCTGTCCTATGATTTGAATGTGGCTCATCGCCTTGAAATTCATGTTGACATTTAATCCCTATTATGAGACTTGTAATCCCTATTATGGGACTTTTAAGAGGTGATTCAGTCTCTGCCTTTGTAAGTGGATTAATCCATTCACGTGACCCATAGATTGATGGGTTAGTGGGTTATCTTGAGAATGAGCCTGCTGTGAAAGCCAGTGTGACCAGGTCTCTCCCTGTCTCTGGCCATGGGATGCCCCGGATGGCCTCAGGACTCTGCCAGTACCAGATGCAGCCCCTTGACCTTGGGACAAAAGCACAGACAAAAATAAACCCCTTTTCTTTGTAACTCACCCAGACTGGGTTACTGTGTTGTCAGCAATAGAAAATGGACTAAGGCAGCCTGATTGGACTGACGCAGGCTGAGATGAAACTCCCCAGGCCACTTGTCAAATGGGCTGTCTCGTGCCCTGCCTGGAAACAGCCCGAGTGGCAGTAGGTGCTGGCCTGGCACCCTATTATGAGTTGCATTCTCAAGCACAAAAAGCAGATCGCACTGAGCACCTGCTGTATACAGATTGAAAAGAAACAGTCCCTGCCTTCAAGTGGATTGCAGTCCAGTAAAACAAATAGACACAAAAACAGCTCACTTGATGTATGCACTAAGTGGTAAAATAGAGGAACTCATGTGTATCACGAGAAAGAACAGAGGAGGGGTACTCTACACCCTCCGAGGTTCTGGAAAATCCTGGGAGGAGAAGATGCCAAAACTAAGCCTGGAAAACTAGCTGATTTAGCCAGACTCATCTTTTATAAAAGTTAGGGCATCGTTCTAGAAAGAAGGGGAGCTATATGAATCAAGGGAGGTGACAAGAGGTGCCAAAATTGACATGGTTTGTGCCTAGAACTATTAGTAATACTAGAAAATACAGTAAGCATCAAGAAAGCAAGGATGAGTGTGCTGGTTCATGCCTATAATCCCATTACTCAGGAGGCTGAGGCAGGAGGATCAGTGTGGAGCCAGCCTCAGCACCTTAGTGAGACCCTGTCTCAAAAGAAAACTTTTAAAAGGTGCTAGGGCTATAGCTCAGTGGTAAAGCACTTGCCTAACTTGGATGAGACCCTGGGTTCAATCCCCAACAATGCAAAGAAGAAGAAAGAGGAGGAGGAAAGGAAGAGGCAAACATGGCCCATATCTTAGAGGCTCTTGTATGGCACTTGGGAACTTGTGCCATATTCTTTGGAATTATGGTTCCTCAAATGTAGCAAATACCAACGTCACAAGAAAAACACAGATTTCTGATTCAAAAGGTCTGAGGAGGAGGCTGAGAAACTCTGTTGTAACCGGTTGCCAGGAGGTGCTCATGCTGCTGGTCCACACTTTGGGAATCCCGCTATGGAGGACACGGTGACATGGAAGGACTGCAGACAGGGAGTGACATGGCCAGCTTTACTGTGTGGAGAAGCTGCCAGCTCAAGACAACTCTGTCGTACCTGGTTACCCCACAGGCACTTTCCAGCCGGCTTCTCAAAGACACCTCTGCCTTAAGCCAGACACTCCTGCTCTGTTAAATTCTCCTCAAGCCGGGTCTTTATTCAGTTATATAGTTGCTAAGGTCCTCCTGGCTATGAAAATCCCAGCCAGCACCATCTGGTCTGTTAAACTTTCTAAAGATGAATAGAAATCGGAAAATCGCCTGTCTTGACTCTCTGCTTTCACTAGATGTCACCTGTCTCCATTAGTGTCCCAAAGTGTCGATGAGCCTGGCAAATGGACCCAAGTGTTCGTGAATGAGACACCTTATGTCTCTGAGACTTTGTTTTCTTATTTTTATAGGGGATGTAAAGATCATGAGTATCTCTGTGCACACGCTACAGTGATAACAAAATAAGATCGCGAATGTGCAAAATCTCTGGGAATATCAAGCATGATGAGGGGCCACATTTTTGTTCTTAGAGATATATTTTTGGAAAGAGGTTAAAAGAGCAAGAATTATGTGTGATAAGGGCTCCTGATAACCTCTAATTTTTTTTTTTGAGATATGCCCTTCAATTCTGTTTTTTTTTAAAAAAATAGGTATTAGCTAGTTTATAAGCACACCTAAAAGATACAAAAGACAAGGAGAAAATTTCAATACTTTCTACTTAGAATCCTTAGACTCAATCAGTTGAGAAGAGTCACAAAAATCACTCATCCCTGATACATGTCTGGTGTAGAAATCCTCTTTATGACATCCCCTTCAATGTCAAGTTCATGCAGCACCTCTGGAGTGTAAGTGCCACCTATCTGTTACACATTTTATTATCTCATGCAACATATCAAGAATCCAATTTACGAAGTTTTCCTTTAAACCAACCCTTTATCACTATTTTCTGTCTCAGAAAATGGACAGAAACATCCCATTCCTCCTTAATTCACTCAAAAAATATTTATTAGATATGCACAGCATGCCACATCCATCTTTCTTACTCCACATCCATTTTACCTGCCAAATAACTCCAGAGTCCATTCACTTCCCTCCAAATTAATCATCACCATCACATTAGAAGTTTCTCATTCCTTTTACTTGTAGGAGTGTAAAGGCATCCCACTAGACTCCCCGTGTATACTTTGCTTCTACTCATGATCTGTAGCTAGCAAGACTTTCAAGATGCCAATCTAAAAATGTCACCTTCTTGATTAAAAGTGTTTCAGTATGTTTTCTAAACTAAGAGTACTCAGCATATCCTGTAAGGACTGCATAATCAGACCTCTATGTACCCCTCTGACTTTGTATTGTTCGATTGGTACTTGTATTGTACCATGCTTCCCTTCTTCCCTTTGCTCTTTGCATTCCAACAGCATTTACTCTGGCCAGAACCAGTTTCTTCATTTGTCAGTCCCTCTCTCTCCCCTCCACCTCCTCACCTTCTTACTCTCCTCTATCCTTGAGACATTAATTTAGTCAATCTCACTCTTCATTTCATCATGACTCCTATACATAACATCATCTGACCAATCATCTTGCCTAGCTGACAGATACAAAATGGACATTGTTGTTTTTTAATTTGCATTATCTGGTATCTGGTAAGCCTGAGAAGTTCTTTGTATTATTATGCACCTTTTGTTTTTTCCTTTTCTATTTCTTCTTTGTATTTGCCCATTTTTAAAAATTGAAGTCTACTGAGTTTTTTTTTTTCTTGTTGATTTCGGAGACATGTTTGTATATTCTAGATATTAATCCTTTGTCAACTTTTCCTATTGTGAACACTTTCTCAAAATTTGTGTGATAATTTAATCAATGTCTAATCCATGAGGGTGGAAAATACTGGGAGATGAGGCTAAAGATATAAGCAGGGGCTGGCTACCAACAAAATTACATATGTATTAGGTGACAGTGTCAAGTTTAGAACCTTGATGATCTCTGTCAGCTTGGTGGTTTTACTCACCAGCAATGCATGAGGTTTCTAATATAAGATGAGGCTACATTCATCTCTAATAGCTGAATGTAGCCTCCCATAGCTTCAAACTAAAATACATATGAAGTCAAAGAAAAAGAATAACATAAAAGTTATTATGTTATTATTACTACCAATGAGCAGAATGTTCATTAATCTTAAGATAAATGTAAATGGACAGTAACAAATTAGTAGCATCTCAAACACCAGCTCTACATGGAAGTGTGTATGAAGACCTTTTATTCATTTCATTTTTGTATTCATGGTAGGAAGTTTAAGGTCTGAATCAGAGATGGACAATAGACAGTGTGAGTCCCACTATATCTCCCTCTCAAACTCACAGAAGGCATCGCTGATCCATCAACAATCCTTCCTACTGTGCTCAGATAAGGACGTTGCCTTCTTGCCAGCAGTGCTTTGTTTATGAGAATCAATTAATTGATTAGAAAATTAGCTGAAATATCTATTACCCAAAGTGATTCTAACCAGAGAATGGGCTGGATGCCATTAAGATACTAACATGCTCTTCTCTTTCCTCATCTTCAAGTTAGAATCACTTTTTTTTTTTTTATATCCACTTAGAGACCAAAAAAGTCTCTCAAGAAGGAATGCTAGAGGGACTGGCATGGCACTGGCCTCCCGGAAAGTATTTCTACCACAAGTAAAGCAGGCAAGTTGGGTCTGAGAAGAACAGTCGAGAAAGTTGCAAAACAGAATGAATCACACAGAAGATGAAAATATAGATAATATGAGACAGAGGACATAGGAAAAAAGTCAAACATATGGTTACTTGAAATGCCACAAAGAGAGGAGATGGAGCAAGGCAGAAGAAAACTCATATGGCCAAGTGTTTTCTAAAATGAATTAATGCACTGATTGATGAGAATGATGAGCTAATAGTATTCATGGTAGGAAGTGTAAGGTCTATTAGTATTAGTCTTAGTCAGTATCAGAAGTCCCCACAAAAGCAAAAAGAAATATAGATACATTGTTGTGAAATTTCAAGAAAACAAACAAGCATACCAAACAAAGATGGCGTCCAAAGACTCAGCAGTTAGACCAACCACTAACTTCCTAACAGAAACGATGGGAACCAGAGGACGATAGATGACCACCTCAACAGAGCTGATAAGCTCAACTGGAACTCGAGTGAAATAACAGTCAGGAAATCTCTGCACTGTAGGGTCATTCAGCTAGCCATCTCCATGCTTAAACTGAGAGAGTTTGGACTAATACTATTCTAAAGTATGTTATTCTGACAGGCCAGTGCTTCCTTAAAGAAAATTGAAGATGTAGGAAATACAAGAGACAACAAAATGACAAAACTAAATGTTAAATTAATTAATCTAAATATAAAAATATTTAATCAAATGCACTTGATTAAATCTAAATACATTTATGAATAAGCGAATATAAAGGAAAATAATAACATTGTCACGCTTAATATATATTTTCAGAGACAATCAAAATAAATGACAGTAACATATATGTAAATAAAAGGCAGCTAAAGTTAAAAAGTTCCAAGTTCCTTGCATTGTTCAGGAGAAACTCAGTGTGGGATTATTGAGAATACAATTTACAGGGGCTGGAGTTGTGGCTCAGCGGTAGATTGCTTGCCTAGCATGTACAAGGCCCTGGATCCTCAGCACCACATGAAAATAAATAAAATAAAGGCATTGTGTAAAACTAAAAAAATGTATTTTTTAAAAAGAAAAAAATACAATTTACAGTTTTTAAATATCACTAAACATACAAAGTTCATTTGTAAAATTGCTTACAGTGGTATGCTCTGCATTGTGGATTGATATGCATGTCTTTGCTACTTCTTTATAATGTTTAGTCCTTTACAATTTTCTACAATAAGTGTATGGTGTTTTTATAACTAGAAAGTAATCAAATATTAAAAATAAAAACTGCCATTGATAATGTGAGAAAACAATATAATTCCACATCTGTTGAGGACACAGGAAAAGACTTTTCTATGTTAGGAGCCATGTCAAACTCAACGATTTTTAGACATTCTCCAGTGCAAAAATTTCAAGTCTTTGGTACAGTAGCTATTTGAGGAGATACTAACATGCCCTTCTCTTTCCTCAGGAAAGGAATTTCCCGACAACATGTATGATTAACAGACTTGATCAGATCAGCATTTCAGCGCTCAGCCAAAACCCAAACTGGACTCAGATACTGTTTTATATTCTTTTCTAAGTTGGTGCAGTAGGTGATCAGAATCTTCAAATCTGCAACGGCTTGAAGTTTTCTTCTGCCCCTCTGATCCCCTTGGAGACGTGTGTGATACTGCACTGAGCCTTCTACTGAGATATCTTGAGTTTGGACTCCTATTTCCAGCCCATGCAATGTGCGACCTTGGAAAAAGTTACAAAGACCAACTCCTTCATTTCTAACACTGTGAGGGAATACAAAGTAGGGCAGGGCTGGAAGTGATAAGTTCCCTGAGGAATGTTGGGAAACTCCCCAACACTTTGCACACAGCTCTGAGATCCTTAGAGTAGAAGTTAAAATCCACCAAAGATCAAATGCACTTTTGCCCAGTGACGTCGGGGGGTGCGAGGGGTGGGGAGAAGAGGATTGGCCTTGACTTCGTACACTTTTCACAAGGATGAATTGGAGCAGATGTGGCTCTGGCTCCCAGGAAAGGAAGGCTGGCCTCTTATCCTCACATCCTGAAGAGTGGCCCCGCCTGCTCAGCAGAGGCCGATGGACCTGGGTATGATGTTCAGAGCCAAGTCCTGCACACACACCGTCTTCTCCAGGTCTGCCGTAGTGGGAAGGCATGTCCTTGCCGACTCTGGTGTGGCTTCCACCCCATGGGGAGACGGGCTGGCTCGGCTGTTTCCAGCTTCTTGCTGTGTGGGTGTAACACATGTCCTGTAACACATGTCCCTGACACAATGCAGGCACCACAGAATCTGATGTCCCCAGGGAGCTCTGGACACATAGCTGAAGGTCCCTCCAATGTCAGTCACAAGATTCTTCACTTCCTCCCCATCATCCTCAACAAAGAGCCATGTGCCTCTGTTTCAACACTTAGTAACAGGAAATGTCCTTCCTCATCTGGTCACCTGATTGTGTTTGGTGTTTTTTTTTGTTTGTTTGTTTTGTTTTGTTTTTTGTCCATCGTTTGTTTTTTTTAAAACTAATTAATTTTTTTATGTCTCTTGGAAATTCCTTCCTTGTCATGAACAGAAACTTGACTCCTTGTACCTGTTTTCTTTCTGGTCTTAATAACCACATTTTTTTTTATTGTACAAACCCAGTTTCATGCTTGAAACTAAATGAGGACCTGTTAATAATTACACCAGGACAGTCTGGTAACCTGGGGCTTTTCTGGCAAAGCCAGTCATGAGCCACAAGACTTAGATTTACCCCTTTATAATGAGATAATTCTGGTCCCCCTTCCTTCAGAATAGCTGGTATTTAAAAATACTTGGATTATCTTAAGTCTTCTCTCCTCTAGAATAACAAGAAGGATGCTTTCTTTAGTAAAAAGAGAATAATACTGAGAACAAGAAATAGCTATGTGATTTTGGGGAACTATCAAAGAGAGCCAATTTGCCTCCCAAGATCCAATGTTACGTCCTGATAGCTTAAGGGGGCAGGAGCACTTTGGAACATTTTGAAATGTGAAAGTTCTGTCAGAAGGACATGAGATGAGCTACATAAATTGGGAAACATAAACTGTGGTTTTATTTGTTCTGCAGAAGCACTAAAAATTGCAAATTTTTCATGAAGCCGTGTAGTGTGGTGGTGAATGGATGCCAAACTTTGGTCTGCAGGCTGGGGCTGAGCTGGTTACATCAGAAATTGCTGGGAAGTATATTAAAAATCAGATTCCGGGGCCTCACCTCAGAATCTCCAGAGAGGCCCCAGGCAGTTGCACTCTGAAAAGCTCTGAAAGGATTTTTCCTGATGAGCCACATGGAAACCCACCAGCCAAATGACCAGGAGAAGTGACTTTGGTGCCACGTATTCACTCACCCTACAAATCATTTCTGGACACCTACCATGTGCCAGGCTTATTTTAGGCACAGGAGAACCAGCAGCGAAATATACACACACACAGAGCATGAAGTCAAACAGATCTGTGTTCCAGCCTGGTCTGATGGCACTAGCTATGCTAGTCACCTTGATGCCTCAGTTTCCAACTATACAAAATGAGGATGATGTTGTCTACCTCATCCGGGCGTTTTGATGTTTAAGGTGATACATGTAAGGTGCCTACCCTAGGGACTGAGGGACTTGATATGTGGTAGTTAGGAAGACCATGTCATGTTACTGACAAGGATGATGTAAAAAAACAATAACAGAAAGTTAGAAATGGGAAACAAAGAATTATGGAGTTTCAGTGCATGAAGACATTGAAGGACAACCTGCCATCACATCCAAGTTCTCAATGCGCACGCCGTACTTTTCACCCTGACTTTGGGTGGCCTTTCTTCACATCCCTTGGTCTCAAGTACAAAATGAAGGGCCTAGATATGATGATAAATATAGATTCCATCCACTAGTAATGTTCCCCAAACCCCAATTCACTCAAACATGCTTCAAAGAATAGCATCCAGGCCATCGGCCATCAGCTGCCTTTCTTCAAGGCCATTCCAGATGCTGATGGGCACCTTGATGTGGGACCCCAGGGGCAAATGCATCATTCCACGCATGATCTGAACTCCAAATAAACACTAAGAGAAATGACAAGGGAATCAGAATGGAAAAGAGCTGAGCCATCACTTCTGTCATCTTTGTTACTGTACATGGGCAGATCTCAGATCGGGCTCATGTCCTTAACAATTGAGGCAAGGTGGGGGGAAGATGGACAGAGAAATGGAAAGGATGTGGAGGATGAGACCACCAGGAAGGGAGGCAGGGCCGTGGGGAGGAAGCAGCTGAGAAGCTGCCTGTTTTTGCAGGCAACAGCTTTTGCTTCTCTGAGGAGCTCAGCAGAGATTGTAATGAGAACATCTCAGCCAAAGCCATGATTCACTGTCCAAAACTGGGCTGGGCCCCTCGCACTGGGAGAATTTCAGTTTTTTACACTATTACCAAATGCTATTCTTCCACTTAAGGGTGTCACTCGGGGTTATGATAGAGAGGGTCCAAAGGGCTCCATTCATATGTCCTAGAGGACCCGGGGCTTGGGAGGACTAGCAATGACCATAAGGCAGCCAGGAGTAGGGATAACAGGCAGTTCTGGGAGACATCAGCAAGACAGCTCCAAGGAGCCAAGCTCCGCGCTCTCTGTTCACACAGTCTTGGTCCAGAGCCCTGAAGAGAAGCAAACACTGAGATGCGATGGAAGAAGTTGGAAGGAAGAACAGCTTCCAAGAGACCACCGGCTGGCCGTGTACCATTGTGTAGTCTGGCACGGCACGATCCCAGGGTGCCCATCACACAGAGAGGGATGGTCTGACTTTTTCAGAGAAGGGCAGATAATAAATACTTCTGGTCTTGCACGTTCCGTGGCCTCTGTCACAGCAACTCGACTCTGCAATTGCCGCTAGGGTGGTTAGATAAACAACGGCATGTCATGTATTTTTATTTGCTCCTTCTGGCAACCCTTTTTGTAATGTGAAATTCATGCACAACACATACAAATAAGCATGACTGAGTTCCAATAAAATTTCTTTGCAAAAGCAGGGAGTGAGCAAAACCTGAGAATGATTGCCATGCCAACTCCTGGAATTTTGCAGTGCAGAGCCTTGGCCACCCAGCAGTACCAACAAGACAGTTTAGCACACAGCATGACCTGTGGCTTTGAAAGGTGTTTGACCACAAGCCCACATTTGACATCACGATTAAGCTTCCTAAAACCATAACTAACCCCTATAGTGTGATGTCCTATATTAAAGTCTAATTGACTCTTTTTAAATGTTGGTAATAACCAGTACAATTAACTTCACCATCTTCTAATGGGTTTGCTGAACTTGAAAGCAGGAAATCTGAATATCAGCCTCAGTTCCAAGTCATGACAACAACGTCTCCTTAAGACAGTCATCTGATTTGAGAACTTATGTTGGAAATGGGGATCATAATTATTTGGAGTGACCTTATGGGAGAAACGTGGAATAATTCAGTTCCCCCAACTGTGATGTAACTACTATTTATGGTACTTGAGATGGTCTTGTGTAGTGTGTACAGATAAACACTGTGTACACCTAATTCTTTACAAAGACATATAGTTACATCAAATGCAGGTTAACAGTGACATCAGGCTTTCTCTTAAAATCAATTTATTTAATAAAGGTTAGCTTTTTAAAGATAAATATTAAGCAAATAGAATTTTTATATGAATGGGGCAAAATATGTGTAACCAAGTAAAGTTTGGATATGATGTTTTAAGTGTAACCTAAACGATGGTAAGAGTGACATGGAAACCCTTTGGGAACTGAGCTAAAGGTCTGACTTTCTGCCAACTCCCACCACTGAGAATTTTATCAGCTCACAATAGGTGCTTGATATGTCTTTATGATAAATGGGTGGATGGATGAATGGGCTGATGGATAGATAAACAAACGGATGGATGGATGGATGGACAGATGGATGAAGAAGTAAATAAAATAATTAAACTCCAACTATGTGAAGTCAGAAGGACATGTTTTAAAGTTACAAAGGATGAGAAATAGTGTCACAGGTGTTCATGACTGTAGGGCCTGGAGGCGGGAGGCCGTCGGGCAGACCTTCTTCCTCTGACGTGTCAGTCTGGATGCTAAAGCATTTCACAATGCCACAGTGAGCCCTGAGCAATGGAAACACTCGGCTGAGACAGGAAACACCATGCTGAGGCCAGCTCTGCCCCCTCCAAAGTGCCATTCTTTGATTTTAGGTACTTGCAGCAAATACCTAGTAAAGACAGCATGAATGGAAATGTGCAGAGCTGTAAATGTTTGGAAATGCTGACTGTGTAAGTGTGAACTTCTAGCCACTTGCGGATGGGGGGGGATTTTTTTTTCATTGTTAGAGATGGGGGGGAGTTTCTGGCACAGGGTAAACCTTGCTAAGCACTCTACCAACTGAGCTATATCCCTAGCCCACTAATATTATTATTAGGGCATGCACTTTGTACCAGAAACTTTCAGTTAAATAATAGAACTTAATTCTCAGGAAAAACAGGGGGATTATTCCTAGCTTTCAAATCCAAAGTTAAGTAACCTTCCAAAGTCTAGTAAATAGTAGGCAGGACAGAAATCAGGTCGAATTCTGAATCCCTTGTCTTTCTTAGGTGTTGACTTAATTCACCCATTTAAAGCCATTTTCATCCAGTGTTGATTCAACTAGATTCATACTCTAAAAGTTTCAATCTAAACATAGGATGAACTTCCTCACCCAAACTTTTTCTTTTTTTTTCTTTTTTTTTTTTTTTTGACCCACGGGGGTTTGCATGTGTGTGATTGGAGGTTGAGAAGAGGTACCAAAATTGCAAATGATTTTGAAGGTAAAGGTTGCATTTTTATCCCATGACTTGGTGGCAAGGAATCTGGAGGAAGGATTTGGGGAGAAAAGATGGCCACACTGGCCCCTTCCTGGAATGAACCCCTCGTCTCACATAAAGGTCCCTCCAGCAGGCAGAGGCTGCTAAAGGTGGCTGGAAACACCCGAGGCTCCTCTTTGTTACCAGCTCCTGCCGGGACTCAGTGTGTCTTCTGGCCTCCTGCCCTGACTTTGTCCCCACCCAGAACTTAAAACCTGTCGCCCTCTGATTATAGGATCAGGAAGGGGTGGGTATGAATGAGGGTGTGTCTGGTGGGAAGGAGGAAAGGGACCAGAGCACTCGGGGAGGTTCCCCAGGGGCTTGTGATTTTACCTATAAAAGGAGATGAGGACATTTCCTGAGGAGGGGAGTGGGGACAGGAGCCTGGAATGAAACTGGAGTGAGCCACCTTGACAGGGAGACAGTGCTGGGAAACTCTGAGGGCCTCTTGCCAAGGAGGGAAGAAGACAGCCACATGCTGTCACCCCAAGTGTGTCTCTCTTAGAAAAGCAACTTCCACTCTTGAAACAGGCTGAACACCTATGATGTGCCAAGAAGTCCCCAGGGCTCTGAGAACACGATGTTGGTGGAGATAAATGACAATCCCGGAACATGGAACTCACAGTGTGATGGGGGAGAGGAACAATAAACAAAAACCAACCATGTCTATACGTAAAGAAATCAATAGAGCATGGAGAGAGGGAATCCTGGGGTGCACCTTCAGGCTGCAGGGGGTGGTTCAGAGATGACCTTGTACAGGAGCAGGACCGAGACAGCCCTGCGTGGAGAATCCTCAGGACATAAAAGTCAACTTGGGCATCTCCTTTGACCTAAGAGGCTTTCTTCCCAGTGATATCCAAGTTGCATGTTCAGAAGCTTTGTTAAGGGGACATCTTTGTGTCATCTACACTGATGCCAAGCTCTCAGGGCCAGACAGCTTATTTGGCAAAGGTTGGGAATCAGAGATTATGCCAAGAGCAATCATTTCTCTCTTCAGCGATGTTTACCATGTTGGTCAACATCAACGCCGCAGGGAGCTGTGTAAACAGGTAGAGATGCCGGGGCTCCACGTCAGGCCTCCTATCTCAGAATCCCAGGGGAAGCATGCAGGGTGGGTGGAATCAAGCCCCAAATGACTGTGCTGCCCAGTCCAGATGGATCCTCCCCCATCCTGCAAAGTTCCAACTTGTCTCCTCAGTCTCGTAAAATCCCAGTCACACCAAATATGGTGCCCACAGAGAATGGCTTTCCCCCTGTTGATCATGAGTCAACCCAAGGTTGCTCCTCTGCTCCATTTACCTGCTTCCAGCCTCTTAGCAAAGTAAACCCGGTACCTTTGTCAATATTTACTCTGTCGGCTGCTCTCCACAGAAGAAGGGGAAACTGTTTTCACGGTCAAACTGGTGTTTACATAAAGGATTTGTCGGCTTTCTCAGAGCTATGGAAAACCCATCACCTCCACCAACTTGTACCCTTAATGAGGTGGTAGCTTTTCTCCCACCATCCTATCCATCAGGGTGGACAGTACGTGGCTTGTCAACCAGGAAGGACTCAGGCTTGACATGATTTCACGCAGAAATGGGGGAACAGATGCTCAAAGTCTGACCTGGCCTCAGACAATGATTCTGGGGAGACGGTATGGGGGACTCATCTGGGACCCAATCAGAGGAGACTGGCAAATGCCAATATTCCTTGAGGGCATTGGTTTGTTCCAACCCATCACTGGTGTCCCAGTGTGGCTTCCCAGGGCAGGCTCTGCTGCTGTGGAGTCAGAAGAAATTGAGATTCAAGTTGCCAGAAGCAAGTGTTTCTCAGAGGCCTGCACCCCGGGGAGGTGGCTGGGCCCTGCTCCCAGGGGAGAGCTGTGTTTGCAACTGGAGCTCCAGCTTGCTTTAATGGGGCTCTGTCATCTCCATCACAGCCACCTGGCCTGGGACATGCAAGCCACCTGGAACAGACACACTGAAAAGCCATTTGCCAGGGAAAACAAACCTGATGGCTGCTTTTGTCATTCCAAAGAGCCACTGGGGATTATGGGCCACATCTGAGAAAGAGCTTCGGGGCCACACCGCAGTCTGCAGAATAAAGGTGGCTCCAGCTCCCCCCAGGTGCCCAGCACTGAGCAGGATGGGAAGAGGGAAAGGGAGGCCGGGAAACCTCAGGCAGATTCTTGCAGAGAATTTGTTGCAGTCTTTGAGGGCTTCTGACTCCTCACCAGGAGAATGAAAAACCTGGGTGAAGTCAGATTCTTCTCTCAGGGAGAAGAAGAAATCCAGAATAATCAGGGTGCTTACAATAGATTTCACTTCCTGTGGAGCTTGCTGTATGTCGGCAACAGTTTCATGAATTTTAACTTGCTGAATCCTCACAACTCAACCCTCTGAACTAAGTCTGGTTACTTTTAAAAGGGGGCAATGCTAGGATCCACCCCAGAGGATTGTTTTTAAATCTCAATATCTCAACAAAGAGTACCTGGAATGTTTTTAGAATAGTCCTCTAAGGTGAAAGAGGCTCAGCTACTTTTTCTAAGTCTCTTACATTTCAGGATAAGATCAGTTCCTTCCCAGAGTAGGTACTTGGTAAATCTTGATTCCATGAGATGACTTAGAGCACATAGAATGCACCCTTTTTATAAAAAAAATAAACTTTTATTTTAGAATAGTTTTATATTTGCATAAAATTTGTAAGTATGGTACCGAGAGTTCTGTTTTATCCTGTGAGGGGGCTTTATGTTAATATCTTACATTACTATTATGTCACAGTAAATTAACCAATATTGATACATTATTGATTGTTCATAAAGTCATTGTTCATAAAGTCATAACTCTTAAGGAGGCCTTTTAATTATTATTATTATAATAATAATTCAATTATTATTATATATAATAATTCAATAATAATAATAATAATAATTCAAAGACCTCCTTAAGAGTTATTATTGAAAGTTTGTAGATTTATAGATGAAATTATATTTGTAGCATATATCATGTTCTGAGTTTGAATTCATTTTGAGTGCAAGTTCAGACTCAAAACTTTTGAATTCTTATATGCAGTCATAGTTGCAAATATGTCCACAAAGCTAGTAGGACAATACTTGTGATAATTAGATTTTCAAACAGATATTTCCAATGTTGTTTGCTTTCCAGAACATAGTACAAATGTGCTACAATTGTGTACAATGAGCCAAAATGCATTCTGCTGTCATATATACATAATTAAAATAAATTGATTAATTAATAAAAACGAAATAACTGACATGAAAGATGAGAGCAACAACAATTCCAGAAATATTTATAGAGCACCTACTAACACAGTGACAGACTGTGTTAACTGCTTTATTTCAGGGTTCCTCACCAGCAGAGCTCTCTGGGGCCATATTAGGACTTTCTGATATGGGGTCTTCAGTCTGATTGCTTGGGGCCTCTACCACACCTGTTAAATATTTTGAATAGTGCCCTCTGCCTGAAAAGACAATAAATAATGACAACAAATAACATGTCTATACAAACCTTTACAGTTATTTCCATTAACACCTCAAATATATTAGCCAATGTTAGCCTTTGAAATAACCTTCCTCCTTTCCACATTCTGGAAGGCAAACAGCATTGAATACACTCTAGCTAAATTCTGAACAATCAATGTTAAAAGACAATCGTCAGCCAAAGCCATGGTCAGCGCAGACTACGGTTATCTCAAATGAAATTTGGGATTATTTTACAGTCTGTTTCCCCAGAAAGCAAGACCTGAAGCAGAGGCTTATGAGAATTATTCTAGGATTGGGGACCATCCCTGGGTCCAGAGTGAAGACAAGGAGGTCGTGAAGGAAGGGGCATTGGCTCTGTTGCTGGGTAACACATTACCCCCACACCCAGGGATCTGCTCGAGAACATTGTCATCTCAGACAGCTTTGGAGGGTCAGGAACCCAGGGCAGCTTAGCTACGGGGCTGTGCTTCAGGACTGTGCTTCCTGAGTCAAATTGTTGGCTGGGTTCCAAGAGCCCCAAGTTCCATCAGGTGGCTGCTGTCAGGCGACCCCAGGTCTTTGCCCCAGGACCTCTCCATGGGGCTGCTTTGTTTTGTTTATATATGACCCGGAATGCATTACAATTCTTATTACACATATACAGCACAGTTTTTCATATCTCTGGTTGTATACAAAGTATATTCACACCATTCGTGTCTTCATACCTGTACTTTGGATAATAATGTCCCTCACATTTCACCATCATTTGCTGCAGTCCGGCTGCAGCATAATAACCGGGGGGGTGACGAATAACTTCTGTAGATTGATACAGCAGGAATAGGAGCCATTTATTGTAGGACAACAGAGCTATTTATACATTTTGCACAGCTTATCTTAATTAGCATAAACTAGATACATCAGTCAACCAATAAGGAATCTCCACACTTAATGGCTCGCTTTTGTTACTTCTCAAACCACTCCCTCTGGCATTTTGCCAGGCACCATCCAGACTTGTTTACGAACTCTAACATTTCTCTGGCAAAATACCACTGTTATTTTGACTTGTCTATAGACCTTAACAATCATTTATACCCCCTGCCCTCCCCTTCCCCTCCAACCCTTCTTCCCTATCTAGAGTCCGCCTATTCCTCCCATGCTCCCCCCCCATCTCACTATGAATCAGCCTCCTTATATCAAAGAAAACATTCGGCATTTGGTTTTTGGGGATTGGCTAACTTCACTTAGCATTATCTTCTCAACTCCATCCATTTACGTGCAAATGTCATGATTTTATTCTCCTTTATTGCTGAGTGATATTCCATTGTGTATATATGCCACATTTTTTTTTATCCATTAATCTGTCGAAGGGCATCTGAGACATGCGTTGGAGAAAAGACAGCCTCTTCAACAAATGGTGCTGGGAAAACGGGGGCTGCTCTCTTGACGGGGCAGCTGGCTCCCCAAGTGAGGAGTGGAAAGGGAATGGGAGGGTGTGCTCATGCCCTGGGGCTGCACAGCAAACCCCTCAGACTGGGCCCCTACACAACAGGAGGTAATTTTCTTACCATTCTGGAAGCTGGAGGAGTGCGCTTACGGTGGCAGCCAGGCTGGTCCCTCTGGGCTTCCAGGTGGCTGCCTTCTCCCTGAGTCCTCACAGGGTCTTTGCTGGGTGCAGGTTTGCCCCAACGCCCTCTGGTTTAGGAACCACAAAACAGCTTCGTCTTCACCTACCCAACCTTCTGAAGGCCTTTTCTGCACTACAGTCACACTCTGAAGTTCAGGAGTCACATGTGAATTTTGAGGGGACACAATTTAGCTCACAATGGAACCAAGAGGAAGGTGGGGTCTTTTTATAGCCCAAGATAGAAGGTGGCATCCCTTTAATCCCTGCTCACTTCCGCTCTCTGAAAGAGGGGACCCAGCCAGTCTACGTTTAAGAGGAGACGACGGAACTCCAGGGAATCTATGAATTTAAAGAAAATCCACCAGGGAGGGAGACCAAGAGGAGGACGCAGTGTGGAGCTGGGCTCCACTGAGTGAGGCTGCTGTAGGATCCTTGGGGCCATTCCTGAGAAATAAGCAAACTCCATGTCAGGGCCCCCTGGTTGCAGGAGGGGCAGAACTTGCTTTCCAGCTCCTGTGGTCAGTTGGTGAGTGGCCATCACAGGGTCATGAACTGTCCCGGGCTCTCTGGGGCTCACGGAGGTCATCCAGTGGGGCCCCCTGGAGCCCAGTGGGAAGTCCAGGAAGGAATGAGCTGTGGGTGGGCCTGGGGCCAGATGCCCCACCAGGCTGGCTGGGGCCTTGAAGACCAGTGGCCACTCAGGACTACAAGGCAGGTGAAGTCTGAGGATCTGAAACTCATTCCTACCAACAGTTGATGTACTATCACCCTTTCAATTTTTGTTGGGTTTTGTGCATTTGGGTTTTTTTTTTTCTTTCTTGGTACCAGGGATTGAACTCAGGGGTACTTGACCCCTGAGCCACATCCCCAGCCCTATTTTGTATTTTATTTAGAGACAGGGTCTCACTGAGTTGCTTAGAACCTCACCCTTGCTGAGGCTGGCTTTGAAGTTGCGATCCTCCCGTCTCAGCCTCCAGAGCCCCTGGGATTGCAAGCGTGCGCCACTGTGCCGGGGAATTGTGCATTCTTGAGGTTCAAGGAGTGGCCTGCCTTGTTCTCTGCACCACCCACTCCATAGTCCCCATGGTGATGGGAGATGCCTCCAGCCGAGGGAGGGGAGGAAGAAGTGGAAAGGAGCTTTGTGGCTGAGGGCACCAGCTCAGGGGCAGCTGTCCTGATGCCACCTCCCCCAGGGAGTGCCCTTCCTCTCCTAAGGGCTGATCTAGGAGATGCTCCCCCCCCCCCCAGCCCAGAGCTAAATGGAGCTTGTCAAGTCTGTGTCTTTCAGTTTGAGCCACAGAATAAATGCAGTTTGAGTAGGAGCAGCCCACTCTTCTCCTACGCTCTCCTATTTTTTTTCTTCCTACTTTGCCCATCCTTTCTGCCCAGACTGAAGAGGATTGATGGCGAATGTCCCATAATTGGGGAGAGTTCTTCGCCTTTGTGAAAGCCAAGTTGGCATTTAGTTTTTTTTTAAATTCATCCTCACAAGAGATGAAGCATTCCAAATAAAACTATGTCTCAGAAGACTCATGGCCCAAGTGGGAAAATGATATCTAAAAATTAAATATCTTCAAGTTATAAGTAGTTTTATGACTAGTGTAACAAACCATTCTACAAGCATTAGCATTCTAAACAAACCAACCTCAGCCAGGCACCATGGTGCATGCCTGTCATTCCTGCAACAACGTGGGAGACTGAGGCAGGAGGATGGCAAGTTCAAGGCCAGTCTGGACAACTTAGTGAGACCCTGTCTCAAAGTGAAACATGAAAAAGGGCAGGGGATGTAGCTCAGGGTAGAGCACCCCTGGGCTCAATCCCCAGTACTGCCAAAAAAGATTTTTTTTAATAAAATAAACCAAACTTCATTATCCTGTCATATAGTATAATTCAAACTTTATTTGTTGGTTTAAAGAGACTATTGATTTGTTTTTAAAGTTTATCTAGTTCAACTGCTACCTTTAAAATATCTACATTAGCATCGTACTCTCTCTTTCTTAAATGCTGGAAAGATCTTGGAATTGTTCTTTATCTAAAATTAATACTTTTGTCGCTATCTTTTATTATAGCATTTGCACATGTTATATTATCATGTTATATGAGTGATAATGCAATCCATGTATTATTACACATATTATAATTATAGCGTAAGTGCCTAACAAGACCCTTCACTCCAAGTAGTATCTAGCTTGCCTGCTCTCTTTGATAGTCATTTTTAGGAATGAATAATAAATCCAGGTGCCACTCCTTGTTCACGAGACTGACCATTCCACTGGTTAGAGGAGTTGTTAGCAGGGACACAGGTTTGTAGATGAGGCAGACACCTGGAGCAGGCACTGGGCATCTGGTCCTTCCCAAGGCCTACTCAGAAGGCAGAGCTGGGCAGCATCCAGGACTGAAGGCAGCTGTTTAAAGGAATTGTGGCACTGACCAAGTCATACTGGAATTTTCTCTTTGCCCAGCTCTGTAAACTAAAGTGTGAGGGCCAGCTGGGGGTGGGATTCACCCTGGTTTCTTACCCCCAGCACACAGGGTGATCTGACACATACTTTGTGGAACAAAATTGACTGCTCAGCGGGGCCCACCGAAGGTTGTCTGCAGGATCAGGGTGGCCCTAACTTGGCATAGCTTCCTACACCCAGAGCCTCGGTCCTCAAGTTTGAAACTCTACCTTTGTCTTTTTTTTTTTTTTTTTTTTTTAAGAACAGGACTAATATTTATCAAAACACTTTTTTTTTTTTAACAATACAGCCTTTTTATCTTCTCCTGGAACTAATCCAAAATCAACAAGAGGATGGGAAAAAACAAAAAAAAATATATCACAGTTTTGTCAAATGTCTGGAAGAGACACCTCTGAAATCTCTGTGATTTACATTTCTGTGTGATTCCCACCTTTGCCTTTGATGGGTCTGGACTGACCTGGTCACTGCATGGCTCTCCCCATTGTGTTTAACCCTCAAAGCCCAAACTCTGGCCGTCTCCAAGAAGCCAGGGCCAGGGCTTGTACCTCATCATTTTTTTTAATGAGAAAATGTCTTTTTCCATGAGTTCCAAAAGGGTTCATTGGATGTGTATATGTCTTTCCCCCAGGGATGCTGAAATCCTGTAAAATCCTAGAAGTGTGGGAAGAACATGAATTTTGTCAGCAGTCAAGACTGAGTTTGAACCCCCACTCTATCACCCACTCATCAGCTGTGTGACCAAGAACAAATGACCTAACCTCTCTGAACTTCAGCTCTCTGGCCTATAAAATGGAGATAAGCCCATCTCTCTTGTAGGGCTAATTTGAGGAGTCATTGAAGTAGTATATATTAAGTGTCTTGATCAACATCTGGCACACAGAAAGGATCTCGGGGAATGTCATTCCCTGCTCTCCTGTCCCTCCTTCTAAAGTACATATCTTCCTGGGATCCTCTTCAAAGTTTTGGTCTCTGCCTGGCAAATCCTCCTGCTTCTATCCAGATTTCACATTCCGTGAAGGCCCTCATCCTCCAAGAGGTCTGTCCTGGAGCTCAGTGTCCCTTTCTCTGAACCTCTGTCAGTGACACTCAGCTCAGGGCACAGCTGTGTCCAAGCAGATCCTAAGTCCTTTGAAGGGGAAGTTACCTCTTAAACTCTGTTCTCTCTCCCTGGCCCCAAAATGCCTACAACAGAGGACTGCGTGTGCTTAAGTCTCTTAGTGAAAACTGAGCTGAAGGTAAATCTACGGCGGATAATGGGAAATTGTGAGATTTTTATTTTATTATTTTCACCAAAGAGGTCTTTTCATCCTACTTCCAGCCAAGCATCTCAAGTCTGAGCACCAGGTATTGAGGGACGGGGTGAGTCCTACATAGGAGGGCCGGGCCCTGTGGGTCCAAAGCCGCAGGCTGGCCGCGGGAACCAGGCGTCTCTCGGGCATCACACTGGTATACGGGAGAGCTGGGAGGCGAGTTCCAGGTTTAGATGCCACTCTGCTTCTCTATGTGATTTCTCTAGGTGAGTCAAACTGTCTTCATGTCATTTCAACATGGAGATGGCAGTGCCCTCCTCCAGGGTCCTCAGGATTTGATGAAAATCAGATCTACAAGTACGGCAGGAGCCCCAGAGCGTGGCGGGGCCCTGGAGTCAGGTTCCAATCCCAGCTCCTCCCCTCACCCGCTGTGGGCTGTCAATTCTTGTGCCTTGGGGGCCTCCTCTGTAAGACAGGGATTCTCATAGCACCGAGGTCTTGGGTTCTATAAGACTGAGTGAGAGAATAGGTGTGAAGTCCTTAGGACAGGGGATCTGGGGACGACAGAGTGACGCTCCATAAACACTAGCTATTAAACGGGCCCAGCTCCACCGCTGGCATCTGGTCACCCTCAATGAGCCCAGTGAACCGAAGCTGCTGTTAGTTCAATGGGTGGTCGACTGAGGAGAACAGGAGGCCGAAGCTAAGTACTTTGCACCCACAGCAAAGGCTGAACTGTGTGACAAGGACATTTTGTAGAGCAAAAGTGCCATTTTTGCCTTCACCATTATGAATAGCCACCCCCCACATTGAGCAGTCATGGAAACACACAGGTTTTGCACTCTGAAACCGACAAACTACAATAAGACGCTGTCGGTTTCCATCTGGCAGATACGACCGTGATCCTGACCTTCACAGCCCACGTGGGTAAAGGCACATCACAAGCCCTGTGCGTGCGGTACCCCTGTGAGACCACTGCCTTCCCCCACCAGGAACAGATGGATGTGCCGTCGGAGACCTGGTGCTCCTGAGGTCTCCTTCCTTAAGTGCTTGTGTGTGTGTCATCTGGCCAGCCGGTCTTTCTAGAATCTGACTCCCTGCCCTTCTTATGGCCCACTTCCTTTTCCTCTCTCCACGTTTTCATAGCTGAGTCTGTCCTCGACAGTTAGAAGGCCAACACCAACCAATTTAATATCCCTCCTGTCCATGGCTGAAGTTGTTGGCCAAGAGAGACCCGTGGATAGAGATCTGATTAAAGGGTTGGCAGCCAGGATGTTGGGATGAGATTCATAAAGGATGGAAAAGCAAGTTCTAGCCTGAAACATCCATCCCAGGATGGGCTCAGATCATCTTCTATATCAGGTCAATACAGTGGAGCTGGGAGTTACCTCTGACGCAGGGAGCCGCAGCCTATGCAAAAGCTATGTTAATTAGCTCCATCTGAATTTCAAGATCATGAAACATGACTGGCTCACATATAAATCAGTAGAATTATTTATAAATAAATATGTGAGCAGGACATGGTGGCGCACACCTGTCATCTCAGTGACTAGGGAGGCTGAGGCAGAAGGATTGAGACTTCAAAGCCACCCTCAGCAACTTATCAAGGCCCTGTCTTTAAATAAAATATTAAAAGAGCTGGGGATGTGATTCAGTGGTTAATCACCCCTGGGTTCAATCCCCAGTACCAAAAAAAATAAATAAATATGTGTATAATATAAATATATTTATATTTAAACATACTAATATCTTAAAATTAGTCTTTATATTCAAATTTTAATATACAATATAAAAGTGATACATTACATACTTATATTAACATCGTAATATCATATAAAATTAATAAGACATGGATTTAAAACCTATTAAGTATATTTATAAATAAAGTATAAAGAAATATATCTTTGTGATTTTTTTCACCTAGGCTTAGTTAACAAAAGTTCATTGAAAACATCTCCAACTATGGTTCTGAGTCATCATTAAGAGGTCTTACTTTCATGGCTACAGAGAATGATCTTCAACAAACACAGGAATTATTTGAACACTCCACCAAACGCTTTAAAGTCTTTTTAAGAGTATTTGAAAATAGTTTGTTCCCTTAGTAGCTTAAATATTCCCCATAACTCTGTTCCCGTTTCACCAACCCTAAAGAAATGGATTCCTACACAAAGTTGAATTTCACCAAGGCCCTGTTTGAATTATCACAGAGACTAAATTTATAAAGCAAAAATAATATTGGCTGACAGTGGCTGAGAGGTCCCAATGTGCCCAACCCAACGCTAAGTACTTCTCCTGCACACGCGTATCGAATTTGCAGATTTGCCTGCGAGGTGGGACCGCGGGGAGCCCCACGTTTAGTTGAGGAAAGTCATCTGCCCTAGAATAAACCAGGAGCACTTGGCTTGGAGCCGGGATGACTCTGAGTCTTGAGTGTGAGGTCGTGACACTGCTCCAGCAGCTTAGGGACAGTCCCCCCTCTTTGCTCAGTCACCCACTCAGTACACTTGGTCTTAAGCGCATTCTCTGATTAGGTGCCTGGCACAGAGAAAGAGATGGAGAAGCCACCCTCATGGAGTTCACACTCCCGGGGCAGGAGGTGGCAAGAGCCACAGGAAGAGCTAGTGACGCAGGGTCTGTCAGGCCATGGTACTACGGAGAAAAAAGGACAGCAGGAGAGATGGACAGGGGCAACCCGAGTGGGCTGGCCACTTTGACCCAGGTGAGCAAGCCACCCTGCTGACCCTTGACCCAGAGAGGTGAAGGGATTAGGGCTGAGAAAACATCCCTGGCAAGTGCAGACGCCCTGGGCTGGGAGCCTCCTGGTTCCAGGCAGGTGGAGCAGGACACGGTGGCTGGAGTGAACCTGGGCTATGGTCCTCCCAGCAAGGCCTTGGACCAGCCCAGCAGCATCTCCATGGACCAGCTGGGAATGCACATTCTAGGTCTCCATGCCACACCTGTAGATATGGAAAAGCTGGGACAGAACAAAGGAGGGGAAGGGGCTTTCTATTTGGAAATGATTTCGTATTAACGTAAGAGTGGCAAAGACGGCTCATACCATCCACTCCTGACATGAGCGGCTCACATAATCCTGGCACATTTTATCAAAACTCAGAGATTACCTTGATACCACTCTGCTGACCCAAATGCAAGCTATTAAGCTATAACAGCATCAACCTTTTAAGACTAGGAGCCTAAAAACCTCCTTATAATGAGATGCTCCAACTTTAGATTTTACCAGCATCCGCAACCTGTGGCTGAACAAGCCCTCCTGGTGATCTGATGACCACTGATGCTTGAGGATCTCTGACCCAGAGAGATAAGGGGTGATGTCAGGAAGTTGGGGGTGCCCTGGATCTTCCAGGATCCTATAGAAAAGCTTAAGGCCTGTGGCCTTCTTTTCTCTGAGAGGGAAGCCATGTGAGAGTTTGGAACTAAGGTGACACTTTTTCAACGGGGTCTGGCCTGACCAAGCCATCTAAAAACGGGCATAGCTGTTGCCCACCGCTGTCCCCAGCCCTTGCTCTCTGGTCCCCCTTCCTTGATTTATTTATGTTCCTAGTCTTGGCTCCTTTCTCCTTCTTTGCCGTCTTGCTATTCTCTGTCTCTACTGGCTCCTGAGGGCTGGAATCTTCGTGTGATTCACTGCTAGGCCCCCAACACCCAGACCCAGAGGCACAGAGTGAGGGCTCAGAAAAGACTGAATGAAGATCCATTCCACAAAAGGTGGGAGTGGCGGGGAAGAATGGGCCAGGGCAGAGGCTGGAGACCAGCTCAGACTTCTGTAATGTCCCCGCAGGAGGAAGGATGTCACTTGCATGTGGCCTGGGTGGAAATGAGACCCGGTGCCTCCCACGTGCTGAAGGAAGAGACATGAACATGACACTCATCTGAAAACGGCTCTGTTTGAGAGGAGCTCTGGAGAGTGACTTTGGAAGATAAATCAATTTCTTATTTTAAGAACGAAAAATAAACTCCTAATATTTGGTTATTTTAAAGGAATTTCCTGTGCACGTGCAAAATGCCCGGCTTTTATTCTCTATTAAGACTTGCAGAGTCTATTATTACAGCCTTGATGTTTAACTTACCATCAAAGGGAGCAGGCCGAGAAGGCCAGACCTCAAGTTCAGGAATGTTAAACACTGCTCACAATGTGCCCCAGACTTTAAATGTTTTATACAATACTGACTAGCAGGGTCCAGAAAGGACATACTCTTTCTTCCAGAAACAGAGGGCGGGGGGGGGGGTTGTCAAGATGACATTCCAAAGGTAGTGTGACGCTTCAGGGGCAACGAAATGGCATCAGAACGAAAGATGAAAGTCTGGTTTCTAAGCCTAGTTCTGCTGTGTGGCCTTGGACAAGTTACTCAACTGCTCTTGGCCTGAATGCCTTAGTATCACTGGTAAGAGTGCCTGGCACTGCTCACGTTGGTCAGAGGGCAGGACATTGCAAGCTGCGTTTGAGCGAGGAAGGTGGCCTTCTAGTTGCCAATGGCCTCTCTCCCGACTGAGAAAGAGAGCAACCGGGTTCCAAGAAATCGTGCTTGTTCTTGGAAGGAGTTTTCAAAGGTCCCTTTGGGTGATGTAGATGTAGCATGAGAAAAGCCCCTTAAAAGTTTTCACGGGACAGTTTCTTGGATTAGAAAAGGGCTGCCGCACCCTGTCCTTCCCAATTCTGTGTAAGGGCAAAGGCGACAACCAGAGAAGCTGAGGCTCTACTTCTGGAAGGTTCCACATGGCAAGAACTTCCCAGCTGGGTGCAGTGGACTTGACTGAGGTCAGTTAGCAGGACAGGCTCTTCCCGGGGGCCCAGAAGGGGGGACACGACATATAGGTGCCTCCTTGCCATGGAGTCAACACCGGTGATCACTAACATCTGAACTTCTTTACAGCTTCTGAGGTTCCACTGCACAGGAGTAGAGTCTTGGTCACACTGTAAGTTGACCCGTTTCCCCAGCCTGAGAAATCCCTGAGCCACCCACTGAGGACCCCTAGGAAGTTTTCCCTGGGATCCCACCCCAGAAATGGCTGCAAAGGAAGTTCAGTTTTCATGGTTCCACTCCCTTCTGACAACCTGGGCTGCTAGCAGCTGCATTCATTTCCCTCTTTAACTTGGTGGTTGTGTATTCACATTGTTCCAAGTACCTACCTGTCGACTCAGGCCGGTCCTCAAAACCTCCCGTTAGGGTTGGGGCTTCCCAAGCAGCCCTCATGCATTCAGGAGCAGAACCCGGGCAGTGAAATCCGTCTGAAAGACACTGAACCAGCCAAGATCTTTCCACCCACCCTACCCTCCTGCAGGGTGGACCCCTGCTACGCTGCTGTCTTTACTGTCCCCCACACCACTTCACGTGGTCATGCGTGAGTCTCATGGTGACATTCCAGCCGTGCGATGCACTTATCAGAACATGAAGCACTCCATTTTGCACAAGAGGGTTTCCCCACATTTGATCTCTGAGGGGACACCCCAGCCTGCCCTCCCGTCACAGCCGGAGTGGTTCTTTCTAGGTTGATCAGGAGAGCAGCCGTAGTATGGCCATTCATTCCAACTCAAATCAGGACCCTGGTCCAAGGGGACGTGGCTGCCTGAAAGGTCAATGAGTAGCCTGAGCAGAAGAAATGGCCTCGGGGGTCCCGAATCTGCCAAACAGCTGACCAATGAAATCTGAATTGGCAACGAGGCCCGTTCCTCATTTCAAAGGGGAAATTAAAACCAGGCTTTTGGGGAGGGCAGGCCCGAGTCAGAAGGGAGGTGATGCCCGTAACCAAGGCAACGTGCAAACACTAACTTTTCCTCGCTCCTTCTCTCCTCACCAGTGGCCTACTTCCAAATCGCCCTCCTACACTCGAATATCCCAGGGAGAGGTGTTGGGAGAGGATGAAGGCACAGGCTCATACCCTGGGAAAATCCACAAACACTTGGATGCTCCCACCGAGGAAAAGAAAGTGATACCAGGAAAAGTCACAGGCTGCCTCTATCAGCAGGGAGGTTATGTAACAAATATAGGAGGCCATTCAAGTCTTTCCCAGACCCAGGTCATGAAGATCCTTCTAAAAGGTTAGGAAATTCAAAACAATGTTATATGAAAATAGTCAACAGTATCTCACATCGATGTAGAAGGCTCCAACTGGCAGACTGGTTTCACGCACATTATTCTGGGGTGGGGACCACGGTCTCCATTGGGTGGGGAACAAAATGACAGATTTAAGTGACTTAGCCAAGAGGCACCGAGCCTCCCACCAGTCAGTCAGTCCCTTGTCAATCCTTGAAATGAATGAACACAGCTCATGCCAGACTTGATCTTGAATCGACAGTTTCCGAATCCAGGGTTCAGTTTCTGCCTTGGGTTATGTCTTGCTTTCTCTGACTGGACTGGATCCCTGTGGAAATGTCATCCACTCAGTGACTCCTCTGTGAGACCCCACTATTTGCCAGGCCCTGTGTGAAGCCCTAGAACCAGCAATGAGAAAGATTCAGACCCTTGCAGAGCTCATACTCAAATTGTGGGGGTAAAGGGAGGGTGTCGACCACAAGGAGAAAGAGGAAAATAAGGAAATTTCAGATTATGATAAATTCTCTGAAAACTAAAGAGGGTGAGGTGTCAGGGAACAACAATTCAAAGATGCATATGAAGGCTACATATGGGGCTTTTGAGCATCATGGAAAAAAGATATATATTATATATTATATTATATATTTTATATTCTATATATGTATATATATATAATATATATCAGTGTCCTATTAACCAATGTTTCTTACTACTATAAGCTTTCATCTAAAAATACTTTTAGACAACTTAGTGAACTAATAACTAACTTTCGATGGGGATTTTTAATAACGTATACTTCCCTGCTTTATGAATCCCTCTAGTGAAGCGGAGAGGCTATCAGCCCTAAGCTCCAGACCATATTAAATGCTGGTTTGATGATTTCCTTTTGTCTGTCAACTCTTATTTCTTAGTGAAGCGGCCTGAGTTGAGCCATCTCATATTTCTGATCCATTCTGAGCTCGGACCTAGAAGGAACTAAGAGCTGATGCATTAAAGTCTTTGATAAAACTGTTTTCAATTACCCTTAGAAGGAAGATGAGGAGGGGGAGAAAGAACAGTATCAAATCCTTTATCCCTTGAGCAAATTAATGAAGAGCACAGAACTGGTTCATAACAAAACGAAGACTGGAACACAGTATCTCAACCAAGGTCAAGGTTCCTTCCAATAGAGACCACAGGAGTCTGTTCAGTCTCAGAGCCCATCCATAAAAAGAAGAATTTCCCTAAACAATCTGAGGTTCTTTCTGGCTTTAAAAGTCTGTGATGGAGGACTTTCATGTCCAGCCAATATGTAGTAACAGGAACTGATTCACTCTCCTATCAGAAACAAACAAACAGAAATCACCAGACAAAAAACATGAAACAATACTTTTCAAGACAACAGGCATCAATCAATGAAATACAGAGGGAAAACCAAGGAGTGGCAGCAACGATTTCCCTGGCTTGCTTCTATGTTCAGACCTGCTGTAGGAAGCAGAAATCTTGTCAGAGCCCAGCAAATTTCCCCAGTTGAACAGGCAGAGCTAAGAATCCAGGGACACCATTGTAGTCTGCTTTTTCACTGCTGTGGACTAAAGACTTGACGAGAACAGGTCAAGAATTAGAGGAGGAAAAGTTAATTTGGAGGCTCAGGAATCTGAGGTCTCAGTCTACAGATGGCCCATCCATTACTCTGGGCTGGAGGGGAGACAGAACATCATGGCAGAAGAGTGTGGTAGGGCAGAGTGGCTCGGGACATGGCACCAGGAAGCAGAGAGTGAGAGCGCTCCACTCACCAGGAACAAAATCTAAACCCCAAAGGCAGGCCTTCACGACCCACCTCCTCCAACCACACCCTGCCTGCCTCCAGTCACCACCCAGTTGATCCCTGTCAGGGGATCAGTTCACTGACTAAGGCTGTCATAATCCAATCATCCACCTCTAAACCTTCTTGTGTTGTCTTACCCATGGACTTTGGGGGGACACCTCACATCTGCACCAAAACAGATACCCAGGAATATAGAGCTCACCGAACAGAACGGTGGAGAGGTCAGAAAAGAACACCAGAGATCTGCAGAGGGCTCTTCTTAGGCCTTTATCAGTATACTGATCAATATAAGGATATGAGAAAATAGCCAATTGACATCAGTCAAGAACTGTTATGGGTGTTAGAATTAGAAGTTAAGAATATTAAAAGTTATTGATCTCTGTTCTATTCCATATTACACATCATAAATGTATTCCCCAATTAAATGAGGCATGAATAGTATAAAAACATTTTTTTTTCTTTCCACATTTTTATGGGTGCTCTATAGTTGTGCATAATGATGGAATTTGTTCTTACATATTTGTACCTTCTAATTAAACTTTCATAGATTAAAAACTACAATGATTAAAATGAAAACTCTGCTGGATAGGATTAACAACAGATCTGATATGTCATAGGAAAATATTAGTGGATTTGACAATATAGCAATAAAAACTATCTAAAATGAACCATAGAGAAAAAAAATTAAAGAATAGTACATGCTGATCTGTTGGATAAATTTAAATATATACATGTACCCTGAATCTGAAGGAGACAGAAGGATGTTAGTAGGACATAATTTTAAAGAAATCATGACCAAAATAATCCACATTTGATAAGAAATATAAATCCACAGATCCAAAAAATTTGATGTATCCCAAACACAAAACTTTTATTTAAAACAACATCAACTCACATAATCAAATTACTCAAAATCACCTTTTCAGACACACTTGAAACAACCAAAAGTGACCAGAGACAAAGACATGTTACATGCAGAGGAACAAAGAAAAGGATGATAACAGATTGATTTTAAGAAATAATGGTGGGGCTGGGATTGTGGCTCAGCGGTAGAGCGCTCGCCTAGCCCGGGTGGGACCCGGGTTCGATCCTTAGCACCACATAAAAATAAAGGCATTGTGTTGTGTCCATCTACACCTAAAAAATAAATATTAAAAAAAAAAGAAATCATGGAAGTGAGAAGAGAATAGGGCAACATAAATGTTTTGGAATTTATAGTAGAATTCTTTTCCCATCATCAATGTCTTTCAAAAATAGAGATGACTCTAATGGAATATTACTAAGTGGGAAAATGTAATAAAGTACTGATACAACCGTATGGATAAATTTTGAAAACATTACACTAAATGAAAGAAGCTGGTTACAAAAGATCATATATTGTAGGATTTTGTTCATATGAGATGTCCAGAATAGGCAAATCTATTGAGGAAAAAAAAAAAAAAGCAGATTTAGTGGTCATGTGGGCCTGGCAAGTAGGGGTGGGGAGGCTATAAGTTTACAGGGAGTACTTATGGGTATAAAGCTCCTTTTGTAGGTGAGGGACATATGTTCTAAAATTGGATTGTGGCAATGGCTAAACAACTCCATGAAGATACCAAAAGCCATTGAACTGCATACTCAAAATGAATTAAGTGTATTGTATATGATTATCTCAATAAAGCTGTTTTTATTTTTTGAGCAAAAGAAAAATAGTTTTGAAGATACACCAAAGGTGAAAGAATCCATCACTAATGGAGCCAAACTATAAGAAATGCTGAAGGAAGTCCCTTTCAGACGGAAGGAAAAACGATACCAGATGGAAACAGGTATGTGCACAAAGGAATGAAAAGCACCAGGAATGGAATAGATTATGTGCACTTTCCCATGTCAATAGTCTTCTGTAAAGAATATTTATCAGCAGCAGAATTTTCCATCCTAAGAATCCACCATCATTAATTTTACCTGATGAGGTGGGAAGGTCCGGGATCCCACACGTGGGTGAGGAATTGACCTTTCAAGAGGGAATGACAGATATTCCTTCACTGAACAGGAAGAAAGGAGACGTGTGGATACCAAGGGATTACTAGGGATTTTTTTCCCCCTTCTTTTTCTTGGATCATGAAATAAGAGGAAAAGAGAGATGGCAAAAACAGAAATGTCGTCAGATTTTCCTTTCCAGATTTGAGAAAAAGTCAACAGCTTATAGGATGTTTGTGAGTCAACCTAACCTAGAGTCTTCGGAGTGAAAAGAGAAGTTTCTACTTTCTACTCAAGACTGCAGGTAAAATTGGATTTGGTAAGTGGATCCTTAGAACACTTATAGTGGGTAAAGTGTCTAATTGCATCTAAGGGTTTGCATGTCTCAGTATGCTTTGTTTGTGGAGAAGCAAGTGATGGAGGTTAGCATTACCACTAATAAAACATATTGGCAGCAGGTACTGCCCAGTGTAACACAGGGAGCAAAGCACCCTCTTTGGGTGGTATTATCCACCAAAACGAGCAACTTCAATCTTACTCTGAGAAAGCATCAGACAGACTCAAATTGAGTGTCTAGAAAACAAATAATCTATAGGTCAAGAAGGACAAGGAAAAACTGAAGGTCAGCACAGACTAGAGATGAAGGAGATATGATGACTAAATGCAATGTAGGATCAAGAGTTTGATCCTAAAATAGAAAACCTCCTGGAAGAACTCAGCAAATTTAAATTAGATCTGTATCCTAGGTAATCGTTTGGTTGTGATGTTAATTTCTTTCTTGGTTTTGACATTGTGCCATGAATATAAGCTGTGGACCCTAGGCATTGGTAAAGGGCATACATGAACTCAGTACTATTATTGTTCAACTTTTTGTGTAAGTCAAAAATCATTCTCCATTAAAAGAATTTTTTAAATATTATATCATTGCCAGGCGTGGTGGCACATGCCTGTCATCCCAGCTGCTCTGGAGGCTGAGTCAGGAGGATCTCCATTTTCAAAGCCAGCCTCAGCAAAAGTGAGGTGCTAAGCAATTCAGTGAGACCCTGTCTCTAAATAATATACAAAATGTGGCTGTGAATGTTGGCTTAGTGGCCAAATGCCCCTGAGTTCAATCTCTGGTACCAAAAAAAAAAATTTATATTATTTATCAAACAATCAGATGATACCTCAACCCTTTGACACAGAGCAAGAGTCCTGAGATAAAATGAAAAATCTCTGAACACAACAAAATAAGCCCTCATTAAGCTCATTCAATAATAATATCTACATCCTAGGTTGCTGTGGGGTCTAAACAATCTCATGAATATAATCTGCCTAAAATAGCCTAAGGTGAATTCTCAATAACGGTAGGTTGTCCTCTCTTACAAGTGACCCTTGCCCAAACGTTAGTGTGATCACAGTGCATCATTTCTCCTCCATTCATTCTTTTTTAAAAAAAAAAAATATTTTGTTTTTAGTTGTAGTTGAAAACAATACCTTTATTTTATTTATTTTTATGTGGTGCTGAGGATCGAACCCAGCGCCTCGCACATGCTAGGCGAGCGCTCTACCGCCAAGCCCCAGCCCCAGCTTTCATTCATTCTCAGGAAGTATTTGTTGAGCACGACTCAAGATCATGCTCCACTAAACCTTCTTTTAATTACTTCTCAAGGGTTTTACTTCTAGTTCTTCTTCTAAACCAAGAGTTGGCAAACTCATTCTCCAAAGGGTTAGAGAGTAAACACTTTAGATTCTGCAAGCCACGGTGTCTTTGCTTGTCTATCAGATTTGCTGTTAGAGCCCAGAAGCATCCATGGAAAACACAGAAAGGAACGGACATGACGGCGATCCAACAGAACGTTATGTGTATAAAAAAACAATAACAACAAAAAGATGGCGGACTTCATTTGGGCCATGGGTCATAGTTTGCTGAGCCCTGTCCTAAACAATCAGGAAATACATGACTATTTCTATTTATCTCATATGGAGAAGATGATTCAAAACTTCAAGAATGAACTTCTCCCAAGATAAAACAAAAATATTTTAGTTTTCTAACTAGGTCAATCATTTCATTATGGACATGTGCTTCAGAATCTGGCATTTTCAGATCGCCATTTGCCTTGATAGGTTTGTGTCTCCACATAGAAATATTTGAGATGACTTAAACCATTAAGCAAAGGCATGCATGCAACCAGAAGCTAGCCTCAGGAGGCCTCCCTGACCCTGGATCCTCTTTTGGATTACAATTCAGCATCCCAGGGACTCGTCTTTGTTCTTAGATATTGTGCTTTGAATGCAGTTCAGGAAACCACGATTACAGACTGCAAATGACCATTGCCATCACTGCTTTTGAAAGGGGTTGTTGCGGGGAGCACGGAATGACCCTTAAAAAGAACAGAGAAGGCATCAGATAGCAGTCTCCTCCAGAACACGCCTTAGCCCCAGTCACCTGCCCAGGAAAAGTCTGGAGTGGTCCTGCCTTCCTCCACCCAGCTCCAATGCTGGGCTCTGTTGTCACCTCTGCCAGGTATGACTACTTCTGTGAACCTGTTTTCTCCTTTCCAAAAGGAGCTAATACCCTGACAACGTTTCCTAACCTTTCCGACCTTCCTCCAATGTCACCTTCACGATTGGGTTACATTTGTTAATCAAGGTAGTATAGCTGCCAAATTAAAAGACTGATAATAATCCTTTGATTCCATGATTGACATAGGTGATTTGTCATGGATTTTGTCACTGTATCACCTTTTCTCCACTTCTAGACTGTGTTTCATTATCTGAGTTTTCAGACCCGTGTTCCCTCCAACACCAGCTAGTGATTTATCATATTAAATTTTTACTTCATTTTGATACCACGCATTTCATAGGAGAAGCCAGTTAATGCTGTAGTGATATAAACAGCACAGAAAAGTAAGACGATTTTCAACTGCCTCCCAGGGCGTATTCTACCTGTGACTGCCCCCTTTCCGTTTGCAGATCTACAGCTAGAAGCTTCCTGAATGCAAGGGGCACTTCATGCTGGCTTTATCGTCTTTTTTTTTTTCCACTAAGGGTTGGCAAACGATGGCCACAGACCACATGGGCCCTTCACTTATGGTTGTTGCTAAAGTTTGATTGGAACACAGCCATCGTCTTCATTTGCCATCGTCTGTGGTTGCTTTTGTGACTGAGTAGATCGCATGACCTTCCTGCCTAAGATAGTCACTCTCGGCCCTTTGCAGAAAAAGCTGGCCAATTCCTGATGGGTAGGCTACACCCTGGGAGAGACGGATCATCCGGCAGGGTCACAGAAGCTTCTCTGGGGATCCTTGGGACTGACTGGAATATTTTTAATGAAAGCAACGTCCCCCATTCTGGTCTGGGTGATGTCAGCATTGTCAGCTGTAGGCACTGGCTTGGCCTCAGGATCTTTTACTCTGGGGCCCCTAGGTTTTTCTTTCTTTTAAACAAAGGAGATCTAGTTTCCCGTAAAATACAATATTCCTCCTAAATCACCTACGTGGAGAGGAGATTCATGAAGCAAAAGAGTGATTCTTTTGTATTTGATTTTTTTTTTTTTAAATACCAAGCAATTCATTCCTGGGCTTAGAGACCACTATCAGAGCTGAACCAATAACAAATTCTCTTGCTTTTATAGTTTTTAGATATTAAAAAATTTTTAAGAGAAAAATAAACCTTTTTCTCAATCAAGACCTCTAATACAATGAAGCTAAAGGAACACCTATCTACCCTCCGTGCTGGCCAGTGATCCATGCTGACAGTCTCTGGGGCCTAATTAGTGGCCACCTTTCTCTGCTAAAAACAATCGATCTCTCAAATATTAGCTGTGACTTTTCTCAAATTCTGACCACCCTCGATAGAAATCCAGCCAACTTGAATATGAGCTGCTAGAGTGCTCGGCTGCTCTTGCCTGGCTCCTGCCCCTCCCCAGAGCCCTCCACTGCCCTAGTTTCTGAGCTCTGACCACAGGGCCAGCTTCACTGTGGGTCAGCAATTGTGGCCGGTTTGGCTTGTGGTGCTGCTAGTTTTATAAGCTATACTTACCTAGAAAGGATGGGCAGTTTCTTTTGAATCTGTCTACTATGATTATGAATTTAATTCCTAAAAGTAACCCAAAATGTGGATTTTTTTTTCTTTTTTTGACCCCGGTCCTGCCCTTCCCTCAAAGCAGTGCATGCCTGCCCATTTGGATGAAAGGGGAAAGCCCCTCTGGTTTGTTCCGCTGTTGCTTGCCTGGTTTGTGCTGTGCACACAGTAGCTCTGTCATCTGCAACAGCCCAGGGAGGTTGGTCCTCATTTATTTGACTAATGAGGAAACAGTGTGTTCAAGTGACTTATCCAAGGTTCCAGAGATAAGGGGGCTGAACCAACCCTGGGCTAAGGCCCGACTTGCTCCAAAGACCACACTGGGGTTGTGAGATGACAGGCACAAAGGCAAAGAGCCAGCCTATTTAAGGAGCCGGAGAAGAAAGATGGAAGGGATCAGATCCTTGATGTAAAATCGAACCGTACCGCCATCTGCTAGTCTCCAGCCTCCTGTTATATAAGAAGAGCAACGTCTAATTTTGAAATCATGTTTGCTCTGACCTTCCAGTGCTTGGGACTGAATGAGTCACTAATGAACACACTACCTCTTTGCAGGAGCAAACAATTTCCTCTATTTGAAACGTTCCTCACACCTTCCTTAACCTCCCCAGCAAACATGTCCCTAAAACACAGCTTAAAATTCATTCCACCTTCGCTTCCCTTGAAACCTCTTCACTCACCACTAGGGTTCCCCGCCTGTGTTCCTGCAGGGGTGGCTGTGGGATTGCAAGTGCTGATCTGTGTCCGCCTCCCTGTCAGTCTCTGAACTCACTGAGGGTGCAGGTCATATCCCAATGCCCTGTGTTAGGAATAAAATATGGGAGAAAAGAAGGAAGAGAGAAAAGGAGGAAGGGAGGGATGGAGGAGGAAACCCACAAAACAGGTATGGCCAGGTACCAGTTTGGTGATTAAGACTATGGCCCCTGGCATATGACTTCCAAACTTCCAAACTTCCAAACTAAACCCAGTTTTCTTCCTATGTATATTCCATCACTTCCTAGGTTGGTTATTGCGAGAAGTTATTCAACCTCACTGAGCATGCAATATAATGTCCAAAGCAGAACACGTTAGAGCTAGAATGGTGACAGAACAGGACAGATGCTAAGCCAGATGAGAGGCTGGGGCAACAGGGGTATGTGGGTACAACCTCAGGCAATCCAGGACACATGGTCCTCCTCTAGTTAACCTCCCTGAGCCTCAATCTCTTCTTCTGTAAAATGGCAGTAACAACAGGATGTCCTTGACAGGATTGCTGTGAGGATCAAGTTCAATGCTGTGCATAAAGCTGGTGGAGCAATATCTGGGCCTTAAATACAGCATAACGTTAGCTACCTTGTTGTTACTAAAGATGTGAGAACTGAGGATCAGAGAGGTTAAGCAACTTGCCCGAAGACACACTCACCCCAGGCCATGAGATTCTAAACCCAGTTTTCTACCTATGACACCTCCAACACTGATAGACCAGACCAGGTATCCTCAGTTCAGCTAGTGAACACACCATCTAAGGCCAAGGGTGGAGAACTGTCAGGCCCTGGCTGCAAAGGCCAAGAGGCCAGGTAGGGATCATGGGAGGCTGCTTCTCCCATCTGGTAGTTCCAGGATTCACTGGACCCCAGGCCAGATGTGCTTTGTTCCCCCAGAAGCCAGGAAAGTGGGATCTAGTCCTCAAATTCCTTCCCAGCCCAAGTTGCCGATTCCAATCTTTTCCTGCTCTCCGCCCTCCCTCTCCCTCCTTCAACCCCAGCCCCAGCATCACATCCCGGCTGAGACACTTGATTGGCTGAGCTTTCCTGCTGTAGGTTGCTGATAAGACCAACTGAAAGGCTTCTAGATACTCCCCTCCAGTATACAGGGCTGATGACAGGGACCTGGACCCTCATTTACTGCTCAAATACGTTGGCTCCCAGGCCATGGTGTCTATTTGTGTTTCTCCCATCCCCCAGCCACTAGATCACAGCCCTTGCCGCCATGAGCATTAAGAAGATCTCGGTAAGTGCTTAAGGGTACCTGGAATGCGTTTTCTCTTAGGGGTGAGTCTGAGGAGCTTTGGGATCAGAGCTGAATTTGAGTCGGATTCCATCGATCACATGCTTTGCAACCCAGGGAAAGGCAACCAGCCTCCCCCTGCCTCACTTTCTATTCTATAAAACCCTGATGGGAGCAGCAAATGCCTTGCACACATTCCCGGGCGCGTGGGAAGGTCCATCCATTTTCACTGTTACCTGTGGTCTCGCCATTCTCCCTGGGCCAATGGGACCTGTTCCCTCGTATCCAATTCACCATCTCTCTCTGTGGGTCCTGATCTTCTTAAACAGCCTGGTGAGTTCATGGCCAGAGCCCCAAAAAGGTAGTTGTCCCAAACTCATGAGAAAGAGCAGAAGCTTAGGAGTGCCTCACTCTGGTGGTGTGAAGCTGGAGCAGGACACAGCAGCGCCTAGGTTGTACCATCGCTGAGCAGGATTTAGAGCTCCTTCCAACCTTCTGCATCAGCCCTGCTGCGCCGGATTCTTCTGTCTGTCCGCCACAGCTTCACAACCACCGGTAAGGCTGTTAATTAGAGCTACCCAGGATCAACACTGCCAGTCCGACCCCCACTGCTGTTGCTATGGTTTGTCCCCAGAAGCTTCACATGCTGGATGTTCAGTGTCCAGTGTGGTCATGTTGAGAGGTGGGAACCTTTTAAGAGTTGGGGCCCAAGGGGAGGTGGGCAGGCCACCACCCTCAGGAAGGGTTGATACTGGTCTCCTGGAGAGAACTAGTTCTCTCCAGTGCGGGTTGTCCCTGAATCTCTTGGCTTCGGGTCTCAGGATGTGATCTCTTCTGCACATGCTCCCACCATGGTAATGCCATTGCTACATTGTAACACCATGGCCTTTCCAGAGGCCAAACTAATGGGGCTGCCTAATCTTGGGCTTGCAGTCACCAAAACTCTGATCTACATAGACCTATTTTCTTGATACATTACCTGATCTCAGGTATTTTGTTCTAGCAATAGAAATCTTTTTGTTGCTGTTGTTTTTGTAGAAACAAAATCTTTTTTGTTTGAATTTTATACATCTATCCCCCAACTTGTGTGCTTGATCTCTAACTGCTTTCATCTACAGTCTTTTCTAGAGAAACACTCTTGGGCCACTGAGCTAATTTGTCAAAGAGCTAGGAGGAGTTCACATCCTTCCATAGCAGTGAACAGCCAATAGCTGATTGGTGCCGAGTAGGAAAGCCCAGCTCCCTGACTCATAGTGGGACAAACCCTCAAGCTGTTGATTGCGTTCCCGAGTCTCCCACAGGCTCAGGCTCAGGTTGGAACTTTGCCTGAAACGGCAGACTTGACCCACTTATTCCCTTTCCCCAACCTGCTTCCTCTCTCCTTGATGGCTTCTCCTCGAAGCACACCTACATCAATTACTTGCTCACAGGTTGTCCTCTCACCCAGGACAGTAGAATTTTACAGATCACGTCTTACGATCCTGTACCTCTTGGCAGCCCAGAGGTACCCTCACCTCTCCTGCCCCTGTTGATCTGACAAATACGATCTTCCTGGATCTCCTCCTCTATTCCTGACTTCCAGCTCTACTCTTCCCCCCCCCCCTCTCTCTCTCTCTCTCTCCTCTCTCTCTCTCTCTCTCTCTCTCTCTCTCTATATATATATATATATATATATATATATATATATATAATATTCTCTAATATCTCTAATCTTAGGGGGAAAAAAGAGTAATGCTCACATATTTGTGAATCATGAAAACCAGAATTCAAACTAGGTCTAAGTTCATGCCCTTAACCACAGGGATGCCTACCCCATAATTCTACAATGCAGCTGACTTCTAGGGCTCTGATTTGAGAATCTCTCTCAAATGCTCTGATGTGGATTCACCCCGTAGCACTTCCCCAGTTCAAACTCTCTTGAGCCTCTTGATTTGCACCTTGGAAGCTGATAGCCAGCCTTATCTATCCCAAAGTACAGAAATGGAAAACTTGGTATCTTTGACCTTCATTCATCTAGAATGTACACCATCTAGAAAATACTGAGTGCCTTTTCTCTACTGGGGTCTCCTTGAAACACTTGGGAGACATGATAGTTGCATTGGGGGATGAAGGAACTTTATGAGCTCAGTAGAGCTCTCTATTCTAGTTAAAAATATGTCAATGCCTTTTCCCAAACTCCATCAAAAACAAATATAACATAAAAACAATGAATTCTTGGTGTCAAGAAAGCACCCAAGCTTAAAAATGCTCTAAACACAATACTAAGTTGGTGTGAGAATGGATGGATGCAGGTAAAGTCACTCTACCACAGTGAATCTCTACCTGGATACAGCAGGAGGTATTTGACAACATCTAGAGATGCTTGCTGGTTGTCACAAATGGGGGATGAGGTCATACCCCAGTGAGCAGAAGCCAGGGATGTTGCTACACATCCAGCATTGCATGTGGCCCCCCGTGACACAGGCTATCGGTAGTGGCCCAACATATCAATGGTGCTGAATCTGAGAAAGTCTGATAAGTCTGATGTAGAAGAAACTAGGCATGTTTGAGAGCCCTTAGAATGGCTCGCTCCCACTGCCCCCTTCTCCTTCCTCCTCCCCTGGATAGAATACCAACACATTCTCAGATCTGAGACTTTGCTGGAAAGCATGAGGCTTGGCATAACTCTCCTCCTCTGTCCCAAAGGAATTGTCTAAATTCACAAAGCAAGCTTTCTCACTTCAAAGGAAATACTCTGTTCTCCTTGCAATGACAGAGATTAAATAGGTGCTTATCATCCTAGCATATGTTGGACTGCTGAAGCCTTTTTTCTTGTTTTAAGAAGATGGAAGCCACACACACAAAAAGATCATATAGCAAGCGTAATGGTAACCAGATTTCATCCTGCACTTTACTGTGAAAACCAAGATGCAGGCATTTGCCTGCATGATAAGTGCCAACAGGATTTAGCCCAGGTATGCTGGATTTAAGAGTCTCTGCAACCAATTCCACTCTACTTGTTCCTAAAGCTAGTGCATTCTTAGCAAATTTCACTTCCTGTTGCATAATAAATTAGAACCTGCCAAGACTTGGAAACTTGTAGGCATAGAATCAGTCATTCTTGATTGGGAGTTCAGTTCAGCCACTCACTCCTGTCCTGCCCAAGAGGATGGCCACTAGCCACAAAGGGCTGCTAGAATTTAAGTTAATTAGAACTGTGGGTGTAGTAGCTCAGTGGTAGAGTATGTGCTTAGTATGAACAAGGGTCTGAGTTCAATCCCCAGCACAAAAAATAAAAAAGGAAGGAAGGAAGAAATTTAAGTTAATTAAACTATTAAACTGTCTTAAAAGTTAAATATTTAGTATTTTAAGCACACCAACCACATCTCAGGTGCTCAGTAGCCCGATGTGGTTAAGGATGACCACTGTAGACAATGTCAATATAGAATTTTTCCATCATTGCAGAAAATTTTATTGAGTAGCAAAGCACAAAGAATGTGGCCCAAACACTTCATTTCTTTAAATCTTAGATTCTTCAGTCTTAAGTGGGGATGGTATTTCTTGACTTCCCTTTCCAGAATTATTGGGAAATCCCAAAGTAGGGTTTTCTAAAATATAAAACAGTATGCAAATGTCAGCGTTGAAAAAAGGATGGTATTTTAGCTAACTTTTGCATCACTATGATCAAAATACCTGACAAGAACAATTTATAGGAGGAAAAGTTTATGTTGGCCAGTGGTTTCTGAGGTTCCATCCGTGGTCAGCTGACTCCATAGCCCTAGGCCTAAAGTAAGGCAGAGCATCATGGCAGAAGGGTCTTGGCAGAGGAAAGGAGCTCGGGATACGGTCATTAGGAAGCAGAGAAAGAGCTCTGCTTACCAGGGACAAAATATAAACCCCAGAGGCACACCCCCAGTGACCTATTTCCTCCAGTCACATCCAACCTGCCTATAATTCCTGCCTATAATCCCTACCACTGGATTAATCCACTGATTAAGTTAAGGCTCTCATAACTCGATCATTTCACCTCTGAATATTCTGAGTGCCCCCTTCTCCTTCCTTGTCTCACACATGAGTTTACCCAGTTAATCCACATCAGGGGATTAACCCACTGATCAGATTACAACTCATAATCAAATCACTTCACCTCTGAGCATTCTTGCATAGTCTCACATATGAGTTTACCCAGTTAATCCACACAAGTGGATTAATCCACTGATTAGATTACAACTCTCCTAATCAAATCATTTCACCCCTCAATATTCTTGCATTGTCTCATACATGAGCTTTGGGGGGACACCTTATATCTAAACCATAACAGATTTCAAAATGTTCTCTTTACCAAAGATTATCAACTTTGCTTTATTGCCAAGAAACACAGGAATACTTCTGTCTAGACCTTTTAAAAAAAAAAGTTCTAGATTGATAAATTACTGCTCAGAGTGAATGACTTTAAGAAAGCTTTATGGGCACTACCTTCTTATCTAAATAGCAGCCCAGTTCTCTACCCCACTGGAGCATTTCAGCAAACTCGGTCTCTGAGCTTGAGAGAGTCTTTGAATTTCTCCTATTTGGGGTTGACAAAGTCTTCCAAATCAAATAGAGGGAATGGTTCCCGTTAAGCCCCAAGTAGTCTTTGGTGTTAGCTCCTCTGTCAACTTGGACACATTCCACGGAAGAAGCCAGTCTCTGTTTTTACTTAGGCTTGTCCTGATCTGCTGTAAGTCAGAACTTGATGAAAGCATTATAAGGCAGTGAGAGCAAGCGTGTCAAGGAAGTGGCTGAACGGTGTCTGAGTGGGCTCACTACGTGCCAGAAGGGCAGCTCCTGCAGGCCAGAAGGTGCCACTGGACCCTGGGAGGTGAAGCCATTCCCGGGCGGCTGAGGCTGGGAATAATAAGCCTTTGCATTTGCCTGATGCTCTACATGTTCTTCAGGATGAAGAGGCTCTATCAACATCCTCTGTTGGGCAACACCACTAATTAGTCTTTATGCAAGGAAATGTGATAGCCCAGAAAATGAAGCCCTGGGATCAGGCAGGCCAAGAGGAAAGTTGAGGTGTTGACTTGCTGCTTGGTCTTCATGTCAGAATCATTACTGGAAGCAAAGCAGACAAAAATCCTGCCCTCGTGGAACTTGTATTCTAGTGGGAAGAGGAGAAAAGGGAGGAAGACAGGCCATAACAGTGACAAAAAAAAAATTTAAATGAGCAAGAAATGCTAGGAATGCAAGGGATGAGTGGGAGAGTGGATATTTCACAAATGATGTACAGGACTCTCAGGCCTCGCAAAGTGATGTTTCAGCAGGAACCTGGAGGGAACGAGGCTGCAAGTCCTCAGGGAGAATTCACTGCACAGAAGAAACTGGCAAGTGCAAAGACCCTGGGGCAGAGGTGTGCCTGGTGTCCTTCAGGAAGAGCAGCACTTTGGAGCAGCTGGGGCAAAGCAAGTGCAGAGAAAAATAGTGGGAGATGAGATTGCAGAAGTGGCATGGGACAAGACTTCCTGGGAGGGTTCTGAGTGAGGATTGATGATTTGACTCAAGTTATTAAGGAATCTTCTGGGATACTCTGTTGAGGGTAGACCAGGCGAGGGGAAGGCAAGGCAAGATGGAAGCAGGCTACAAGCAGCTAACCTCCTGGCTTTTTCTTGATTCCGACTCCCTATCAATATGTCACAGCACCTGGCCTCTGGCACCTGTCAGCATGCACACCAAATTTGTGCTCTCCTCTCGAGGGTCATCTTGCAGACTGCAGTGAACATGCCATCAGAGTCGTTCGGTCCACCCAACTCCACTCAGAACCTTGAGACACGAGAGCTCATCTTGGTTGGAAGGAACCTGGACGGGTCCAATTGCTCATTTTTTAAAAAGTGCAAAATAGATCACATCTACAGACAGTTTCAATAATAACTATAGAGCATAATCAGATCTCGTGTACCCCATCCAGATTAATGAGAAGAACGTCACCAGTCCCCTAGGTAGCCACGTGTCCCTTCACAACCCCTTGCTCCTCCCTCCCATCCGCCCTTCACTCCCCGGAAGTAACTCTCATGGCACCCTTTGTGTTAATGATTCCCCAGCTTTTCCTCACGGGTCTCCCTCTCCTACACAAGAAGATCTAAACGATGCTCAGTTGGGGAAAATGGAGTAGCAGTGCCAACCCTAACATCGCATTGCCAGGCAGAGACCCACAGGGAAGGCAGACTCGGCTGAGTCTCTATCTAGGTCAAGGTCTGCCTTTAGCTTGCCTGAGACTTTCCAAGAGTCCTTCCGGGGAAGTCACTGGGCAATGTCCCCAGCGAGTCCTCAAAAACCTTGAGTTCACTCCAGCAACACCACAGCTTTCCTGGCAAGGCTCCGGTGTGGGCCCAGAACTAGACGTACGTAAGGAAATCAACTGGTCAGGAGAGTGGGCTGCTCTCAGTTTAAATGGCCTGAGTCCAGCTTTCAAGATTAGGTCAAGGCGGGACATTTCTGTGGGTGCACTGAGTGTCCTCAGCCCATCCGGGCAACAGGGTACAGAGGGGAGAAGAGGAAATTCCTCATCCCAGGGTCAAGATGGGCCGGCTGTCTGGGGCAGACCAGGCTCTCCTGGACATCCTGTCTCAGGTTAGCTAGGAATTTGATGATGACAGCCCTCAATGGGCCCATCTCCACTCAGGGTTGGGGGGTTACCTCTCATGTGTAGACACTGCTGCCGCGTGCACCCAGGTGGCCTTCACCGTCCTCCGGGGCCTGCCCATCTCCTCCCCCACCCGTGTCAGCCCTGCTCTGGGCTGCATCCCATCTCTTCAGCACTCTTGCCTGACCCTGGTACATCTTCCAGTGGATTTTGGAGACAATTGGGGACCAGATGGAAATGCTATTATTCCACCCTGAGTTATAATTAATAATTTGGCTGGGTACCTAATTGTTCATAGCCAATTTTTTTTTCTCCCTAAGAAACTCATAGACCTTTTTTTTGTCTCCAGTTTTCAGAAAGTTCTAGACAGTCCTTAGTGTAGAACCGTTGGCTCTTCCGTTCTCAATGGATCTGACAGCCCTGCTCCCTCAGTCCTGGGACATTTCCTTGAATTATTTCATAGATGGTCTTCTACCCCCTGCCCTTGGCTTTCTTCTGTGTCTGTCCGTCCTGCAACAACCCTCTGAGAGTGTTCTAACAGCTTTCCTGTTTTTACTTCTTACTTTTTGATCAAATTTCGGTGACCTGGCTTCCAATTTATCTTCCAAACCTTCTATGGAGACTTTTTGTTTCTGCCCTCGTGTTTTTGGTTACCCAGAACTTTTCTTCTCTATTTTAGATCATCCTTTCCTAATCCCGTCCATGGACCGACTGTCTTATCGCTCTTAAGATTAATGAAAGCTGCTTCAGCAATTCTTCTCCCTCCCATCCGTCTTTCCTCCCAACTGCATTCCTTCGGTGTGTGTGTTGTGGTTTCTGGATGTCATGTCCAAACCTTTCCTAATATCTGGCAATTCTTGTTGCTTGTTGTTAATAAAAAGTGAGGAACCAGCAAACCCACTGGGAGCTCTGCGCCGGGCTGAGGAGCCGGTTAGAACTGACGGCATGAGCTTATGTGTTAAGAGACCCCCATTCTCGGCACCCTTTCATTTCTCTTCTTGGCTGGAAGAGAGAGTCCCCAGAGGAGATGCTTCCCATCTCTGGCCTGGAAGATAAAGATCTTGACATCACCCTGTGGTCACAGTGGGGGAAGAGGGCCAGAGATCTCAGCAGAGAGCATGCATCAGCCCAACATTAATTCAGTACCGTGTTTTTGGTATGTTATCATACCTCAGGCCACTGACCCACAGTTTTGCCCCTCCATAAAATAAACTTCAGACTTGACAGTCATGTAACCATCTAAGGCCAGGAACCCCAGCTCCAGGAAAACAAATTTCCCCATCTCCATGGCTTAACAGAACAAATTTACTTCTTTTTCCGGCAAAGTCTAATGGAGATGTCCCTGCTTAGCATACGGCCTCCACGTAGTCATTCAGGGATCCAGGTTCCCCACCTCATGTGCTTCCACCAGGATGAAGAGATGCTCCATTAAGCTCTCAGATGGAGAAAGGAGGGTGGGGATTACACATGTGAGATTTGGATGGGCCAAGACTGAAAGTGGCACGGATCATTGTGCTTGCACTGGGAACACGGAACTGTCAAAGGACCATTTCTAACTGCAGAGTAGTCAAGGAAACATGGGGCTGTGTCCCCACAGTAAAAAGGAAGTGGGCTTGGGAGATCACAGGATTCACCACCTTAAAGGCCTTACCTTCATGAGCCTCAAATTTTTTAACCTATAAAATGGTAAAATGAGAATTATATTGCCTGTCTCACAGTGTTATCGTGAGGATTACGTTTGAAAATGTTTCCTCTAGTGCCGGGCATACAACAAATCTTCAGGGAATAATTATTGCTGTTTATTGTTAAGTATTTTTCTCATCCTTTATTAACTTATTTTGCTAAAACTAGATATTTAATTGAAAATTAAATCTTTCACCCTTTGAAGAAGAAATTGAAAAGGCAGATAACATGATACAGAAGAGGAGGAGGAGGAGGAAACCTACACAGTGACTATCACACCAATTTTACTTACATAACAAATATTTTCTGTCTACAATGTACCAAACCTTGGTTTAAAGATTCAGAGATACTGAGGCAAATAAGATTAGAACATTGACTGCATTTGAGCTTACAACGCTCTGGCTGAGAATCAAAGAGGTAAATTTTGTCATTCCTTTGGATACTCTGGATCAGTTTCCAAAGGAAGTTGGGAGATATCCCAGAGATAAGATGATTGAGGTAATTTTCCTTTTAATGGTAAAATCTCATATTAGTCAAGGTTATCCATCGCCTCCATATTGCTTAACTTAGTGGTTGATTCTTGGTCTTCTTTCTACTAGACTTGCTGCAGATCACTATCTTGGTCTTGAGGGAGTGCCCTACATAGCTTCCAGCACAGCAGATACTACTTCTTAGTCATTGATATAGGTCTTCTTCATTCTCCATTTTTGTCTCTTTTCCCCCCATTATTTTTAAAATAAAAATTTGTTCTTCTTAGTTATACATGACAGGAGAATCTATTTTGATATATTTATACAAGCATGGAATATATCTTATTCTAATTAGAATCCCAGTCTTCTGGATGTTTATAATGATGAGATTCGCTGTAATGTATTTATGTATGTACAGAAGAAAGTTATGTCAGACTCATTCTACTAAGTTTCCTATTCCTATGCCCCTCCCTTCCCTTCATTCCCCTTTGTCCAATCCACTGAACTTCTATTCTTTCCCACCCCCTGGTTGTGGGTTAGCATTCACATATCAGAAAGAACATTCAACCTTTGTATTTTGGGGATTGGCTTGTTTCACTTAGCATGATAGTCTCCAGTTCCAGTCATTTTGGAAAATGTCATAAAGTCATTCTTCTTTATGGTTGAGTAATATTATATATAATGGTATCAAACTAAAAAGCTTCTTCACAGCAAAGAGAAGAATCAAATGCTTGAAGAGAGAGCCTATAGATGGGAGAAAAGTCTTTGCCACATGCACATCAGATAAGGCAATATTTTCCAAGATATTCAAAGAACCCAAAAAGCTTAACACCAAAAATAAATAAATAAACAACCCAATCAATAAATGAACAAAGGAACAGACATTTCTCAAAAGATTTTACAAACCATCTTCATTTTTCATGATGTTGGAGTGCCAATCTTCATACCTTTTATCTATAGCGTACCTCCTCCCTAAGCAATCTCACCTAACTTTCATCCTTCAATACCATCAAAACCAGAGAGTCCCAAAATCATATATGCTGATCAGGGTTCTCCCTAACTCAGATTCATCTACCCAATGGCCCATTCAACTTCTGTTTTCTGAACTTCTGATCTTCTGATCTTTGACTCCTCTTTTCCATATTGCATTCAACCCATTGGTTAATTCTGTTGGCTCCATTTTAAAAAAAGTCTGGAACTCAAATACTTCATTTTAAAAAATTTATTTATTTATTTGTTCTAATTTGTTATATATGACAGCATAATGCATTTTCAATTTATAGTACACATAGGGAGCATAATTTTTCATTTCTCTGGTTGTATACAAAGTAGAGTCACACCATTTGTGTCTTCATAAATGTACCTAAGGTAATGATGTCCATCTCATTCCACCATCTTTCCTACCCCTATGGCTCTTCCCTTCCCCTACCTCCCCTATGCCCTATCCAAAATTCCTCCATTCTTCCCATGCTCCCCACCACCAACTCCATTATAGATCAGCATCTACTCATCAGAGAACACATTCAGTCTTTGGTTTTGGGGGACTGGCTTACTTCAATTAGCATGATATTCTCCAACTCCATTCATTTACCTACAAACGCCATGATTTTATTCTCTTTTAATGCTGAGTAATATTCCATTGTGTATATCTACCTCAGTTTCTTTATCCATTCATCTTTTAAAGGGCATCTAGGTTGGTTCCACAATTTAGCTATTGCAAATTGTGCTGCTGTAAACACTGATGTGGCTGCATCACTGTAGTAAGCTGTCCTTTGGGTATAAACTGAGGAGTGGGATAACTGGGTCAAATGGTGGTTCCATTCCAAGTTTTCCAAAGGAATCTCCATACTGCTTTCCAGATTTGGTGTAACAATTAGCAGTCCTACCAGCAATGTTTGAGTGTGCCTTTTCCCCCACATCCTTGCAAACACTTATTCTTGCTTGTATTCTTAATAACTGCCAATCTGACTGAAGTGAGATGAAATCTTAAAGTAGTTTTGATCTGCATTTCTCTAGTTGCTAGAGATGTTGAACATTTTTTCATAGATTTGTTGATCAATTGTATATCATCTTCTGAGAAGTGCCTGTTCAGTTCCTTAGCCCATTTATTGATTGGGTTATTAGTTTTTTGGGGTGCTAAGTTTTTTGAGTTCTTTAAATATCCTGGAGATTAGTGCTCTATCTGATGTGCATGTGGCAAAAATTTGTTCTCATTCTGTAGGCTTTCTCTTCACCTGATTGTTTCTTTTTCAAACTGAGAAAAAGATTTTCAGTTTGAATCCATACCATTTATTGATTCTTGATGTTATTTCTTGCACTATAGGAGTACACAAAACTCAACTCAAAATGGATCAAGGACCTAGGAATTAGATCAGAGTCCCTACACATAATAAAAGAAAAAGTAGGCCCAAATCTTCATCGTGTCAGATTAGGCCCTGATTTCTTTAACAAGACTCCTATAGTACAAGAAATAACATCATGTTGTCAGTAAATAGTGATTTTTTGAGTTCTTCTTTTCCTGTCTTTCATTTATCTAATTGCTCTGGCTAGAGTTTCAAGGACTATATTAAATAGAAGTGGCAAAAGAGGGCATCTCTGTCTTGTTCCAGTTTTTAGAGGGACTGCTGTCAATTTTTCTCCATTTTGAATGATGTTGGCCTTGGGCTTAGTATAGATAGCTTTACAGTTGAGAAATATATTACAGTTGAGATATATTCCTATTATCTCTAGTTTTTCTAGTGTTTGGAACATGAACGTGTGCCGTATTTTGTCAATGCTTTTTTCTGCACCTATTGAGATTATCATATGATTCTTATCTTTAAGTCTATTGATATGATGAATTACATTTATTGATTTCCATATATTGAACCAACCTTGCATCCCTGGGATGAACCCTACTGGATCGTGATGCACTATCTTTTAAGTATGTTTTTGTATTCAATTTACCAGAAATTTATTGAGAATTTTTGATTCTATGTTCATTAGAGATATTGGTCTGAAGTTTCCTTTCTTTGATGTGTCTTTGTCTGATTTTGGAATCAGGGTTATATTGGCCTCATAGAATGAGTTTGGAAGTCATCTCTCTCTTTTTCAATTTCATGGAATAATTTAAGAGTATTGGTATTCGTTCTTCTTTGAAAGTCTTGTAGAACTCAGCTCCGAATCTGTCTGGTCCTGAGCTTTTCTTCTTTGGTAGACTTTTGATGGGGTCTTCTATTTTATTGCTTGAAATTAATCTCTCTAACTTGTGCTTATCATCCTGATTCAGTTTGGATAAGTCATATGACTCCTGAAATTTGTCATTATCTTCAATATTTCCTATTTTATTTGAGTACAAATTTTCAAAATAATTTCTAATTACCTTCTGTATTTCTGCAGTGTCCATCATGATGTTTCCTATTTCATCATGGATTTTAGTAATTTGAGTTTTCTGTCTCCTCTTCGTTAGCATGGCTAAGGGTTTAGCAATTTTATTTATTTATTTTTAAAGAACCAACTTTTCATTTTGTCAATTTTTTCAATTGTTTCTTTGTTTCAATTTCACTGATTTCAACTCTGATTTTAGTTATTTCCTGCCTTCTACTGCTTTTTGATGTCATTTTTTTCCTCCTTTTTCTAGGGCTTTGAAATATAATGTTAGGTCAGTTATTTGTTGACTTTTTCTTCTTTCAAGGAATGAACTCCAGGCAATGAACTTTCCTATTAGCATCCCAGAGATTTTGATATGTTGTATCAGTGTTCTCATTTATCTCTAAGAATTCTTTAATCTCCTCTTTGATGTCTTAGGCAATTCATTGTTCATTCAATAGCATATTATTTAGTCTCTAGGTGTTGGAGTAGCTGCTATTTTTTATTTTATCATTGATTTTTAATATCATTTCATTATGATCTGATAGAATGAGGGTAGTATCTCTACTTTATTATAATTGCTAAGAGTTGCTTTGTGGTGTAATATTTGGTCTATTTTAGAAAAGGATCTCTGTGCTGCTGAGAAGAAAGTGTATTCTCTGGTTGATGGATAAAATATTCTTTATGTCTCTTAATTCTAAGTTATTGATTGTATTATTGAGTTCTATAATTTCTTTGTTTAGCTTTTGCTTGTAGTATCTGTCCAGTGGTGGAAGAGGTGTGTTAAAGTCACCCAGTATTATTGCGTTGTGATCTATTTGACTCTTGAAATTGAAAAGTGTTTATTTGGTGGATGTAGATGTTCCATTATTTGGGGCATATATATTTGCAATTGTTATGTCTTGTTGATGTATGTTTCCCTTAAGCAGTATGAAACATCCTTCTTTATCCCTTTTGATTAACTTTGGCTTGAAGTCTACTTTATTTGATATGAGGATGAAAACCCCTGCTTGCTTCCACAGTCCATGTGAGTGGCAAGTTTTTTCCCAACTTTTCACCTTCATCTGTGGATGTCTTTTCCTATTAGATGAGTCTCTTGTAGACAACATACTGTTGGGTCTTTTTTTAATCCAATCTTCCAGTCTATGTCTTTTGATTGATATGTTTAGGCCATTGACATTCAGGTTTTTTATTGAGATATGATTTGTATTCCTGATCATTTTTGTTCGTTTTTGGCTTATAACTTGACTTGGTTTCTCCTTTGACTGGTTTTTTCCTTTAGTGTAATACCTCTCTTTGCTGATTTTCATTGTTGTTTTTCATTTCCTCCTCATGGAATATTTTGCTCAGGATATTCTGTTGTGCATGCTTTCTAGTTGTAAATTCTTCTAAGTTTTGTTTAACCTGGAAGATTTATATTTCATCATCAAATCTAAACCTTAATTTTACTGGATATAAGATTTTTGGTTGGCATCCATTTTCATTCAGAGCTTGGTATATGTTATACCAGGCTCTCTAGCTTTGAGGGTCTAGGTTGAGAAATATTCAGAGATCCTAATTGGTTTCCCCCTATATGTAACCTGATTCATTTCTCTTGTGGCTTTTAAAATTCTTTCCTTATTCTATATGCTAGGCGTTTTCATTATAATGTGACTTGGTGTAGATCTGTTATGATTTTGTACATTGGTGTACTGTAAGCTTCTTGTATTTGATTTTTCAATTCATTATTCATGTTTGGAAAATTTTCTGATATTATTTCATTGAATAGATCATTCATTCCTTGGTTTATAACTCTATGCCTTCCTGTATCTCAATAATTCTTAAATTTGGTCTTTTCCTGTTATTACATAATTCTTGAATGTTCTGCTCATGGTTTCTTACCATCTTCACTGTGTGGTCAACTTTATTTTCAAGATTATATATTTTGTCTTTATTGTCTGAGGTTCTGTATTCCAAGTAATCTAATCTGTTGGTGATGCTTTCTACTGAGTTTTTAATTTGGTTTATTGTTTCCTTTATTTCAAGGATTTCTGTTTGTTTGTTTGTTTTCAGAATTTCTATCTCCTTATGGAAATAATCTTTTTCTTCCTGTATTTACTTATGTAGCTCTTTATCAAGATGATCTTTTGCTGCCTGTATTTGCTCTCTTATATCATGTTTTAATTCACAGACCATTTTAATTATGTACATCCTGAATTCACAGAACATTTTAATTATGTACATCCTGAACTCCTTCTCTGACATTTATTGTGCTGTGCTGGCCATGGATTCTAATAATTTAGTATCTTGGTTTGTTTGGGACACTTTCTTCCCTTGCTTTTTCATGTTGTTCGTGTGTCTTCCCTTCTAGCACTGTGGATCCAAGGTGTTACAGTTTTACCCGATAGGCTTATAGTGTCCCTGTATGGTTTTAATACCTCTCCTTTAAGGGGGAGATCAATATTAACAGATCCCAATACAAACAGGATACAGCCTTAAACCAAATAGTTCCTATTAAGACGTTTACAGTTTTGTCACAACATGCAGAAATGGCGAGTTCAATTATTATCTACAGTATAAATGTAGGTTTGTAAAAGGGTCCAGTTTCTGATGGTGGACAAAGAGAGAACCCGGGACAGAGAACTGGGGGTGGGCTGTAGGATGAATGTTAAGGAGGTAGGAGGTGAGGACATAGAGTTATTGGATCTTAGGAAGCTTGAAAGAGGAATCAAATGAGTTGGCTAATAGCAGGAGAAAAGAGAGACAGTGATTTTGGGGAGACAACTAAGTGGGAAGACAATAGAGAGAGTACAACAAACAAACATAAAAATTAAAGAAAATAAAAATTATAAGATAGGAGATAAAAGAATATACAATACAACTGTAATATACTATTCAGACATCCAGTCCTCACTAGCCTAATCTATGAAAAGTACTTGGTTTCACAAATGTTGGGGATGTGACGTCAGGAGAAGAGAGAGAGAGAAAGGAGAGAAAAGAGAGAAAAGAAAAAGATCTCAAAGGAAAATTAAAGGATTGTTTTGTTGGAGTTCAGTATCTTTCCTGCTCCCCTTATCATCCAGTAGGTGGGGTTGTCTGTGGTTTGCTGGTATCCCTACCTCAGGATGGTGAAGGCTATTAGGGTGGAGGGTTTGTCTTGGGGATGGAGCTGGAGGTGGGGTATAGCACTTTCTGGTCCCCCATGGGAGACTGCACCCCAAGGATCTCCTTTGGGGCCCACTTGTGTGATGTGGGCACCTGGTCTCATCGCTTTCTATCACCTGTGAACCTCACAATTGCTGGTATCTAGTTCAGTCTCTAAACTGTGTCCCACTCACCCCTCCCTTTCTACTTCCCAATCAGGAACCTCTCTCTCAGGAATCTTGTGGGCTGTGCTCTGGGGGCTGTGCACCTGGTGTGCAGAGAGCTGTTTTGTATCAGGCAGTTCAGGGCCAGGCTTTGGGAGCTACAGAGTGGCCACATAGCTATAAGCGCTGAGCTGGGTTAGTGGCTGCAGGGAGAGTGGAGAGTTGGGGGCTATGGGTACCTTGATATTGCTTCTAGGCTTCAGCTGGTGTCCCAAGCTGGGAGTTGCCCCAACTAAAGATGGTGCTGGCAGCAGTGAGGATAACCCAAGTTGGTGACAAAGGTGTCCCAAGATGGAGGAAGCTGCTTCCAGAGATGGGGTGTCAGGTTGGGCGGAGCAATGTCATTGGGTGGCATGTGAAGAGATGCAGCTCTGTGGCATGCAGTGTTATGGCTGGCCTCTGTCTCCAGACCCTGTCCGTCATCCCCAGGCGACTACTGCAATGGCTGCAGTGCCCGCAGATGGAGGCGACCAGGGGTGCCCCATACTGGGTAGGTGGGGTACACATGGAAGCAGTGGCTGGGGGTCCTTCACAGATGCTGAGGCCAGGGGACCTGGGTGGGAGTCTCTAATAACTCACAGAGGAACAGTATTCCCATTGCTTGAATCCTAGGTCACGGAGCAACAAGGAATGCAGCCTCCCTCTAGCCCGCCCTCTTGGATCCCTCAAATACTTCTTCCTGTAGCACTACTGCAACCCTGGGCAACCCTCATGTCCTACTTGGATTAATTCACTAGTTTCCTATTTGCCTCTCTGCTTTTTACCATAGCACTCACTACCACATGTCATAATTAGAAAGATGCACATTCATACCACACACACACACACACACACACACACACACGCACGCACACTGTCTCTGTAACTAGAATGTAAGTTGCAAGAAATTATTTATCTGTCACCTTCACTGTTGTGCCCCCAGTAATTAGTAGGTAGTGGGAAAATCAGCCTTGTGCACATCATTTCCCAGACCCCAAAAAGCCATGCAAGAGTAAATCTTGATCCTAGAGCATTCCCTTACCAAGAGATAGAGTCCTCAGCCTGTGCTAAACTCCTCACTTTATGTGGGAATGCCTTTTCTTCTTTCAGACTCTATGCATATCCCTTAATTCCATTTAAGCATGTATATTATGTGATACCTGGTCAACCCCTGCAAGGAGAGGACAGGGTCCTTCTACTACACAAGAGGGATATCTACTGTCAATCATTCTCCACCAGCTCCTAGGAGGAGCCCACTGACTGAGGAGGAGTAACACCCACTACTGAAGCTGATTGTAGACTTATTCTTCTCTATGTGAGAGCAGGATTGCTCCATCCAGTTCTTGACTACGTTGTTTAACTTGGCAACTCCAAAACCAAGATGCAGTGGGCAGAAGTCCTTGAACTTCTTCTCCTGATAATAGGCAACAGATGTTCTTGCTCAACATACATTTTGCTCAATATAATTTGCATAAATCTAGGAAAGAATGTAGACTCTCCCTTCCATAGGCCTGGTGCAATTTAGAATAGCCCTTCCCATCCTGAAAGAAACCAAGGAGCAGGTTTAATAAGATGTGAACCCTTCTGCAGCCTTCTTTTCTTTTGAATATGTATTTGTGAGACCGCGAGCTGGGGCAGACCCCCAGCAAGAAGATTTGGATTTCAGAAGAGCACAGGTTGAGATCTTATGCTCAGCCAAAATGACACAGCCTGTTACTTTTAGCAAAGAACAACACATCAGCACAATGACTTCTCTCCCTTGGAGACCTGCTTCCTCCCCAGAAGAAAGTTAGCCTCCGTCTCTTCTAGGAATCCCTGGTTTTTCATTTATCGAATTTAGCAGATTCTGTGGTTCTTGCAGTAGAGAATGCCATTCCTCCCTTCAACATTCCCAGTATCTAATTAGAGTAATTATCTCATCCAGGTTTGCTAGGGGCTGTCCCCGTTTTAAAACCAGAAGATTTGCATTCAGGGAAACTTTTCATCCCTGGGCAAAGCAAAAGATGGTAGTTCACTCTCTAATTAGCACAACACCTGTCCCCTAGTAGGTCACAGTAAATAAACGTTAAGTGTGGCTGCTGGTGTTACCATTAACTGTTTGCATTTCCATCTCCACTCTTGTGCCTGGCATATGGCATATGTCTCAGCCTGGTTTTTGTTTTTTGTGAGTTTTTGTTATTGTTGTTGTTTTTTGTTTTTTTTCCTATTACTGAATACTTAAGAATGAGAATTTGTAAATAAGTTTATTTCTTACAGGTCTGGAGGAGCCTGGGATGCCCATGAATATGTGCTCAGTGAAGGCGTCTTGCTGCACCATCATCTGGTGGAGGATGTCGTCCGGTGAGACAGGGAAAGCATGCTATCTTGGGTCTCTCTTCCTCATTTAATAAAACCCTGAGGCCATCATGGGGGCCCCACCCTCACCACCTTATCCAATCCTGGCTAACTCCCAAAAGTCCCACCTCCAAACACCGTTAACATGAGTTTGGGGACTAAATTTCCAAGATGTGAATTTGCAGGACCCACATTCCAACCACAGTGACGTGCTTCCTAAACTGCATTTCAGGGAACACTGGCTCCATACAACATCGGTAAAGGGCATTGTGACAGGGACGCCCCAACAGATCTGTCCTCGGCTTCTGCATCTGTCTTCCAGATGGTCTGGCTGTTGATTGCTGCACCTCACACATGCGCCCTTCTAACACCATGCTTGGCACGTGGAAGACAACCAGAAAAAAATATGCTACGAAAGTGAAATTGACATGATGTGCAGTTTGTAGGTTTCTTCCCTCCTTCTTCACCTTCTGTATTGTGTTATCTGCTTTTTCAATTCCCTGCCTCAAAAGGCAAAAAGATTTTCTTTTCAATAGATATCAAGTTTTAGTAAAATAAACTAATGATTAGAAAAGCATAACAATAACAACAACAACAGTGATTCCCTGAAGATTAATTGCATGGCACTAGAGGAATCATTTACAAATATAATCCTCGCTGCAACACTCCCTGTGAGACCAGCAACAAAATTCTCAATTTACCTTTCTATAGGTTAAAAAGGTTGAGGCTCAAGCAGGTGAGGCCCTTAAGGTGGTGAACAGTGTGATCCCCCAAGCCCACTTCCTCAGCCACACCCCACCTGCCTTCTGTTCTCATCCATTAGTAGTCCATTAGGATTATTAATCCTTCAAAAGGATTCTTTCACTGAAGAAGGTACAGCTCTATAATCATTTCACCTCTGAACATTTTCTTATGAGCTCTTTGGGATGCCACAGTCCAGCTGCAGCAAAATAACGGGAGGGGTGGGGGGACACAGAACAACTTGTGTATGTTGATACAGCAGGAGTGGGAGCCGTTTATTGTAGGAAAACAGAGGTATTTATACATTTTGCACAGCTTATCTTAATTAGCATAAACTAGATACATCAGTCAACCAATAAGGAATCTCTACACTTAATGGCTCGCTTTTGTTACTCCTCAAACCACTCCCTCTGGCATTTTGCCAGGCACCATCCAGACTTGTTTACGAACTCTACATTCCCCTGGCAAAATGCCAGGTGTTATTTTGACTTGTTTACAGACTCTAACATTGGGAGACATTTTTAGATCCAAAGTATAACAGAGGGTCAAGAAATGAATGGAGTCTAAGCCCAAGTCATTCACCTCACAGTGGTTTCACCAGGTCCCTGGACAGCATATTCCCTGTTATCATTTAGCAATTTCCTGATACCTCCCCGACAGGCATACTTAGCAGGTAGAAAACCCTCACATTTGTTCTTTGCCCTATAGTGTAATAGCTATCATCATCGGGCACAAATTTGACTAACACCTTGTCAATAATTAAATCAAAACTATATTTCCTGGGGAGGGCTACGGCATCACTCCATTAAATGCATCAATCTGGCTGCTGGAAGATCTGCATGGATGATCCCACCTAGCACTAGATGACCACAAACTTAACCAAGTATTAGCCCCAATTACAGCTGTTGTAACAGATGTGGAACCGCTGCTAGACCAAAGCGAACACACTCTGTGGTATGGTTTGTGACTGACGAGCGGCCGAGGGCCTCCTTCCCCACACCATCAGGGATGGACCCAGAAGCACTCCTGGTTCCACGGGACGGGTAATCGTGTACTCCTGGGGCCTCCTCGGGGATCATCAATCTCCTGGACTCTGTCACAGTCGAGTGTGAACACCCTGGACGTCTGCAAACGCTCACGTCAGTGCAACATGTTGGAAACCTCGTGTTCCTGGAGGGGCAAGCGCTTTGAGTGCCGTAGTGAGACACGTACTCCCAGGGAGAGGAGATAAGGCCTGTGAAGTATTAGTCACATTTTTAGGTCTCCAGTGCTCTGGGCCTTAGTATGACATCCTCCCCAAGTAAAGGACAATTTATGGCACCCTGTAGAATCTGCCATCAAGGAAAAAGCACAGCACTTGGCCAGCCTCTTTGGGTTTTAAAGGCAGCATAGTCCATTTTTTTGAGAACACTTCTCTGATTCTGTTTATTGCAAGAAAAGTGTCTGCAGCCGATCGATTCAGGATGGAGTATAAGCTGCCCTGATGAGTGGACCACATGACCCATAAATCCCCGAATACTGAAGGCATCTTAGTGTGAATTGCTTTTAAATGAAGGGTATCTCCTGGTCCCCCACCGCCTGGGAGGGACCTGGAGCCAAACTCTGATCTTCAGGGGCACAGAAGAGGCCAATTTCCTTGTCTTGAGGAAGGATGACTTTGTGAGACATTTATCATCCAGCTCCCTTTGGGATCTAGCTGAGGCTACATTTCAGGTGCAACCGCATCTAGGTTTTGGCTCTTTCTCCCATTCTATCCTTCTTTCCTATCTCCTTTATAGGTTTCTCTGGAGAGCTGACCCTCAATAAATCTCAGGAAATCTCACCTAAGACAATTGGAAAATAGATCTCCATGGTGTGGGACACTGTGTTCTGTTCCCGGTTGTGTGTCCCTCTTGTAAGAGTGTCACACCTCCCTGCCTGCATTCATGTGACTTGGCCCCGCGTCATTAGGAAGGAGCTTTATCCTCGCCTCATTAACTTTGGGCTTGGCCAGGTGACATGCTTCGGCCAAGAGATAAGAGCAGATACGTCATTTTCAGCATCTGAGTGAAATCTTTGAATGTGAATGTGAATCTGAGGACTGGCTTAGGTTTCCATGTTTTTAGCATTCTCCGTGAGCTCAGGATGGCCCAAATCAGGGCTCCTCCTTCAACCTGCCCTTTGGAGAAAACACCAGCAACACAGCCAAGACCAGCTGAACCAAGCAGAGCTGCATAACCTCAGCTGACAGATCCATGAGGAAAAAAATATCATATATCAAACATAGATTCTTATATAAATGTGTTTATAGTTGCATATAAGGACATACTTTTAGATAAAATGTATAAAATAAAATCATCTATAAATATAGTTATTGTCTTAAACTACTGAAATTGTGGAGGGTTATTTGTTACTGTAGCAAGTAAAAAATAAAACTAATACACATGTTCAAGTAAAGTTTTAGAAACTTCACTGATTCTTATCTTGTGAGACGGTTCAAATCCTAAAACAGGCTCAAGTGGGGTTGGGATCCTTTAAGACAGGTGTCCCAAATTATTTGACAAAGGAAATTCTTTTTGCTTTGAAAGAACCTCTCATGAGATTGACATTTTATAGCCCAGAGATGGTACGTAGCTGTTGTTCAAAGCATTTGTGGAGTGCGTGCGTGTGCGAATGGATGAATGGCTCTTTTGCAGTCTTCCTATAATCAGTGGACATATCCAGAGGCCCAAAACATGACTCCAATGGCTATGTCCTAGGTTGGGGGGGGGTATGGGGGACAAGAGGAAAGTATTGACTAAATAATGAGAATGAATTTGCTAATGGAATGATCAAACCACAAACTCAAACAGTTCAGGAGCAGTTAGCAATTGATATGTCGGTGACTCATTCACCCCCCACCCCCCACCCCAGTGGAACTTACAAAGGTACGACATCAAGAAAAATGAGTTTCGGGAAATAAGTGGGAAAACACAGAGAGAAGGAAAGAGAATCAACAATAAAATCGGTTCAATTTAAACAGCCCAGGCCAAGACCACAAAGTAGAAAACGTATTTTAAGTCACTGTCAACACTGCAAATAAGTCCCTGATGATTTGTTAACATTCCTGAAGATAAAGGGCAACAAACAGCCGCTTGGAGGGCATCACATTAGTGTCGGGGTTATGTGCTGCCGTGATCCAAGCCGGGCACACAATGAGCTTTGTCCTTCCCTCCGTCAGCCTGTAATGTTCTATCCTTGGATCAACAGAAAGGCTCCAACCGTCCTAGTAGGTAAATTCCCTTCAATCAGTGGGCAAATTATAAAGGAAATAAATCCAACATTCAGCATTCGTTCCAAAAGAAAGACGTCCATTTTTCAATAGCTTATGTTTCCTTCCTCGGGCTTGTGTTGCTCAAACTCCACAGAAACAATGTCTGCTCTGTTTGCTTGAAGTCCTCTCTCACACGATGCTCTCAAACCATGCTTGTAGACACCCTGACTCACACTTGGAAGTGCCAGTTACTTCCTCTCCAGTCTCACTGCTGCCCAAATGCAGGCTTCAGCTCAGGCTCAGACTACGGCAGCAGATTCTTCACTCGTCACCCGGCCTAACTGGCGTGGGGTTTAGTGCTCTCCTGTTCAGAAATCACCAGCGAGGTAGTGAGTGGGCCTTCCATATAAAGCCCAAACCCCTCGGTCATGACTGCAGATCTGTGGGAGGCATCCACCATGCAGTGAGGGTATTCACAACTCTGGAGTCAGATACACCTGATCTCAGGGTGCCTTTTCCTGCTGAATCTTCTTAGGGAGACTCTATGGGCCTTAACTGCCTCATCTGAAAATGAGAATAATCCTTGATGTTGTAGAACACTGTGTGTGTCTTTTGAGTGTGGAGTGCCCGATACCATGTCTAACATAGTAGACACTCCATGACAGGCAGCTGTTTAAAGTGCAATATGCCTCCCTCCCTCTTATCTTTAATACCATATCCATCACCTCCCGACAGGAACCCAGCCTTCCAGACCGATGGGGTTATCCACAGAACCCAGAACATTTGGAGCTGAAAGAGCTTCACTGGTACAAAGACAAGTTTCTTTCTCTACATTGTCTTCACCAACTGGTGCTGGCCACCTTGGATTCCAAGATCAAAACCATCGCCACATATTTTTTTAATGCCATGTCAGAGGAGGAGGGAGTGGTAATAAATGAGGCAGAAGTAACTCACACTGGCCCATTCACCCCCACTCATTCAGATAGATCACCCCTTTCATCACTTGTTTAGAGGAGAAGTTTGGGAAATTTGCCTTGAAGCTATATTTGCATAAAACTACCTTTATTTTGCTTAGATTACAAACATGTTTTTGCATCACTTAGAAGGATGGTGTTGTTGGCGAAGGGGAATTAAAACTCCCACCACTACCTGTGGCAGTTGGAATATTATGCATTAATATGAAGCAATGGACTTGGTGTACATACAACAACATGATTTATCATAAACAGTGTTTAACAAAGAAACACAGTGAGACACATAACACACATCTTTTACAAAAATCAAAAATGCATGCACCAAAACAACCATGAGATACCATTACACACTGATTAGAATGGCTTAATCTCAAACAGCAAATAAACAAAATGATGATAACAACTTCCAGTAAGAATGCAGAGCAAAAGGAACTCTGTCCATTGTTGGTAGGAATTCAAAATGGTGCAGCCCCTTTGGAGGAGCTTGGAAGAAGTTTCTGGTTTTTATTGACAAATAAAATGGCTTGCAACATGTTGTTGTGGTACATGTCTACATTGTGGAATGACAAAATCTAGCTAATTAACATATCTGTTATCTCATACACTTAACTTTCTTGGCTAAAAGAACATTTTAAAATCTAGTCTCTTGTCAATTTCAAAGTATACACTACATTATTAACACTATTGCATACATTGTTAATGATAACAGCCATGTTATCATTAGACCTCCTGAACTTTTTCCTCTTAGATCAAAACCATCGCAACATGAACTTTTTACTCTTATCTAATTGAAATATTGTACCCTTTGAATAACATCTTTTCAATTCCCCTCCACCTCCCAGCCCCTAGAAACCACATTCTACTTTCTACTTATATGAGTTTTACTTTTTTGAGATCCCACATTTAGGTAACACCATGCAGTTACTGTCTTCCTGTGTCTTGGTTTATTTAACTTAGCATTATAATGCCCTCAAGGTTTATCCATGTTTTTGCACATTACATGATTTCTTCCTTTTCAAAGGCTGAATAGTTTTCCATTGTGAACGCATACCATACTTTCTTTATCTGTTTATCCATTAATGGTCAGTTGGGTTGTCTCATTATCTTAACCATTACTAAACAATATTGCAACAAGCATGGGAGTGCATACTGATTTGATTTTCTATGGATATATATATAGATAGATAGATAGATAGATATAGATATAGATATAGATATCCAGAAATGAGATTGATGGATTATTAAATATTTTCTATTATTTAATCTTTTGAGGCACCTCCATAGCATTTTCCATGACTATACTAATTTACAATCTCAATCCTATGTAAAGGATCCCTTTTCTCCACATTCTTGCCAACACTCATCAGCTCTTGTCTTTTTTGTAATACCCATCCTGATATGTGTGAGGTGGTAGCTCATTACAGTTTCAATTTACATTTCTCTAACAATTAGTAATTTTCGGCATATTTTCATATATGTGTTGGCCATTTTCAAGTCTTCTTTTGTGAAGTGTCTTTTCAGATACTTTGTCCATTTACAAATCAGGTAATTGGTATCCCTGCTGTTATGGTTTAGATCCAGAATATCCCCCAAAGTCTCACGTGTTTAGGATTTCCTCCCCAAGGTAGAAAGGTTCAGAAGTAGGATTTTTTGGGAAATCATTGGATCATAAGGGCCCTGATGTCATCAATGGATTAATCCATTGGCAGATGGATGGACCATTGGGAGATGGTGTAAACTGCAGTCAGGAAGGGCAGGGTTAGAAGAAGTAGGTCACTGGGCCTATGCCCTTGGGGCTATATCTTGTTCCTAGATCTCCCTCACCTGTGTACTTGGCTTCCTAGCTGCCATGTGCTAAGCACCTTGTCTCCACCGTAACCCTCCATCGTGGTTCTGCCTCACGTAAGGCCCAAATCAACGGAGCCAGCTGACCAGGGACTGAAACTCTGAAACCATGAGCTTCAATAAACCTTTCCTCATTGAAGTTGTTCATGTCAGATATTTTTGGTCACAACAACAAAAGGCTAACTAATACACTTGCTTTTGAGTTGATTCCTATATACTTTGGATATCGACCCTTTAGCATATGTATGGTTTGCAAATATTTCCTCCTATTCTGTACTCCGTTCCTTTTCTCTGTTGATTGTTTCCTTGGCTATACTTAAGCTTTTTCATTTGATATAATCCCATGTATCTACATTAGCTTTTGTTGCCTGTGTTTTGGGATCATAGCAATGTTATAAAGATATTGCTCTCTCTCCTTCTAGTAGTCTTACATTTGAGTCTTTAATCCATTTTATTTTTTGTATAAGGTATGAGATAAGGATTCAATTTCATTTTTTTTTACATGAAAATATCCAATTTTCCCAGAACCACCATTGAAGAGACTCTAAAAACTAAACATATTCTTATTACATATCCAGCAATTACACACCCAACAGATTTGGAAACTTTCATCCATTAAAAGATCTGCAAGTGAGTTCTTCTTGTGGCTTTAACCATAATCACCAAAAGCTAAAAGCAACCAACTGATGATTGGATAATAAACTGCAGTGGATCTATAAAATTGAATATTGTTGGGCAATAAAAATAAGTGAATTTGTGTTTGTGAAAACCACTCATAATTGTGCTATGCAAAGAAACATAGACATTATTATTTTATATTTTTTTGAGTATTTTTTAGTTGTAGTTGGACACAATACCTTTATTTTATTTGTTTATTTTTATGTGGTGCTGAGGACCAAACCCAGGGCCTTGCACATGCTAGGCGAGTGCTGTAACCCTAAGCCACAACCCCAGCCCCTGTTATTTTATATTTTACCTTCTTTTTATATGGCTAAACATGTTCACACTGAAATTAAAATTTCTTACATAATTTTCCTGGAAAAAAAAATAAATGAAGTATCAAGTCACACAAAGACCTGTATGAATCTGAAATCCATGTTGCTCAGCAAGAGAACCCAGTCTCAAATGACTACATTCCATATGACTCCTTTTTTCTAACATTCTGAAAAAAAGCGCAACCTCAGAGTCAATAACAAGATACGTGCTTGCCAAGAGTTCAGGCTTGGAGAAGGGTTGAATAGGTGAGGAGCTCCCGTTCTCTAGGAATTCTCAGGTGGTGAATCTATCCTCTGTGATGCTCTAACGATATGAACACAGCACCATGCATTTATTAAAACCCACATAACTTTATAACACAGAGTCAACTTGAATGTATAAATAGTTTTAAAAAATTGTTTAGGTGATTGGGATGGAGTGCAAAATGTGATAAAATAAACTAAACGTATTATAAATATATGGGGGAAAAAACCCTCACCAAGGGAGATGAGAGAATAAAATATGACCAAAGAAACTTTGAAAGCAAATGGAACCTCTAAGACTCAGGGCAGAAGGAACCATTTACATGAGCACTGATTTTGGTGTTTCAGTTCCTTCTTTGTAAGAAGTTTGATGATAGCAATTGAGACATTGCATGTGCAGTACCTAGAACAGTGCTTTATCTATGATAATATTCCGTTGTGCTTGACTGTTGATTGTCACCTTAGATACTGAGAAGAGTAGCCCACAGGGAAAGGGTTCTGTCACTCACTGTCTCTGACCTGGGTACATGCACCACTTTTCTCTGTGCTTGGTTTTCCCGTCTCTTACATGTCATCCTAGTTGACGTCCAGGATGCCTCATAAGGAGGCAGTCTCCAGAAATTAAAATCAAAGCTGTTCTTTGTGCGAATGCTCACTTGCAGGGGGAGAACCGGGCCCTCAGTTGAGATTGGGCTTTCACATTTTGAAACCTGACATGGCCCTTGGCCATTGTCACCTCTTGAATCTGTGTCCTTTGGTCAAGTGATCAGAAACCTGAATGCATTGTAGAGCCTGTTGGAGCTAAAAGCAGCTTCCAAGGTCTAATTCTAACATCCCATTTCTTAATTATAATATAAACATATTTTTCCAGAAGATTCCCACAGTCACTGAAAAAAAAAATTAATAGTAAAACTATCTTCCCAAATGACACAAAGGACTTCAGAGAAGTCTACAGGTGCCAACTAGAAAAGATGTTCTCAAGACAAAGCCATTTTAAAAAATGTATTTTTAGATGATTTACCATGTCAGTTCCAATCAGTAGATTGTTTTGGCCCTGGGAAAGTAAAAGTTTCTTCCATTCTTGTTTTTTTTTCCTTTTTTTTAGAATTTATTTATTAGTTCTAATGAGTTATACATGACAGTAGAAAGCTCTTTGATTCACTGTACACAAATGGAGCAGAATTTTTCACTTCTCTGGTTGTACATGAAATAGAGTCACACCATTTGTGCAATCATACATGTACCAAGAATAATGGTGTCCATCTCATTCCAAACTGTGTTTCCTACCCCTTTGCCCCTCTGCCCTTCCCTTTGCCCCATCCAAAGTTCCTCCACTCATCCCATGCCCCCCTACATTATGGATTAGCCTCCACTTATCAGAGAGAATATTTGGCCTGTGGTTTGGGGGGATTGGCTTATTTCTCTTAGCATGATATTCTGCAACTCCATCCATTTACCTGCAAATGCCATAATTTTATTCTCTTTTAATGCTGAGTAATATTCCATTATATATATATATATATATATATATATATATATATACATACCATGGTTTCTTTATCCATTCATCTATTGAAGGGCATCTGGGTTGGTTCCACAGTTTGGCAATTGTGAATTGTGCTGCTATAAACATTGAAGTGGCTGTGTCACTGCAGTATGCTGTTTTTAAGAGACAACACCATTTTTAAAAGAGTTCTCAGAAAAGAGAGTGCATCAATTAATGTAAAGATTCAAGTCTCTTCCATTCCAGAAATTTCTGCTAAATACCCACCATAAGCTAGACCGTACCCTCAGTCTTGCAGATACCAGGAGAACATTCAAAGGATTAGAGCAAAAGACTTACAGAGACAGATTTGCATTTGGGAAGAGCACCATGGGAGTAGATTTGAGCAGGGGAGGAGGGAGGCAGGTAAGAAGTCCAGGTAAAAAGCTACTGTGGTCTGGGTCAAGGTGATATAGACAGAGGTGAAAAGAAGTGGATAGTTTGGAGAGATCTTGAAGAGGAAGAAAAAATCCAAACTTGGTGACTGATTAAAAGCCATGTGAACAATGTGTCTGCCCGTGTCTGTATGCGCATCCGCATCCGTGATACCAGGACAGGAGGTGGGCTGGAATGCGAACTATTAGATGCCTCAGAGAAGCAAGCCCCATTGCTGGGACCAGCTGGGAAGCAGGGGTTTTCCATGAAGCCTCCCCATAAATCTATGTAGGAGAAAAACAAGAGGTCGGACAAGAAGCTGCATGTCTGAGGTAAAAGGAAAAACATGTTTGGTCCTAATAGGGCTGTGTTGAGGGGTGGAAGGAGGAGGCACTGTTCTGGAGCCATCTGCCCTGGGGTAAGGACTGGTTTGTGAGGCTGCCAGCATTTGCAGAGAGATGCTAATGGGGGTTATCAGCTGGCACTGGAGCAAAGGCTGGAATATTTTGGCAGACAAGGAGCCCCAGAGCAGCCAAAGTGTGTGTGTGTGTGTGTGTGTGTGTGTGTGCGCGCGCGCGCACGTGTGTCCCAGAAGAAATACCAGCTCACTGTCTGCAGACATCCTCAGAGAACAAACGGCCTTGGCAATGCCGCTCTGAGCACCAGTTACACACAGCAGACACCTTTAATGGGGGTTTGGCACGTCTCGGCGGGGACCATTTGCATAGAGTTCTTTCATGTTTTCATCTCTGGCAGAAAGAGGTACCCTTTATTCCAAAAAGAAACTCCTTCCACAGATGAAAGGACCCACCCCAAGCACACTCACACACACGCACACACACACACACACACACACACAGCCTATATGTAAGCATGTTCCTCTTGAATGAACTATTCTCATAAATGATGTTCCTAGAATATTATTTCTAAGTATGTCCATATATTAAAAAATGAAGCCCAGAGACCTTCTCAGGAGGTACTTGGGCACTTTACTTTGTGCATTGCTATGACAAAACACCAGAGATAGGGCGATTTGCAAAGAGAAGAGGTTTATTTATCTCATAGTTCTGAGGACAGGGAAGTTCCAAGTCTGGTGATTGTGTCTGACAAGGGCCTCTTGCTGTGTCATAACATGGCAGACAGCATCACAGAGCAAAAGTGTGTGCAAGAGTGGCAAGAAGGCACGTGCAGAAGACAGAGGGGAGAAGGGAGCCGGATCCTTTATAACAGCCTCTCTCATCAGAACTATTCCAGTCTGGGGAAGAACATTAATCCCTCTTTAAGGCCCACCCTTCAACACCACTGTACTGGCAACCAAATTTCAACGTGCCTTTTAGCAGGGACAAAACCACATCTAAACCATAGCAGACTCCACTGTAAGCCAGGCAAGGAATCCACTTGCCGTTCTGAGGACTTGGAAAATAATCCCAACCTCAACCAAGATCTCAGCACCAAAGGCAGCAAACAGCATTAACTATGCAACCAGATAGGCTTGGGCTGGGTCCTAGCTTGGCCACTGAGACCTCACATCTCTGCTGTCTCCCCGTCAGTAACAGGGCAACGATGACTGTAAGGAGGACTACTAGAATCCCTGTCCTACAGAAGGAGAAAGCTGAGACACAAAGAGTGAAGCAGTTTTCCCTAGAGGAAGCAACTAGAAAATAGCAGAGTTTAAACATGAACCCTGACGTCCAGCCCCTTCCTGCTCATAATGGCTACGCTCCATTGCCTGCAATACTGACACTGAATTTCTTCTTTAATCCTCTGCTAATGGGAACTTGGACATGTTACTTAATCCCCTAAAACTTCAGTTGCCTCAAGAGAAAAGAGGGCTTTGTTATTGCAGATCTCACAAGGATGGTATGGGGAGTTATAGAAGAGAAAGCTACGGGATTAAACAGAGACCCTGAGCGGTCGTGGCCAGTGACGGAGCCTGTAGTCTTCGCGGTGTGATATTGATTGCGCTGTTAGCATCACGGCACTCGTGGCACTCATAATTATCTGTTTTAATGTCTGTGATTTCCTTGAACTACATGTTCCGTGAAGAATGACACAGGCTCTTTCTTATTTGCATTTGCAACCTAACACCAGTAGAATACTCCCAGGGACATATTCTGCTTTCTCTATTATTTGTGGATGACTCAATAAATGGCTTTAATATTCCCTCTGTCTTGGATGGCTGTAAGGACTAAATGAGATAACGTATGCAAAACAGCGAGCACAATGTTTGGCTGGAGAATTCGATCCAATTAACGTCGGTTCTTTCCTTTTGTGCCACAGAACACATTATCTGAGGCAAACACTCTGGAACCACTTGGCCCAGAGAGTAATAGACCGGATGCTTGGACTTCTCTGAGAAACACAAACATCCTAAGCAGAACCCATGGGCCTTGTGATCTGGGCACGTGAGCTTCAGAGGAGCCAAAGCTGGAATCTACCTTGGTGGGCAGCACAGGGCAGGAGGGCATGTTTGGAAGTCTCAAGAGCAGACGAGGGAGGGCACTCGATGTACTGATGGATTAAAGCTGCTAATTAGGTCCATGCATGGTATGAAGGCTGGCAGCTCCTACGTACTGGGGTAACAGGGACAGGTTTGGCAGAGACTAGCAAAACCACAGCCAATCCATCCATAAGTCCATGTGCTGCATCTATAAAGGGAGGTTTCAACCTGGTACATTTGGAAACAAACTGCCAACGGCATTCGGAAACTCCAAGCAGACATAGTTGTTCAGAAACTCTAGGTACAAGCATCAAGGACAGGTGAGCAGAACTGTCTCCTTCTGGCTGGAAAGCATTCAGAATGTAGGCGAAGTCAAGGCAAGGGGCAGCAGGAAAAACTGGGCACCCGACAGGCTTCCCCCATCCCCGGTCTTTGTTCTACCGCCTGTGACCTGGGACAAGTCAAGAGACACTTCTGAGTTTCCAGTTCTTCATTTGCAAAATAGACAATATCTACTTGGCACAGGCAGGGAGGGACTGGCGAACATCAGGTGCCCCATCATCACCAGCACCACTACCTCCACCACCTAGAGCTGGCTGCCTTCATTAGATGTCCCCTGCCAGCGGCAACCGGCACCTTCCTGTCTTCTGGCCTGAGTGGCTCTGGAGGTTGGGTTCTGGTGCGGTGCTTGCTGTGAGTCACTGTCTATTCATAGAGCTTCTCCAGGGCTTGCAATAGGGTAAGAGGCAAATAAGGACTCCGAGAAGGAAAGGAACTGAATCATCCTCAACTAAGATAAGCCTCCCCATTAAAAATAAATAAATGAAAATACCACTGGCTGAATTGGGGGAGGAGGGTGGGGATGAGCGTTGTACCATGGACCCAGGAAGCAGGGAGAACGCCTAATCTAGGAGAAAGGGGAAATGGGAATTGTGTTGGAAGAGCTCACTGAGGGCCAGCAACAGCTCAAAGCAACAGAGAGACATCTGAGTCATGGTGTACCACCATCCAGCAGCTCTCACCTGGGCCTGCTCTCCAGACTGAGTGACAAGGCAGCAGCCACTGAGGGCAAGATGATTCGTGACTGACACTCTGAAGAGTCTCAGGAGGCTGAATAGCGGGTCCCAGAGGAGGTACGGAGGGAGCCTGGGCTGGACGCAGGGGCTGACAGCGCAACAGGGGTCTTGGGCTCCCTGACTCCCTCCCTGCCCACCCAGCCCCTGGGTGGGTCAGTGAACACTGGGCTCCCGTGAACATGAGCCGGTCTCCAGACGAGCCTTTCCAACCCCTGAAAATCATGATATCTGTAGATCCTGGTATATTAGCAAAATCATCCCCCAGTTACACGTGGCCATGTTGTGACTCTGTGTTTTTGTTGTTGCTGTTCGAATCTGTTTATTTTTGCCTACAATTATACTAATCTTTGTCTGACCCCACCACCATAATGCTGTCTCTCAGTATAGTCCAAAAAGAGTTTAGTCCCTCAGCCCCTCCTTTAAAAAAACAACTACTTAATTAAAAAAAAAAAAACAACATTCAAGTATGACAAAAAAACATGTTAAGACAAATTTTTACTACACAAGGTGTTAATGGCATGTGGTGTGTGTATATACGAGTATAGGGAATTTTTTCCTTCTTTAAAAATTATGTTAGCCAAGCTATAGAAAAAGGCAAGCAATTACACTTAATTTACATTTTGAAATTAATCATCCTTTCCTTTCTGTGAATTTTAAAGCTTACATAAGGAAAGCACAGTATACTTTTGTTTAGTATTGGCCTCAAAACAAAATCAAATTTAATTTTTCTAAAGATAGGCTTGATACATTTAATTTAAATAAAGTTTATAAATTATATTAATGGGTGTTATTTACAGCACAAAAATGTATTGACACTGTTGAATAGTGAAGCTGCTATTATCATAAACCAAAGCAAAATAAATTAAAAAAACAGTCTAAGATAATTTATACAGAACTTTGAAAAAACATTTTCTTTTTTTTTAATTTTCTAGTTGTAAATGGACACAATATATTTTTATGTGATACTGAGGATTGAACCCAGTGCCTCACATGTAGGAGGTAAGCGCTTTACCACTGAGCTACAGCCCCAGCCCTGAAAAATCATTTTCTTACTGACATGAGAAGTCTCAACTAAAGTCCTAGCTGTTTCAAAATAAGAACAGACACGTGTTGGTTTCTTGAGTTCTCATAGGCCTGTGTGTACATCAAAAATGTTATTTATGAAATTTAAAAAAATTGACCTTTTTAATATGAGACCTATACTTATTTTCCTTTCCTCCTCTTTCTTTCTTTCTTTTTCTGCTCTTGCAAATACTCAATTCTTGGTCACATCTAAAATAAACACACAGACTTTACTTCCAATTGAAGTGAGATGATTTCTGCCCTTGCACTTGATGCGTGCTCTTGATGCAGGTGCACACGTTGAAAGGGAGGGAATTGCTATAACGTGGTCCTGCAGATCTGAGTGGTCTTCAGCAAGACCTGAGACTGGCCACTATCTATCGCCTTCCTCAAGCCCAAGCAGCTGTGGAACTATTTAAAGATTACCTTCTGCAACACGTTCTCCCAACCCCGCCCCAAGAATCTTGTCACTTGAAGTCAAAACTCTGAAAGCCCTGCAGAGATGTACCCCCTGATCCATGCAACGACAAACATCTTCCAGATAGGCTTGTTTTCATAGCCATTGCTCACCTTCAAAGGTCTCAGTAAGTCTGCCTGAATATTTTCTTAAAAGTACTTTTGTAGTTGATCTTTCTGCTCCAACACCTGTTAAGAACTTTCCTTCGGCTAAGCCACCCAAATTTCTCTACATAGCAGGAGATTTTATGTGATCTTTGTTCAGCTTTCCCTTTTTTTTTTTTTTTAACATTCTCTAGTAAATTGCTCTTGGATTTTTAAGTTCACTGTTCTGGTAGCATTATCAGGATTCACATTCTCTCTACAAGTGTTTACCACCAGTATCTTTCTGGAAAAAAAATTAAAAGTCTTATATTATGATTTTTTTTGTTAAAGAGAGGTTAGAGGGCTCATGGAGTCAAACACCAAGGAGTCACTTTCTATATAGATGCTAATATAGCTCCTCCAGGAAGGCTTTTGAGTTTCTAAACAAAGACAAAGATAAAACCTGACTTTAGTTTACTTGTTTGGGACTTTTTTATGGATATCAGGAAAGGTTTTCTTTAATTTCACCACCACTTACAAATAACACCACATCATGGCGTTCACCGGTGCAATCTGCTGATCAGCCGGCTGGATAGAGAAGTTATTGTTCTTCAGCTTATTGCACACACCTCAGGTGTCCTGCCATCCATACTGACTAATCACACCACTCGAAAGTAGGTCTTGTTTCTCCGCCTACATCTAATTTTATTTTTAATTTCACTAGCCCAGTTAGATTTTCAGCACGGTGAGACCTATCCTTGGAGGGCAGCAGGGAGCCTAAGTTCTACTACCAACGAATGGGTGCTAAATGGACACTTCAAAATCACCAGCACCTGTTCCTGTCAAATGGCTGGGATTTGTAATTAAAAAGTCACATTTTGCCATTTGAAATTAAAAAGTCACTGCTTTTGTGAGTGGTCTGCATCAGACCACCAGATAAACCCATTGATGGATAGCTTTCATCATTAAGAAGGACTTTCTAGTTGGCTCTCCGTATCCACTGGTCCCCGCATCCTAATTCAACCTATTGTGGGGGAAAAAATGGAAAAACTAATTGTGTCTGTACTGAACATGTAAAGACATTTTTCTTGTCATTATTTTCTAAGCAATACAGTATAACAACTATTTACATTATCATTTACATTGCATTCAGTATTATAAATCATCTAGAGATGATCTAAAAGATACTAGAGGATGTGCTTTAGATTCTATGCAAATGTTATGCTAGTTTTTTTAGTTCTTTATGACAGTAGAATCTGTTTTGATATAATTATAAAAGCATGGAATACATCTTATTCTAACTAGGACCCCATTCTTGTGGATGTACATGATGGTGAGATTCACTGCGGTGTATTCATATTTATGCATAGGAAAATTATGTAAGATTCATTCCACTGTCTTCCCCTTCCTATCCCTCTCCCTTTCCTTCATTCCCCTTTGTCTAATCTACTGAACTTCTATTCTTCCCCTCCCCCCTTAATGTGGGTTAGCTTCCACATATCAGCAAAAACATTTTACCTTTGGTTTATGGGATTGGCTTATTTCACTTAGAATGATAGACTCCAGATCCATCCATTTATGGCAAATATCATAGTCATTTTTCTTAATGGCTAAGTAATACTCCATTGTGTATTTATACCCCATTTTCTTTATCTATTCCTCTGTTGAAGGACACCTAGATTAGCTCCATAGCTTAGCAATTGTGAATTGTGCTGCATTATTGGTGTATGCTGATTTTAAATCTTTTGGATATATATATACCAAGGAGTGGGATACTTGGGTCAAATGGTGGTTCTGTCCCTAGTTTTTTGAGTTCTTTGTTCATCCTAGAGATTAATGCTCTATCTGAGATACAGGTGGCAAAGATCTTCTCCCATTCTGTAGGCTCTCTCTTCATGTTCTTGATTGTTCCATTTGCTGTGAAGAAGCTTTTTAGTTTGATGCCATCCTATTGATTTTTTTATTTTTTATTTTCTTCTTGTCCTTTAGATGTCTTGTTAAGGAGGTCAGTTCTCAAGCTGACATATTATGAGGGACTTAGGCATCCAGGATTTTGGTATAAGAGAGGCACCCTGGAACCAATTTCCGTGGTTACAGAGGGATGACTCTATGTGATAAAGGTGGCTTCTCAAAACACTGGAGCAAAAATAGACTTTTTAGCAAACAGTGCTGGACAAGTTAGTAGTCAAGAAGTTGGTCTTGCAGAAGCAAAGTTGGAGGAGCTTCACACGCCGGGAAGAGCTGCCGGCAGGTGCTGACGTCAAGGAGAGGGCTTCTGAAGTTGGCCCTACTGGTGCCAGAGGAGGATGCAGGCTGGAGCCGGTTGCTGGTGTGCTTGACAGGAACAGCCAGAAATAGGGAGAAGTCTTTTTTCTCTTCCTTCCACCTTCCACTCTCCCTCTATGAAGCCAGCTGGTGAAGGAGAAAATATAGCTTGCAAAGCCCTGGTACTAACATCACAGCACCAAATATAAGAAGGTAGGTGTAGAGCTGAGCTAACTCTGGCACAAAGGTGAAAGGCTGAGAATTTGGTGAGCACACTTTATTCTCTAACTGTATTGAGAGGAAGGAGCAAAATAAATAAATAAATAAAGACACAGGCCTGGTTGAGAATATTACATGCTCAGTTTTCTTCATTGTAAATCAAACCAGTGTCTAACAAGGATGAGTCAAAAACAGCACGAGTATAATACTTAGTAAAAAACAAGATGAAACAATTAGGGAAGGGGGGCAGGCAGACAGGAGTGGAGAAGGGGTTCACTTTGTTAAGGCATTTAAGCTATTTTGCTTTCTAGATAATGGACAAAAAGTTAAAATTTAAACAAAATATACCAATGAAGAGAAAAAGATTATGGTTCTAGCACCCTGGCATTTGTAGCATGGATTAAACTCAATATCATCAGGTAATTGCATACTTAGAAAAGGAAAGGGAAAACTATCATTTTAATAATATAAATTAATTCCTAAAAGCAAAAATGGCTTGACCTTGCTTGACCTTGTGAAACGTGGATTTTTCTGTTTCCTGACAAGCCCCTGTAACCCTTGGGCTCTCTAAAGCGAGGTGTGTCTTCTGCATCCTGTGGGATGACAGGCTGATGGGGGCCCCTCTGTGACTCGAGGATGGGATCTGGTCACAGGAGACTCTTCAGCTCCATCCCCCAACCTCCACCTGTTCAGCCATCTGTGAGCCAATCAAACCCATTCCTTTTGGATTTTTGTTAGAAACTTCATTATATGATCATGTAGTCCAAAAGGTGGGCTGCAGACAGTTGACAAGGTAGAGGTTCCTGGGAGGTGGGGAGACCCGTTCCCTGTGCTTTGCTGTGCGCCTCGCTTCTACCTGGCTGTTCATCTTTCTCCTTTGTAACATCCCTTATAGTAAATGAATAAGCACACTAGCAAAGTATTTCCCTGACTTCTGTAAGCCACTCTAGCAAATTAGTCAAACCTCAAGTGGGGGTCATGAGAACACTGATTTATAGCAGTGAGTCAGAAATATAAGTGACAACCTGGAATCCAAAATGAGAGGCCGTCTTGTGGCACTAAACCCTCCATCTGTGGGCTCTGGTTCTACCTCAAGGTAGATAGCATCAGAATTAAATAGAATTAGAGGTCACCCAACTGGTCTTCACTGGGGAACTGATTATTTGGTTCATAGGGAAAAAACTGCCATGCCTCTGATGTTCGGAATATTGTGTTAATGTAGGGTACAGAGTAGGAAAAATGCTTTGGTGTTTTGTTTTGTTTTACCTATCTCTAAGAAATGGAGAATTCTTTTTGTTGTTAAATCATGTAAGAAGTAGGCAGGAAATTAGATTGTGGGCTCCATGAGGGGAGATTGAGTGTCTATTTATTCATCAATTAAATCCATACTTTATGAACCAGTAGGTGAAAGAAAGATTGAAAAGAAGATCTCACACTAGATAGAGCATCCAGGCACACCTGCATTAATCAGCAGGAATCCTGAGGGCTCAGTAAGTATAAATAACATCCATCCTGCCCTAGAGTTGCTCAAGGGTCGGGTTTCAATCAGATGATCAGATAATGACAGTGGTTAGGACATTTCAAAAACAGGACCTAAAACTATGGATTACAGAAGCTGGAGAAGGTGACTCTCCCTGACAGTAGCTGAATGTGAGGTTGAGGTTGAAAGGTCATGGTTGTTCTGAGCCTTCAAGGATGACCAAGGGTTTACTAGGCAAAGAAACAGAAGAAAGAGAGTAGAAGAGGACAGACAGAGGCAACCGGGATGACCATGGCCAACAGAGCATCCCAATGCCCTTGGCGATGGACTATAGGTGTGATGGCCCCTGAGACTAGGGAGGGAGGTGGACACCATGGTGAGTCCATAGGACAAGTGCTATGCAGGCTAGAGATGGAAGGACAAAGTCATTGGAGCTCCCTCTTTAAGGAACTGGGGACAAGACAGACAGCAAAATCCTCCAGACTTGATTTTTAAGAAAGACTATTCTGATGGAGAAATTACCTAGAGCAAAAAAGAACTGGCATGATGCATCAGAAAGAGCAATCATAACAATAATGCATACGGCACAACTTACAGTGCACCCAGCTCAGAGCTGGGGCTTTGCCTACATGGCCTCACTTCATCCTGAATATCACTCTGTGAGGCGGGTCTATTTATCCCAATTGTATAAACAGGATGCTGAGAAATAAGAGACTGGGTTTTCATATAAGAAGGAAGGTGTTCCCTACCTGGGGAGCTTCTGAGTTGTTTTCTACCTGAGCAGGAACCATCAGTACATGAGACTGGCCCCACGCCAGCAGGTGTGCTCACCTGGCAGAACAGGAAGTGTTTGGGCAGGAATGTGGGCAGCTCCCAACAAGTGCAGAATGACATTAGTTGAGAAGAAAGTAGGGCTGATGCCTAAATTTGGTCATTAAAGAGAAGCTCAGGAGCACGGTGTCCTGACATCCCGTCCTCCCAAGGCGCTGTCCTCCCCAGCTGCGGGTGACTTCATCTCTCCGTTTAGAGTGGTTCGTCATGCCTCTCTCTAAGTTACCTGTTATCACCCTGGGCTGATCCATGGCAGACGCATGCTCAATAACTTATGTTCTTCTTTCCCCTGGAATTCCTTCCTTTTGACTCCATGTAACCACTTTCATTTAATGAACCCAAACAAGGGCCTCCTTCCAACTTCAATAATGGCTCCATCCACCCAGCGATTAGCTAAGAAAACATCTCAAGGTCATTGTCAACTCCTCTTCTCCTTCTCCACACTTAGTCACCGGGTCCTATTTTGGCCCTAATTCTTGATACTTTCTCAGTCGTCCTCCCTTCTCATTTGACCACCTCTGACATGCTTGGTCTCCTTCTGGTCGTAAAGCCACCAGTCTTCGCCATGCTAAAGCAGCTCCCTGCAGACTCTGCTACGGGTTGGATCGTATCCTCCCCTAAAGGATATTAAAGTCCTAGTCCCCAGTAGGTATAAAAATGGCCATTTGGAAATAGATATTTATAGACAGTCCACTTAAGGTGAGTTCACTAGGGTGGCCCCTAATCCAACTTGACCGCATCCTTATAAAAAGGCAATTTGGACACAGATACGTACTTCTCTACCATGTGAGCATGAAGGCAGAAAATGAGGTGATTTGCCCACAAGCTAAGGAAAGCCAAAGATTACCATCAAACTACCAGAGATCAGAGGAGAGATGGAACAGATTCTCCCTTATACCCCCTCAAAAGAACCAACTTGCTGACACCTCCATCTCAGACTCTCCTCCAGGATTCTGAGAAAGGATATTTCTGTTAGCTAAGCCACGCAGCTCGTGATACTTTGTTAGGGTAGCCCTAGCAATCTAACCAGCTCCTAAGCTTGGCATGCACCTCTGATCACATCAATCTCTGCTTTAAATCCCCCGCAGTAATGAAGATACTGGGGTCTATTCATTGAGCACCTGCTGAGGGCCAGATGTTCCACCATCACTGTGTCTAATCCTTATCACATCCTGAAAGAAGACATTGCTAGTCCTCACTTTACAGGTGGAGAAAATGAACCTCTGAAAAGCTGAGTCACTGGCTTGAGTTCACTTCGGTGGTAAATAGAAAAAGCTGAATTTTGTTCTCGGCCTCTTTGACTCTCAAGCCAAATTAGTATTGCGTGGTCCAGGATAACAAACCACAGTCAACTTTTGTAAAGGAGCAGGTAGTCAATATTTTAGGTTCTATGGGACATAAGGCCTCTGCAGGTGACAAACTTCAATGTGGCGCATAGGGAGCCATGGATAATATGTAAATGAGTAGGTCCTGGATATGTTTACAGTAACAGGCTGCAGGTCAGATATGGCCCTCTGGTCACAGTTTACCAACTCTGCCCAACAACACTATGTGCAGGTGTAATCTGTGCTTTTTTGTTTTTAATTAGTTCTAATCAGTTACATATGACAGCAGAAAGCTTTTTCGATTCATTGTACACAAGTGGAGCACAACTGTTCATTTCTCTGGTTGTACATGATGTAGAGTCCCACCATATGGGCAGTCATATATGTACCTAGGGTAATGATGTTCGTCTCATTCCACCATCTTTCCTACCTCCATGCCCCCTCCCTTTCCGCCATCCCCTTGGCCCAATCAAAGTTCCCCCATTCTCCACATTCCCCCTCCCCCTTTATTGGATCAGCATCCACTTATCAGAGAGGACATTCAGCCTTTGGTTTTTGGGGATTGGCTTACTTTGCTTAGCATGATATTCTCCATCCGTTTACCTGCAAATGCCATAATCTTCTTGACATGATGATTACTAACACAGTGTGCTCATGTTATGCCAGGATCTGTTCACGTGTTCGTTTGTTTAAATTTTCATTCCTATTACCCATATTCTAGCCCAGGTCACTGGCATAGTGATGGAGCCCAGAATCGAAGTCGGCCAGTAAGCTCAAAACCCACAGACTCCCCTGCTGACCACAGGGCCTTCACACAGCACAGGTCCCATGGTGTTCCTTCAAACTCCACCCCATTTTCTCATTTAACACCCTGAACTTCTTCAGGATTTCCACAGCAGGGAGGGAGAGGCGAAAGCAGGGGACTGAGCTGGCCCCGCCTGCCTATCCCGCAGTGCACACTGGCCCAGAGTCACAGACAGGCCACCATGGGGAGTGGGGGTGGAGAGAGACAGAGGGACCTCCTCCTCCTTCACACAGTTGTTGTGAAAATCGAGGGAGACTAAATGCAGTAACTGAAGCGAAAGTACCAAGAGTACTTGGCAAATGGCCTACGATTGCTTTAAAGATACTTTGATTACTCAACGAAACCGGAGCTGGTATTGCAGCTACCTGCAATCGCTACCTTCTCCAGGTCTGGGGTTTTTAGTTGTTATTGTTGTTTTGTTGTTGTTTTTGTTTGTTTACTAATAAAAGCCAATGTTGTTTGGGATGGCTGCTCAAGGCGACCACATGACACAAGTCTGGTCATTGACATGGACAGAAGTCTGCTGGAGATGTCTAGGAAAGTTTTCTTATCCTTCCATTAACAAGTGCACCTTTTCCCCCCGATTGCTTTCTTCTTGCCAACTGCAAGAAGCCATCTGGCAACCTTCATGTGACCATGGAGAGGAACACTCTTCCTCAAAGCTGGTGGAGCAGGAAGATGGAAGGAGCCCGTGGCGCTGGGAAGGCAGAGAGCCCCCCACACCCTGCTTCAAGTGCCCTGCCCCCAAACTTCTGGTTATGGGAGGAAATAATCCCAGTTGGTTAAACTGTAAATTTAAAACTGTAGTTTGGGTTCCTGACTCAGGTAGACTTAATGCTATTGGGAAGACCTGGCCAGCAGCAGACCCCTCAGCAAAGAACACCATTTCTAGAACATAATGGGTGCTCAGTCGATGTGTGAAGAGTGACTCACGTGTCAACGAAGGTACTAACCACAGAGGGTCGGGGCACTGGGTTATACAGGGAAGTGGCCCTGGAAAAATGCAACGGTTAGAGCTGCCGCCCTCTTGCCCAGCACTCGCCACGGGCCCTCTACTGTCTTCGTCAGCTTCACAGCTCTTGGAAGTTGGTATCGTCATTTCCATGTCACACTGAGCTCACTCGCCCAGAAAGCCACCGTCAGAAATGCTGATGCTGAGACTGGAATCCTGATCCGGGTGACCATATTCCTTTTCTCTGGTCAAGTTTCTGACCCAATTAGCCACCCACTGGACACTCGGATCTCGGCTTGGAAGTGATGGGAGTAGGTGGGCGAGAGCTCCAGTCCACAACTCTCAGCTCTGGGAGACGGACCCTTTCCTTTGTGTCTGAGTTTCCTCATTTGTAAAAAGGATGCCAACAGCACCTTCTCGTAGGCCTGGGTGAGCCTGGCGGGCATGTGTAAGCGGTTAGCAGAAGCCACAATCCTCCAACATCAGCGCCGGCCAGCAATAGCGTCTCCACAGCCCAAACACCCCTTTAAGAATCTTTGACAAGGATGGGGGCTGGTTGGCAGAAGCTCCAGAGCAGGTGTCGGGGTGAGCCGGGCGCGGCGTTGGAGCCTCTGGGTGTGTGGAAGGGGGTTGTTTGGTTTAGTTTAGCCTTTCTTTCTCTTCCCTTTGGAGACTCAGCTCCAATTTCTCCCTCCCTCTGTCGACATCACCTTTAGCGTGCAGATCCCCCACAGATCTCAGAGATACCTCTGAGATTTCTCTTTCTCACTTGAAGTTCTGATAATTCTCCTTAATTCACCTAATGCATTGCCATTCAAGGTTGGGGGAGCATCCCTTGGAGCCTGGAGGCTCACCCTTAATCCCACGCAGCTGTCAGATAATGCCCCAGGGGCAGAGAACAGTGTGCTTCTGTGTGGCTCCCTGCGGGTCCCTCTTAGCACCAGGGAGCAGCCTGGGCGTTGGACAGATCTGAGGCAAGATGAGCTGCGGGGGCGGATTTGAGTCTGAGATGCTAATCTGCCCAGTGAAGATTTCCACACAGGCACACGGAGTCCCCAGAGTCGGTTAGAGCTCCGAGCAGGTGGGGTGGGTCTTGAGGTGCCAAAGCCACTGGGGCTGCGTGCCTACCCTGACTAGGCAGGATCGGCCAATCCCCACGACACTCCCCACTCCTCGGAGACCTACCGTGACAAAGAATGGACCAGGAAACTGCTGCCCAAAGCTGGGTCTTCAGAACCAGAGCTTCAATGGCAGATCTTAGGCTCATTGTGGGATGTGAAATAGATTATCCAACATCTCTGGGATGCTATTTTCTCATCTGCAAAGTGAGAAAATAATAGTGCCCTACAGGAGTCGGGAGTGTTGAAGAATGTAGTGAATTTTTTTACCACGATGTTTGGAAAATGATTAGTGCTCAATAAATGTCAGCCATGAGGATCGTGTCGGCATCTAGAATGTGCCCAATGAAAGCTATCGTAGTTTCTGAACGATCCCGTGAAAGCTGAGCTGGGCTCTGGGAGGGATAACAGATTGAGGTGATAGTTGATGGGTTTTTTTTATTTCTTTTATTTATGTCCCCAATGGCGTTAAGGGGAGCAGGCATGGTGTTGTAAGAACAACATATCTAATTCTTAAAGTACAAAATTCATCACTGCCTGCTGTCTCCTCAGGACTGTGTGTGTTTTTCTGAATGAATCAATGATGAGACATGTTCCTCCTTCCAAAGGGCTGTCAATCTAAATGAGAAAACAGCATAAACAGATAAATGTCGTAAGTCACATAAAATTTTAAAGAGTCTACTATAAGTTCTAGCTAGATGTTCACGTGGATGGCAGTGGCCATAATTACTGAGATAATTTCCCAAAGAGAAAGATCCAGGAGGGAAGGACTAGATACTGTGGTTCTATCTGGCTCCCTCCCCAGGATCTGAAATCACTCAAATTTGAAGCTGATGAGGAATAGGTGGAACTCACATTGCTTTACTATGTACCTTGAACTTGGACACTACTCCAAGTACAGTATCTATGTTTTCACCTTAAGCCACATAACAAACCTATAGAGCCAGTTCTATTACTCAGTATCTGCAATGCTTTAAGGATGAGCAAGTGGTCCAGAGAAGTAAAGTAACTTATCCCAGGCCACAGAGCCAGTGAGTGACAGAACTAGATTGTGAATTTAGCCAGTGTTGTTCCAAACTCTTATTATATATAAATGGCCAGACATGCTGCACCAAAAATCCCCAATTCCTCAGGAGCTTTATACAACAGAAGTTTATTACTTGCCACCAGTATAAGCATTCACAGGCAGCCTTCTGCACAGGCATTTAGGAACCCTGTATCTTCCTTCCTTGGACTCCATGATTCTCCTGGACCAAAGGGCTCTCTTCTGCATCTCTGCTGGAGGATCACGGTGGGAGGTTAAGGCCATGCCTGGAAGAAGAATCCCTTATTTCCACTAATGTTTAATATTCAGTACAAGGCCATTCCTCAATGCAAGGGACACTGGGAAATGTGGTCCAGGTAGGGCTCCAGAAAGAACAAGGACACTGGTGAGCTCTCACAGTCTCGGCTACACAAGGCAAGACCCACGCCATTCACCCAAGGGCAAAAATGAAAACTACAAATAGAAACCAAAAAACCCTTATGTCCCAAGGCTGACCCTAGGTGGACAGCAATGGAATCTAACATCCAGAGACTGCAGACTTCAAACGAGGTCCGTAGGTACCTGGATGATGAGTCCTCCAGTTGGGATACGGCTGTCTGACATCAGAGAACCCCAGGCCGTGGACTTTGTCCCTAAAGCACCACACACAGCATCTTCCTTCCACCACCAGACTCAAGGCAAGAAACTGTTTCCTTGATTTTCTCAGCTTTGAAAGCCACCTGTGTTTCTCAGCTTGCGGCCTCTTCCTGTGCCTTAGAATTAACTCAGGCTTCGGTATGCAGGACTTACTAGCCGAGTCATGATTGCCTCCTGTGCTCATTTCCTCCCTCGGTGTTTCTTGAGCACTAAGTGCACCACTCCAATCTCATTTCACCTCCTCTCTGTCTCCTACTGCAACCTTCTTTTAAAGATCGTGTGAGTCCTTCAGGCCACATTAGGATACACCAGAGGCATCCTGAAACTCCCCCACCTCAAGATCCTGGACTTAATTACATCTGCAAAGTCCCTTTTACCATATAAGCCAACATAATTCCAAGTCCCTGGGCTTAAAATGAAGATATTTTTGAGGATCATGGTTTGGCCTTTAAATAGACGCTTTACTTGTGTCAACTACTGTTTCATGATTGCTACTCCCAACTGAAGGCAATCCAAGCTGATACCACTGCTTACTATGGCCCAGGTGCTGCACTTGATGCTAGAGATATTTTAACCAGATAAGTACCCCTAACAAGAGTCTATCAAACTGCAACTTCGAGTCTATCATGCTGCATTTGCAATTATTTATTTGATTATTTGACTGTGCTGGAAAACTTCAAATTCCAAAAGGCAGGAAACATGTTATCTTACACACTTCCGTCATCTGAACTTGTTATGGTTTGGATACAAGATGTCCCCCTAATTTCTGCATCAATGCAGGTACCTGCAGGCAGGTGGGGCATGGCTGGATGAGGCAGGTCATCTTCCCTGTGACCCTGTGGACTCTCTCTCTCTTCCTGCTTCCCGGTTGCCATGAGCTGAGCACCACTCCTCTGCTGATCCCTCACCCATGATGCTCTGCCTCACCACAGGCCCAGAGGCATGGGCTCAGCTGACCATGGAATTAACCTCTGAAACCATGAGCCTAAATAAACTTTCCCTCCTCTAAGTTGTTCTTGTCAGATCTTTGGGTCACCAAGACACAAAGCTAACTCACAGTCCCAACCCAGGGCCTGACATGCTGTAGTGCCAAGAAAGTTTGTTGTGCACACGTGACGTGAGAACTCAGCAGTCATGGCTCAGCCACCAAGTCCTAGCTGCAGAACCTGGGGTGGTCCTGAACATCGCTCTTAGGAGTGAGGACCACTGATCAACTAATGCTCTGCCCCAAAAGACGTTCCATGGAGCGGATACTGGCTGGAGACAAAGGTGGGAACAGGAAAGGAGTAAGTTTACAAAGTCCACACACACCCGCCTCTTAAAGTTTCATAACAAAGAAATCTGTTTGCCTCAGCATTCCCCAGACTGATTTGACTACAATATACCTTAATCTCTATGGAACCAGAGTTCCTTGGAACACCCTTTGGGAAGCACTGCTCCACCCTTCTCAGGACTGGTTTGAGAACTAGGGCAGCCCAGGGCGTGCAGGTGGACTCGGTGGCTGATCAAGGTACAAGTGCAGCTGCCACAGGCAGAATCGGCCATTGCATGGGAGGTCTTTGGGGGCTGGACTTCCAAGGCCAGGTGGCATTTGTCCCAGCAGTGGGGGACACACAGATGTTCTCCACTGACCCCAAAGGAGGTTGTCTGATGTGTTCCAAATGGCCCAGCCACAGTCGGGGAAGGGAGAGAAACAGTCTTAAGCAGAACCACCCAAAGGCAATTTTCTGGAATGTTCTTGACTGCAAATGCCAGTTGTGCCCAATCCCAAGCCTGCTGACGTGTTCCCAACCACCTCCAGCCCAGTGGCAGCCAGAGCTTAAGGACCCAATCTCCTCTGCAGCAGCCCACCTGGACGGAGACTCCATCTGTACTGTCAAGAATCCCTGGGCCCCTCGTCTCTTCTGCCTTTGGATCTATCTGCTTTAAGAGAGTCACTGCTCCTGCCTCCATGATGACATTGACAGGACTCAGGGAAGTCCCCCACCCCCTCCCACCCCGGTCCTAACCTCTTCTGATCCCACACGTAGATCCAGGGCTTAATTCATTATGGGACATACGTCTGTGAAATGACAAAGATAGAGAGGATGTTGAAGATCCCCTTCTATGGTTTTCAAATTGACATCTGCAGAATATGAGGGGTCCATTAGGGACACCCTGGGGGCTGCTAATCCAGACTTGGGACAGCCCAAGTGGGCTCCACTTTTGTCTCTGCCACACTGTTCCTAGCATGGGTAGCACCAGCCCAGAATAAAGCATTTGGGACAAAATCTTTCCATGACAGACTTTTGTTCCAAATTCCCCTAAATCACTACAATGAGGAGAAGGAATTTATTTTTTGCAGACACACAATGTCATAGAAACTGGACTTTGGGAAATAAGTTTGGATCATGGTAAGGGGCACCTGTTTAAAGGAAACCCCCAGGGAGTCCAGTCTCTGAGTTAACTGTCCTCTCATCCCCTCTTTGGAAGTCTCCACCGACTTGAAGATGTGTTTTCTTCCATCTGGGGGTCTCCTCCCCTCCTTCAACCATCCCAATCCCTACCCACCCTCCCTTCTCACCAGTTTCTGGGTCATTTTATTTTTCTTTTAGCAACACCCTTTAAATCAAGAAAAAGAAATTGTTCTTAATCCTGAGAAAACTTAGAGCAGCCCTGTATATAAATATCCCCAAATAATCCAGCACTACCCACCCACTGAACCTGAGTGCCTGCAGACAGACTTCTTGACCCAGCTCCTGCCCCCACCACCACGCCCAGCTCAAACAAATCGAGCAAAGGGACTTCCACTGCTTTTCAGAAGATCAAGAGAATAGGCCTCTACAGGAAGTTTAAAACACAGAAATCCTCAATTTGCCAGTTTGAACATTTGCATCAGAAAAGCTGCATGAAGTTGAAATAGAATAATAGGACTCCCTCCTCAGGTTCAATAGAGCATGTTTCTCTCCTGTTCCTTCCTACACCCTTTTTGCCTTCACCATCCTCTTTCTTGGAGCATACATCAACCATCTGCATTCAGGGAAGAGTGAGCTCTGTGAGTCGGGTAGTATAGCCACAATAGAAAAATGAGAATTTGAAGCTCAGAAAGGTTAAGTAAAACTTGCTCAAGGTCACACATCAAGTGGTGAAGACTGAATTCAGACCTAGGTTTCAGACTCTAGTGCTCATATTTTCTCCACAAGGGGCCTTGGCCTCCAAAATGTGTAATATCAACAGCATTTATTGAAGTCTTGCAATGTGTTGTACACTCCGCCAAGCTATCTTTGAAAATGTGTATTAAAATGAACAGACTTCAGCAAGGACCAGTGGAGACGGGAGGAAGAGGAGTTGCCCATCTCTTGGATTTAAAATTGAATAACGTAAGACCCAGGGACCCAGGTAACTAACTGAATAGCCATCTTTAAAATTCAACCCCTTAGCTTTTACGGGGAGAGATGTGATCCCCTTAACTCTTTAGATACTTATATGTCTCAGCACTGTGGCCTCCTATGCCAGATGGCAAAAATAAATGACAGAGTCACTTTTATACCACCTCCGGATTAAATGTGGGTGGCAGCCCTGTCATTACCACGCATCTGTGGCAATCAGACAAGCGGTATTTAGGAGAATTCCAGAGTCAGCATCTGTCCTGTGACCCACAGGAGAGGCTTGTCAAACCATGAAGTTACCATACCAAAGACCCAACACATCTGCCCCAGCAGTTAACATGAACCTCATGTCACCGAAACCCAGAGTTTCTGTGTGAGCTTGAGCTGCCCCTGGAATTGCTTTCACTTGTGACTCTTTCAAAGGGTTTTCAAGTTGCAGCCCATGATCTCAGAGGCAGATATAAACTCTCTTCATTTAACAGGTTGGGTTTCAGGAATCACAGATCCCAGCGATGGAAGTGCCCTCCGTGTTTCGTAGGCAAGTATCTGCTTAATCACCACTCTGTTGCCTGAGGAGGGAGTCGGAGCCTGTGTGTGGATTCCAGAAGAATTTGGTTTCCCAGTTGGCAGTAAATATCATAAGTTTCCAACCTGGGCATGTTAAGGCATCTGACATATCTCTTTGCAGATTTAAGAGCAAGACAAAGAGTTGTTTTATGCCAAAGAAAAATGGTGGGGAAACCTAAGGACACCCCAAGTTCTCTCCTCTAACAATATTCCACCACCCCCACTTCCCACCGTAACTAACCAAAATACCACCCATCGTTAGTATCCAGGCCTTTCCTTGGGGTGAGAGCAACCACCGCACGGTCTTCAGTGAACCTCAGGACTCAGCAGAGCCTGCCAAAGGGAAAGGGTCTACACAGAGCGGAGGCAGAGCCAAGCAGAAGCCTAAGAGTTAATCAAGGATCAGAGGAGGAGAAACAAAGGCACTCTCCGTGATTTCCCAGCTCTATTCCTGTTAAAGAAATTTCTAGAACACCTCCTTCACACACACACACACACACACACACACACACACACATTGTCCTTTAACCTTTTTGGAGTCACTAGACAACCTCAGGGAAAATGATGAACAAATCTGTTATTACTCCACCCTCTGCCCCATCAGGAGTATTTCCTGTACCAATCTCTACTGTCCCCAAAGCCACCTCTGGATCTCTGGCATTATTGCCGCTACCCTTCACCTCCTACGGTTGCAGGGAATAACTTCTCCCTCACCTCCAATTCTGTCTTCACTCCTGCTTCCTGCTCCACCTCCCCAAAGGCATTCGTACCCACCGTGGCCGTCAAGGTTGCCAACATGTCACCATGTCCGTCATTAAGAAATCACAACCAAACTTGCCAGAGCAAGTGACAGATGCTCCAGTCAAGGTGAATAAGCACAGGAGGGAATTCATTAGGTCACTCAAAAAAAAAAAAAAAAAAAAAAATTCCCAAAGTAATCAGGAATCTCAACTCTTCCTCTCTCTGTTCCTTCCTCTCACCTTTGTGCTAAGTTCATTTCCAAACAAGCTCCCTCTGTATGTAGCCAAATTGGTCATTGGGACTGTCAGCTCCAGATTAATAGTTCTGCATAAGCAATGGAGGGAGAACACAGCCCCACAGCTGTATCTGAGGGGGATGGTTCCAGGACCCTGCGTGGATACCAAAATCTGCAGATACTCAATTGCCTTATATAAATGGTGTATAATCTGCAGATAGCCTAGGTACATCTTCCTGCATACTTGAAATCATCTCCATAATTACTTATAATACCTAATAGAATGTTATTAAGTAAATAATTGTTAAGCTTTATTGTTCCTAAACACAGAAAAAAGTCTGTACATGTTCAGCACACACACAATTTTTCCCCAAATATGTTTGATCTATAGTTAGTTGAATCTGCAGATGCCGAGATCCAACTGTACAAGTTTTTCACTCAAAAGCCCCAGAGCAAAAGTCCCGACAAGGTCTCTGGTTGCCTCAGCTTGTGTAAAATACTTTTCCTTCAACCAACCACTATAACTGGACTGGGGGTAGGGAAGTGTTGGTTTCAACAAAACTAAAAGGAACCATTTCCACAAAGGAAAGAAAGATTCTGTCACCCAAGGGGAGGGGAGAAGATTGGCAGGAAAGCAAAGGTAACACATGCCCAAATAGACTTTGTTCTAAGACCTTATATTTCTCTGAGTTCCTTCAGGTTTGCTTAGAAACTAGAGTAAAACACAATTTTCAAGAACATCAGTGGGTCTCGGGCAGTAAGAGCTGTGGCCTGGTAGGTCAGGAGAAACAAGGAAGCCCAACTGTTGGTTCACACTCAAACCCATCTTGGATAGGTCTTTTCTCTGCCTGGGCCACTCAGGTTTGTTCATGAGCCTGAATCATTGTCCTTATCCTATGACCTTGATATCATGAAGCTTCACAGTCACCCTGTAATCCAACCACAGCATGAAATATTAGAAATACATTGCCAGCTGGGCACAGTGGCACACTTCTGTAAATCCAGTGGCTCAGGAGGCTGAAGCAGGAGGATCGTGAGTTCAAAGCCAGCCTCAGCAACTTTGTGAGGCCCTAAGCAATTCATTAAGACCCTGTCTCTAAATAAAATGTTAAAAGAACTGGGGATGTAGCTCAATAACTAAGTGCCCCTGGGTTCAACCGTGGTACCAAACATATTTCCATACTGTCTTCTCAAACACACCCAGATATGAACATTTTAGCAGGTCAAAACCAATGCCAGTATCCTTGCCCACAGTCTTCTATTAAAAAATATGGGCTTTTAAGCTAAAAAGCGTTCATCACCTCTTAGAACCAATGAAACTATGTTCTTTTTCAAAGAACTTTACACACACACACACACACACACACACACACACACACTCCATAAACCTGTACAATTTGGGAGGTTGGTCATTATGCAGAAAAGTTATTCCTATTGAAGAAGATGACCTCAAACTCTTAACTAAAACCTTTGGTTTTATAAGTCTTTCCACTGGCCAAGGAGTGTCGCATCCTTCCTCTCCATCGTCTACATCTGCAGGAAAACTGCTTTGGTCACGGAACTCTAGATGAACACCTCCATCTACTTGGTGCAGCTTTAGCCAAATTACAAGAATGGATCCTGCACTTCACACTCACTAGGACACTGTGATTTTTTACTACAGCATTATGATTGTACATAGTACTCAGTTTCATTTTGACAAAATAACACATGCAGGGAATTTGACTCAGTCCCCATTCCCCTTCTTTACCCTCCCTTCTCCCCCCCCCATTCTTCCTCCTCTATTCTATTGATCTTCCTTTCACTCCTTTATTTATTTTTATTAGTATTTTCTACATAATCATAAGAGTGAAATTCCCTTTGGTACCTTTATATCTGCACATAACACGATTTTGCTAAATTCGCTCCATGTTTCTTCCCCTTCCCCTCCCTCCCTCCCTCCCTCCCTCTGTTCTCCTTCTTCTACTCAACTGATCTCCCTGCATGTTGATGATGCCCTGTCTACTCCCCTGCTGCCTTCTTTTCTTTATTTTGCTCAAGCTTCTACATATGATGGAAACATTTGACTCTTGATTTTCTGAGCCAGACTTATTTCACTTAGCATGATGATCTTCATTTTCATCCATTTACCAGCAAATGCCATTATTTTATTCTTCTTTATGGCTGAGTAGCTCTCCACTATGTACTTACACCACATTTTTTTTGATCCACTCACCTATTAATGGCCATCTGGGTTAATTGCAAAACTTGGCTATTGTGTACTGTGCTGCTATAAATATTAGAATGGCTATATCACTATAGTAGTCTGATTTTAGTGCTTTTGGATAAATATCAAGGAGAGAGACAGCTGGGTCATTGGGTATTTCCATTCCTAGTTCTTTGAGGAGTCTCCACACTGCTTTCCATAGTGGTTGCACTAATTTACATTCCTACCAGCAACATGAGTTTACCTTTTCCCCTGAATCCTTACCACCATTTATTATTATTTGTGTTCTTGATAATTGCCATTCTGACTGGAGTGAGAGGAAATATTAGTGTACTTTTGATATGCATTTCCCTGGTTGCTGGAAATGTTGAACATTTTTTTCATATACTTGTTGGCTATTTGTAATTTTGCTTTTGAAAAATTCCTATTTAGTTTTTTTGCCCATTTATTGATTGGGTTGTTTGGAAGTTTTTTGTTTGGGGTTTATTTGTTTGGCATTGAGTTTTTTGAGTTCTTTATATATTCTGTATACTATTCCCCTGTCGGAAGAGTAGTTGGCAAAGAATTTTCCCATTTCATGAACTGTCTCTTTACTGTTAATCATTTCCTTTGCTGTGTAAAAGCTTTATAATTTGATGACATCCTACTTGTTCTTGGTTTTATTTCTTTGACATTGATGGAGTGTTGATCCCATGTTTTCTTCTAGCAGTTGTAAGGTTTCTGGTCTAACTCCTATGTCTTGATCCATTTTTATTGACTTTTGTTCAGGATGAAAGATAGGGATCTAAATTTATTCTTGTATATATAGATATTCAGCTTTCCCAGAAACATTTGTTAAGAAGGTTGTCTTTTTTCCAAGTTGTATTTTTGGCTCCTTTACCAAATGTCAGATGGCTGTAAGTATGTGGGTTTGTCTCTGAGTCTTCAACATTGGTCTTCATGTCTATTTTGATGGCAGTACCACGTTGTTTTTGCTATTATGGCTCTATGGTATAATTTGAGATCGGGTATTGTGATGCCTCCTACATTGGTTTTCTTGTTCAGAATTGCTTTGGCTAAATTTTTTTTTTAAAAAAAGGATCATATTAAATGTATGTATCACTGTTGGTGGTGATGCAAAATGGTGTAGCCACTTTGAAAATCAGTCTGGAAGTTCCTTTAAAATGTCAATCATAGAATTATCCTATCACCCTGCAATTTTACTCTCAGGTGTATACCTAAGAGAAGTGAAAACACATGTCCACACAGAAGCTCCAACATGAGTGTTCAGAAAAGCATTATTCACAATAGCCAAATGCTCATCAATTGATGAATGGGTAAATAAAACATGGTAATCCATACAATTGAATATTATTGGGTCATCAAAAGGAATGAAGTATTGATACTACAATATGAGCAAACCTTGAAAACATTATGTTAAGTGAAAGAAACAAGTCACAAAGATCATTCATACAAATTGTCCAGAATAGGTAGATCTAGAGTGAGTGATTGCCAGGGGTTGGTGGGAAGGTGTAAATGAGGAGTAAATGCTGATGGGGTTGGGAGGGGACAGAAAAGAGATGATGGATATGTCTAAATTTTTTTTATATTGATGGAAGCACTAAACTGTGAATGTAATGAAAACTATTCAACTTCATACTTTCAGCGAGTGTGTTATATCCAAGTGACTTATGGCTCAAGAAAGTTATTTTAAAGAAAAAAAAGTACAGTGCTTAGGATCAGATTGACAAGCAAATTGATATTGTTTATCAATCACATTTAATTACTTGGATGGCATATGTCACCTTTTCTGTAGGATACCTCTTATTTTCCCTTCTGAAACACAACGGCTGTAATACTGTTGGAGAAGAACCAAATGCACACCATTTCTTAATTTGTAGGTTTCATGTGAAGGAGCCTCCATTACCCCCATCCCTCCCAATGCACCATCAGCTAAGCCAATCAGCACACACTAGTCGCTGGGCAACAGTGATTGGTTCAGAGATAAACACAAGCCACACCCTTGCTGAAGGCATTGGCTGAAAGAGAAGCATATGGCTCAGGTTAGACCAATCAGAGCTAATAAGACTCAATGCCAATGTTTTCATTTGAACTGTTGGAGACCCCAAGCATTTTCTGGGGCAAATCTGAATGGAGGTGGACTGGAAACAATTAGGAGTTCCTTGCAGGTGTGAAGAGAAAAGCAACCTAGAATTAAATCCTGGCTACATATTATTTGAGCCCTCGTTTCTACTGTACCTGCAACTACATCTTTCCTTTGGATTTTCTCACTATAAAAACTATTCATTTTCCTTTTCTGCATAAACCAAAATGAGTTGGGTTTTCTCTCTCTTGTAACAAAAGGAATCCTAAGTGAAAGAACTGGAGAATGCCTTTTCTAAGCACTGTCTGGAGAAATGTGCAGACACAACCAACTAGAAAGATCTATCCTTGGTATAAGTCCAGCATTCAGAGGGGAATGTTGGCACCTTTGTTACATAGTTAAGGAAAAAAACCCAAATGTTTGTGGCATTAAGTGTCTGCTTTTAATACCACAGATTATTGATAATCCGTCAGACACTATTCTCTATTCCCACAAGAGAAAACAAATTTAGAAATATATGCAACTCTCATTGCCCAGAGTGATGCAGTTGGCCAATTTTCTGTTCCCAGGATATCGGGAAAGGGAGATCCCATCTGATTTGCAAAGTAGCAGATCCTGGGAACACTGATATGCTGATCAGTTTTCAGAATACCAACCAAGCCTCTGGCCAAAACTGGGCTTCCATGAATCAGTTACCTTTCTGATGAGTATTTAGTTGCACTTGAAGGATTGATTCCCTCCATACAAGAGGGAGCAGTGGTAATACATATGAATATACTCACCCTATGAGGAGATTTATATTAAGCTAAATACCTGAAGCATTCTTGATACCGTGAAACCCTAAGTCCCCAAGTGAACAATGGAGGTTTTATATGCACCATGGAAAATAAAACACTTCTAAAGCCTTCTTTGAGGCCTGAAGTCCTTGGTCCTATTCACCTTTGGGTTTGGGGTCGGACTTACCTTTGGGATTTGAAGAATCTGAGCCGAATTTGTCAGACTTCGGGCCCACAGCCTCTTTATTATCACTCTTTATCTTCCCCTCTAAAAGAAACCCTAAAGGTTAAAAAGTCTATTCCCCCAGTGCTCTAGCCAACCCTAGAAGATTAGCCTTTAAAAAACCAAACTCAAACATTAAAGAGAATCCATTAACTTATTAATGTCTCCCAGGGATGGCAGAACCTTCAGGCAAAGCTGAACCCAGCACTCTGTACTTTGAAATCTAGAATTGATTCTCTTCTGCACACCTTTAAGCTTATTTGTCTCTTTTCTTTGACCTTGGCTCCATTTTCAAGGAGACTCTCCCCTCATGGCATCACAGCATGACTGGAAAGACCCCCGGCCCCCTCTATCCCATCCCAAAGAAACAGAGGAGGTGTCCAATATTTCCAGCAAAATTCCTAAGGTTCCCTTTGATGGGACTGGCTTCGATCCCATGCCCATATCTGGACAATCGTGAGAGCAATGGAGAGTCCCCTCAGAGTCCCATAGTTAAGGAGGAGGAGGAAAGACTAGACCTCCAGCCCATGGCCCCAAAGAGCCTTGCTCTTTCCTCTCTCTGTTCAACTTACTCCAAACCAAAACTGAACCAATGTCACCATGCCCTTTTCTGCTTCTAAAGTTGCAGGGAGAAAAGACAGAAAGGCTCTACAGGTATGTGGGGGAAGGTAAGTTCCTTGTACACTCCGTTCCTCGGGATCAGACTTGAGGATTTTCAGAAACAAGCAGCAGAAGCAGAGCCACAGGAACCCACTCTGTAGAGCAGCACGCTCATCCCAGCCAAAGAGAGCAACACAAAACGAGGGCGGAGTGCACAGAGGAGAAAGTTCCCCCTTGGTCCCTGGGGCCATCTCCAGACTTGAGGGGAGAGGCTGGGGGCCAGAACTGCTTTGCCTTTGTTCCCAGCTCTGCACCAGACTCTTTGCTTTTCATTGTGGTCCTGTGTGATTTAAGAAGCCCGGTCAAAGCTCTTGGATGTGGTTAGGACATTCATGCTCCAGTGATAAATAATGTGACCAATGTGTATGGCCTAGAGTCAGTCACTACATTATCAAAGAGCTCCCTGGAAACTGGGGAAATGGTGGAGGCTTGGTTTTTCTTTTTCTTTTTTTCTGGCCTCTGCTTGGTTTGCTTATGTATTTATTTTCTAATCCACTTGATGAATTGATTTCTTATCCCTTTCCAAGCACTTAATACCACCCTAGGAACTGACATCCATCCCGTCTTTGGAACCAGATCTTTTCAATGCGCCTGTACAATGCAGCTTTGATCAGCAGCGGAGTTGAAAGAACAGGAATGAAGGACGCTAGGCCACTTCCCATTCTTTTCTCTCTGCCGACAACGTCTCCAGGCACATTTTTTCCCCCCAACAAAAATCTCCTGGTTGACTTCAAAGGCAGCTCTGCATCCAGAAAAGATAATACTCATGGGGAGGAAGACAGAGAGAGGAAGGAGTCGGTGCCTAGACAGCGAGGGAAGTGGAACAGATGGGAGTGGAGCCCACTGTCTGAGCATGGCTTGTCTCTGGGAGGCAGGCCCGGCAGGAGGATGTGGCCTCCATTTGCAGGAGGCACTGGGTAAGAACTCAGTGGTCCTGCTTGTCTGTGCTGGGTCTGGACCAATCTGCAGGGAATGGGCTTCTGGTTGTTTCTGGAACAGCTTCTCGGGTTTACCCCCATTTCTGCTGTGGTAGTAAAGAGCTGAGCTTTGAAGTCTGGATGGACGGTTCAGCCCTGACATGTTTTAAGTGTGATCTGTGGAGCAGATCTGTTCACCTCTCTCAGCCTGGGCCCTCTCCCCTCCTCCCCTCCACTAGTTGAAAGCAATGTCCTTGTCCTTTTACTGCGGTCACAGCAAATGACAATCTCAGAAAGGGTGACTGAGCATGCTGCTTCTCAAAGGGAAGACAGAGCTGTCCCCACCAGGACTGAAATCTTCACCCTCCCTTGGCAGGCGGGGAAATGGGAAGGGAGAGGACTCTGCTCAAAGACAGCCAGATCCCAGGCTGTCGAGGGGTGGAGATGCAGGAGGTAGGAGAAGGCAATCGGCCAAAGGGAAGGGTGCGTGGGAAGGTGCACTCACAGATGGGCAAGAATGGAGGTCGCCCAGAGATCAGAGCAATGACCTTCAAGTACCACATTCTTCTCCATCACTAGGAGCCAGAGGAGAAGAGTACCCTACACCAGATTCAGGGCTCCCAGTCTGTCCACTTGGAAACAGCTGGGAAGCAGACCCCCGCAGGGACTTGAGAAACCACCAGTGGCACCAACTGGCTGCCTTTGCAGAAAACACAAACCAATGTCCATTCCCTTCCTTGTCTTCTTCCCGCCACAGCCAAAGTGGGTCGGAGATAAAGTGACCAGGGTCTAGGATATGAGGATCCTAAAAACACTTTACTGGTTTCTTAGAGTCCTTAGGATGCACTAGGTTATGTAATGCAGGGCACTCAGAGCAATGCAAGATACAGGGGGCCTGCGCGAGAGATGGCAGCTACCATTAGCACTTCAAGAACCCTCTATTTGCTTCCATTAGAAGGTAAGCTCCGATGTTGTTTCCTCTTTCCAGCTCACATTTCCTATGCTCGCCTTCTTTGTTTCGCCTGGTGGCTTTTCAAGTACCGCAGTTGACAGTGTTTTCTTTTCCACTGTCCTAACCTCGTAGAACTTGGCTTTCTGACATCATAAAAGCCCTTTGTGCAGGACAGCCAATTATGCACCAGTGGCTGGAGAAGCCTCAAGGGTTTATGTTTCCCACTAGTCCTCCAAGCAGGATGATAGTGCTTTCTGGAACCACGTGGCGCCATCTGTGTTAGACCCTCCAACAGAATGATTCACAGACCTCTCTTCACAGGTACCTTGCCCACTTTGTGGGTTCAGTACGGTCTGTCACACACTGACTTCATTTTCCATTTGTCACATACCTGGAGTCTCGGTGCCCGACCTCTCAGCTGTCATCCCGTGGTTCCTTGGCAATTGCCAACTGGTTTTTCATATTAGCCCAAGAAAAACATCATTAGGAAGGGCGAGTCTGTGGCCAAACCCATTGCTTAATGGTCTGCAAAGTCAAACAAATACATCGGAGGTGTCTGAGCTGAAGTCCCCTCTGCCAGCAAGGAAAGTGAAACCCAACTCTTTAAACATGGAAAATGGCAGGGCCGCTATGGCCACTATGTTTTCTCTACAGAGTCACTTACAGGAATGTTTTTTCCCTCAGATCTCCTGCAGGGATGCTCTAGAAAGAAAGATCACTTCCTCTGCTGGGCAAAGCAGTTGGATTCTGTTTTCAGTAAAATTTCCATTCCTCAAAAAGTCATCTCCTCCTCCTCCTCCTCCTCCTCCTCCTCCTTCTCCTCCTCCTCCTTCTCCTCCTCCTCTTCCTTCTCCTCCTCCTCCTCCTCCTCTTCTTCTTTTTTTGTGTGCTATTTTATTTTATTTTTTTAACCATACGATTTATTTTTATTTTTTTTTAGTCATACACGACAGCAGAATGTATTTTGACATATAATACATACATGGAATGTACCTACATCAATCATATTGTCTGTTCTATTCTGCTGCCCTTCCTATCCCCCCTACTCCTCCCCTCCTCTCCCATCCTTTCTCTCTATCCAATCTAATGTGACACACTTTTTTTTTCTTTTTCTCATCACAACATCATACATGTATTCTGTATAACAATGAGGGTCTCCTTCCATCTTCCATGCAACTCCCCTTCTCCCTCTTTTTCCCCCCACCTCTCTTCCCTATCTAGAGGTAATCTTCTTCTCATGCTCTTCCTCCCTACCCCATTTTGAGTCACCCCCCCTTATATCAGAGAAGACATTCGGCATTTGTTTTTTAGGGATTGGCTAATTTCACTTAGCATAATCTGCTCTAATGCCATCCATTTCCCTGCAAATGCCATGATCTTGTTATTTTTTTGTGCTGACACTCTTTCTTCTTAACAGAGCTGCAAAATGAAGGAATTTGGCAGCATGGGCTCCTGTGACCCTATCTCTGCCCCCTCGGCACCCCCACCTTCCATCCCCATTTCACCCCCACCCTTCCCCCTCACTGCACTGCCCAGTTCCTCCCTCGCTGTGTTTGAACGGGGGTGTCCCTCCAAGATCCACCTGTGGGGAACCCAATCCCCAGGTCAATCAGGCCACAAGGGCTCTAGACTCATGAATGAATCCTTATCCTGTGAAAGAAAGGAATCTGAGAAATAAGCTAGCTCCTTTTGCCCTTTGTGCCTTTCTGTCCCCTCCACTGAGTGAAAGTGCAGTGCCCATTCCCTCTGGAGATGCAACAGCAAAGGACCAAATTAGAAACAGAAATCAAGCCTCTATTAGACACTGAACCTGCAATCTCTTGACCTTGACTTTACACCCTCCAAAAACAGTGCGTGGGAAATAAATTTCTGGTTTTTTAAATGAATTACCCAATCTTGAATATTTTGTTATAGCAGCAAGAATGGACTAAGACATACCTTAATAACCCCTACCTCCAGCACCCCACTTTTACCACTATCACCTCACCCATACTTTCACTACTACTACCTTCCCTACATCACCCCCACCTCCACCAACTCACCCCCACCTCCACCACCTCACCTCTATCTTCACCACAATATCCACCATCACACCCCTACTTCTACCACCTGCCTCTATCACTCCATGCCTATTTCCATCACCTGACCCCTACCTCCACAACCCTGCTTTTACTTCCACCACCTCACCCCTCTATCCATCACCCCATCCCTACCTCTACCCCCTCACCCCTACTCTACCACCTCACCCCTACCTCTACTATCATTCACACTTACTTTCTGTCATGCAGCCCACAGCCAAATAAGTTCCCTGCAATAGGAACTTTTGCAAAAACTCAGGCTACCATCAAATATCAACATTAAAGCAGCACATCATAAGTTTGAAGGAAGATGAGGTGTGCCAAGAATTTTATATGCAAGAAGTTGTCCTTCAAATTCAAAGACAACAGCCAAGTTGAAATATACCCCCCCACACACACACACACACAAACCCTCAGGGAATATAGCATTAATGAATCCTTGGAAAGAAACACCAAAGACTTGCCTAATCAAATCCAACCAAAGGATGAATTAGAATAAAGAAGTCAGAAAAAAAAATTGAAAATCTTTTTAAAAGAATAGGCCAAGACCATTTATATATTAAAATGAAAAACTAAATCTATTTAGCTACAGTAATTGCAATTTAAAAATAAGATGATGCCTGGCAGTATAGCTCAGTGGCAAAGCACATGCTAAGCATGTACAAACCTTCTGTTTGATTCTTACAACCAAAAGTAAATAAATAAATAAATAAATAAGAGCACATAATCGTATAATTAAAATTGTGAAACAGAGTATAGATGAAGTAAAAAATTCCTGATTTCCTAAAGTGCCGTATTAGGGAATTTATGAATATATTTACATTTAAAACTCATTTTTAGAAAATAGAATAGCCTCAATTGGTTGACTTTTTAATTTTTTTTTAGTTGTCAATGGATCTTTATTTTATTTACTTATATGTCATACTGAGAATTGAACCCAGTTCCTCACACATGCTAGGCAAGTGCTCTGCCGCACCCCCAGCCACTGGTTGATTTTCTTAATAATCTTTAAGTTTTACGATTAGTAAGCTCTTTCTGGAACTTATTACTTTTAACTTATTAGTTTTAAATAAGTATGTGAGGTTCTAGTAATTTCATCAGTTTACTTCAGTGACTAACAGATTATTTAATACTTTTTGCTTTTAAAGACATGCATAGAATATTCATATTTTTATCTCTTTATATGCACTATACGGAAGAGAGAGAGAGGATGGAACTACAATCACAGATGTTACAGATGTTAAATTACAATCACAGATGTGATGAGGCTGGGGATCTCCTTCAGCTTTCTTTTCACTTTTCTGTGTTATATGATGTGTTTTGATTATCAGAATGATCAAAACATTATTTACAAAAACAATATTATTAAAGCACATTAAAATGCTGAATTTGAAGCCTGTCAGGCTCCTCAGATCTCTCTCTCTCTCTCTCTCTCTCTCTGACAGGCCAGAGGGACCCTAGAGAGGGACAGGAATTGCCAGGATGAGGGATATTTCATCAGAATGCTGTCTCTTGGACTACTTTCTCTCTGTACCAAAGATGGGTTTCCTAGCAACCCAACTCATCAACTCCCCCTTGCAAGTACCAACAGGGACCTGGAAAACTTAATGTACCATGTTCTCAGTTGCAGGAAACTGGCATGAGCAGAAACATCTACTCAGAGGTGAGAATGACTAAATCCACCTTCTGAGCCAAACATGAGAGAACAACTTAGCCCTTAAGACCAACTCCTTTATTCTTGAACTTTCAATTCTTTCTCTAAGAATTTAAGAAAAATAAATTTCCAGAGGAAATCAACAAAAAAAATGGAAGAAAACTTGCTTCAACTAAAATCCAGTGATACTAGTGGCCTTTGGGCTTCACCATCCTTGAGAGAAGTGAAGAGAGCTCAGTACCTATTGCTAAGGTGACCTCCCTAAGTTACAGATGCCCAGATGTTCTGGGCAACGGAGAAGGAAGAGATGTGGGTGGTGGCAGCCAAAGCAGCCATCCAGGAAGAACTTCTTAATACATTACTCCCATGGAATTCTAACACGAGGAAAACAACTACTTTTTATGCACACAATAAGCTTTTCATGTTCATTGCTTCACCTTTAATCTTCACGGCTCCTTTTAAGGTCAGTGCTACCATTAAATCTGTTTTGCACAAAAGGAAAACAGTTTAAGTGTCTCAGCCATGTTCATGCAGCTAATATTGAGTGGCCCCGGGATGTAAGAATAGGTGACTAGCCAGCTGCTCAAGATTGATAGCATTTCTTGTTTTCTTAAGGATACATATTTAATTGTATATAGGTATTTTATATCAAAACATCATGGGTATACCTCGATAGTGAAATGGTCAGACAAATTATCTGTCATCTCATACTTTTTGTTTGCATGGCAAAACCACCTAAAATTTACTCCTTTAGCAAACATTCTAAGTTCAATACAATATGATTGTGTATTTGCTTCCTGTTGTACATTAGATCTCTGTATTGTCCATCCTACATATCTACAACTTTGTACCCTTTGACCTCCATCTCCCTATCCACTCCAACTCTGTGATGTTTTATTCTTTATCTCTCTGTATTCAACATTCTTGGGTTACCTTTGCTTTTTAAATGTTTATTGATGCATTATAATCATACAAAATAGTGGAGTTTGCTGTTTCCTATTTGCATGTGCACACAATAAACAATATAATTTGATAATATTTCTAAAAGAGACAGGACACCCAGAACTGATTTAAGTCAGAGAGAAGCAAAATGGTAGCTTGGGTCCAATCATGGGAGAGTCTGGATTTGGGCAACTAAATCACAGAGTCTGGAAGTTCTAAGGGGCATCAGGACAGCCACAGTGAGCATAGGTGTGGGCCCCAGTCCTATGCTAAAGCCCTGTTTATACCGCCTAATAGGTCAAGGAAAGGTACTCAGGATAGTGTATAGGCAGTGGGGTATCAGAGATACACCCAGCTGCAGCCCCAATGGGGCAGGGGCCACAAGGCTACATGAGTTAAGAAGCATCTTACACTTTCTGGAGATGCAACCTCTTTAGTGGAATTCAACACACACCTGCCTTATATCAAATTAAGCTTTAGACCAAAGACATAAATCTAAGACAACTGAATGCTTACATTAGAACATGGTTGAAGACAAAACTGTTTTATACATAGTATATTTACACCAATTCATGTCTTCATCCATGTACTTTGGACAATAATGATTATCACATTCAACCATCATTAATTACCCCCATGCCCCCTCCCTTCCCCTCCTACCCCTCTGCCCTTTCTAGAGTTTGTCTGTTCCTCCTATGCTCCTGCTCCCTATCCCACTATGAATCAGCCTCCTTATATCAAACAAAACATTCAGCATTTGGTTTTTTGGGATTGGTTAACTTCACTTAGCATTATCTTCTCAATCCTTAGCAGGAAGAGTAAAGCAGGTGGCATCATTATACCAGACCTTAAACTATACTACAGAGAAATAGTAACAAAAACAGCTTGGTATTGGCACCAAAACAGACTGGTAGATCAATGATACAGAATAGAGGACACAGAGCCTAACCCACAAAATTACAATTTTCTTATATTAGACAAGGGTGCCAAAAACATGCATTGGAGAAAAGATAGCATCTTAACAAATGGTGCTGGAAAAACTGGAAATCAATATTGCAACAAAATGAAGCTAAACCCCTATCTCTCACCATGCACAAAACTCAACTCAAAGTGGATCAAGGACCTAGGAATACAACCAGAGACCCTTCGTCTAATAGAAGAAAAAGTAGGCTCTAAATGCGTTCTCTATCCATTTGCCATAGTTACTGTGTCCACCCCGGCAGGAACTCCCTCCCTGCTGCTTGATCCTGAGACCAGCACTCCTGAAGCTAAGAGTAGCCTCCAGCATCTTTCACTCTCTGGGTCTGAAGGACATCTCACATCTATGCTAAGCAGGGCCTTCACACAGCATTTTCCCTCTGTAGCCACTGCTCCGAGCATGGAGGAAACCAGAAGTCACTCATGAGAAGACAACTTGTACTGGGGGATGTCCTGGCTCCAAGGCCACAGACTTCCATGGTGGCAGTGCACTGAGCAACTCCAGGAAGTGCCGCTGACATCATCTACAAGGTGAACTGTGCCTCTCCGAGCTGCGCAACATGGTGGCCCAACTTCCTGCCAAATTCTGCAAAACCAACCCCCATTCATCCTTCATGGCTCAGCTCAAGTGCTGTACCTTCTTTGAACTCTTCCCTGGCATAACACCCCAAGGGGTAATCATGATATGAATGACGACACTCGTAACTATCATTTTCTGCACTCTGGGTACCTGCCAAGCACTATGCTCGACATCTTCCACGCTTTATTAACCTCCTCTCTTTACCACTGTTATCTCCATCTTATCAATTATGAAACTAGGGTTTAAAAGCTTAAGCTCCTTGCCCCAAGTTCCCAAGCCCATAAGAGCCAGGATGTGAATGGGTTCAGGAAGGCCACGTTACCCATGCAGTCAGCTTTCCACGCTCCAGCTCCTAGTGCCTCACCACTGCTGGACTCTCCCCTTCTCACAACACCTGCCACACTTAGTGACACTCCCTTGCTTAAGATTTGCCTTTGACTAGATAGTGAACTCTCTGAGAAGAGCCCCTGTCTTGTTCCTACCCTGGGCATCTATTATAGAGTCAGGATTCAATGACTCTGTTGAAGCCATGTGTGCCTGTGTGATGGAGGGTCACTTGGCGTGGTTTCTACCCTGCTTCCCCTGTAGGCTCTGCCCCTCAGTGTGCCTGAACACAAGGCACAGAATTTCATCCAGATAAGCTCAGGGGGCGACACAGGGCAGGAAGAAATACAGCAGGGATTTCAACATCATCTTGTCCAAGTAATTGCTAAAGGGAGCCCGATGTATCAACTAGTAGCTTTGAGGCCAGTAGAAGACTTAGTGGCACATCTCAGAGCCAGGAAGCACTTGTCCCCTTACTTGAACTCCCTCCTGCTGCTTAATCCTGAGACCAGCACTCCTGAAGCGAAGAGTAGCCTCCAGCAGCTTTCACTCTCTGGGTCTGAAGGACGTCTCACATCTAAGCTAAGCAGGGCCTTCACACAGCTGTTTGCATCCCTGCTCAAAGCACAAGCCTTGAGATATGATGGTCAAGTAATTATCAAATTCTATTAGCAAAAACCCCTCTTCTTTGGAAGCCCAATACATGGACCAGATAAAAGATGAATGGCTGAGGTTGAAGTGGGGGATCAAGGGGAACATAGCACCCCAGCTCAGTCTTGCCTTCGCCATAGCAGCTACTTAGGCACCTCTATGAAACACAGCTTGGGGTGCTGATATAGGCCAGCCTGAGAGCTTGTAAGTGGAGAAAGAGCAGATCAGAGGTGACTAGAGACTCACTCAGGGTCACAGAGCACCTGTGCTTCCTGCTCTTCAAATTCTCCCTTGTATGCAAGGTGCAGAGAGGCCACCATGAAAATGGCTGAGCCCGACTCCTCTTTGTTCATCAGTGGGACAGAGTGTCCTCCTTTGCCCTTGTGTCCTGGGGAATGTTTCTAAAGCATTCCAATAGGTGGTGAGGATCTCCCAGCACAAGCTCCTCTTGGAGACCTGACATAACAAACCGTCACAAACCAGGAGGCTGACACAGAAAGTCACACTCTCACAATCGGGAAGCCAGATGCCCAGCTCTATCAAGGTGTGGGCAAGGTGATTCCCCTGGAGGCTCAGGTGAGCCATCCATGCCTCTCTCCCAGCTGTTGGTGGGTGATGATCCTCCTTGTCTTTCCTTAGCTTGTAGTCACATCACTCCAGTGTCTGCCTGCAAGTCCACATCCCTGTCTTCTGTGTATGTCCCCATGGGTCCCCTCCTTTTCTCCTAAGGGCCCATCCTCAACCTAGTATGAATTTATACGGAGATCCTTAATTGAGTCTATTTATAAATGTATTTTATACTATTACTATGCAAACTATCTTAAGGAAGACGAAGTGATATACACGCAGCCTGAAATAGGCTTTTCATGCTGCAGTTGAAGAAGAGTTGATCTCACTCATTTCCGATTATCCTCACCCCACCTTTCTGTGGCTGAACAGATAATGTAAGCTACTGACCATTTCCAAGAGCTTCCTGCCTTCTGGGTGCTGTTTTAAATGCTTCACTTCAACCAGCTCCTGGAGGTAGGCACTACAAATGGCATCGCTATTATCATCTGATTTTGCAGTAAGAGGACGTGAAGCACAGGGCACCTGCACATTGTCCAAGATCACAATCTTGTAATAGTAGAATAGGATTAGGACCAAGGAAGTCTGTCTCAAGAATCTGAAAGTTTAACCATCCTGAGATCTATTTCCAGGGACATCAGAGAACTCCCAGTAAGTATCTTGAACTGGCTATTTGATCTGATGAAATGATTCCAATTATCTGATTGATCTAATTCACTTAGATTAAAAGAGTGGGACAGAGTGGGCTGCCTGAAGTCCTGCCAACAGCTGAGCTGGTCTCTGACAAACCCCCAGGAAGCCCACCTGGGGCCAGGTTTCCTTCCTGACTCAAAAGAACAGAGACACCCAGATTGCAGTAGGCTTCTTGAGTGCCCACGGATCTGCATGTTAATTGATGATTGGGCTTAGAACCCAGGCCCAGGGTTAATCCACATGTCCATCTGGGGAACTCTGCAAGGCTCTGGAAGAGCCCAGCCACAGGTCCATGGATTAAAGACCTGCCCTTATTCCTGGAAGAGTGGACGAAAAGAACTGAGGACTGAGGACAGACCTCACGATTTCAGGATGGAGATTCTTGAGCCAAGGACAACAAACACGACTCCCCTTTCCTGGGAACTATCCCATCACAGATAAAAGACACTCATCCCAACTAAGGAAGAGTTGACCCGAGTGGGGAGAAGAATGTGAAATAGTACACTAAATAGTGTCACAAATGCTTTCTCTGAGGATGGTCCAGTAGGAAGTTCTTCAAGTGGCTCTACAAGTGGAGAATATTACATGAAGGGAAAATCACACATGGGTCTGGAGGAACCTAGTGATGAAGCTGTGTCCCAGACGTAGGGACAGAGAACTATCTTCCATTTTGGTGACAGTTGCCAGGTTAATGTTAACAAAAAAATGTCGGTCAGAGCGCCTGAAGCCATGGCTGCCAGTGGTGGCAGCCCCAGCCCCACAAGAGCTTTCTCTGGAAAAACACCAGCCACCCACCCCATCCCAGGACTCTGCCAGAGATAGAGGAAAGAGTCGAGGCGCTCAGAACGTCAGTGGTTTTCACTAGGAGAGCCTCCAAACCCAGTACAGCTGAGACTGTCTGCAGGTCCCTGGGAAAGACTACCCAGGGATGAATAGTATCCCTGGGGTCCCGGAGGTACTCCCCTGCCCCTCGGCATACAGAGCAGGACATCAGGACAGAGAGTGGGGGAGAAGTGGGGACCCCTCTTCTTCTCTCCTTGGGGCTCACAGGAAAGGCATGAGTCTTCTTGGAAGGACTGGGAACGTGCTTCTACCAGTGACTCTACCTTTCATGTCCTCCATCAAGACGTCAGATCTGAAGAGGGAAAAGGAAAACAGTTTTCCATCCATAGTCACACAACTCCCCACCACTCTCCGTACTTCACCTGACGCCAGACGTGTGGGGTTTTCCCACCCCAAACAATTCTCCCGTTCTCCACAGACACCGACGACGTGTCCTCCAACTTCACTCAATTCGGTCACCATCTACCTGGAGACAGTGTCAGGGCAAGGGATCGGCACCACAAGGCCACCTCCCCCTCCCAGCTTAGGTGCCAACTGCAAGTACAAGTTGCTCCCTGTGCTTCTGATTGATTGGCTGTAAATCAAAGGTTCCCACAACCCCTGCTTATGTTCGATGATACACTAAAACACTCACAGAACTCAGGAAAACAACTTACTTATGAGATCACCAGGTTATTATAACAGGAAACAACTCGGAAACAGCCAGGTGGAAGAGATGCATGGGCACCCTCAAAGAATGTGGGGAGGTGTGTGGGGCTTCCGTGCCTGGGTGCACCACCTCCCAGGCCCTCCTGTGCTCCGCTCTCCTGAAGCACTCCTAACACCATCCCACTCCGTTGTTATGGAGGTTTTATTAACTAGGCAGGATTGATTAAATAACTGGCCATGGGTGATCACCTAAAACTGCAATCCTGTTTCCCCTCCCAGAGGTTGGGGGTGTGAAACTAAACATTTCAATCCTCTAATCCCATGATGATTTCTCTGGCAACCAGCCCCCCATCCATAGGCCATCCTGGGCCCCCCACGCACTGGTCATCTCATTAGCATGAAAAACATAATTAATGTCACTTCTGAAACATCAAGGGTTTTTGGAGCTGTGCCAGAAACAAGGATGAAAAACTGAATATAAATTTCCTATTATAAATCCCAGTATCATAGTATCTCATTAGAGATGGAGAAAAGCTCAGAGACAGGAACGTTCTTCCCTCCCAGGCTCTTGACTTTTTCAGAAGATCCTTCTCCACCCCACTCATACCTGCCAAGGAACACACATTCCTGAGTCTTCCATCTGGTGAGCCAACCATGGCCACAGGAAGAAATCCATGTTCTTTGCCTGCTTGGCACACCTAGGTAAGATTTACCCCACAGATGGATTGAGACATCTAGACTTGGGAAACCTGATTTTGCCTTCAGGTCCCATCAGGCTGCAATAGTAATAAAGCTGATGGGCGAACGCCTATCATTCAAATGGTCCCAACCGATGGAAGGGAAAAAGATATGAACACTTCGGAACACCCCAAGAGTATTCTCCCAATAATGACTTGCCCAAATTCAAAGAGCTGGGAATGATGTAGATTCAAGATGTGATTCTAGGCAGTCCGATGCCAGAGCCTGAAATTCTAACCATGACTCTATGTTGCCAATAAGAAGAAACCAAAAAAGCCCAGACAAGTAAGAAAGAGCCACCTTACAGAGGGCCTTGCAGAACATGGAGTTCAGGTTTCATCACAAGGGCTGGGGGGCCATAGAAGGGTTTCAAGTAGGGAGAGTGTCATCTCTGTCATCTGCAACAGCCCTGTGCCAGATGCCCACAGTTAAGACTTGGGGTTTGTCTTTTCTCCAAAAGAAGAAATATCTGAAAAGACAACATTGTAGCCATCTTTAAGAACTATTGGAGGCATGGGAGACAGGAGTGTGGGAGGACTATTGTTATTGCTGTTTGTCCTCAAAGGAGAAACATCCTGGAGTGAGTGGGTTGGTTTGTCGGTTCTGCTTCCTCATTCTTGGGAAGTCAGGCAGGTGGGTGCAGTGGCCAGGGGAATGTGTGCAGTCCACCCTGGCCTCTATAAAGGAGGCCCACAGCGTCAGACTTCAGGAGCACCTGCTGGGTCTCTGCCTTACTAAGTGCAGAGTCAAGCTTGAGAGCCCAGTTTGATTGTGATCCAAACATCTTCGTCACCATTAACTATTTCCTCTACTACATCTATAGTTTCCTCCCTGTCAACATTTAGTCAGGTATCAGGATGCTGGCCCCTGGATGTGGTCAACCTGAAAGAATTTCCTAGCAGCCTAAGGAAGTGGATACTATTATCATGTCTATTTGTACAGATGAAAACATGGAGGTGCAGAGAATTTAACTAATTGGGTCCAGGATAAGCAAGTGGGAATTAACAGAACAGGAATTTGAGCCTAGGCTTATTCAACCCCAGACATCAAGCTCTTAGCCCCAGTGCTACCCTTTGCTACACGGAAGGTACTCGTAGTTGGTGTCCGCATTACCAGAAGCAATCTGAACAGTGATAGGAGTGTGGTTCAGGATGGGCAGACCTTTGAGAGGAGGAAAGTGGCTGATTGGGTTAAATGCCCTAGTGCAGAATAAGCACCCAAATGCTCAGTACTACTGATAGGCTCACATAGTGAGAGCTGAGACAGGAAAGGTCTTTTGTGTCTTCAAGCTTGTTCAGAATAATGCAAAGACCATCGGAACATAGGGAAGGATGTCCTGGAGAGGAGGATGGCTTGACCAGAAAAGGTATGCACACGAGTGGGAGAATACAAGGTATTTATGGACATCTATGGAAAAGTTAGTGTTTCTGGGATGCAGAGAAGAGATGGAAACTTTCCAAAAAAGAAAGAAAGATAGATCAGGCAACACCCAGATCATAGAGCACCTTGAAGGACAAGATAATAAACTTTAGACTTGATTTTGTGGATTATGCAGAACTGGAGAGCTTTAAAAGCAATGGGAATAACCAACCATTCAGTATGGCTTTTTGGATGCATCTTGTAGTGTCGATGATGAACTGGAGGGTAGAAGCTGGAAGTGCAGGTAGAAGCTACTTAACAGTACAAGTGATTGATGTCAGGAGGCTAAAAATGCCAAGAATGGTGGGAGGAATGGAGAAGAAGGATGGTACTAGATAGATAAGACTGGTGTTGGATAGACAGCATTTGGTGATTAATTGGATGTGGTGGTAAAATCCAGAGAAGACCTGTGGTCCCTAGTGTTTGAGAGGAGATGTGTGGATCATGATGTCATGAATCAAGACAGGCAACCCAGGAGGAGAAGCAAGGGTGAGGAGGGGAGGAGATAATGGGTTCTGTTTGGGTAGGGTTGTGTTTGAAGCATTGCAGACCAGTCACGAAATTGGAAAGCAGCTGGAAATAGAAGCCTGAATCTCTGAAGAGAGAGAGAGAAATGTGTGAGTCATCAGCATTTCATGACCGTTGAAGGTCTGGGAGGGAAAATAGAGTTCCCAGAAAATTCAGAACTTGCTAGAGAAGCAGAGAGGGCGAAACTCTAAGAAGATTCATATTTATAAACTGTTGGAGGAGCAAGGGAAGGAGATTAAGAAAGGCTAGCCAAAGAAGAGGAGAAGTAAGAGAGAGTGGTATAATTGAAGGCAAGACTTCCGGGGTCTGGACGTTGGTGTTCTAATGAGTCACTCTAAGCTCTTGTTAAAATCCGGATGCTGATGGGATAGGTCTGGGTGGAATCTGAGATTCTGCATTTGTATCAGCTTCCAGGCGGGACCCTCAACGCCTGTCCAGGGACCTCCCTTTGCATTATCAAGGGTGAAGTGGAGGCTGAGACAAAATCATAGAATCCAGCAATTAGGAACATGGGGATCTTTGAGGGGTTTCAATGAAAAGGAAAGAGGCTGAAGTTAACTTAAAAATTGGGGAGAAGAATAAATGGGACAGAAGGGACGTTGAGATAAGGGTGGAAATACCTTCTGAAGGCTCAGCTGGTGAGGAGAAGGGAGTAGCTGGAGGAAGTGGCAGAGATGGGGAAGGTTTTAGGGGACTGGGGAAAAGTTGAGCCTGTTTGTGCAAAGGGAGGTGAGGCAACAAAGCCACGATCATTCTAGAGGAGAGGGGAAGGCACGTTACCACAGGTTGGTGATGGGTCCTCGCCCCCTTCTGTGGCTTCAGTGCACACCCCAAGTTCATGTGCTGGAAGATTGGTCCCCAGTGTGGTGGCTTTGAAGTGATGGGTCCTTTCACAGTGGGGGTTAGCGGGGAGCAACTGGATCATGAGGTCTGGCACCTCCCCAAATCCCTCTGCAGTGTGCACACACCACTTTCCATCTCAAATGCATGCCACCTTCATGATGGCATCCATCACAGGCCCTCACCAGGGCCTAATAGATGCTAATGCCATGCTATTAAGCCTTCAGAACTATGAGTTAGCACACCTTTTTTCTTTATAAAGTATCCAGCCCCAGGTATTTTGATATCGAAACTGAAAACTAAGACACACCCCCTCACCTCTTTCAAAGATATTTCTTTAGAGACAGAAGGGAAAAAAGGAAGGCTGGCAATAAAACAGGTCAACTTTTTTTTTTTTTTCTGTACTAGAGATTGAACTCAGGGGCACTTAACCACCAAGCCACATTCTAAGCCCTTTTTTGTATTTTATTTAGAGACAGGGTCTCACTAAGTTTTGTAGGGTCTTGCTAAGTTGCTAAGGCTGGTTTTGAACTCATGATCCTCCTGCCTCAGCCTCCTGATCCCCTGGGATTACAAGCGTGTGCAACTGCACCCAGCTGAGACAGGAAGACTTTTGAGGAGGCAAGGTAATGAATTTCACAACTAATGTCCTTTATTTTTTCATAGAAGTGAAAACTGAGGTTATCCTGAGAACAAAGCAGTTTGGGGAAGTAGGAAAAAATAGTAATAATTTGGAATAACTACTGTAGGAGATGAGGATAAGCTATGCTGCTGATAGGAAAACACAGATAAGATAGTTATAAGAGAAAGGAAGTAAAAATGAGAAAAAGAGCCATTCATCCTATTTATATAATAACCTATTACATATTTAATATTTTACTTTGCATGCAAATATCAATTATAGGACTGTAGAGTCTAGAGAATTTTAGAATTAGAAGGAATCCTTTATTCTGGAAACAGAACTTCCAAAACCATGGAGTTGGAATTGCACAGGAAATGCAATATCAGCTATATTTACACCAGAGGAAGCGGGCCTCACACAATATCCTTGGCTATAGAGGCTCCCAGCTCTGGGGTTAAACCTCCTGAAGCCTATGGACAAGATGTCCCATGCCTGCCTCTTCATTTCATCAAACTCAGTTCAGTTTCTAGCCACACCAATTTCAGCCCATTCTGCTATTTTATAACATGAAAAATCTTCACAGCTTTTCCTTTTGAAATCATTTATAAATAATAGAGTGGCTATGGGATGAAATATTATATGGGATACTATAATCTTCTCCATCTGGATGAAGACAATTATTTGGGAAGGGACTTTTATTGGGGGCTCTTATTATTTGAGTCCCTTTGCATATGTAGGACCCAAGGACTTTCTCCCTGGTTCTGGAGAGAAAGGGAAACAGAAGCACTGGCGGCTATTTTCTGTGGCTTAGTGAAGCTTCTGCCTCTGTTGGCTCCAGGGTAGGAGTTGATCAAATTGAGTCAAGAGCCCAGGGGTCTCTTGAAAGGAAAGTTCTTGAGACTTCCAATTTATTTTCAAGGAATATTTTTGAATGGCCCTCACTAAGGAATGTAAAAAGGGAAAGATCACGAAGAATCCTCAAAGTCTCAAAACCTACCTGGAATCTGACCACTTCTCACCTCCTCCACCATTAGCACCTTGGTCTGACACCAGCTCTGCTCCTCTGGATTATTGCAATTGCTATTTAATTGCATTTTCTTGGTCCCTCTGCTCATCTCAGGGACCCTGACACTCTCTTCTCAAGTCTGCAGCCAGACTAATGTTTTCATAAACTACTCTCTAATTTCCTCCCTTCTCATTCTAAGAAAAGGCGTGAGTCCTCACAATGACCCACAGGTTCTAAATGATGGTTCTCTCACCAACTGTTTTATTTCTACTTCATCTCCATCTCCATCTACTCTCTTATATTAATCTGGATCCCCAGAGAAATGGAACCAGTAGAAACAGAAATCAGACTTGCAATGCTCCAAATGAGGATTTTTCAACTCTACCATGGTGCAAGAGGGTACCAACACAACCATCCTGCTTTTCACTTTTGTTATAGTATTCATTAATTTACATAAGATATTCAGCACTTTATTATAAAATGGGTTTTGTTAGATGATCTTGCTCAACTGCAGGCTAATGTAAGCATATTCAAGATAGACAAGGCTAAGCTATGATATTCTATAAATCAGATGTATTAAATGCATTTTCAACTTATGCTATTTTCAACTTACAATAGGTTTATTGAGATGGAACTCTACTCTAAATCAAAGCTCTTATTATAAGGAGTTGGCTCACACAGTTTGAAACCCAAGAAAGATCCAGAACAGATGTATTATATTTCCAGTCTGATGTGAAAAGCCTGAGGACCAGAGAGGCCAACAGTGTAAGCTCCAGACTAAGCCCAAGTAAAAGGCAGGAGAAGAACAATATTCCAGCTCAAAGACAATCAGGCAGAGACAAGAATACTCCTTTACACCACCTTTTTGTTCAATTCAGGAATTCAACTGACTGGATGAGGCCCACCCACATTGGGAAGAGCAATTTGCTTTGCTAATTTTCCATGAAATCAAGGAATATGGTTGATGGCCCTCACAAAGGAATGTAAAAAAATAGTCTTCCAATTCAAATATGAACCCCATTCAGAAATAATCTTACCAATATACATAGAATGTCTCACCAATCTGGGTACCCTGTGGCCCAGTCAAGTTGACATGAAAAATTGAGCATCACCCATTTGCATCTCCTCAAACCAGACTTAATCTCCAAATAAAGACTACAACTTTACAGTTCTAAATGTAACTATCCTACACATAACTGAAAACACACTAACTCATTCTCCAAAAGAAGAGGTGAAGTTCCCAAGTGATGTTTTCTTTTCTCATTGCTAGCCCATAACTTAAATATATTACATAAAATTAACAATACTCAAATATTAGGATAAGTCAATGCACTTTATGTCACATGATAGAGGAATAAGAAAGGAAGGGAAAACAAAGATATTTGCTTCATAGGTACACAAGCATTCATAAAAATGAAGGAGGAAACACTTATGACAATTACAAACTTTATTTCTGAAACAGGTCCTTTGGTCACAGCTGGTATTTAATGAGTGCCTTCTTCAACTGCCCATTCTATATTCTCATTGCCTTCAGCAATGACCTCAGCTGGTTACAAGTCTTGACCACATGATTCGCCCTAAACCTTCATTCCTGAATGGCCTGGACCATTAGTAAACCTGCCTGAATTGGGTTGTTGTCATTTTCTATAGACCTCAGTCATGTCCTGATGGATAACATTAAGGATGGTAATGCTCAGATGCTCTAAGGAATCTCTTATAGTTCAGACAGACTTTTCCTTATCTCCACTCTGAAACAGTGGTCCAATTCCCCCTTGGTCGTTAGGATACGTCACCCGCCTCAGGATAGTAAGTTCCTTATTCTTCTGTGGACTCAGAGGCATGAGGAATCCAGAGAGGCCAGGGGGAGGTCTTAACTTCCAGTTCAATGAGATCATTGTTGTGTCTTTGTTGGAAGCACTCCTTCCTTTAAAACCAAGGCATCTAGGACAGCAGAGCGCAAGGTCGTGAGAACAGGAAGCAAAACTTTTCACAAGGGATAATGGTGAGCAGAACCACTCCCATTTCCACCTATTGATTTCTGGCCTAGTGAATCCTAGTTAGGAGAAAAATAGCACCATACACTGGGTGCTCATTCAGAGCATATAAAACCTTCTGGAGAAACTGACCCTGGCTCCGCAAGGTATTGTCATCTACTTGGCTGTGTAACCGTGTCTTCAAAAATCCACTACACAACTCATTCAACCAGTGTCTTCAGGACAGCAGGGAACATGGTAAGACAAATGAATTTCACAGGCAGGGGCCCACCACCACACTCTTTTTGCTGTAAACTGGACTTCTTGACCAGAAGCAATGAGGCATAGAGGACGATGTTGGCGATGAAGCACTCTTTAAGCCCACAGGTGGTGGTTTAGGTAGAAGCACTGAAGGCAGGGACGGCAGATCTATTTCCAGATCATCGGTTACAACAAGGACAAAACACTGCTCCTTCCATGATGGAAGCTGTCCAACGTAATGAACCTGCTGTCAGGTGGCTAACTGATCACCTTCAGGAATAGTTTCATCTTGGGCTCAGTGATGGTCTTTGCTGCTGGAAAATTGGTCACTCAACAGTCATCGTAGCCAGGTCAGCCTTGGTCAGTGAAAGTCCCTGTTGCAGAGCCATGCACAGCCTCCAACCCTTCCACATGGCCACCTGGCTCATGAGCCCATTGGGCAATGGCAGGGGTGGCTAGGGGGAGAGGCTGACTGGTAACCCAGAACTGGTCATTTGATCCACTTGATCATTAAGATCTTCCTCCCTGAGGTCACCCTGGGTTGAACATTCACACGATGCAACAATACCGTCACACTTCCTGCCCATTCCTAGACGTCTGACTATATACCTCCTCATTTCTTGTCACTGGTGTTTCAGTCAAGTTCCTGCCAAGTACCTGACTATCCAGCCAAACCATGGTCACAGCTAAGGAATCGGTATATAATCACACCTCTGGTCATTTCCCCTGCGAAGTGCACAACAAGGTGTACTACCTGACGCTCCGGCCGCTGGGAAGATTTCCCTTCACCCCTGTCCTTCAGAGACGTCCTGTGGTACTGCAGCTGCCCTCTCCAGGAAGTGCCTACCTACCATGCAGAGCCACTTAAAACCAGGCCCACGCCTTCTCCTCCTCTGTCGACTGATTATAGGGAACTAACTCCCCACGAGGACATAGGTGCAGGCGGGGAGAAGAACACGGTGCCATAGGGGTAAGAACCATGGGCATTTGGGTCACTTTTCACATAACTTGCTTACACCTCAGGGCCTGCCTGCTCAGACCTGATCTATGGGCCACTGCCATTTGACAATGTGGTGTCACTGCACACACCCAACTTGATGGCTTTGCAGAATCCCATAACGTAGGGATTGTGATGGGCAGCTCAGGTCCCCTGGCATCTTTCTGGCCCATGCTGAAGCATTCAGTCTCTTCTAAGACCAGCAGCTGGTCACAAAAGCATAGCTATTTGAGGACAAAAACTAAGCCTTGTTTCAAAATCCTAAAGGCCTGGCCAGTGATTCACCTGTAGGGTCTACCAAAGGCTCCAAACAGCATCCCTGTGTGCTGGTGACACTTCAGGGACCAAGGGGCCTGCTGGGTCATATGGCAGGTGGCAGAGCAGCTCGCACAGCTGCTTTGGAACTGTTACAGAACCTTCTGTTTTTCTGGGTCCCACTCAAACGAGCAGTTTTTTTCAGGCCACTCAGCAAGTAGCCAGGAACAACACACCCAAATGAGGAATAATATGTCACCTCCAAAATCTAAGGAGGTCCAGTATGAGTCGGACCCAGCCAGCGCTCTACTTCACCTCCTACCGCCTTCTGTCCACTTTGCAGGAGCCACACTCTGTCCCTGCTGAATCTCCAACAGACCAGGGGTGCTCTAGACTCAGGGCCTGGGCACCCCGTCCCTTCTACCCTTGACGTTCTTTGCTCTATGTGCAAGTGGAGCACCCACTATTCTCCTTCATTTCTTTGCTCCAATGCTGTGCTCCTCCTGAGCCCTGCATCCGCAGCCTCCTGTTCTTGAAACCCCAGCTTGGCTTTCATCCCCAGAGATCCACCCCTGACTTTATTTTTCTCCCCAACACTTATCACATTCCAAAGAATTATACAATGGACTCTTTTTTGACTTATTGGCGATATCCACTCCACAGAACAGAAGTGCTGGGAATCCAGATTATTGTTTGTTTTGTTCACTTTGGTGTTCTCAGTGGAGAGTACCTAAATACATTAGGCACTTGATAAATGCTACTGTGATTAATATTCACAGGACCCAAGCTCAATGCAAGAGCCTAAGACAAGAATTAGTGCGTGTAGGGGCTTGGCAAGTAGTGGCAAGGAAATTCTAAATGGTGGGACATGGAATGTTCTTCGGAGAACCTGCCCATCAAATGCTCAGATCCCGCTGATGATTGCTGAGGAGAGAGGAGGCTTAAGGAAGCCAGATCCTCACTTATTTTTTTCAAGAGAAGCCAACAAATTTTTCTATGTAAAACCAAAATTTTATTACTGAAGACTCGACCCTACCTAGGTCAAAGACAGAAGCCAGAACTTACAGAGTAAGTGGCTGAACCAGAAGTTCCTCCAGATATGGCCAAGGAAGTACTTTCCGGCTTCTCTCCATCATAGACAAATTGGCAGCATCAGTACCTGCCCTCCTGGAGAACTTCAGCCTGTTGTGTGAGCCCACATAAGCTCCATGGGGACCCCCAAGACCAGCTCTCCCATCCCAGGAGTAGAGGACCCTCCTGTCCAGGTAGCTTTCCACTGACACTCTGTAGTACAGCCAAAGAAATAGTGGTCCTAGGGATCTGGTTCAAATTTCTGGTTTCACTTACAGGAAATACTTTCTGGCTTCTCTTCATCATATATAAATTGCTAGCATCAGTATCTTGTGGTTTGGTGCCATTATGAAGTAATATAACGGTCACTTGAACACAGCTCTTAGATAATGGATCTGATAACCAAGAAGTGACTAACAGTGTAGGTTGCGACCTCTGGATAAGCGGATGAGTCAGAGCCAGCCAGAGCAGGACCACACGGGATTTCACCTTGCTGCTCAGAAAGGCATGCAACTTAACACATGAATTGTTTCTTTCTTGAATTTTCCACTTAATATTTTTAGACCACAGTTGACTGCAGGTAACTGAAACTGCAGGTTAGGCAGAACTACCGTGCTTACCTCACAGATTGCTTATGAGAATGAAATAAGCACATTTAATGTGCTTAGAATAGTGACTGACATACAGGAAGACCTTAACAAGTATTGAGCATTATTATTTATTACTATTATAATTATATTCAAATCACTTTCATAATATAGCCTCTCATCTCTTTGTTTTGTTTTTTGGTACCAGGGATTGAACTCAGGGGTGCTTAACCACTGAGCCACATCCCCAACTGTATTTTTGTATTTTATTTAGAGGCAGGGTCTCACTGAGTTAGTTGCTTAGCACCTCACTTTTTGCTAAGGCTAGCTTTGAACTCGTGATCCTCCTGCCTCAGCCTGCTGAGCCGCTGGGATTACAGGCATGTGCCACTGCACCTAGCCTATCATCTTCTAATTTTATATCTTCTTGTTTTTAATCTTGTTCTCATAAATGGAGGCATCCAAAAATCTAGATGCCAATATCCCTATATGATTGTCAGTATGAAAATCCTCAGCAAATACTAACAAAATTGTATCCAGCAATATTTTTAAAAAGGGATGTTACATCACAACTACATGGGGTTTATCCTGGAAATATAAAGCTGGTTCTTTTGAAAAAATCAATGAAATTAATATATTAATATACCAAAGAGAGAAAACATATGATTATTTTAGTAGATTCAGGAAAAGCATTTTAAAAACTACAGTATCCATCCATGATTTAAAAAAAACAAAAAAACTCTCTCAGTAAACTAGGAAGAGAAGGGAACTTTCCTAAGCCGTAAAGGGCATCTACCGAAAATTGTTAACAGCATATTTAATGCTCAAAGGTGAACTTTCTTCCCCCTAAGGTTGGAAGCAAAGCAAGGCTGTCTGTGTCCTGCTCTTATTTCTTTTCCTCACATTGGAAGTTGCATTGAAGCAAAGAAACATATAAAAGAAATAAAAGCATCTCTATTTGCAGACAACATGATTATTCACATGAGAAAAGCTAAGAAATCTACAAAAATGCTGCTGAAAATAGGAACTGAGTTTACCAAACTGCAGGATAGGAAGTCAGTATTTTAAAACATCCATCTTATTTTAATAGTAGCAATGAGCAACTAGAAATTGAAGCTGAATAAACAGTATCATTTATAATAGCACCCAAATAATGACACGCTTAGGTATAAAATTAACAAAACATTGGAAGACCTGTATGCTGAAAACTAAAACCCACTCATAAGAGATTGAAAAAGACCAAAATAAGTGGAAAGAGATGTTATGTTCGTGGGTGAGAACACCCACTATTATCAACATGGCAATCCCCCAGCCCCTCCTCCCCAGCGTGACTCAACAGAATAATGGTAAAAATCCTAGCAGGCTTTTTGGAATCAGATTCTTAAAATCTCTATACAAAGGCAAAGCAACTAAATAACCAACATAGGAGAATTCACACTGCCTGATTTCAAGACTTGCTAATAAAGCTACAATAATCAAGACATGGTGGTATTGGCAGAAGACACATACATCCATGGAATAGAATGAGCAATCTGGAAATAGACCTATTCAAATATGGCCAACTGATTTCTGGCATGGTGTCAAAAGCAAGTTACTGAGGAGGGTTCTTTCATGATGCTAAAAAAAACTAGATGTTTATATGCAGAATAAAATGGATCCCAACCTATACCCCTCACACTGTACAAAAATTAATTCCAAATGTATTACAGACCTAAGCATGAAATATAAAATAATAAACTTTTAGAGGAACATCTTCATGATCTGAAGTTAGGCGAAGTCCTTAGAAATGTCCACGAGACCATGGTCTATAAAGGGAAAAACTGATAAGAGGAATTTCATCAAAACCAAGACTCTTACTCTGTGAAAGCCATTGCTAGAAGAAGGAAAAGATAAACCAGAGACTTGGGAAAAATACTTGTAAATCATACATTTAATAATTTACTTGGATCCAAGATATAAAAAATAACTTTCAAAATCAACAATAAGAATACAAAAAAAATGGGAAGAATTTTAAGCAGATACTTCATCATAGATGATGTAACTATTCAGAAAAAAAAATAAGCACATGAAAATACACCCAGCATTATCAGTCACCATCAGAGGTATGCAAATTAGAACCACCCGAGACACTAATACATACTGCTGTAGTTTGGATACTGACTGTCTCCCAAAGACTTCTATGGTAAAGGCTTAGGTCCCAGGGTGATGGCATTGAGGTGTAGTGGAACCTTTGAGAGGGAGAGCCAGGTGAGAGGTCCCTAGATCATGGGGAGGTCCCTCTGGAGGGAATTGTGGCTCCTTTTTTATTTTCTCTTTGCTTTCTGGCTCTGATATTTGGACTCACTTCAAGCCTAGAGCAATCGGCCTCACCAATCATAGACTGGAATCTCCAAAACATAGCCAAAATGACACTTTACTCTTTGTAATTAACTTTGTAACTTAGTATCTCAGGTACTTTGTTATAGTGTTGGAAAGCTGATTAACACACATTGAAATAGCTAACATCTAAAAACAAAACCCAACCATAGCAAGTATTGACAAGAAGGCAGAGCAACTGCAACTCTCATACACTGCCAATAGGAATCAAAAACAACAACGGTAGCACCACTTTGGAAAACAGTTTGGCATGTGCTCACCGTATGACACAATTGACCTAGGCATTTACCCAAGAAAAATAAAATAGATCCACCAAAACCTGTCTGTCAATGTTTATGGTGATGCTATTCATAATTACCAGAAACTGGAAAGAACTCAAATGTCTTTCAACTGGTGAATGGGTAAACAAAGAAATCTGCATGTCAGACTATAACTCAGCAATTAAAAATAAGGAGCTATTGATTCATACGACTTACACAAATTTCAAATGAATGATGCTAAGTGAAGAAGGTAAGTTGATCAAAAGACTAATTTCCACATGATATTCTAAGAGACAAAACTACAGGGATGGACAGTGATAAGTGGTCATCGGAGACCAGGGGATGAGGTGAGGTGATAGGGTTTGACCATAATAAGGGAGCAAGAAGGGGTGGGGGTGGATGGGACGAGAACTCTGATATCCTAAATGTGGGGGTCAAAATTTGCAGAACTGTATACTACCCTCACTCCCCAATTTTTTGATATATTTAGATTTAAGAGAAATTTAAAACTTAAATAATAATATTAACTGAACTTCACTTAAAATTCTAGTTAATTTAATTTTTTTTAAAAAAAATTTTGGGGGGGTAGCAGGGATTGAACTCAGGGGCCCTCGACCACTAAGCCACATCCTCAGCCCTATTTTGTATTTTATTTAGAGAGAGAGTCTCACTGAGTTGCTTTGTGCCTCACTTTTGCTGAGGCTGGCTTTGAACTTTCGGTCCTCTAGCCTCAGCCTCCTAAGTCACTGGGATGACAGCACACCCAGCTTTCAGTTCATTTTATGTCACTTATTCTTTTTATGGGGGCATCCGACTCTCTGTACACTTCATCCCTTCTGTGTCACCAATGCCTAAACACCCCATGGCTTTTCTACCTCTATTCCTCTGCTCATGATATCCCCTCTATGGAAATGCCTCCCTCAACACCTCTCCTAATCAATCACTGAAGAACTCCAAGGCAACATCCAAATCCTGACTCAAATAACAGTTGTTTGATGTCATCTTTCCTGACCTCCTGGCTTTTACCCTATGGCTCTGCTCTCAAGAGCTTAGAGTCCAAGAAAGTTAGATTTCAGTCTAGTTTCTGCCATTAGCTTCATGATCTGGGGCAAGCCACTTGTTCTCTCTCTCTGTGCCTCTATTTCCATCTGTAAAATGGGAATAAACAAGTATATCTCATAGGATTGTTGGAATAATGGAGATAAAACAGAAGGGCACCACACACAGAGCAGCAGATGATGAACATGAAGACGTGGAGGTGGTTGATGGTGGGGATGATGGTGATGGTGATCGTGACGGTGATAAGAGTTCTTCTGTTAATGTCAGTTTCCCTGCTTAATTGGATGATATTTTACAGAGATGACCCTCCCTTGGTGGGCCTGATTGGGGGCACCAACTACATATCAGTGATGCACACACAAGGAAAGTTTCGCTCCTACACTGGTAAGTGTCTTTCTCCCATGCTTTTCAAGATTTTAGTTTAAGAGAGGTAAGAAATGAGAAGGTTAGAGGTATAAGGTGGGCAGACATGCCAAGGCGTGCAACTACGGTGAAGCATCTGGTGCAACAAGGAGCCCTTGGAAGATGTTAATCAGGCAAGGGACAGGACTGGTCTTGCCTTGTGGGAAGAAGGCCTTTCCATGTTGTGGAGCGAGCGTTAAGGTGAGGACACCAGTCAGGGTTCACATCAATCATTCAGATGAGTGAGAATCTTGGACTGAGGAATTAATAGTGAAGATACACCGAGATAGAAAAAAAAATTAAGGCATATATTAGTAAGAGATTTGGTGGAATTTGAAGATGGTTGACTATTAATCATTAAAAATATAGGAGAACAATGTAAAGAGGAAGCTTTCTAAAATGAAAACCAGGCTTAAACTACTGGTGCATATTATTACCAGGAAAATACACAGGAGAAAGGTCAAGATCTCATTATTAGGTGAAGACAAATACTTAACATGGGATTTGATACATAGACATCATTATGTAAAAATTGACCACTGGCCTCGAGATCTACTATCAAGTTGTGGTGGAGAGTATGACTGAGACCATTTGTGTTCAAATCTCAATTTACCACTTTCCCACCAATGAGCTATCTGGCAAGTTTCTTCCTCTCTGTGTGCCTTGAAATAGGGAGATGACCCTGGATTGTCTAGTATGTCTGGTGTAATCACAAGTGGAAGTGGAAGAGGTCATGGGTGAGTAGAGCCAGAGAGATGCAGCATTGCTGGCTTGACAAAGGGATGAAGGACCCAGGAGCCAAGGAACATGGTGGCCTCCCGAAGCTGGAAAGGCAACGGAATGGATTATCTTCTGGTCCCTCTAGAAAAGACGGCAGCCCTGCTGACACCTTGATTGTATAAGACCCACATTGGACTTCCGGCCCCCAGAACTATTAGATAGGTAAGTATACCTTGCCATTCACGACTCGGTTTCAGTGAGTTGTTATAGCAGCCATGGAAAACTAATACATAAGGGTTAATAAATACAAAATGCTAAAAATCATGCTGGGCCCTGCGTGAAAGAGGTCAACCACCTATCCTTACCCTAGAGTGATGACGACATTGGTGATTGCCTTCTGTTTTCCGTCCCTTGTTCTTCTTTATTTCTGTATCAGCTTTTGCAGCATCCACAGCTGAGTCTCCAAAACCGACAACTGGACATTAGAGATTCCAAATGAAAAATAAAGACTTTCTGGCCCCAAGGAGATCATAGTCCGTAGCCAAAGCCACACTTGCCCACAGGTAATTGTGTGACAAAATGCTGAATTCTGATGGAGAGGTCTAAGGGCTTTGATTTCTGGTGTGCCTGCATCATACTTCCCCAGAGCTGCCGTGAAGGAAGGTGTGTGGGCTGAGTCAGGATTATTCCTCCTTGGTTTACCCAAAATGTGCAGCAAAAGAAAATACCTGTGCTTTCCTGACAGAGGTTTCTCACAGAAGTTTAGTGCCCTGTGGGAGAGCTGAAATCAAAACTCAGTGCCAACCTTAAACTTATGCCAACAAGTGCATTTAGGAGGGTCAGGAAAGATGAAGGGGCAAACTGGGTTAGGTGCCCGGAGATCTGCACTGGACACTTTCAAATATTTATACTTAAGCTCTGTTGCACTGTCTTATCCCTCAAATGGAGTATAATAAATAAGTAAAAAAATAAAATAAAATTCATGCATCTTGCAAGCTAACAGCAGTGTAGACAATAAATATTTAGAAGGAAAACAGATCAGGTGGGACTAAAATGTCACTGGTGTTTTACAGGGTCCTGAGCTACCTGTGTGGGGGCAAGATTTGGGGAGTGCACATGCGCACACCTACACACGCCCATATTCCTTCCCTTCCATGCGTGCACCTTCCATACCTCTGCCATCTGCAGCCTGTAGGGAGAGAAGGCAAATCACACAATGAAAGATGCCTTCCACTACTGATGCTTCTGCCTTCTTTCCACCACCAATTGGTCATGCTGGGTGCTGTGTTGGTGCCAAAGATAAAACAGAGAAACACAGCGCTGTCTGTCTGCAGGAGCTCCCCAAGAGCAGAAAAACAAAAGAAAGTCAGTGACCACAGCACCAAGAGAGCAGGGCTGGAATAGCAGCGAGCTCAGGATTCCAGCAGCTCAGGCTGAAGAGGCATCGTACCTGGGAGAGGGTCAGAGTAGCTCCCCCAGGAGGTGAGCTTTGGCCAATCCATGAAGGATGAGAGAGGTTGGGTCACTAGCAATATAGCCACTCACAAGCAGAGGGGCATGTACTCCAAAGAAAACCAAGGTCAGCCGCTGATCCCCTTTCCAACCCCAAGTTCCACTCATTAACACCTTCTCATAATAATTTTGTAGCCCACACTACACACAGCTAGCCCAGATCATAATCCTAGTGCTCAGTGTGGGCGAACACATAAGCACATAAACCTCAGCAGGCTGTGCTGATGGCTGTCACAGTGCGTGCGGCTGGGAGACAGAGGAGAGAGACGGCCTTTGGAGGTGAGCCAATCTGAGTAAGAATCCTAGCTCTGCCACTAGTTAGTACTGACATCTCATACAAGCCGTTTCCGCTTCCTGTTTTAAAAAGGGAAACATAGAAGTCTTGTGAGAAGAAAGCACAATGTATATAGACATACATTTTATAGGAAGTCTTATGAAAATTCAGCAAATGTTGATTGACAACACCGATGGGCCCACTGAGGGTCTAGAGTTCTGTGGTGGGGAGAAGACGAGATCCTTGTCCTGATTTATGCCCCCAAGGTGTCTTTAGTGAACCCACCATGGAAGGTTTATAAGACTCCATCCTCCACCCACTTTCCACAGTCCCCACAGGACACTGAGTGGCTGTGGTGACCAGTCACCGCCTTCTCCATCCTTTGGCGAAATCTGTGAGAGTGGTCCTGACTTTCCCGGGGCGTGGTCATAGTTGACTGACCCTCCTGAGAGAGCATTTCCCGGTTGGCTCTGGTCCCGGTTCCGTTCCTGACTGTCACGGGGAGTGAGAGATGTCATGCAAATAATGTTTTCATGGTGGAAAGAGCTAGGAGGAATACACAGAAAGCCAAAGCCTCTCCCCCTATGGGAAGAAGGATAAAAAAGCAAAGAGTCACACAGCTAGAGTTTGACTGGAGGTTTGGTTAGAAGTCTGAGAATCAGTATTAAAGAAAAAAAAAGAGGGGCAGGGGGTTGGAGATAACTATGAAGTTTGGGGTATACTCAAAGTGATAGGAGTGGTACAGCAGGATTTTAAGAAATATTGCCAAGGTCTGTGAATTGGATTTCCTGTAGATTCCAGGAGAGGTTGAAATGGCTTTTAAGAAATGTTAGTTGTTAAACTGTATTTCATTCTTGTGATACTAAGCAAAGACTTGGCCATGGGCGCCCCAGTCATCTCTGAGTAATACGTCTTAAGGGAATTAGTACCTAAAAAAGCAATAATCAAAAAAATGGTGTACAGTACAATTTACTTCATATGAATTACTAACATTTATTGCAAGCTTTTAGGTAGTTTTGAAGACCTTGGGCTCCAGAACTATATTGCCTGGGTCCCAGTGCTTACTAGCTAGGTAATCCCTGAAAATCATTTAATTTCTTTGAGCCTCCATCTCATCATTCAGTGAGGGGATAATAAGAACACCTGCCACATAGAGTCAGAATGCAGAATACATGAGATGACACATGCAAAGCTCCTAGCCCAGGCCCTGATACAGAGGAAGCACTTAGCACAGGTTAGTTTTTATTATTGGTATCTGATTGTCATCATACTACCACAGTCTCCGTAAACACAGGACCCTATAACTTTCTTCAGTTTCTTGCTCACTGACGGAGCCCCAGCTTTGTCCCCTATGACAGCATCAACTGTCCTTTTAGACCTACTTCCAACCTCATTTTCTTCCCCCAAGCACCTTATCAATATTTTCTAAACCACATCATCAGGATCGATCCTTCCCGGCAGACATTATTCATCTTGCTTCTCCAACAGAAAAACTGGAAACTCCTTTAATGGCATGAGAATCATACTTTCGAGGCTCCTCCCCCAGCCCCAAGCCGTGGAATGTTCTTTGGTTGAGTAGCATGAACACAGCTGGGTGAATCACCTTGTCGACATTTAGCTTTCATGTTAGTATCCGTCTCACTGATGACTCCAGCTCATCCTTATCTATCCTAAGGTCAAACCCCAAGAAATGAGCAGAATCTACCATCCAGAAAGTTCTAAGATGCCACGACAGTGAGTGCGTGCTTACATCTGTAGCCACAGTTCATCCAAAATGCCCTGAGCTTCCTAGACAGACAGGCTTTCAGAGAAACACAGACAGTTCATGCATTAGAAAAAGCAGAGTTAGAAGGTAGAAAATGTGTCCTTAACATCTCTTCTACCACCTCCCGTTTGTCCACCTCCGAGCCTTTCTTTCATTAGCTCCAAGATGGATCTGATAGAAAATGCCTGCCGTGCCGTCTTATTGGCCAGACAAGAAGATGTAGCGTGTGGGGAAGTTCTTTGAAATGGTAAACAGGCCACTTTAACCAATAGGTGGTTCCTATTACCACATTTAGGAATCTGCCAAAGAGAAAACCTTTAGAGAAAGAGGCCCAGGCCTTAGACCTTGCAGCCCAGGTTCAGCCTAATTAACATTCACCCAGAGAGACCCAAGGAATCCAAAGGATAAGATGTCAGGGAAGCTGGTGGGTGAGGAGAAAGAAAATTCTAATCATTTGCTAATAACCAAGGGCCCCTGCTTAAGAACACACAAGCAGATGATGAAGCACGGTGACCTGGGACCAGCTGGGGCGACTTGGGAACAAAAGCAGTTAACAAGGCTGCCTTCAGCTCTGTAGCTCACCAGGGCTTGCTCGGACCTGGGGCTGCTGGAACAAAAGACCTGGGGTCCTGCTTTGAGACCCAGCCTCACTGTCAAATGTCAGCTCATCAATACCAAGGGGGCAGAAAGGAGCCTAAGGCTTAGGGCCTCGGTTTCTTTGTTTTTTAATTCATCAGTCTTTTGTTCACTCATGGAAGCAGTCAAGAAATCTCTTCTGCCATCCTTTCAAGATCTGACTCTCCCACATATGCACACATTGGTGAAAATAAAATCTGTGCTTCTGGCACATTGCCGTGGTCACATGGTCAAGTGGGTCTTTGAAGGGATGCTGCTTTTTTTTTTTTTTAACAAGTATTGATCGAGTGACTGCTATTCATTCAACAAACATGTCATGAGTGCCACTGAACCTTTGGTCCTGTGCTTGGTGTTAGGGATACAAAGATAAATAGAATCCAGACCTCAAAAAGTTCAATGAGGGAGGTCAGAGATCAAGATCAGTTAACACAGTGGCCTGGTAGAAAAGCTAATGGCATCTGGGATGAGGGAGGAGAAAGAGAACAATTCTCTGGGGCAGAAATCGGGGAAGGTTTTTATCTCGTGGCGGTATTTGAGGGATGGACAATTTGGGAATACATTCCTCTGCCTGGTTTCTCCATCGTCAGAGCAAACGAGTGTAGCACGTACGCTTCTCAGCGCAAGCAAACGACGTCACCCACGGGCCACGCGATGCTCTGCGATGGAGATCCTCTGGTAGCTCTATTTTGCCAGTGTTCCAGAGCAGGAGGGCCAGAGCAAGTGCTGAAACGGGTTGAGGCAGGGAGAGGCCAAGACACGAGCAACTTATTTCACAAAGCTTGATTGTGGCTTTTTGGAATGGGGGGACAAGGGCAGAGCTGGAATTTGGAAGTGGGGGCCCTGATCCTTGGTGACCCTGTGCACGCGCTGCAGACCTGCCCTCGGGTGCACTTTTGTGGCTCTGAGGGCGGGATTTGGACTTTAGATAATAATTGCATGGATTTGCTTAGTAAACACAGGGTAACCATCGGATGATTACATGTTCTTACAGAGATGGGGCTCAGTCATTGCCTTCAGTGGCCCCAGAGTATTATTTAACACACATTCTGGTTTATAAGACAAAAATAATGATGAATTTGCTTGGTAATTACACAGCACTTCCCCCACGATGTATCCTGCCAGCGGCTGATACTCATCCCCTTATTAGGGGCTAAACTGTTGCTCTGGTAAATAAGAAGTTCTTCTGATCACCGATCTCTAGGCACATAGAGCGTTATTAAAACACCATCAGGGACACCATTTCTATGCCAGGAGCCATAGAAAGGAACCAATTCTGACCCACACCTCTGCTCACTGTGAGCTCCCCCTCCTTGATGAGACTCAGCAGAAGAATCGAGCCCCGCCCTGACGTGGGTAACGGAAGGAGAGTCGTGCTGGTCGCAATATGAGGATGGTTCTTTAAATCATCCAAACGGTTGGGCCCAGTTTAGGAAGAGCCCCAGCTCTGGCGCCACGACCCTGTGGTGGGCTGGGTCGGCATATGGACTGCCAGGGCAAACCGCAGCCTTGTGATAGGTCTCTCTGGCAGAATCCTCAAGAATCCTCAAGGATGGAGCCTGAGAGTCTTATGGAGGGCATGGAGCTTTGGGGGAGAGGGGTACCCTGGCTCTTGGGCCATTTGGGATACACCTGGAGGAGGAACGCACACACGTCCATCAAATAGCAAACTAGGGAAAGGCGAGCCCAGAACCAGCCCGTTTGTCCTTGACAAGGAGCCTCGGGAAAGCTGCCTGACATATTCAGTCTGGAAGGCAGTAATTTGGGGGGAAGGGGCATGGCTCAGTTCAAACTGCCCTTGGCTCAGCCACTGGCATCAGAAGATATCAATTCTTTGTAATCAATAGGGGCCCTGAAGAGTCTGGTCAACCATTATGGTTTGCTCCAGGGAGTGGGCCTCATTACCGGTCCATTCCATTCCAACCCTCCCCACTGCTGGACAGAACAACCCAACACCAAACACAGACTCGGTTCCAAATCCCACTGCCAAGGCAAGTGGCCAGTTCCAGTGGCCTGTTTCTTCTGTAATGAACTCCAGGACTCTGACTTTGGCTTTGGAAGTGGCTTGAGTTACCATGGAAGCCCACGGGGAGTCTCTGGGGAAAGTCAAGGGTTCAAGTCAGAAGACCTGGTCAAATCCTAGCCCCTCCCTGACTACGTGATCTTTGGCCTCACCTCTCTGAACTTGTTTCTTCATTTGCAAACCAATCTGAAGTACAACACATTCCATTAGGCCAGAAGTCACCTCTGTTTTATCTGTCACTAAAGTCCCTGCACCCAGACCAATGCCTGCTGCCTACTAAATCTATAATCAGCATTTTAAATAGCTTAGCATAGGAGAAATGCATCACACACTTAACTTTCATGAAAGTTAAATTCATTTGCACTCAGAAAAAAAGAAAGAGAGAGAGAGAAAAAACAAAATAACAATATAAAATAACTACTTAAATAGTACAGAAGATTTTTCTGGCCAGTCCACTCAATGCATCTGTGCCCCCCGAGTAATACTAAAAGCAAAGATGTGGAGCTGCTCTTCTCTACCTTCCTGGCTGTGAGACTATTGCTGTATCAAATGCACAAATCACTGCACTGTGTATACTCTCACTAAATAATATGTAATATGTTTTGATATCCACTCCTCACAATTTGCAAATATAACTCATTTGCTTATGTGTTTTTTTAAAATAAACTTTTATTCACTTTTTTTGATGGGGGAAAGAGACAACCTTAATGTTGTCTTATCATCGAATCATAAATTTGAACCTATGGGATATGCCACCTTAGCTATTGCACCCACTAAAACACAATTTAAAATGAAGTGATCTCCCTTCCGTTCCCTCTGTTTGGTCCTGAAAGTACAGAGCTCCTGGCAAGAGCCTTGCATGTTTCCATATCAGAACCAGAGAGAAAACATGGAAAAGACAGTACTTTACTCTTTGCTGAGTTAATGTTGCTCTAAGGGTGACGGAGTCCTGTCATTTTCCTGGTATGTGGAAAAGAAATGTGTTTATTTCTAGGTTTTAGAGAACTCCCTGGATACAAGTATAACTTTGAAAATTCCACTTTATGGATGATTTGTAGGAATTCCCAAGGAAATTTTTGCCTTGGACTTCACCTTGAGAAGCTTGCCCTGTGGTCGTTGAAAGCATTGTGAATGAGAAGCACTAGTCAAAAATAGCTGTCATCCTGCTCCACCTGTCCACCTGTCCCTTGGGTTCAGCCACTCAGTTTGGTCAAGGTCAAGAGACTTCATTACAACCCAGACCTCTTGGGTCCCCCCTTGAATGCCACATCTGCGTTACAGTTCAACCCAGTGAAAACTTGAGGAGGTTTTAGGAACTCAGCAATGCACTAGCCTCACAGTATGGTGTAAGGGAGATAATAAGGCCCAGCACGGGCCACCAATAGTTCCAGGGTTTACACAAACCCAATAAGCATCGAGCTATCCCAAACGCATGGTGAATCTTGGCATCCTACATGAGCTGGAGACTGAGGAGCTTGAGTGAAGGGGCACTCACACACAGTTGGAATCAGCCCCTGTCCTTACCACTGAGACTCATTTTGTCCCTGTCCTAAACCACCATTAACTTCTGGAACTTTTTTTTTAACCCCAATTCAAAGATGACTTGTGTCCATATTTTTTTCACTGGGTTTCAAAGGAGGGAAGAAAATGCAGTGTAATTCCCACCCATATCCCACCTCATGGCACAGCAAGACCCTCGAGACACAGTGGTGAGAGGCAGCAGCTACATACAATCTCACGTGCAGCTATAAAGTGTTAGGAAAATGAGAGAGGGGATCGTGGGCCAGAATTACCAGGAGAGCCTCCATGAGAAGGTCAGCGCTACAGAAAGGCCTAAGAATGAGTCTGACCCTGAGAAGCAGGCGATGGGTTCTGCCTGTTGGTTTTGCCCTGTCTCGTACCCAACAACTTTGTTCTTATAATAGGATCCTGATTTCCTTCTAGCCTCAAGAGGGAGGAGGAGACCCAGGCCCAGAAAATAATAGAATCCCATCCCCTTGACTCCAATAGGAGTACATGTGTGAGCATGTACGTGTTCCAAGATGGTAGCCCCCCTGCAGGACTAAGGGTAAGAAGCAACCTCCTTCCAAAGAAAAAGATGTAAGCCTAGAGCTACTAAGACCAGCCCCTCCTGTACCTACCTGAGACTGGAGAGGATGTAGAAGGAAATAGAGTCTAGACATGGAAAAATAGTCTAACACCAGGTCCTGGAAAAATTATTTGGTCTCCTGAATCCAGCTCTACCTACCTTAAAGTTAAAAGACCTTGGATTTGAAGTCACCTTACTCAATAATTTTTTATATAATAATTTTTCCCTTAAAGCCAGTTGGAGTTGGGCTTCTCTCCTTGGCAGTGGGAAGAGTCCTAACAAATTAGATGGTCATTTAAGAGAGGCAGGAGCAGCTGAACAGGGATGGAAAATAGGCAAAGATATTGGGGCCTGCACTTAAACTTCTGAAGACCAAAATTCAGAGCTGAAGGTGGGGAAATGGATGCCTAGACCCAAAGGCATCTCCTGAACTGGCTGGTCCACTTGCCATTCTCCTCGTTCAGGGAAACCCCTCCACAGGCCAGATGCTGCACATCTGTGGTGAGCACTGTTCCTTTTAAGAATCGTGCAGATTCTTCTCTGGGCAAGCCACACATTCTCCTTAACTGTGCTCCTTCAGAGGAGTTTCAGCTCACAGACTGCTCTGGGGCACGTCTTTCAGGGAATCTGATCCATCCTCTCCTTCAGCTGGCTGTGGGGAATGCACACCTGTGTCCCAGGATGACTTCAGAGAGAGGGAAACAAAAGATGGCCTTGGGCCCCAGCTGCCTAGACAGACACTCCAGCTGCGGGATGACACAAGCCCAGCCCTGCCTGGTGGGCAGTCGGACGTGGGGTCGTTCCTGTTCAGCTCCTGGGAACCCCCGCAGAGGGCTTTTCCCCTGAGTCCTGTCCAAACAGACAGCTCGGGTTGGGGGAGTTGGACATCTGGGCTTGATTTGATCCCCCTCTTCTCCTCCTCTCAGCGGTCCACGCACTGCATTCTTCAGCTGTGGCAGAATGCAAGTTGCTCCAAGATGGTTTGATGGCAGGGGCCCAACAGGGACAGAGGTGCAGTCACATCGTGTCCACATGTGACCAATGAGGATTCTGCTCTCTGTGCTTCATGACACAGAGGAAAAATAGAGATGAAAGGAAACTACAGACTTCACCTCCATCCCACTCACAGGGCTGATACCCCCTAGCGAGTAGGAGATGGCACATGTGAATCTCTGGTCCTCCCGGGGTCTCCGTTCCTGCCACAGGAACAAGCAATACCAGAAGGTCAGTGACATAACGTACCAAAGGCTGGTTTCTTGCCTGGTGTCTCAGTGTGACATGAATTCCGAGGTTCTCCTTGGTGGCTGTCCTTTAAGCAGTGATTCAAGGGTCCGGATCTTCCATGTCTGATAGTGTCCTGTTGAACAGCATGGAAGTGAATGAGAGCTGCCACCCAGAAGCAGACCCAGAGACAGAGATTGGCACACAGGACACTGATTTGAGATTGTTCTTGGGAATCATAGATATGGGATGGAGGCAAGCGTACAAGATTGGGTCAAGGGGAGAAGTGGAGCTGAGATGCCGTACCATCTCTACCCACTCCCACCACCAAGGTAGTGATGCTGTCAGATCCTGTGTCAATCATTCTTTGGAGACAGAGGAGGACATTCCAGCAGCACTCACAGCAGATGAGGAAATAAGTTCATTGCTAAAGGTAGACCTGGGGGGTCATCACAGCCTCTATCACCAAGGGAATGGAGCAGAGGCTGGTAAACTTGTAATGACTAGTTTAGGCTTTGCAGGTTATACCATCTCAGCCAAGGCTATTCATCTCTGCTGTGGCAGCCTGAGAGGCACGACCTGAGCAAGGGAGCAAGATTACATTCCAATAAAACTTTATTTACAAAAATAGGCAGCGGGCCACAATTTGCTGACCCCTGGATTAGAGGGTCACAGAAACAAGACTAGAAGTGATTTTGATCATTCCTGTCCACATTCCACTAGGCAGATTCCAGTCACAGGGCCCCAATTTTATGGTGAAAGACAAGAAATGAAACATTTCTGTGAGTCTTGAGAGAAAATAAATGGAATTTGTGAGCATCCATGCACTCTGCCACCTACAGCCCCAGGTAGTCGATCTCATGTCCTTCTGGTTTCTCAGTGCCCCCATCTCTAAACAGATCAGTAGTGCCTACTTTGTGTGGTTTTCACAAGGAGGAAAGTGCTGCAATATATTTCAGCACTTAGCAGCCAGCGCGTGGTAAGCTCTCAATAAACAGCAAAGACTGCCAGTGTTTCAGTAAGAATGACTCTTTGCTTTTTACTGCCTATGCAAGTGGCAGCCTCTCCCAACCTTGATTACAGCCTCTCTAAGAATTTGGATAATCAGATGCCCCCCCCCAGCACGTGGGCTTGGCATGCATAAAGGCTTCCGTGACACTTATAATTAAAAATAAATACAAAATCAGAGTGATACTTAACCTGACAGGGCTGTTGGGAGAATCAGGTTGATGGCAATGAACATGGGTTGAGGCGGTGCCTCAGGTCCCAGGGAGACAAGCACAGATAAGATATTGTGTCAGTTATCTACTGTCCCAGAGCTTAGTGACTTAGTAAAACCACAATTTTACTTTCCACAGCTCTGTGGGTGGGCCAGGTGACTCTTCTGCTCACCTGGTCTCATGCAAACAGCTGCACTTACCTGGTGGCCAAGGAGTGGGCTCATCTGGGACAGCTGGCCAGGCTGCGTTCCATGGGAGCAAGTCCCAGGGCACAAACACCTCCTGAGCCTCTGAGTGTATCATGATTGTCGATATCCCACTGGCCAGAGCATGTCGCATGGCCAAGTTCGGAGTCAACATGAAAGGACACACAAGGACACAAATATGTAGAGGAGGATCCATGTAGAGACAGCCCTGTGACAATTTACCATAAGTACCTCATATTTCCTGAAAAAAAGCTGCTCTGAACTCTTCACCTTGCCCCCACCAAAGTGACCACTCTCCGTGGGCCCCCTCTCTCCTAAGGAGGCATTTACAGGACTGCCTGGTGCTTACCCACAGTACATCTGTCTAACTTCCCACTCAGCGTCAGACATCAATGGACCCACCTGACGTCATTAGATCATTCCTGTCCACACCCATTGGCTCGAATCCAGTCACATGGCCACAATTCAACTGCAAAGAAAGCTGGGAAATATAACTCTCCTGCAAGTCCCAGAATTCAAAGAGACCCTTCATGTCATTTCTGTCCCTCACACTCTGAGAAGGTCACAACGGCTTCTACTCTGCCCTTTAGCATGATTTGGCTGGGACTGTAGTGATGATGGAAAATGGTGGAGTCCGTGGGCTACTGACCAGGCCTGGCACAGAATGGGCCAAGAGCAGCCAGATACAGCAAGGTCCCAAAGTCCTCGTCATGAGCCCCTCAAATGGACACGGGGTGCTATAGTCCTCTAGAGCACAGTTCCACTTATCCTCTGACGGGACGATATAGAGAGAAAATTGTCTTGTTTTCTAGCAAGGTACAATTGTGGCTTGATCTTCTTCATTGCCAGGAGTCAACTAGGATTTATCTCCCCTCACCACACAGAAGCGGAGGCCACATTTCTTGTTCCTTGGGTGTGACCATTAAGTCTCCAGGAAGTGAGGCCCATGGGCTCCCCCCTGGCCCATGCCCTCCCTCTCCAGTCTCCCCTTAAGCCCTTCCCTAGATGTACCTCTGCTTTTTTCTGGACATGTCCATCCTCTTTATGGAATGGGGAGGAGAAAGGTTCTCACGTGGTGATAGAATTGAAATCTATAAAGACCTTTAAGAGGTCGTCATAGGACTGATAATACTCAGGCCAGTAAAACTCAGGGGACAGACAGGAGACGTTGAATTGGTAGCATCCACAGGACTTGGGTGATATGGGGCTCCTGATCCATTTCCTTGACCCACTACCCAAAGCCAGCTCCATAATTTAAATGGTCCAGTGCAAAACGAAAAGGTAGAACTTCTTGTTAAAGATCAGAGGGGAAATGACACTAAAGGTATTAAAATGTAAGTCTTTTCCTTTCTTCCAGTTTCCTCTGAGATCTTTCCTGTATTTATTTGATAATGTCATTCTAAGTAAAGAAAATTTTAAATTATCATTGTAAATTTTGCCATTCATCGTTACATTGTGCAGTGTTAGTTTGAAAATGCAAAAATAAGAGAATTTAGCTCATATGCATAATCGCCAGGATTATGGCATTCGTATTTCCTAGCTCTTCTATGCATATATTTTTCAATCATACCAGAACAATAGAAATGGAGCACAAAACTAACTCCATTGTTTCTACTTCATTTCTTTACACACACATACACACACACACACACACACACACACACACACACATCTACCAAGGCTCTCAATCTTTGCTTAGTAATGAATAAAGAAGGAATGTAAGGAAAAGAACCTATGAATTGCCCTTTGTTTCTCTTCTATACTTTCATGTTCAGCTCAAAGATCAAATTGGTAAGAATTTCAAGATGGCCACAGGAGAACATTAAGCCAAATGTAAGGCTCTGCACATGCTCATGAAGCAGAAATAGTTATTTACATTTTCATTCGACATGTGTTCCAAGTGATATCTTCTACAGAGATGCAGCCACATCAATATTTATACCAGCACAATTCACAATAGCTAAGCTAGGGAGCAGACCTAGGTACCCTTCAACAGGTGGATGGATAAAGAAATTGCGGTGTATGTACACAGTGGAATATTACTCAGCCATTTAAAATAATGACTTTATGACTTTTGCCAGTAAATAGAGGAGTCTAGAGACTATTACACTAAGTGAAATAAGCCAGTCACCAAAAACGAAATGTTGAATATTTTCACTGATATGCAGAAGCTAATCACAATAAGGAGGAAGGGGAGAATAGAAGTTCAGGGATTAGACAATGAGAAATGAAGGGAAGTGAGGAGGAATACAAAAATGAAGGAGAGTGGAATGAATCTGACATAACTGTCCTAGGTACCTATGTGAATCCACAGTGAATCCCACCATCATGTATGTGCACAAAAATGGAGTCCTAGTTAGAATAAGATATATTCCAGACTTTTATAAAATTACATGAAAATGGATTCTATTGTCATATATACCTAAAAAGAACCAATAAAATTTTTTTAAATAATAAATGTGTTGCTAGGTTATTACTTTTAAAAGGTAACATGTAAAACAGGTAAGTCACTTGCTGCCAGACGCCTACTTAACATTTTGATGTGCTCCATTCCATCTGTGAGTTTCTGTGCACTTCTTTCAAAAATTGTATCTATTTTTACCTTTTGTTGCCTGTGTTTTTTTTTGTCCTAGCCAATAAATCACTACCAGATCCAAAAAGGAAAAAAAGTGATGTTTTGATCAACCTACAACCATGAGACATTCTCATGGTTCCACCGCCCACCTCTTGCTAGAGGGATACACCCGGTGCTTGTGTTGGACTCCTCTTGTCCCCACCACCCACCCTCCCCTCTATCACACCAAATCTACCGCCAAGTCCCATTGATTCGTACCTCCAACACAGTTCCCCAGGCTGCTCATTTTTATTTATCTCCACGAGCCCTGTGGAGGCCACCATCAACTCTTGTGTAGACAATTATAAGAACCTCTTAATTGTTCGATTTCCCCTTTTCCCCACAGGGATCCATTCTCCACATGCTTCTCAGGATTATCACACCAAAACGTAAGCTGACTCCCTTACATCCTTGCGATCAAAATCCCTTCATAAATCCCCAGCAACTTGGGAGGCTGAGTCAAGAGGATCTCAAGTTCAAAAACAGCCTCAGAAACTTTGCAAGACTCTCCAAAACTTTACAAGACTCTGTCTCTAAATAAAAATGATTTTAAAAAAGGAATGGAGATGCAGCTCAGTGGTTAAGCATCCCTGGGTTCAATGCCCAGTCCCTCCGCACCCCCCCCCAAAAAAAATTCCTCCATTAACTGCCTCCTTCAGACCTCTCTACTTGAACAGAGAGATCTCCTTCCTGGAGTACCCAGTACAAAGCAGGCCTCCTTGCACCCCCGCAGCTTTACCATGCATATCACCACCTACAAAGATATTAGAGTATTGTTAGTGAAATTCAAAGAAAACAAGAATATTTATTTCATTCATTCAGAGAAGGCCAGGAGGATAAGTAGGTTAAATTAGCCCTTCTCACTTCCCTTTTGATATTCCCCCAGGTCGCCTCTTTGCTCCTGATTGTGAAATCACTTTTTCAGTAATAATCTGACGGAGGATTTGAAATCTTCCTCCCAGTCATCCCCCTGGTCCATGCTGGGTGGGTAACACTGGCCATCTGGCCATCACCGGCATCATCTGGGTGGTCCAAGCCATGGTGAAGCCATTTTACTAGAATCTGTTGAGACCATTTACGGAGCTTTCTCTAACAGAGCTTTCCAGATCATGCCATTAGTGGGTCAACCAGTGCTTTTAAAAGCGATATAAAATACAAAGAAATAGAACATATCAGAATTCATTGTAGGCAGTAAGGGGTAAACTGTGGCCTTTCCAAACTTTTGTTCCAGTCACATTTATAGGAATACGTAGGCCACAGTCAAATACGTTTAAGAACATTTCCCTGGAGGGATTTCAGCTGATCTGCCCCTTCATGCTCTTCTACTCCCTAGGAAATGACTCTTTGGAACAGACCAAGTTGGAAGGTCAGTGGTGTCAATTGGATTCTTTCCTTTAATTTTGTTTGGTTTTTGTGTTTTCAAGCAGTGTCATAAATGCATGCCAAACTAAAATATAGAATATTTTTCTTACTTTCCTCTCCATCACTACCCTATCCTCCTTCTATCCATGAATAGATCCATGGATATGGAGCAGATGAAATCACAACAGGCTAGTGTACAGCACTGGTACAGAATGGAGAAGGATTCGCCACTCATCCACCTCGATGTGGATTCTTCAATCCACTTTTGTTGGGTAGGCCTGAACAATGGGTAACCCTTGAACTGCCTCTCTGAGATACAAAATGATGAGACCTCCCATCCATCCATCCATGAACAGAGGAACCCACATCTTCAGACCTCTGTGCCACACACGTGGGTTCACAGGTTGCCTGGGGAAAGCCGGGCCCTGCTCAGCAAGCTAAGCAAATTCTTGGGCTTCCAGCTACAATTCAAAGAGCTGGCAGCTCCCCTTGCACCCTGGCCCATCCATGGAAAGTTGCAGCTCTGCGGTCAGTGCATAGGCTGCTGGACCAAGGTCCAGTGGGCTGTGAGCCACGCCTTGAGCGCTTCACTGTGGGAGGTCAGCTTCCTCTTTCCCTAAGAATCCAGCCTGGCCTTTCCCCGTCCCTCCTCTCCCCGTAGGAGCCAGCTGTTTCCTGCAGCTGTGTGCTGGGAGGGAGCACCAGGCTGGAGACCCAGCTCCAGACCCGTTTCCAACAGCCTCCAGCTTGGCTCAGTGACAAGTCTTGGGTCCTCTCCGTGCTCCATCTCTTCACCTTCCTCCACTTTCCCTCCAGGTCTGTGGAGAGGATCAGGTGGCCTCAAAGGTGGTGGTGGCCTGGCAGGCCACTCTTCCTGGCGGGAGGGTGGTGGGAGGCGGGAGCTGAGGGTGAAGGAGGGGCCGGGCAGAGGCTCAAATGCAACGCTGACCCAGTGATACCTTCGTTGTCCTTGGCCCTCGGCCCACCCACAACTTTCCCAGCAATCTTGCCACTGCCGCACCTTAAAACCACCCAGCAAGAAAATGGGGAATGATCTCTCTTAGCAGAGGCCTCCGGTCCTCCCTCTGAAACCAGAGCTCCAGGGAGACCGTGGAGCAGGCGGTGACGCACTGTTTAGTCTGTGGCACTCCGTGTGCATCTGAGGACTTGGGAGGGTCCGACCAGCTCAGCTTCCAGGGCCTCTCGCCCCAGTCTGTCTGGGGATGAAGTGTGCTGGAAGGCCCCTGAGCCTGGAGTGAGCTGCTGGTCCAACGTGAGGCGGGGCAGAGGCTGGGAAAGGCTGTCTGTCCTGAGCATGCACGACAGGGGCAGCTGTGGAGTCCAGGGATGGGCTGGGGTCAGCCAGGATGGCCATGCAGGCAGACGCTTCTGGAACCCACACAAGAGAGTCTGGCAATAAGGAATCCCCATGGGATCCCTGGAGGGGAATATCCACAACATGGGGTCTCCCCAGGCCAGCAGAAGCTCTGGTCAGACCCCCCACCTCACACCCGGGGCAGCCAGGGATGAGACTCCGAGCCTCAGCCCCTCCAAAAGTGGGAAGCGGGTCACCAGGAACATCTGCTCCTCTTCATGGGAGTCAAGTGGCGTGTTCCCTTCTCCTTCCTGCTCGGGGCTCCCCTCCTCGACCCCTCTCTCCTGCTGATGGGTGTAAAAATCAGATGTGATGCCAGGGATCATAAACCAAATCCCAGAGGCAACCAGACAGGTTTGATGTGTGCTTCCCGTGATCCCCGGAGGGCCTGTCTGCCAGGGGAGATGTCCCTGGAATGAATGAGGGAGGGAGGGAGAGGCAGAGGTGTGGGAGGAATCCAGGCAGTGAGGATCAGCCACCACCTTGGCAGTCCCCGGCTTCCTGCCAACTGAGGAATTTGAATTTTCCCCTTTCTTACCCCGGAACTCCTGGGCCCCGGGCCTGGGCCTTCCACCTGTACCTTATTTCATACAGTGCTCAACAAGTCATAAATAATGGTAAAAGAAAGACTATCTAGTGGAGGCTAAACAGCTCCATAAATCAGGCTCATGGGCCATCTTCCTCCTCCAACCATAGGGACCAGGAAAAGCAGCTGTTCCCTGCTGGCTACTAGCAACTCAGGCTGTACCTTTGACCAAAGTTCAAGCCAAAGAGGTCTCTATAACTATTCTCTGCTAATGTGGTGGCAAAGTCAAGCTCTTCTGTCAGGTTTTGCCTTTTCTCTCCCAGACACTTAATTCTTCTAGTCCCATCAGCCCCTATAGTTCAGAGGGCGACCCCAAACACTGGATGATTGAAATGCCTTCCGAGGCATGCCCTGTTGATTCAGACTAAAATGCAAAAAGACAGCCATGACTTGGAAAAAAGGCCCAGCACTTATGGCTCCAGGCACGGGGGGAATAAGTCCAGGAACAAAATACTGTGTGTCACAGCGAGAGAGAAGATACCTAATCCCCTTTCCTCCTAGTACGTCATTTCACTCCCGCTGGCATGGAGTATGTGTTTTATGTGAACCTCCTGGCTCCCCCACCAGAAAACAAGCCCCATGAGAACAGAGATCTTGATTTTCACAGCTGAGGACTCCCACTGCACCCCCCAGTGCCTGGCACACAGCAGGTGTTCCATGAATATCTTATTCAATGATGGATGATTGAAGGGATCTTTCTGATGGGATCAGATCATGGAATGGTTAAGTGAAATGTCTAACCGTGTGGACATACAGGCACAGACAGGCATGCATAGCCCCAGGCCAAGGGGACAGTCAGCCAACATGGTCAGGAGAATGTTCACCTGAGAACAATGACTGAAGTCACGCTCTTCTGTGCCGGGAACTGGGCTGTGCCCCTGTGAGCCTTGTCTCAGTCGGTGTTTGTCATGCCTGGTCCCACTTTGAAGGTGATGGAACTTTCATGCAGATTTAAGAGATGAGGTGAAGTCAGGAGTGAGGGAAGAACAGAGCCAGGACTTGAGATCAGATCCACCTGCCTGCAAAGTCCGTGATCGTGTCTCAAAGCCACTGTTCCATTTGTGCCTTCATTCATGAAACAAGACACTGTCATATAATTCTTTGACTTCTCGTCCAACACCACCCTTCCTAATTTAAGGGACTATATCTTTCTAAGCAGAACTATGAGCTGCACAACCTATACACACAGCAAACACACATGTATCCAGTCAGTTACTTCATATAACTATGGAAAACACAACCACACGTGATGTTCAAAGAAAACTTGAGACAGAAGTGTCAAAGTGGCCCTACGGCTTGAAAACTCTCTTTCAAAGGATCACGTTTTATTGCTCTTTATATCTTCAGTTGTTCACAACATTATTTGCATCATGCTTTCTGCATGAATTAAGAAAAATTTTGTTCATAACCGGGGGTGTCATTGGATAGCCTTGAGATATATTGCTATGGTTTAAATGTCCTCTGGTAACTCATGTTGAAATGTCATTGCCACAGTAATGGTATTGGGAGGGGAAACCCTTAAAAGGTGATTAGGCCACCAAGGCACTGTGCTCAGGAATGAATTCATGTGGCTCTCAAGGGAGTGGGTGATTATTGTGGCAGGGGGTTCTGATAAAAAGGATGAGTTCAGCCCAATGTGCTCTCTCTGCCTCACACGGGCTCACTTGCCCTTGCTCCAAGTTACAGTGCAGCACGAAGGCCTGACTGGATGCTCTTGGACATACCGATCTCCAGAACCATGAGCCAGATAAACCTTTATTCTTTATAAATTGCCCACACTGTGGTTATTATGTTACCGCAATAAAAAAAAATAGACTAAAATATTTTATATGAACTTTTGAAATTTTTTATAGGTAAATACCTAGTATAATATCTACCACATAGAAAATACCCCCAAACTCCATGGGATAAATCATTCATGGGCTTGGAGTAACTGGTACCGTATCTAACATTAAGTGTGTACTCAATAACCAGTTATAGAACCAGTTATGATCATATGACTTTTGCTGTTCTCATAAAATTAGCTTCCATTTATCAAGCTAAGTACTAAGTTTTTTTGCACTTATTACTTTATTTAATATTATATTAACTGTACAAAGCAAGTACACTGATCCATAGTTCACAAATACAGAAACTGAGGTTCAGAAAGTTTGGGTAAAACTTGCCAAAGGTTCCACAAATATGGAGAGATGGAAATAGGAACTGAATTATTTAACTCCAAAGTTTTAGCCATGATGTTTGATTCTGCTCATCAGATCCTTTGGCAGAGGAGGTAGGCTTGGCAACATGAATGGTCCTGGGAAATCCTTAAGCCCCAGGAGCAAGATTTCTGGAGATAATTTCAGGTACAGGGCAGAGCTGTAGGGGACACTGAGTCTTCTGACTTCGCAGTGGCCCATCGGCAGAACTCCCTATATAGGCCTTCCCTCCCAGACAACGGTGAGGCCCAGGGAGGGTCACAAGAGAATAGAGGGCTCTTAACCCACACAGGGCATCCAACATCCAGACTTTATTCCTCTATTATATAACTTAGGTTTCTTCAAAACATGTAGATATTTACTTTATTCCCATCTTATTGGAGGAAGAAACTGAGGCTTAGGGAAGTTGAGACTTGTCAAAAGTTCACACGGCTGCTAATTGGCAAAATTGGGTTTTGAACTCAGACCAACTGGCTTTCCCAGATCTTACTATTATGGCTGCTTTACTTACATTTTACAGGGTCCAGAAACTGTCCGTTGAGATATTCCTACAGGAGTGAGGGCGTAGCTCAGAGGTAGAGCTCTCAGCTAGCAGGTGTGAGAACCTGGGTTGGATACCCAGCACGGCAAAAAAAAAAAAAAAAAAGGTATTGCTATTAGTGCAACAATTATAATCATGGTGACCAGATAGTGGGTGTTTGGAAAGCATTGTTCTCCTGCCAGTGCCATGAGCCACATTTTACTGACAAAAGGACTAAATTAAGGCAAAAAAAAAGTAAGTGGTAGAAAGGGGCTTTGAACCCAAGCTAACTCCAACTGCAGCTGGGCACCTGCAATTCTTATAAAATAAAAGAAGCCAATGCACCAGGCATGGCCGTGGTATTCAAAACCTGGCATTCCTCGTATTCATGTCCCCGACCAGGAAGCCTTCTTGCATTCCTGTTTTAACTGCTTTGACTGTGAGGGTGGACTGCCTGTCTCCTACTCCATGTGTCTTCTGCTGTTTAACTCTCAGAAACGGATCAAGATTATTAGGTAAGTACAGAAGTCCCGCAGACACATCCAAGCTTTGCATTCTAGTGCAGCTGCTACAGAATCCTCAGGACTACGCCCCCAGAGGACTTTAACATAAACAGACCCCGTGAGAGTGCGTGCGCTCCTCCAGAACACACAGAGAGGCTGGGAGGGCTTGTGTGAACTTTTCAATGAGCAAAATGAATGCATCGATAAAATCTGTTTGAAATCATCCCTGTAACCCACCATTAAGCAGCAGAAAAATGAAGAAATGTGCCGAGAAAGAAGTGTGGATACCAAATGGAATGCCCTTTGGAACGTAGGGTTAGACCCCCTCAAATTGTATTGCACAACCAATAACAACCACTTGGAAAATGAATCATTCAAAGAGATGGCTTTAGGTGTTTTCCAGAAATGAGCATGTGACATTGTTATCGTTAGAGTCAGCATCTCCAGAGTGAGGCTTACTCAGTAACTGAGCTGGCAGAGTCTCCCAGATATAATGTAAGCAATCGAGGAATGATAGTCATAACCCCTAACCAACATCCATGTGCACTGGTGGGGTGCAATTCTTTTTGTCGTATACAGTGTTGCTTTATTCTCACCCTGAATCATTGAGATCTCCAGGACTTCTAACTAGATACAAGAAAACTAAGGTTCAGATTGTAGATTTCATGAATTCAATCTCTCATGCTTTCTACTGCTCTTAGATGAAAGTATATAATAAAAATGAAGGAAATGGCCTCAGAAAGTAGATATATTCCCCCCTGTCCACTTCTGTCTGGGCCATGCCTGGTGTATTGGCTTCTTTTATTTTCAAGGGGTGATGGACAGCCAGTTAGATGGCTGTGATTCTTCCCTTCCAATGGGTAAAGCAATGAACTGCCCATCTAAAGAACAGGCATTTGTTCATTCATCAAATACAAGCATATAGAGCTTTGCCGGCACATGGGATCTTTCATGCAGATTACAAACATGTGCCTCTCCCTCTGAGCTGAGGCCACCCGGGCAAAGGCACAGCTCCTGACCCAAGAAGCCCTGGCTGTGTGTTTATCCCCCATTGGACCCCCCCCAGGCCAGACACCTATGCCCTGTGCGCAAACTGCACAGAGACAGAGACTCACACTCCAGAGGAGTGGACATGTACACAGGGGCCCTTACACTAGTGCAATCGGTATCATAAAAGAGATTTGAGGAAAGCACTTCAAGAGGAGAAACCAGACAGGTCACTTGAACTTTTACTTTCAATACCAATAGGTTGAGTAGCTCTTATCCAAAACACATGGGGCCAGAAGTGCTTCAAATGTTGGAGATTTTTTTTTTTTTTTGGTGGTGGTGGGGGGGAACATTTGTAAATATTTACAATGAGAAATCTTGAGGATGAGACTCAAATCTAAACAAGAAATTCATTGATTTCATATAAACCTTATGCATACAGCTTGAAGGTGATTTTATACAATATTTTAGGATGCTGATACTTGGATGGCAACATGAGGTTGGGTGTTAATTTTCTACTTGGGGCGTCATGTTGGCACTCAAAAAGTTTCAGATTTGGGGGCGTTTCAGATTTTGGATTTGGGGATTATATACCCTCGACCTGTACTCTGGAGGTCTGAGAGCATACACATTTGGTATACATTTTCCCTGCCTCTGAGCCAGTTGAGAGAAAAATTGGAGGAGGGGGAGTCTGGTATAAGAGAATGTAACTTCAGGTCTATGGAAAATGAATGTCTTCATTCTAAAACCCAGAATCAGTCTGAGAGATCCACCTGGTCAGTCACAGGAGCTTTGGGTCATCACTAGCTCCACACTGGGGACTGACCATGTAGCCACCAGCTTTTATAAAAGTTATGCAGAATGTGTTTCCTGCAAAGCAGAATAAAATAACAGGGGAAGGGTTCAGTTAAGCCACTCATTTTCACTTCCTTTCCCCAAAATCACCAGCCAAAAAAGTTCTCCTGCTCACCTGGGAGGAATGAGGAAGGAAGGAAAGAAGATCCAGGGGATTTATAATTGCAGGGCTCCTCCCTCGCACGAATAAACATCAGGAGTGGGGAAGGAGTCACCCTATTCCCATGCCCCCCCCAAAGTAGCATGAGCTGAGCTGATTCTGTCCCCAACATTAAACCATGTGCAGGGACCACCTCTGTTTACTCTATATTTATCAGAGAATCTGACACGTAGTAGGCTCTCAGGAAATACTTCTTTGAGGCTAGGATGGACCTCCTTCTATTGAAGAGTCAGCAAACAATAAGGAAAACTATAAATTAAGAATTCTATAGCTTAAAGCAGGGGAGAGAGCAATCTTTTGAAAACTCAAAGTAGATGATGGTTTTGGTTTTTATTTATTTTTTTTTAAATGTTTCAGTACCAGGGATTGAACCCAGGGGTGCTTAACTACTGAGACCTTTTAAATTTTTTTTTATTTTGAGACAGGGTCTTGCTTAATTGAATAAAGCCTCACTAAGTTGCTGAAGCTGACCTTAAACTGGGGATCCTCCTACCTCAGCCTCCTGAGTTGCTGGGATGGCAGGCGTCTGCCACTGCGCCTGGCAATGATCATTTCCTATAAGAAATAGGACGCGTTTAGAAGGCAGCTGTCTGCTGGGCATCCCCTAACCTTCCAAGAACAAGGAGCAAATGAACAGAGACCGAGGCAAAGGTGCAAGGAAGGACCATTATTCAGATGGTCAGATGTCGCTCCCCAACTCATACACATCAGGCATCTTCTGGGCACTTGGGATTCATCGGAGAACAACAGACCAAGATCCCTGCCCCATGGAGCTACAAGCTAACGGAGGAAGATGGGCAATGAAGCAGCCCAACGAGTACTTAACAAATTAAAAGATGACACATCAGGACTTCCGGCTCTGAAAAGGAAAAACAGCAGGACCGGGAGTCAGAAGTGCCTGGCTGTCAGGTGAGGGGAATGAGTCAGTTTATAACTCCTTAAAGGGCCTTTCAGGCAGGTGAGACTGGGAAGGGGGCACTTCCCAGGTGAGGAAGTGAGCCTGCAGGTATCTGGGGAAAGAGTGTGATGCAGAGGGAGCAGCCAGTGCAAAGGCCCAGGGGCTGGTGTCTGGCTGCTGGAGGACAGCAAGGAGGCCAGGTGGGAGGTGGGGAGGAGAAGCCAGGGGGGCCTGGGAGATGGGGAGAGTGAGAGGAAGTACTGTACCACCACGAGGCCTTGGCGGTCCTTGTAGCCCCACTGACTTCTCTGTACAAAGCGGGAGCTCCCAGGGATTTAGATGAGTGGGATCCAACTGACTCCTGTTGTTGACTTTAAATACCTCCATGTAGTATCTCATTTAATTTGCACAGCAACCATATGAGGCAGGTAGTATTCGTGTTTTCATTGTGCCATGTTCCTTGTTGTTATTCTGTTGTTTCAGTGCTGGGGATGGAACCCAGCACCCTGAGAATACGAAGCGCTCATTCTACCACCGTGCTAAACCCCAGTCCTGATTTTGTAAATATTGAAGTTAAGAAGTTAAGATCTGAACCCAGGGAGGGAGATAGGGAGATGTTAGTGGAAAGGTACAAACTCAGTTCTGAGAATGCTATGTAACGCATGGCAACTAGAGTTGATAATCACATATTATATCCTTAAAACTTGATGACAACAGATTTTAACTGTCCTCTCCCACCTAGCGCATGTGCGTGTGCATGCACACACACACACACACACACACACACACACACACAAATTGGAGCTGGGAGCTGACAGATATGTTCATTTCTAGTAATTATCATGCAATGACCACGTATATCAAAACCATTGCATTAGTATATTTTTACTTGTCAAATATTTTTCAATTTAAAAAAGAATAACACAAACCCTTTAAAATCACACTTTGAATCAAAATAATCTTTTATAAAATGTGAACTCTCAAAACAAATGGTACATTATTTTAATTTGGGGAAATAAAGCTAAAATTTCTTAGAGAAAACAACAGCTACAAGGATGTAGTTCTCAGAGTCAATGAGTAAAAATGAGAGTCTGAAATTCACTAGACTCTATTCATTCTTTTAGCCAAGTTCCTGAGCAAAGACCAGGAACAGTAGGACTCCCCAGTCTGGCCTCATAGGGAAATCTCAGCATCCACTTAGACTCAAGCTGCCACTCCAAGGTGACCCATTCTTTGCTTGTCCTAAAGTTACTTCCTGGACAATGGCTTTTAATAATGAAAAAGTAGACCTGAGCTAGACACCAATGAGAGGTGATTATTTAAAACGTAGGGGGAAAAGGCAAACTCATGTCGGAGAACAATACTGAGTGTAATTCAAAATTCTATACAGCAACTATCTGAAAATCACCTTACAGAAATTATACAAATACAGCACTTCTCGGTTGATATGAAAAGATCAGTTCCTCAATTTGTAAATTTTACTGTTGGAATTTCTGGTACAATAATTATGTTATGCTCCTAGACTTACATTGAGTTACATTTCCAAAAAATTCAGGGTGAGCTGAGAATGCACTTAATGCCCATAACCTACCAAACATAGGTCAGCCTAACCTACCGTGAACATGCCCAGAACACTTACATCAGCCAACAGCTGGGCAAAGTCATCTAGCGCTATTGATGGTGACCATGTGCCTGCGTGGCTGAATGGGGGCTGCAGCTCCCTGCCACTGGCCAGCATCAGGAGAGATGTCGTAACTGCCTACCTTCAGCTTGGTAAAAGAAGAAAATGCGTGTCTAGTGCCTGCCTATCACTTGCTTCCTCCATAGTCGAAAAGTCATAATTTTAACTACACTAAGTCGGGGGCCATGTTCTATTGGTATTGTGGGATCTTCCCAGTGTGGGTCTCCACTGATTCTTTGGAAGGGTCACTCTGGATGCTGTCTTGTGACTAGACCGTAAGGGTCAAGGATGGAAGCAGAAAAGGCGGTGAGGGAGATGATCATAGTAATTCAAGTGAGAGGAGGTAGCTGTTCAGAGCACCAGGGAAACAGCAGGTGGGGAACGGACATGCTCCAGACATATTCTGAAGGCCGTCACTAGACCCCTGATGGAGTGCTCTTGGGATATGACAAGAGTCAAGGATAATATTGAGGTTTTGGGACTGAACAATCCAAAGGATGGAATTACTACTAATCAACCAAGTTGGGAAGACCTTGTGGGGAGACGGACGGTTCAGGAGATGCAAGTCTAGAGTTCAGTTTTCGACCTATTGAGTTTGAAAAATCAATCAGATACACAGGTAGAGATGTCGAGCAGGCAGCTGGATATTTGAGTGGCTGAATGTATGGAGTTAAGAGGTCTGGGGTGGAAATCTAAGTTTCAGAATTTTCACTCTGTGAATGGGTCTTAAATCCACGAGGCTGGATGGGATGATCAAGAGAATGATAAGTCTGAGCCTTAGAGTTCTCCAACAGTTAAGAGAGAAGCCAGCAAAAGGAATCAGAAGGGGTACCCAGAGAGAGTGGAGAAAACCAGGAGAATGTGGTGCCTGATGAGCTAAGTGAAGGAGTAATGGAGAGGGAAAGAGTGATTGGCTGTGTAATATGCAATGAGTAGACCAAGTGCAATAAGGAGTAAGAGCTGACCGTCGCATATGGTCTCAGGGTAGGCACCGAGTGGGGACTTCGACCACAGTGGCTTCAGGGGAATGATGGGGCAGAGCCTGACGGAAGTGGATTTAAAGGGGAGTGGGAGGAGAGAAGGTGGAGACAGGGAACAGGCAATTCTTGGGAAGAACTTTGATATGGAAGGAAGCAAAGAATAGAATGATTCTGGGGAAGTAGAGTCACAAGAAGTTCATTCATTTTCATGAAGGGATAACAGCCTGTACGGTCTCTTGTGGGTTTAATTTGGCAAAGAGCAAAGACTGGGAATGCAGGAAAGAGTGGGGAGAATTGCTGAGATATCCCTGAGGGATGGGTTTTGGGTTAAAGATGAGTCACACATTTATAGGAAGAGGGCACTCAAGGAAGGTGAGCATGGATGTCTACATGGCATGAACGCAAGGATGGAATGGTCCTGGAAAGAAAGGTCATGGATACAGAAGCTGGCTAAATATATCAAGCCATTAAATGAATAGCCATCACATACATTTTAATTCAAAGCCCAAATTTACTCTGTCGTCAAATAATATTTTTATGGTTTTTTTTAAAGATTAAAAGGTGGGAGTGATGATGATGATCATATGAAAAGATAAACTAAAATCCTCACCTGTTCAGGAATTATAAATTATTCTTTGTCACTCAGCTCTGATAATTAGAGAGAGATAAGTTTCAAGAAGTATTTTTACACTCTCAAAGACAAATAATCTGGTGTTAGGATATAAAACAAAAATTCTTGAGCTTCTAAATCACTACTGAAGACAAGTAGTAGACCAAATCGTGTGTATCACCTGGAAAAGGAGAGGGGAAAGGAAATAGGGGCACACAAATATCAGAAAGGGTAAAGTAAAACTACATGTGCAACACCAAATCATCAGTTGTATAATTAAGCTAAGTGGTTTAATTAACACTATTAAAAGGCAAAGACTTTTAGTGTGTGTGACAAAGGAAAGTAAAAAAGTTCAAAATCATGTGCTGCTTATAAGAGATTCGCCTAAAAGAAAATGGCTTTAAAAGGTTTAAAATGAAAAGATGGATGAAGATCTAATCAACTGACCCGCAGGACCTCCCCCCAGGGCAGGTGGGAGAATGGGTTTATGAACACGCTGACTCCACGGCAGGGAAAACCAGAGCCAGTAAAAATCATCACCACCGTCATCATTTAATAGCATCATCTCCTGGATGCTGTCTTTGACTCCTACTACTGAGGTCCTCTCACCCAGGAACGGACCTACCTGGACCTGTCATCACACAGTAAGGTCATGGTTGAAGTTGTAACACTTTTGACTTAGAACTTGACCGTCTTTTCTTCTATACACCCACCCTCTTTGCATTAACTAGCAACTTCTCTTTTTGCCATAAAGTATCAATGAACTGTGCAGAGGTTTTCTAGTCCTGCTTTTTCACAAACTCTTCCTGCTTTACTTGGTAAAAACTTTGATTTGACCTCAGTTTCCAACCTCCTGAACACATGGTTAAACCAGAGCCCTTGTGTCCTCAGAGGTATAGACAGGACAAAAACAGAGAAAATCAGGGGTACCCATGGCCCCATACCAGACCATGCAGAAAGCAAAGCAGAAATGAACTATATGTGGGACACAGAGGGTCATCCTAAATTGATACAAAGCCAACTGTAATTGAATGAAGTCACTGATTTTGACGGGTCCAGTGACAGAGCATCAACCCAGATTTATAAAGCAAAAAGGATTGCTACAGTATCCCAATCACTCTCATGTGTTGTGACAGCCTCCTAGCTTGCCTTCTATCTTGTCCCATCTCTAACTGACCCTCCCTACTGAAACCAGCGCAAGACTTTTAAATGCAATCTGACCCTGATAAGAACTTTAACTGCAGTAATCCCTCCTTATCTGAGGTTTCACTTTCCAGTTTCTGTTGCCTGCAATCAACTCTAATCCAGAAAAAAACTAGTGGAAAATCCCAGAAATAAAGAACTCTTATGTTTTAATTTGCACACCATTCTGCACAGCATGATGAAATCTTGCACTGTGCCCCCCCATCCTGCCTAGAATAAGAATCGTCCCTTTGTCCAGTGTATCCATGTCATATATGCTACCCACCTGTCAGTCATTTAGTAACCATCTTGGTTATCAGGTCTACTCCCGTGATATTGCAGTATTTATGTTCAAGTAACCCCTGATTTTACTAATAATGGCTCCAAAGCACAAGAGTTATGATAATGGCAATTTTTTATAATATATTGTTATGTTTGCTCTGTTTAATTATTAGTTATTATTGCTAATCCCTTCCTGTGCCTGATTTATAAGTTGAACCCTATCATACAGGTTTGTACAGGAAAAACATCATGTTCCCAGAGTTCAGTGGATTTGCACATTCAGGCATCTACTGGGCGTCTTGGATTGAATCCCTTGTGGATGGGGAAGTTGGCTAATCTAGTTTCCATCTCCACAGTTTAAAAGGCCAAACATCTGAGCATGGAAAGCCCCCAAGACTCTCTCCCAGCCTCGGGTCCCACTGTCCCCTGCATCTAACTCCCCTCTGGGCTGCAGGTGGTTCCCAGGCTCTCCACCCTGGGCGTCTCTTTGCGAGCTGCACTTTCTCCCTGTATCTTCTGGGGCCCTTGCTCTCAGTCCTCGTTGGCCCGGAAAATTCTCCCTCAGCCTTTAGAGTCCATCAGGGATAATTCACCTCCTAAAAATACTGTCCCATTCACGCTCATGCGAGGGGCCTCCTCCCTGACTCCCTCCACTGCAGCACCCAGTACCCTGCCCTTTAGCGGTTCATTGTCTGTCACTCCACCAAGCCGCGAGTGCTGGGGTATGAGGTCAGCGGGTTACGGTTTGGATCTGCAATGTCCCCCAGTAGCTCAAGTGTTGGAGGCTTGGTCCCCAATGCCACAGTGTCCCTAGGTAGGGCTTTTAGGAAGGGATTGAATCACAGGGCTCTGACCTCATCCTTTAGCTAATCCATGAGAGCTGACGGATTGCAGTGGTAGAAATGTAGGCAAATGGGGCTTTGTTGGAGGATGTAGGTCACTAGAGGCATGACCCTGGGGACTATATCTTGTCCCTGGTCCTCTGCTATCTCTCCCTCTCCCCTTCTCTTTCCTCTGTTTGCTTCCTGGTGGCCACAGGCTGAGCCGCTTTCCTCTATGACATCCTTCTACCATGATGCTCTGCCTCACCTCAGGCGCCTGGATCCTAAGAAAACCTCCCAGGAGCAATACAGATCCTCAAAGGGACAGAATCGAGGCAGAATGCTTTAGAACCAAGTATTCGAAATCAGGACCTGAAAATCCAAGAAGCGTGGACACTTGTCCCTGCAACCCACATGAGATAGGTCAAAGCTACGGCCAGAACGAGGTCCCCGAGGTTCCCAGAGCTCCACTGGAAAAGCAGAGTCACATAGCTAAGTGGCTTATGTCACTTTCATATTTTTTCTTTCAGGGGACATGAAACCTTTGTGAAGTTTGTAAGTTTGAAGAAGAACAGAAATCCCCAAGTGTCTGTTGGTGAACTAAGAACAGGTTCTGTGACCCTGGGGCACCATCTTTAATGCCCAGGATCATAACCACAGAGCCTCTACCAAGGCCGGCGGCAGGCACGTTTGTGCTCCTTCCTACGGACGAGAAGAAGCCAAATTCCTAATCTCTGCATTCCCAGGACAGCAGGCCTCCACCCGCCCTGACCCTTGCCTCCTGTCCCTCCCATCCCTACACACACACACACACACACACACACACACACACAAAACACCCGACCCTTCTTCCCAACACAAACAGCTGTATTCTCATCATAAGACTGATATATCAGCTATTTATTTTGGATTAAGAAGAAAATGTTTATAATTCACAAAGCCAATGAATGGTTTCCTAGCAACATCTCGTATAACTGTTGTGAAATAATATTCTCTCTCACTTGGTGTCTCTCCCTTGTCATCTCCTCTCCCTGACTCCCTGATCCTTTCCCCATCTTAAGTGACAGAATGTTTTGAGGGTTTGATAAAAACTGAGAATCTATCCTTAGGAAAATACCTGTAAACACACACGCACGTTCACTCACGAGGCTGAATATTCAACCCACCGGGTTCACAGACTCCCTGAATCCTGTCCATGAAGCCTGGTTCATCATGCTGCCCTGCAGACAAGGAATACAGAGTCCACTTGACATCTCTCCCATCCATCCAGGCAAACGAGGAAGGGAATATGGGGCGGTGGCCATTCCTATCAAAATTAGATGAACGCATCTCCTTCCAAATTACCTCCTCCACCCTCCCCGACTTCAGACCCTCTAATCCCAAAGCATCGGAGCTCCTGGCCCGGGTTCTCCTCTGCTTTCCCCGGGGCTTGTAAAATACAAACGCCCTTTAAATGAAAGTCTGAGAAAAAGACCATGGAGATGTTAAGGCTCCACCAAAGCCTTCCAGAGCCCCATACAAATGGCCCAGTTCAGATCGCTCCCTCCACGTGTCAGGCCTCCACCGGGCGTTGGCCTCAGAGCCACCCGCTGGCCAAGGGCAGATGCTGAGCTGCGGTCCCCTCCCTCTCCCCTTGACACAGCCCAAGGTTGACATCACTGCTCTGGAGTCCCAGGGCCCTCTTAAACGTCAGCTGGTCTGGGGATAGTCTTGCATTCTCGATTGCCTCAATATCAAGTGGAAACATCTTCTTGATCAAATCATTTATGACGTGAGAAACTAATGAGTAAAGGAAGACAGGAACAATGAACATTTAGAGTTTACTGTGTGCTGGGCACTGGATTAACTGTTTGCCCTACATATTCTTCTGCATTCCTCACCAACAATCTTCTAAGGCTTAACTTTGAGGAGTGGATCTCCTGTGGTGATTAAACAGGCAGCATCACTGGGTTGGAATCCCAATCCTACCATACACCAGCTGTGTGACTCTGGGCAAGTTGTTTAGCCTCTCTGGGCTTCAGTTTCTTTATCTGAATAGGGAAGAAAACAGCATTTTTAAATTACCTCCTGTTATAAGATCGTCCTGTGTTTTAATTAGTTTTTTCACTACTGTGACTAAAAGATCCGACCAGAACAATTTTGGAGGAGGAAATGTTTACTTGAGGGCTCATGGTTTCAGAGGCCCCAGTCCATAAACAGACAGCTCCATTCCTCAGGGCTTGCAGTGAGGCAGGACACCAATGACGGAAGAGCGTGGCAGAGGGAAGCAGCTCACACGGTGATCAGGAGGCAAAGAGACAGAATCCACTTGCCAGATAAAAAATATCTACTCCAAAGCCACGTCCCCAACCAGCCATACCCCACCTGTTAATCACTCAGTTAATCCCATTAGGGGATTAATTTATTGTTTGGGTTAAGACTCCCATAACACCATCATTTCTCCTCTAAACCCTCTTGCATGTCTCACACATGAGCTTTTGGGGGACACCTCCCCTCCAAGCCATAAAATGAGCCACCACGTGGAAGGACCACATTGGGAACCTCTGGAGATAGTAAGGCACTACCACTCCTCACCGTACAGACTAGGAAACCAGTCTCAGAGAGGTGAAAAGACTCTCAAGATCATTCCCCTAAATTACATATCTACTAAGTGATCCTAAAGCCTGGGCTCCTGGCCACTCTATGAAGCTCCCAAACATTCTCAAAACGACCATCTTTTTAAAATCCATCTTTATCCTTCAAATGGAACTACCATTTGATCCAGTTACCATTCCTTGGTTTATACCCAAAGGACTTAAAATTAGCCTGCTACAGTGATGCAGCCACATGAATGTTTATGGCAGCTCCATTCACAGTAGCCAAGCTAAGGAACCAACACAGGTGCCCAACCAACAGATGAATGCATAAAGAAAATGTGGTACATACAATGGAATATTACTCAGCCATAAAGAAGAATGGAATTATGGCATTTGCTGGCCAATGGATGGAACTGGAGACTATTATGCTAAGTGAAATAAGCCAGTCCCCAAAAACCAAAGGCCAAATGTTCTCTCTGACATGTGGATGCTAACCCACAACAGGGAGGATGGGGAGAGGAAGAATAGAAATCAATTGGATTAGACAAAGGGGAACAAAGAGAAGGAGAGGGAAATAGAAAGAATAGTAGAACTAATTGGCCACAACTTTCCTATCCTTGTATTTGAATACATGACCAGGGTGACTCCGCATCATGTACAACCACAAGAATAAGATCCTAGTTAGAATAAGTTATACTCCACTTACGTATAACATGCCCAAGTACACTCTACTGTCATGTGTATCTAAAAAGAACAGATAGAAAAATCATCTTTATTATGTGACATCAGTCTTTCTAGTTTCCTGCCAAAAAGGCAAATCTGAGTCATGCATGCACCTTATAACAAAGTTTCTTTGGGCCAACAACATTCTGACGGTGGTACCCTAGATTTCAATGGAGCTGAAACAGTCCCATCACCTGGTGACATCCGAGAGCCCTAACGCCATGGTACATCGCACTTCTCACGTGTGATGGTGACACCTGTGTGCCTGGGCTATGGTGTGAAAGTCCAGCAAGTGCATTACGTACAGCACATCACACTTGACAGTTACGACAACTCTGTTCTTGGTGTACGCACTTACCGTCATTTTTATCGTGACTTCAGCGTGTACTTACGCTGATTAAAAAAATAACTATAAAACGGTCCCAGGTGGGTCCTCCAGGAGGGATTCCAAAAGAAGACACTGTGACCACAAGGGGCAACAGTTCTGTTGTATCATGGCCCCTGAAGACCTTCCGGAGGCCCAAGATGTAGAGGTGGGACACAGGTGATCCTGGCCCTTTGGGGTAGGCTAATGCAGGTGTTTGTGTCTTTGTTTCTCACCAAAAAGTTTGAATAAAGTAAATAAAGTTCAACTTTGGGCAGCCTTGGCATGTGGTAGGCCGTACCATGGTGTCTGTGTGATGGCTCTCCATGACGCAGTGACCTGATCACCTGACCTTGTGTTTCTCAGAACGTGTCCCTGATGTGAAGGGACGTGCATCTGTCTAAGAAAATACCAGGTAAACCCAATTTGAGAGTCATTCTTAAAAAAAAAAATATCTAGCCTATACTCTTGAAAAAATGTCAAAGTCATAAAGACAAAGCTTAGGGACAGTTCCATATCAATAGAAAGTAAAGATTTAATGACTGAATTCAACATGTTATAGGATTGGATACAGAACCTGTAAAACGCTTTTCTCTCTTGTTTATTAAATTAATTGGAAAATTTTGAAAAATATCTATGGGTCAGAAGAGCATATTATACCTATAATCCCAGCAACTCGAGAGACTAAGGAAGGAGGATCGAGAGTTCAAAGCCAGCCTCAGCAATAGCGAGGCACTAAGCCACTTAGTGAGATGCTGTCTCTAAATAAAATACAAAACAGGGCTGGGGATGTAGCTCAGTGGCTGAATGCCCCTGAGTTCAATCCTCAGTACCAAAAAATAAAAAAATAAAGAAAAGCATACTGTATCAACATAAATTGATCAATGTAAGAGAATGTCCTTGATTCTTGGGGGGAAATGCACTGAAGTGTTTAGATGGAAAGGCACGTCACCCTCCTCAAGCCGTGCAGATGATTAGATGAATATACAGAGAAAAGGATCAAGTAGGCATGGTAGAACACCAGCCTTTGGGAAATCTAGGGGAAGGCTATTTGAGGAATTCTTTGAATGATTCTGGAAACTCTGCTATAGATCTAGAACTACCTCAAAATAAAAATGCATTGGAAAAAGGAGACCCAGGCCCCAGTCTTCACCGTCACCCACGTGCTGTGTGCAGTAGAACTGCTCTCTGACTTCCCCGTGAGACACCACGCCATTCCAGAAGGTCCCTCATGGATGTCAACGCAGCAGAATTTGCCTTTTCCAAGAGACAAAACCCTCCCGAACCATCAATTGGGCCTTTTATAGAAAAAGAGACACTTGGAAATTGGAAGACACTCTACTCTCTTGTCCAAGAGGACATAGCAAGTCCTCACCCCTTCCCCGACTCCTAAAAGAATGTCCATCCATGGTCACATTCGTCACATTCGTCATTCGACACCCACTCACAAGACTCCTTTGTGTCTGCCAGATTGTCACAGGCTTCTGAAGAATGCCGTGAATTGGCTGTTGCTGAATGTGGTTCATTTGCACAGAATTCCTCACCGGCTTTTCCCATCCACAGAGTCATGATTCCTGCCCTTTTCTCCAATAGGGCCACCTAACAACAGACCCCAGATTGACGGAAGGGGCGGGAAGGGTGAGGGGAGGCCTCCATTCCACCAGGAAGCAATCACTTAGTAAGCATTTACTATGTGCCCCCACTGGGCCATAACACCAGCAGGGAAGGGGCCAAGCCTAGCTCAGCCCCACAGCCTTGGTGCATTGAGACCCAGGTGGGATCCGTTAACTGAAGCTCGGAGAGTGTTACAGAAGGAAAATTGTGCAGGGTACAGGGGACCATGTGGAGGGACAGCCAGCTTACTCTGCAGGAGTCAAGGAAATCTTGACCTGCAGAATGACCTCGTGTTAGTTAGGTCAAAGGAAGTTGGAGAGGGGGAAGGAAAATGAATGCTTTCCAGTCATCAAAATAAACACCCATATTTCCTTTCGAAAGAATCAAACAAAAAAAATAAAATAGCACCGTTCATGGGATTCGTAAAACTGTTATGGAAAACAGTACCAAAGTTCCTCAAAACATCAAAAAATAGAACTGCCCTACAATCCAGCGAATCCACTCCTGGGTCTGTATGCAGAACAATTGACAGCAGGCTCTTGATGAGATTTTTTTCATACCCGTGTTCACAGTGGCATTACCCCCAACAGCGCAAAGGTAGACGGAATCCAATGTCCATGGACGGGTAACTAGATACATAAAAAGTGGTTTGTGCATGCAACGGAATAGCGTTCAGCTTTAAAAAGGAGGGAAATGCTGTCATATGCCACATCGTGGATAAATCTTGAGTAAATCATGCTACCTGAAGTAAGTCAGCCACAAAAGGGCAAATATTCTATATCCCACTTATGTGAGGCACCTAGAACAAACTCATGGGGGCAGAAAGTAGAACGGTGGTTGCCGTGGGCTGGGGGGAGAGAGACCTAGGGAGCATTGTTTAATAGGTAGAGCTTCAGTCATGCGAGATGGGAAGGTCCCGGAGATGTGTTCCATGATAATTGTAAAAACTGCACTTAACACACCTGAACGGCACCCCTAAAAACTGTGGGATAGTGAACTTCCCGTTATGTGTTAACTATGTAAAAAAAAGTGGGGGGGGGGACTGAATTCCATAAACAACACAGAGTTCCTCCTCACATCTAAATAATCACGGTCAAGCAAAATATTCAGAGTCAATGGACAGTATGACGGTCACACTAGTAGGTGCCCTGTCGCTCTTCTGACTTAGCCACCAATAACAGAAATGTGGCTTCAGCAATAAGGACCTGAGACACATTTATGTAACTGACTCATCCAACCTGTTGGATTCACAGGGTGCTCAGCAGGAGACACCTTCCGAACAGCTTGCTGCTCCCCACTCCAAGGCATGCAGCCCTAGGTTAGGATTGGGCAAACAACAGTCCGTAAGACAGATGTGACCGGATGCCTGCTTTTGTAAATATAACTGCACTGGACCACAGCCACACGGGTCCATTTCCACGTTGCCGGCGGTGCACGTTACAACGGTAGAATTTTAGTTCGTGCAACAAAAGACCTAGGGCCCCCGCAGCCTAAAATATCTACTCTTTGCCCCTTTGCAGAACATCTAGGCTGACTGTGCATAGCCAAAAGCTCCTAGCTTTACTGATTACTGTTACGTAGTAATTGTTCCTTTTTTCCGGTCATGAAAGTCCAGCCCAGTCTAATATTCAAGTCCCATCCAAGTTGAGGCTTCCTCCTCATACCTTGGTCCCTCCTTCCCGTTCAAGCCACAGTCTAGCCAGGGAGCCTCCAGGGCAGAGGGAGCTTGGGGGCATCCTCCCATCCCTCGCTCCCACCTGGCTCAGGTAGTTTCTGGTCCTTCTAGGGCAGAGGTAGAGCAACGACACTGCTAAACACTTTTCGATGCACAAGTAGCTGCTAAGGCTTTAATTCGAGGGCTGAAGACCGAATCCCTAATGCAACAGCATTCAGAGATGGAACATGGAAGAGGCACTTAGGTCACAAGGACTCTGCCGCACGAATGGATTCCTGTTGTTATCTCAGAAATGGGTTTACTCTCTTGAGAGCGGATTTTTCAGCCCCTAGTATGCTCTCCCTCTCTTTGCTCTTCTGCCTTCTCCCATAGAACGACGTACCTAGAAGGCCTCTTCCGGTGCTGGCACTTTCATATTGGACTTCCGGGCCTCCAGAACTGAGAAAAAGACATTTATTTTCTTTTTGAATCACCCAGCCTGCGGTCTTCTGTTATAGCAGCACAAAACGGACGAAGACAGTCTTCACGAAGAATATCTAGTCCAAAACGTCAACGGTGCCAAGTTTGAGAAGCCCTGACCTAGTACTCCCTTATAAATGACGTTGGGGAGAGAAGAGAGGTGTCTACAAGACTAAGGTCTAGGACCTCCATCAAAAATTTTTAAAAAATATCCCATTAGTAACTCCATGATGTGCACTAAGAGCTCCTGGAGAGGAGGACTCAAGGCAGAACCAATCATGAGTTCCACACTCTTCAAGGACCCTGTTTTGGCTGCTTCCACGGTGCTGGCCCATGTGATTTGCCGACTCCTTTTGTGTTCCCAAGATGGTCATGGCACCTCCAGCCATCATCTGTCAACTACAGGACTGGAGGAAGAAAAGGGAGGGACCCCTTCCTACATTTTTAATGTAGTCAACGAGGACAGCCGTTCCCAACCCTCCAGGCCCCCCGTCATGTCTCCATGCCAACGTTGTATCACCTGGTCACACCCAAACCGGACGGTGGCAAGAGAAACCAGAGCCCCTTGACTGGCTTTCACTAACCACCACTCAGCCCTGGTCACACCCGACCCTTCCCAGCCTTTCCAGAACTGCACAGTCAGCCAATCCCTAAGACAAACTGCTGCCCCAGTAGCAAGCACGTGAGAGTAGGAAACCAAGAGCGTCTGCGCCGTGCTGGTCGGGTTTCCCCAGCCTTCGCTCCCAGCTCAGACACACCACTCTCTCGTAGAAGCTGGGGGCAGTGGTTCTCCACCTTAAGCATGGATCATTGTCATAGGGACAACGAGTAAAAGAAAATGACTTACAGGTGCGCCGTGCTCATCCTGGCCCTGCCCGTCAGATGACCTGATGGACCCCAGGAATCCATTTTTTACAAGCTCCACCAGTTCTGCAGGTGCACACCAAAGACAGAGTCCTGGGACCACGCTCAGCCCTCACCTGAAGCCCTTGGATGCTGGACGTCAGGCACTTCCAGCACAGGTCCAGCACTGTGTCTCAAACCTGTTAAGTACATGGATCCCAAATCTGTGCACCAAGCACGCTGCAGAGCCAGCAACTCACTCCTGCCTGAGTACTACTGTTACTGCTATTATTACTATTATTTTATTTATTTATCATTACATTCACTATTTATTAAACTCTTGCCAAATACTAGGTACTGTGCTAATCATTTTACATTATTAGCTCATTGTGGTACAATAAGATATATACAGAGAGATATGGACACCATTGTGTCAAGTTCCTGGCACAGAACTTTAAAAAAAAAAAAAAAAACTCTTGGAATTTCCCATTTCTGAAGGGACAAGCGTGCTTTTGTATGCTAATGAGGGTAGCTGGCAGTTTGCTTGATGGCTCCAGGATGGATGTTGGTCACCAAAAAAAACAATCACTGATGTGAGTGACCAGAGGGCTGGAACTTCCATCACCCTTTCCCCGGACCTGTGCAGAGTGGAAAGAGGTAGGGGACGGAGGTCAGTCCTGGGCCAGTGATTGACTCCATCGTGCCTCTCTATTGACCCCTCCATAAATACTTTGAACAGTGAGGCTGGAGGAGCTTCCTGGTTGTGAACATGCGTCCTGACTCCACGGAGCAGAGGCTTCTGGGCTGGGGACCCTTCCAGACCTTGTGCCATATACCAATGCACCTGGCTGCTCATTTGCATCCTTATAAAATGGTGATCGTAAGTACAGTGCTTTCGGAGTTCTGTGAGTTACGCTCATGAATTATCAAACCTGCACGGGGGAGGGGTGGGGGTGCCCCTGAGTTTGTACCTCTGTCTACAGAGGTACAGGTACAGGTGGCCTTGGGACCTTACTGCAGCTGATATCTGAGGTAACGGCAATCTCACTGGGGACCTTGCCCTTTCATTGCGAAGTCGGAGGCTGATTCCGAGCGATCGTGTCAGAATTGAAATGAAATGTTGGGCAGTCGGTTGTTACGGGAGAACTGGTTTTGAAATGCACCCATGCAATCACGCAGCGGCTCCATCGTGGGGCTCATTATCCCCATTTTACAGAGTAAAACTGAGCCTGAGAGAGGGTGCACATTCCCATGACAACATAGAACGAAGCAGCAGAGCCCAAATTTACATGCAGGTGTGTTCCACTCCAGCGCAGGGCTCTTGATCCAGGAGGACAGTTCAGAGCACGGGGCGGGGGGGGGGGGGGGGGGGGGGGGAGCTCACCTTCTGCATATGGGAATGAGGCTCCCACAGAGTCTCATCACATCATGGCTTCCTCAGTGTTTGCCAAACTTAAAACCTGATCGTCAGACTCACCCGAGGCATTTATTAAAAACAGGGATTCTGCTGCCCCTCCCTTGAAGATTCTGATCTGGTACAGTCAGGGTGGGGCCTGGGAGTTCTCCTGTCTAACAAGTGCTCCAGTTGACTGGCAATCAGGTGAGCTTGGCGAACACTGCCCTGGGTGGCAGGTGTCCACCGCCTCGCTCGGGTGTATCCACCTGCCCTACAACTCAGTCCTCCTGCTGCCCCCGCTCTCTGAGCACCCAGCACATCCCCAGGCAGAGGTGCTGCAGAGCTGGACGTAGGCTCTCCCAGTCTCTTGCTCATTGCTCTGTCCTACGCTTGGAAGAATTTTCATGCATCCTTCAGTATGAAGCCAACCCAGATGTCCAAAACCAAACCCAGCAACAGACTCGTTCCTGCCTCTGGCTCTTCCTCCTACCTTCTCTAACTCAGTGAATAACCCACCAGCCACCCAGACACCCACCGGAATCTCCACTTTCTGCTCTCTCCTCGTTTCCTGATCATCACTTCCTAGTGATTCCTACCCTCCAAATACCACAGAGCAGCCTCTCAGCTGCTTTCCCACTGTCTAAATTATAAGACCAGCTTACTAATAAAGCCTTCTGCCTTCCTTCTTTGTCCCCTTAGCCCATATAGGCCAACCCATAGGAGGCAGATCCTGTCACATACCTTCTATCTCAGGTGCTTTTCTAGGATCTTGCAACGACCCACCATCTATTTCCCCTTTCCTTGAATGTGGGTGCACTCTGATGGCTATTTCAATTGGTGGGGTATACAGGAGTGGTCCTCCCTGACTCCTAAGGTGAGTCCCTAAAGGAAATGCAGATGCTCCCTTGCCCAGTGGGACACTCACGCCAGTTACCTATACCTCCATATCAGGTGCCCTGAGACTTCCCTGTTGGAGGAAGCCCATGCTCATCAGTTGCCCTGAGACCACGTGAAGAGAGAGAGAGATGCCCAGCTGGCCCCTAACTGCGTCAGCCCTTCATATTCCAATTCCAGCTACTCTCTGGGTGCAACCACAGAGAGACCGCAAACCAGAATTGACCAGCTGAACCCCTTCCAAATTCCTGACCCCGAGAAATCATGGGTATGCAAATGAGCCACCTGCCACTTTCCATCCAGCTCACGCTGCTTAGAGAGAAGGCAAAATTGTTTTAAGCTTGGAAGTTGTTAAAGTAATTCTTTACGTTCTACGCATTAGCCTACGTGAAAAGAAAAACTTACAGTTAAAATAAATTAGACAGAGTTTGTTTACTCAAAGAATGATGCATGAATTGGGCAGCATTCGGAATCAGAAGAGGTTCAGACAGCTCTCTCCACGGTGTGGGCAGTCAGCGTTGATAGCCAGCGGAGCATGGAAATAAAGTCCAGAAACAACTTGGTCACAGTGAAGCATGTGTCTTTGGGGGTCTGATGAGTTGGCTGCCTGGGACTGGCTGAAGCTTTGCTATTTGGGATTGACTGACATCCAGATATATGGTACCCAAAGCATGCCCCTAAACCTGGTTCTGACATGTTGGCCTACTAAATTAGGCTGCAGTTTATTAAATAGGAACAGAGTAAGGAGACACACTCGGGCTAATGGCCTCCCACTTATTCTGCTTTAACATGAGCCAACATGGAAACTGAGAGTATTTTGAAGCTTTCCGTGGGGTCATTGAATGCTTGTGGAATCGCATCATTTAAAACAAGAGACTGTTTTATCTGGATTTGGGCAAACCTGGGTTAGAAGAGGGGAGGCCACGTTTGATGGGTCAGATCAAGCCACTCTCAGAAAGCGCCCAGCACTGCAGGCTGACGGGGGGCCCTGGGAGGGAAGGGAACACCAGGCAGAGGCTGTAGTGTAAGAAGGGTCCCCACCTAGTGAAAGAGCAGTGTGGCATGTCCATTGGGCTGAGGGAAGTTGAGATACGAGAATCCCTACAAAAACCCCAATTCCCGTGGCTGAAGCAAACTGTGGCTTCACTGAGCACCATGGCACACACCTGTGATCCCAATGGTTCAGGAGGCTGAGGCAGGAGGATCGAGAGTTCAAAGCCAGCTTCAGCAAAAGAGAGGCTCTAAACCACTCCGTGAGACCCTGTCTCTAAATAAAATACGAAGTCGGGCTGGGATGTGGCTCAGTGGTCGCGTGCTCCTGAGTTCAGTCCTCGGTGTCAAAACCAAACAAACAAAAATCGTGGCTCATTTTTTTCTCATGGTATCAGATTATCACCGGTGACAGTCCCATGTCCCCTTGTCACTTGACTGGTCACCAGCCCAGTCCTCCAACTGCCCAAACTTGAAACTCTGAAGGCTTTCTCCAAAGTCACAGAAAGACAGTCACTTTGCCTTTGGGGTGGGATCCCTGGTCTCCCCTGGGTCCTGGAGTCCTGCGCAGCATGAAGCTCTGGTCCCCAGGAGGCTCAGACTCCGTCATTTCACCCTCTGTTGGCTTTCTTCCCTCCTTGTCTCGTGTCCCCCTCTTTTGCATTCCCTGGGATCCATTTCCAAATAAAGGACTTGCATTCTGTGTAGCTAGGCAGTCTGAGGTAGACGGAAACTGGCAGGTGATAATGTTGGGAAGGCTGGCGGGGACCTGAGCATGGAGAGACAGGGCCTCGTCTAAGGGACAAGTGGGTGCAAAGCCGGAATTAGACCCTGTCCCCAGGAGAGCAGACGATCCCTCTCCTGAGGCTGCGTGGTGCTAAGAAGTCAGAAAGTGAACTCGCTGCTGTGGATTGAGTGCGTCTCTCTCCGTTCAGGAGCCGGGGCCAGGTGGGAGGTGTCTGGGCCAGACGGCTCCATTTCTGTGGATCACTGCTGTCTCTCGGGAGTGAGGGAGCTCTCAGTCTTACACACCCATTTAAGTTGCTCTAGAACAAGGCCACCCTCTTTCACCAGCCAATGCACTTTCCTCCATCAGTTGAAGCAGGTCAGGGTTCTTCAGCAAGCTTATAGGATGCTAGTACCGTACTCTTGGACTTCCCAGCTTTCAGAACCATGAACCTAAATCAACCTCTTTCCTTAACAAACCATCCAGCCTCAGGTGGTGGGCTATAGCAACAGAAACGGACTAAGACAATCACAAACTTAAAGTTACCTCCAAAACAGGCTTACTAATTCTTCCTATAAATGACATCCCCTGAACTCTTGCCTCTCTGGACTTTCTCCCATTGAGCAGCATCAACCAGAGAACAGTTCTAATATCCAGACTATCCTCAAAAAAAAAAAAAAAAAAAAAACTATAGGAATTGGAGGTGCTTGTCTAAATGCATCCTTTCCATCAGTTTAAAGTAAGAAAAGAGCACTTGAAGTCAAACAGACGGCCGGCAGCTACTACCTCCATCGGCTTGCTGTGTGGCTCATGGCAATTTGTTTCGTCTCTGTGCCTCCTCTGTAAATACAGGTGTGCTAATAATACCACCTTATCAGATCACTTCAGAACAAAATGCATGACATGAGAAAGTGCCTGGGTCACGCCCGATACGTGATAACGGCCCGGGGACCAGCCCGTCTCCCTGCCTCTCTTCCCACACACACTCTCTATTTCACAACAAAGCGAAGCACCGGAGAGATGTATTGGCCAAATAATTGGCTCCATTTGTCTGGCGTCTCTCAGCCCACTTGCTTCACATGATTATTTCTATGAGGCTAATACCTCATTACAATAACACTGCACTCTAATACCAGTGGGCCCATAAACAGAGGCCCCACTAAAATAAAACCATTTTAATCATGGCCCAGATTTAATCACCGGCTAGTGGGCTCCCCAGTGGTTTGACCGAGAGCCAGGCAATAGTCAAATAATCAAACTGCAGATGCTGGGATAGCAAATCGGCTTAAATTTAAACAGTGGCAGGGTCCCAAACTACAGTGAGGGGAAGCGAGAGATGAGGAGGGGGAGAGGGAGACTCTCACAAGGTTGGAATTTCCCCTCCGTGGCCTCGGGAGTTAATGGGCCCGTAAAATAACCAGGCTTGTTAATGAATAACGGGCTCGTTCCGAGAGGCACCTAGGTCATGCTCCACTTTGGGCCTGCTGGCTCCACTCTCAGAGGTGAAAGGGACCCCCGGGGTGACGTGAAGCCAGGGGAGCCACGGTCCCCGTCCTACGGGTTGCTCAGAGGCACTTGGCTACTTAGAGTCACAGAAATGAGAGCCAATGAAAGGCAGGTTCCATCGGGGAGTGGACCCCTAGGAGGGATCCTGTCTGGGGAATAAAGAAGAAGAAACAAGGTGCTCACCAAGTAGGCTTGGCCCTCCAGCACCATCTTGTCAACCAAGGATCAGACTCTCAGGGAGGACCCTGCCCCAGCTGACAGGCAGAAGACCCAGGGAAACCACGCGCAGGTTTCTGATCCCCCATGCTGCAAATACCAGCTGGGTGTCCAACTCGCTGCTCGTGGCAATTTACTACCAGACCTTAGATAGTCAGTAAAAAAGGAAAAATGACTACCGAGGCGTCTGGCAGTCAGGTGGGGCAAACAGAAGTGTCATTGGATTTTGCACACTCTAGTTTTCAGAGAATCACTGAATATTAAGGTGCTTTGGAGGTCTTTATCCAAATTCCTCAACTTTGAACCAAAGAAGATGCTTAGGGGGACCTGCTTTGATTGATCAATGAGGGTAGTTTTCTATGGGGGTCCATCAATCTCTCTTTTTTTTTAATTAGATGACGACTTGAGCTGTGTTTGAAACAGGGTTTTCTCCCAAAATGTTAATCATCCTACTAGATCCTCATTTACATTTTGTTGAATAACCCCTTCTCCGCATAGAGGGAAAATGCTGAGTTCCTCTCCTCCGTGGCCTAAGATGCTCACCAGTTTAGAGTCGGTGAGGCTAAAACATGTGTGTCCTGGGTCTACATTCAGGATCCCCTAGGTGAGCTCTCCAATCACTCTCTAGAGGCAGCATAGAAACATCGACTTGGAGACACCCTGGAAGTCATTTAATCCAAACTGGCTCAGCCCCAGCCAAGCAGATTAAGGGAAACAGCATGAGTAGCCTACAGAAAGCATGAGTGTCCTTCTCCATCCTTTTCCTCTTTCTTGATGACTGGAATGTCAAGCGAATGGCTGGAGCTCAAACTGCTATCTGGGCTCATGAGGTACAAGTCATGTTCTAAGGATAGGAGAACAAAAAAGAAAAAAAAAAAAAGAAACTAGAGTTCCTGAGGATCATGGCATTGCCCAGCCAGCCCTATTGCTCCCTTCTAGATTAATTTATATTAGGGAGAATTAAACTGCTATCTTTTAACTAATGATTACTTTGGATATGAATGTTGGGTCCCTCAAAGTTGAGCTGACCCTAGTTAATATACTTCAGTCCCATTTAAAGGTAAGAGAACTCAGATTCATGAAGTAAGAATAAATCTACCGTGGACCAAAAGGGGACTCCCCATGTGACTGTGTTTGGAGACAGGATCTTGAAGGAGATAATTAAGGTCAGATGGGTCAGAAGGGCAGGGAAGGGCTGTCCAGTGGATTGGTGAGCTCGCTTGCTCTCTCTCCACCAGTGGGGACAGTGAGAAGGCCACTGTCTGCAAGCCAGGAAGGGGACCCCACCAGAGGACAGCTCTGCCAGACGAGAACCTGGGCTTGGACTCCTAGCCTCCAGGACTGGGAGGAAATTTGGTGCTGGCAGCCCCAGCCGGCTACCGCATTTCCACAGGTCCTCCCTCCCCAAAAATAAGATTTCTGAGCATTACCCCCTGTACGTCTTCTGTTTTTCAAGACAAAAAAACATCTCCAACTTCTTTTGTGATTCCTCATAAAAATAAAGTGCCCAGAACCTTTGCCAGCTGGGTAGGTCTGTTGAGAGTTGCCCAGCTCCAAAGACTAACTTCCCCATGCCCCAAGAAGAGCCGTCCAATGGTGAGCCCTGCTGGCTCACATGATCCTGCCATCCAATCAGACTAGCCCTGCTGGCTCACATGATCCTTACCCACCAATCAGACTAGCCCTGCTGGCTCACATGATCCTTACCCACCAATCAGAAAGCACCCCAGCCAACTGTCAAACCGTTCAACCATTAAACTGTCATAACTGTCAAACCACCCCCGGCTCTATAAATATGCAGAGCTGTTCCTCAATAAACGGGCATTTTCTCTGACGGCAAACCTTGATCGTTCTTTCAAGGTCTCTCCTGAATCCAGCCAAACAGACTTACAGACGGATCTAGTCGTTGATGAACTTGGTCAGTGGTTCATTGGAACATTGGCATCAACATTGAACTTTCTCTTCCCAAACGAGATTGGAAGGAAGACAACAGCCAGAATATTCTGGGCCCTTCTTTCCAGGTGGGGCTCTCAGGGTCTCAAGAAAGAGACGGACACACACAAACAGCTCCCTGTGATGACCATATCGCTGCGCCCCTGGGAATCAGCATATTTAACATCAACAGCACAATAACCCCTTCTTATTCCTTCAGTAAGACTCTGCAATAGAATAGGTTGCCTACCAAGGATCACAGAGACACTTAAGGTGATGAGCTCATTTTCTCTAAATATCTTTCCTGTAGGGAACACATATTTTGATTGTCCAGGATCACTTCCATTTGGGGAGACACTCCATCTCGACTCCAGGTGCCTTCAGGGAAATGCTAATCCCCTACTCCAGCCGCAGCATTGGGCCAGGGGCCTGTGACTGACAGTCAGAGCAATAGGTCTCTTTAGCCAAGTGATTGGACAAGGTGGTCACATGACCTGAACCGACCAAATCAGTCTTCACTGAGACTTTTCTGTTACAACAATCTGAGAAGATGACTTCCTGTTTAGGAGGATCTTGGGAGCATGTGAAGTCAGAGCTGGTGGCCGAGAAGGAAGGAATGCAACCAATGTACAGAGGGGAAAAGAACAAAGAGATGAAGAAAAAGAGGCATCACTGGAAGCCTAGATCCAGCTATGCCTGAAACCTACCTTCGATTTCCCAGTTATCTAAGCCAACAAATTTTACTTTTTCCTTAAACTAATCTGGCTTGGGTATTTTGTTTTGTTTCTGTCATTTGTATTAAAGAGTCCTAGTATAATCCCTATGAGAAATGATCTGGTGGACCATTTTGGTAGCAGTGGTCACTGTTGGGCAGTGTTCTCCTACATTTTCTTAGACTCAAAAGCTGCAGGTCTTCCCTGCTGCCCTCACCTTATGACTGCCCAGGCCTCGGTGGCCAAGTAGCATGAGCTGCCCCACTCCTCCAGATCCTGCACCGCACACTGGCCACACCCTCACACTTAAAACACAGAGACGGGGCCACTTCGTGACCATGCATTCCAAGCACCTGTCCACCCACGGACACTGTTAACTGAGGGAGAGTCAGTGGACCCTACTGCGAAGGGTCTGCAAGCTTCAGCCGAGAGAATGATGACGTTTTCCCGAGTCTGCGCTGCGTCTCTTCCGTGACCTTATTTATTTCTTATTACACATGAAGAGATTAAGAGAAATGAAGTCACTTTCTCAAAGCCACACCCTCAGATCCGGGCCTCACGCTCCCTCACCTTGGCCTGCTGATCCTCCCACCCCAAAGCCCTGGAAGCTGAAGCAATCCCTGCAGTGGCCTGAGCAGCCCCAGAATGAGGCAGGAATTTCTTTGACCCAGCACATATACCCACAGGTGTGTACGTAGACTCGAGGCCTATATACAGATTCACACGTTCACATGTGCGTGTGTGTGTGTGTGTGTGTATGTGTGAGTGTGCGTGCTCTTCTCTTGTGCATTTCACAAACATATACGCAAACACCAAGCAGATACATCGCACAAAGACACCCACCCCTATTCACATACCGGGGATTTAGCGCCCGGCACCTCGAGTTCACAGTACGGACTCTAGAACCAACATCTATCTTCCTCCAGTGGGCTGAGCCGTCCAGTCTACCGCTCTCTCTCTTAACAATACCCAGCACCCAGATTCCAGAAAGTTCTGCCACGACCGAGATCTGACTTCTTGTTATGGCTGCTGCTGTTACAGTCTCTGACTGATACTGCGGGGCTATGTGCTGTCCTGAGAGCCAGAATAAAATCTGTCACTAACACATGTAGAAATCAATAGAGGGGAGGTGTGAGCCAGGAGAAAGGCCAGGGGATGTGTTCACTGTTACCAAAGCCAGACACAGGGAGTGTGCCAGCAGAGCATCCTCCATCCTCACCCCACGAGATGCAATGTCTCAAATCCACGTCCACAGATCGGATTTGCAGCATAATAAAAGAAATACCAGAATTATGAAGTAAGGCACCCATTATTGTAATTCGCTACACTAACTCATTCAAAAGTATTTATTATATTATTTGAACAGTTACTCTCTGCCAGTATAATACTGGCTCAAGTACAGGGCAGCGGAACAGAAAGATGAATGGTACGATTAAGCCTACAAATATATTAATGGAAAAGTAGACTTCAGACACAGACCCATAAATAGAGATGCACTTCAGTGATAACAGCGGCCGTTTAAATGAGAAGGGGAAAGGAAAGATTAGCCAATACGTGGTATTGACAAAACTGCTCATTTACAAGGGAGAAAATAAAATTAAACCTGCTTCATGTTCTTCCAAACAATAAGTCCTGAATGAATTAGAGTTCAACATAAAAACCCAAACCAGCGAGCACACTCCACAACAGATGGAGTCAGACACAGACAGCACAGCCAGCGACTGAGAACCAGTTGTCATCTTCTACAGCTCAGTAACATCAACCCCACCTTCTAAGTGACCATATGTATTTTGGACTCCACTTGTTGAATCGTGGTAGGATTTTTAGCATGCTCAAAGAAAAAGCAGAGAAAATTTTCTACCCCCTTGAAATAGGAAGAAAGGCTTCCTAAGCAAGGTGCAAAACTCAGGACAGGTGTGACTACATCGGAATTTGACGTCCTGTCTAACACCAACAAATAACATTAAGAGGTGAAACACTACAAACGTTCCAAGTATTTTTCAGTAAGTGGGGAAATTACTAATAGTCTTGATTACATCATTTATCATGCAGCCATTTGATGGAATTTTAAGTGGTGGTTACAAAGAATCAAACAAAGTGACATGGACAGGTGTGGAAAATCTTTAAGACAGAAGTGGGTATCAAAAATGAGTCACAGCACTCCCTAAGATAGGTAGGTAGATTCATTCTACTAGTTTTTTAAAATGGAAGTTATTATGAGCTATCATAGAACATGGACTGGACTCACACATAAGGAACTCTTCCGTAAAGAGGAGAATAAGGTGTGTCAGTCAGGTTTCCATCACTACAACAAAATAACTGAGATAATCAACTTAAAAAGAGGAAAGGTTTATTCTGGAGGTGCATGGTCAGTCAATCCCATTGCTTTGAGGCCTGTGGCAAAGCAGTACACCATGGCGGGAGTACATGGCAAAACCATGTACCCTGAGGCTGGGACATAAAAGAGAGAAAGGAAGAAGAATGAACTGGCTGGGGTCCCGATGTCCCCTTAAAAAGCATGCCCCAGGGACCAGAAACTTCCCACCAGGCTTCACTTCCGGAAGATCCACCCAGCAGTTCCATGACCTGGACCAAGCCTTCAACACATGGGCCTTGGAGGGACAGTTACCCAAACCACAGCGACAGGAGAAGGCAGAGGCTGATGTTCCACTGTGTGCACTTCTCGTTGTTAACGGTGTCTACGAGGAAAACGCATTCCAAGGTTTCCTCTGCGTAGAGCATAGAAGAAAATCAGAGCACGTGGGCTGCCGTCCTGCGTCGGTGTTCATGAGCTTTGTGACCTGCAGCAATTTGATGATCTTATTAGAAGCACTGAATAAAGTCCGTTGTAACTACTGCTTATTGAGCACCCACTGTATACCAGGCTTTTTAAATGCTTGGACGCCTTTTAAATACATGGCCACATAGCACAGCCACAGCCAGGTAGGCGCCTTGCCTCAGGCAGTGCCCTGTGGGTAAGGAAAAGACCCACTCCGAGTGTGTGCCGGGCTGGCATCCTCTGGTCACAGAGCTGGTAAGCAGCAGAGCTGGCTGAAACCTGGGTCTTTTCCACCTTCAGGTCAAGGCCTGCTCCTCCCATACTGGCCATTCAAGGTCCTTCCATTTTCTCTAAGAGGTGGGGCTTGCACGGGGCTCAGGCAACCCCCAGAACAAGCCTTAGACCAGCCCCAGGGCACCCCCCCACCTAGACTGCAGGAAAGATCCAGGAATGGCCGACTCAAGCCGCAGACCCTGCTCAGGTCTCCCGCGTCCTCTGAAATGCATCCCAGCAGCTCTCTTAGCTGGAAGGCCACGGCGTCCCTGCAGGAAGAGGACTGGACCTGGAATGAGAAACCCTCCTGGGAATCAGCAGAGAGGGGCGTGCTCTATAGACCCCCGGAGCAGCAGGGACCCCCACCCTGGAGACTGCAGTCAAAGGGAGGAAAGGAGAGGAGACGGAAGGAGAGGGTGCCACATGCCGCAGGGGCCCCTCGGAACTCCCAGGGCCTGCGGCTGCCCAACCTGTAAGACCGGGAATGGCTAACGGGATGTTCTGGGTTACTTCCAACAGTCTGATTTCTCTTTACAAACCCCAAATTTTTAGTAAAATCCAAAGTACATAGATACATACAAGGTCTGATATGACGATTAGCTAACACTTCTAAGGACTCTGATATGCCAGGAACTGCTCTGGGAATTTCCACAAATTAACCCATGACGTGCTAAGAAATAGTCCTGAAGGTCGTCAGGTTAACGCATTTGAATCCTCCCAAGTGAATCACGATCCCGATTCCCTAACTGAGGCATAGCAAAGTGAGATAAGCAGCCCCAGGTCCAAAGCTACTAGGTGACAGGCGTAGGCTGCCTGAGTCCAGGGTCCCGGTTGTCCCCAGGGCTCCGGTTGCCTCCCAGATGCTTGGCATAGGAAGCAGGGTGTGCACAGAAATCAAAGGAGCTGAAAGTCGGGTTCTTGGAGCACAGAGAGGTTAGCCTCGTGCTGAGCGTGACCTTGAAGGTGGAGAAGACTCTGGTGTCTGGGGCTGGGGGTGTGGCTCAGCAGTAGAGCTTACCAGGATGGGAGTGCTTAAGGCCCTGGGTTCAATCCCCAGCCCTGCAAATAAATAAATAAATACAGACAGACAGACAGAGCCCTCAGAAATCTGGAGAGCTGGACTGCTCAGGGCGTGGAATGAGTTTCAAGCCACACTTACCCGGCCGCCCGTGTTCTGGAGCTGGCTTCTGGGTTACCTTTCTGATGGCCTGTACCACCTCCCTGGTCCGCGTGCACGCTGGGCTTGCGTGCTCTGATCCCTCGCTAGCCCCCTCCTTCCCAGTCCCCCTTTCCAGGACCCGTTCTACTACACACCTGTCCTGCCTGGCGTGGGCTGGGATTTAAAGAGACCCATCTCACTCTGCCCTGCTGCCCCCAGGACAAATCCACCTAGAACTACAAATACAGAAGCCCGTGGAGGGCAGACTGTCGGCCACAACGTGGGCATTGCCCAACTGGAGACCGGGGCTGGGATTTCCTGGCTTGCTGGTTCCTGAGACTTTCCCTGGGTTTAGCCCAGAGCTGTCCTGCATGTGAGGATGGGAGCGGACTCTATCAGAAGCTCCATGCGAGCTGGACATGCAGCTGGTGGAGCTGAGGAAGGGAGTCTTAAATTTTTATTTAATTTATTTGAGATGTAATGTATTAAAATTTAGTGCGTTTTGATTTAAATACCTCCATAAGGCCAGTGGCCACTAGACTGGACAAGCCTAGACCTTGGCGCACACCCCATGCAGAAGAGCCGGCGTGGGAACTGCTGTCTCTGTGTCTGTGTTAGTTTCCTGTCATCAGTCACGACCTTGGTGGTCTAAGGGAACCCAGATTATCACCTTCCAGTCCTGAGTGTCAGAAATCCAACATGAAGCCAGGCACGGCGGCCCACACCTGTAATCCCAGCCGCTTGGGAGGCTGAGGCAGGAGGATCACAAGTTCAGAGCCAGCCTCAGCCACAGTGTGAGGCGCTAAGCAACTCAGTGAGAGCCTGTCTCTAAATAAAATACAAAATAGGGCTGGGGAGGTGGCTCAGTGACCAAGTGCCCCTGAGTTCAATCCCTGGTACCCACCCCCCAAAAAAAATAAAAATAAAAAAATAATTCCGCTGGGCTAGAATCCTGGCATCACAGGGCTGGGCTCCCCCAGGGGCTCGAGGAGGGAGGCGCTCCTGCATTCCTTGGCTCACGGCCCTTCCTCCATCTTCAAAGCCATCAGCACGGCGGTCCCTTCTGAAGTCTCACCACGCACCGTTCCTCTCTTAAGGACCCTGTGATTACATGGATCCCGCCAACATAATCCAAGAAAAGCTTCCCATCTCAAGACACTTCATCACGCCTGCACAGTCCCTTTAGTCATATAAAGTGACATATTCAGATTGTACAGGGATTGGGACATGGACACCTTGGGGGAAGGGATACCAATATTCCACCTAGCACAGACGATTTTGAGATATGCCTCCAAAACCTCCCTCTGGACCTTGATCCCAAGGTGTTTACCCCATGGGGGTTGGAACTGGAGGGTAATTCAGGGCCTTTGTCTGCTCAACCCTAAGGGGTACCATTTGCTTTCTGTATTCATATGGAACTCAATGGAATTTTGCAGTGCACAACCTCAGCAGCTATCCATGGGGGCTTTGGGAAAAAGCCTGTATCATGCAGACAGGGCATCATGAAAGGAGAGAGAAGCGTGAGCACACATAGTCAGTTCCTTCTCCCAGTTTGACCAATCATCCCTTGAGGGACGATTCAGTGAGCAGAACACAGAGAGTGGATTACTCCCAAATACCGTCACCTCCTGGAACATGAAGTAAAGTTTCCTCATGGAAACATGAAAATAAGGGAAGAAATGTCTCCTGCAGACTGTCTGGGTGAAGGCACACAACTGCTCGCTGGCTGGAGTGAAGATTCTTCCCACACCAGTGACGATAGTCTCTCTAGCTCCGCCCCCCAGGGTCTGGGAAGCTCCAACCCCCACCAGGTTCCTCTCCAGGATGAAGTGCTCAGGGTCCAGGTGTCTCCCCCAATTCCCCGCCCAGCCACCAGGTGGCAGTGGCTCACTCCTCCTGCCCCTCCCTTTCCTGGGAGCCTCACATCCCACCCACCTCCTTGGTCCTTAGGGGTTGGGTCAGCTCACAGCTCCACTCTGCATTCCAGCCCCTCTCAAGGCAAGGGGGCTGCACTGTCCTGAGGCACCAGGTCCCCAGTGTGGCTGCATCTCCACTTCCTCAGGAAGTGAGGGGTGTCCAGCAGACAGGAAGACACCAAGATGACCCATGTGGAACTTGAGGGCAAGAGGAAGGCCATTGTCGTGGGTAGTTGGGATGTCTTCCCATGGAATTTGAAGAAGAAGAAGTGGTCGTGCAAAGGGGCTGGGGCAAGAGTGTTTCAGGCAGAAAGAAAAAGTCATGCAAAGACCCAGAGGCCCCAACGGGTCGGCCTTTGTTTGAGAGGGAGAAAGGAGACTGGTGTGACCGGAGCCAAGTGAGCCAGGAAAACACTGTGGAGGTCAAAATGGAAATGTAGGAGAGCAGAAAGGGGCAGGCTCTCCGGGGACCTGGTCCACTTGACGGGACACTGAATGACTCCGTCTCAGAGCCTCACATGGGGTACTATTTACTGAGACGGAGCAGGGACAGAGGCAAAGAACAGGGAAAGTTCTGTCCAAGCTCACAGTCAGGACTGTCAGGAGCCTTGACTCTTGGACCCCTTGCCCAGGGAAAGTCATTCACCCTCACCCACCGGCTGCCCGACCCTGGAGATATACTCACTGACATTTCGACTGCAGAATGTGACATGCACAGATGAGCTGACAGATGAAGCTCTCATCGGCTCCATCCACCCCACCCCATTGCTAAGTCCACTAACAAACACATCAGAAGCGTGCAATCGGCCACGACTTCAGCTGGACGCTCCTCTGCTCCTACTTCCCATCCTACCCCTGAGTCGGGTGTTAAGGGAGCACCAGCAGCTCCATGAAGCACATCCACAGACCTCAGTGGCCACATGCAATACCACTTTTCTTCTTGAGCATCGGAACCCAAGCAAGTGATCCTGGTTGAGGGGCAGCTGGCCTCCAAGTAGGGACACGGAGGTTCATCTTCGTTCCTGAGTCTTCTGGCTCCGTCATCTCAAGCCCGCAGCGTCTAATGGCACCATATTGGAGAAAAGCACAGAGTATGGAGCTCGGGAGGTGCCAATGGTCAGGACTTGATCCTGCAGCCTTAGGAAGGCTGGGAAATGTGGTTGTGTGTCCAGAGGGTGAGGAGGACAGTCCCACAGGCTCTGCCCTTGTGCTGTGGATCTCCCAGGGTGGTCCTGGTCCACATGGCCCATCCTGCCTGCTGCCCGTCTGCCCCTCACTCCCAGCTTGCTGAGCCGCAGCTTCTTTCTGCTTCTTGAGCACCCAAACCCTCCTGCCTTAGAACCTCGGCCCCGGCGGCTCCTGTTCCCAGGAGGCTCTTCCTCTGACCTCTCCGAGGCTGAATTCTTTTCACCCAAGCGACCCCACCAGACCCCAGCCTCCCATCAGTTCCTGCCCCTTGGTCTGACTTCTTCTTTAAACCAGTTGGTATCATCCAGAATTACATGATTGATTCGCTCCTTTATCGTCCCTCTTCCCTGCTAAAAGGCGAACATGAAGAGCAGAGGAACTTGGCTGGCCCTGATCTCCCTGCCAGAACCCAGCAGGGGCCCCGTGAAGAAGTGCCTAGCCGGAGAACGACTCTCCCAGGAATGGTCTCGGCTCCAGGCTTCTGTTCGCCTGGGGCCCTGGGGACTTCCAGGGCACCTGGAGCAGGAGTCAGGGTTTTGCAACAAAGCAGCCTGCAGTGGAGATCCATTTCCACGTGGCCTGGGCCGGAAGTTTACTCAACTCCTCAGTCTCCATCGGATGGCCTTGACCTTGGTGCTGTAAAGTCAAGGACAATGTCTCTGAAGATGCCTGAGACTTTGCAAGTGCTCAAAGTAATGGCAGCTGCCTGCGATAGCAGCTGCAGAGGAAAATCAGTGGTTCTATTTTAAGTTACTTGGCCTACTCTGTGCCAGCCCTGGGCTAGTGACTGTCCTGAGTGATCCTGGTGATCATGCTGAAGTCATGAGAGAGATGACTATTCTCCCCCAGGTACAAGGGAGAGGGGTCGCCACGCTGAGCAGATGAAAACACAGGCTGCCTACCTAACTCTGAACTTCAGACCCCAAAAAAAGGAATTTTCTTCAGTTGAAGTATATCCCATGCAATATTTGGCACTCAGTTATACTATTGGAAGAAACTGTGTTTTACACTGAAATGTGTATTGCACACCTACGGGTGGCAGCCAGCCCCAGTAAACCAAGATGATGACACCCTCTCAGCCCCTGAGGGGTGCTGCTGTGGCCCTCAGGGAGAACTTTACAGTCAATCAGTCTTTCTTGGAGGAAATTTGGCAACGAATACCAAAGACCTTAAACATATCCTTTTACCTACAACTTCCTGTACCTGTGTCATCAGCTAATCTTAAAAGTCCTCAGCATGTATTATGGTGGTGGTGGTTATTTTGCACAACAGGCTACAATTGAAAACATCGATACTTCCATTGAGACAGATAAAAAAGAAATCCTATGCACCAAGACCCACATCGTGGCGATTTAAACTGTTATGGATTGAATCGTGCCCCTACCCCGACCCCACCACCACCAGAAAAGAAACCATGTTGGAAGCCTAAGTCCCCACTACATATAATGTGGTATTATGGGCAGATAAGGGCCTTTACAGAAACAATCACGTTAAAATGTGGTCACCCAGGATGGGCTGTAATCTGAAATCACCATTTATTTTTGTTTATGCTTAATGATACTTAATTGGAACCCTGATTGCCATCTTGGGTTAAAGGGATTGTGGTGGAGTAGAAAACTTTCCAGAAACAGCTACAGGAACATGTTCCTTTGGCTCTCTGACCTATTTTTTAAAACAAGAAAGTTTTGGAGTGGAGCTTCCCAAGTTCCAGTACCCATCCCACCACTTGCTGCCATGCTGCCTTGTTTACTGTGTCCATCAGTTTCCTCATCTCTAAATTGGGGATAATAATAACTCCTACCTTATTGGGTTATTATGAGGATGAAGGTGGCAAGAACATTAAAAAGATACTAAGATCATACCTGTACCTAAAAGGCCCTCTATAAATATTAGCAATTACAATGAGTAATTAGTTGTCCCAAGTTTGTATGTACATATGCATTTATATAAATACTTAATAATATATAATAATATATTGTTTAAATACACATTTTCTTCATCCATAATTTTGGATGATAGGATTATAAGTGATTTTTATTTTTTGTTGATACTGATGAACTCTCCTACTTTTGGGGCTCATTTTTTAAAGATGTTTTTAATTTTAGGAAGGTCATCCTATCTTCTGGCATTCCAACAATTGTTGCCACAACAGTGATATACCAGGGATGGGTTGGCAGCCAGATAACAAATGAGCATTATCATCCCAGGGACCCGGGCTTAGGTTTTTGATGTCAAGGGAAGAGTGGGACATGCAAGTTTACCACTGGTAGGGCCTAGCTCTCCTTCCTGTCCCTGGTCTGGCTTTCACAGGGAGGAGGGATGTAGATAAAAAGAGAAACAACCCATGAACAAAGGGAAGAACTAACCCCCGTCCCTTCCCATGTGGTGTGTGCCTGCACCAGAGGGAAATTCTCAATCATTTATTTGCTTATGTTCATTCTATTTATGCTTTCAAGAAACTTTTTTTTTTTTTTGCAGTGCTGGGAATTCAAGAAACATCTAAGTACAGTTGTTTCTTGGCATCTGTGGGGATTTGTTCTAGAATTCTTGAGGATACTAAAATTCATGAATTCCCAAGACCTTTACATAAGATATAAAAACATAAAATGGCATAGTATTTTCACATAACCTACTCACATCCTTCCACATAGTTTAATCTCTAAGTTACTTATAAATACCTAAGACAATGTAAAAGCTATGTAAACAGTCATTACCCTGTATCGCTTAAAGAACAATGATAAGAAAATAAAGTCTGGTCATGTTCGGTTCAAAATGCAAATTTTTTTCAAATATTTTTGATCCACTCGTCGCTGAATCCAGGAATTGCAGACAAGAAGGGCAAGGAGCACTCATACATCAGGTACTGGGTTAAGGATAAAAAAAGATGCTTCGGGTAGACATTTTTGTTAACCTCCACATATGAAGGAGAGCGTGGTGCCGGTCTGTGTCTGGCTTGTTTCCCTTGACCTTACGTCTTCAGTGCCAACCATTTTGCTGCAGTGACAGAATTTCATTCTTCTTCTGGGTGGATAATAGTGTACAGACCACATTTCCTTTACCCGTGGTCCACCTGGAGGCAGACTCATGAATCCTAGAGGTTGGGAAGGGGCAGAGGGACGCCAGATATAAGGGAGGCTGGATCTGATCAGTGCAGGCTGAACACATTTGTGGGAACACACACAAGTCCATTAATAAGTGTATTATCAAAAATGTTAAAAGGATGATGCAGAGGTAGCCCCTGCCACCAAAAGTTCCTAGTGCAATGACGAAGTCGTTGCTAGATGCAAGGTCGGGAATGGTGACCATACCAAGAGTTCAAGCAAGGACGTTCTCTGGGTATCAGGGGCAGATCTCTTCTCCAGATCGCCTTCAGAGTCTGGTTGGTTGTGAGCTGTGACCAAAAGACCTGAGAAGAACAACAGGGGAGAGCAAAGTTTATTTGGGACTCATGGTTTCAGAGGTCCCAGTCCACAGAGGGCCGACCCCATTGTTCTGGGACTGAGGAGAGGCCGAACCTCACGGTGGAAGAGCATGGAGGAGGAAAGCAGCTCAGGACGTGGCCATCAGGAAGCAGAGAGAGTCCCACTCACCAGGGACAAAATATAAACCTCAAAGGCACACCCCCAGAGACCCATCTCCTGCAGCCACACCCTGTCTGCCCAGAGTCACCACCCACTAATCCGCATCCGTGGATTGATGCACTGAGGAGGCCAAGGCTCTCCTGGCCCAGTCCTTTCACCTCTGAACATTCTTGCCTTGTCTCACTCATGAGCTTTGGGGGATTCCTCATATCCAAACCATAGCGGCCTCACATCTAGCCCTCCCCACCCCAGTCCAGGGGCAGGATCAAAAGTTGCCGTGACAGTCTGTCTTCTGATATGAATAACAGCCAGCAGAGGAGACAAGCTCAGCATGGGAGAATGAAAAGCATTCCAGTCCCACAAACGCACACGTTCCCTTTTTGTGATGCAGGTGTACCCACCACCAGGCTAATAACAAGCAGTCGATAATAAAAAAAAAAAAATTGTAAAGCTGTTTGCAAATTTGATAAAAAAATCACCGTAAAGAACGTCAGACAACATTGAGCAATCCGTAAATGTTCAGTAACAAGCACAATAACTGGATGGCAGACTATGAACTCACCCAGATTCACAGCCCCCGGCCAAGGAAACGCCACTACTTCACGTCTTGTCTCCCACGGGCCCTGCCTTTCTCCCGAGGCCGAGCCTCTAAGAGTCCAACTTGTGGGCTGTTCTTTAAAACCATCCCTGCTTGTTATAAAACCCCTGTGAGACATGGGGAACAGCGCTGAATCCCAGGAAAATTATTTCTGAACCCTAGGAGAAGAAGGAGACTAACAAGTCCTTGTCACCACCATCATTGTCACCATCACCATCATCATTGTCGCCTCCCAGGAATTTTATTGAGCACCTACCATGGGCCAAACACTGGGAACACAGAGGGGGTTTCTGCCCACATGTACTTCAAGAGAGGCTACCAAAACATTTCAGATCCTTTCAGATCCTGATAGGTGTTACACAAGAGATAAGACAACTCAGAGAAGATATGTGAGGAAGGTTCTCCAGACACAGAACAGCTCATGCAAAGGGTCTGCGGTGGGAATGGGCTTGGCATGTTTGAGCGGCAGAAAGTGTGAAAAGCTGCCGGGAGAGGATGAGAGATGCGGAAGGATCTACCCTTAGTGGGGCCAGATCACAGGCTGTGGGCAGTGTCAAGCAATTGGATTTTTCTCATAACCATTATTTGTGGAGCACCTATTATGCTCCAGACATTTTACCGCACTCTCATTAAGACTTCTGGGTAACCATAGAAGGTTGATACAGTGACCGCCATTTTTATAGGTGAGAGCCATATGACACAGGGGTTATAGAATGTTTGTATCCCGCAGAAAATTGCAGGCTACAGAATAGCCAAAGCAATCCTTAGCAAGAAAAGTGAAGCGGGAGGCATCATAATACGAGACCATAATACTACAGAGCTATAGTAACAAAAATGGCATGGTATTAACACCAAAATAGACATGAAGACCAATGGTACAGAATAGAAGACACAGAGACAAACTCACATAATACAGTCACCTCACACTAGACTAAGGCACCATAGACATACACTGGAGAAAAGATAGCATCTTCAACAAATGCTGCTGGGAAAACTGGAAATCCATATGCAGCAGGAAGAAATTGAACCCCTATTTCTCATCCTGCACAAAACTCAACTCAAAGTGGATCAAGGACCTAGGAATTAGACCAGAGACCCTGTGCCCAATAGAAGAAAATGTAGGCCCAACTCCCCATCATGTCAACTCAGGAACCAGCTTCTTCAACAAGACTCCTAAAGACAAGAAGTAAAATCAAGAGTCAATATTTGGGATGGTATCAAACGGATGAGCTTCTTCACAGCAAAGGAAACAATCAAGAATGTGAAGAGAGAGGCTCCAGAATGGGAGAAAACCTTCACCACCTGCACTTCAGATAGAGTATTAATCTCCAGGATACATAAAGATCTCAAAAAACTTAACACCAAAAAAAAAAAAAACACCAAATAACCCAATCGATAAATGGGCAGAGGAACAAAATAAGCACTTCACAGAAGAAGAAATACAGATGATCAACAAATATATGAAAAAAAAATGTTCAACATCTCTAGCAGTTAGAGAAATGCAAACTAAACCTCACTGAGACTCCATCTTACTCCAGTAAGAATGGCTATTATCAAGAATACAAGTAACAATAAATTTTGGTGAGGATGTGGAGGGAAAAGGTACACTCATACATTGTTGGTGGGACTGCAAATTGGTGCAACTACTCAGGAAGGCGCATGGAGATTTCTCAGAAAGCTTAAAATGAAACTGTCATTTGACCCAGTTATCCCACTCCTCAGCATATACCCAAAGGACTTAAAATCAGCTTACTACAGTGACACAGCCACATCCATGATTGTAGCAGCTCAATTCACAATAGTTAAGCTCTGGAACCAATCTTGGTGCCCTTCAACAGATGAATTGGTAAAGAAAATGTGGTACATATACACAATGGAATATTATTCAGCCATAAAGAAAAATAAAATCATGGCATTTACTGATAAATGGATGAACTGAAGACTACTGTGTTGAGTTCATAAGCCAATGTCCAAAAAACCCAAGGCCAAATATTCTCTCTGATATATGAATGCTAGCACAATAAGGGGAGGCAGGGAGGGAAGAATAGAAGCTCTTTGGATTCAACAAAGGGGAATGAAGGGGTGGAAGGGGAATCGGAAATGATGGAATAGGAAAGACAGTGGAACGGATCAGACACACTTTCCTGTGTTCATATGTGAATACATGGCGAGTGTAACCGTACATCATGCACAACCACGAGAACGAAGAGTTATACTCCACGTATGTATAATATGTCAAAAAACACTCTACTGTTGTGTATATCTAAAAAGAACAAGTTTTAAAAAGAAAAGAAAATGGCAGGCTGGAATGCACACCCGTGTTTTTCAGACTCCGAAGCCCATGCAGCTTACCATTGCATCTTGCTTGGTGAGCTCAGGGTTCCAGTGGTCACGGTGTGTCTGGGCTCCCACCCCTTGCTCCCCTGCACAGCCCCAACTGCCTGTCCCTTCTCATTCCTCCTGTGCCTTCCCTCAAGCAGCCACCGCAGGTGACAAGTTGGATGACCAGGGCCAGGTGGCCTCCTGAGAACCTGGACCTCAGAGCCCAGGGCTGTGTCCACACCCCTTCTCCCCCCAACGGTGCCTTCTGTCCAGTGGCAGGACATCCCTGAAGCGACACTCTCGGCCACTCTCTGCCCGCTCTCACTGGCACAGAAAGAAGGGCCAGCGAGGTGGAGCGGAAGTCCTTTCTCCTTCCCGTCCCTTCCTGGTGGAACCACATGGTCCACACGAAACTGCTCTGCTCTCCCACCGCATGCTGACAGTGCCCCAGGCAGGATCTGGTCACCCAGGGAGAGGTGGCCCAGAGCTGCCGAGGGCTGGTGGATCTGTGGTCTACAAAGTATCCTCTTGCTGCTCTCTGAGGATACTTTGTAGGGGGACAATTCGTGTTCTAGGATGAAATGATTCTATTAGGTACCCACTGCATCCAGCATGAACCGCGGGCCTCTGCCTAGTCCCCTGAGCTGAGGGGTTTGAACCCTGGTGACCACTGAATCACTGATCTTAGCCTTTCGCCTCCTCCCCAGGGCACTGTGGGAACCAGCTAAAACAAGATGAATGACAAGGGGGACCCTGGGCCACACAGCCCTCAGGGTGGAGGGAGGAGAAGGTGATCAACACACAGAGACAGACCCTCAGGGTATGAGAGTAGGAGTAGCCAGGGGTGGACGAGGACAGGGCACAGAAAGGGTCAGAGACCCCGTGGCCTCAGCCCTGCTTAGCACGAGTGGGGGCTTTGGGGTGAGGGGGCCTGGATCTGAATCCTGGCAGCAGTTTACTAGCTGTGACTTGGGGAAGTGGCTAATTTTTTGGCCTGAGAAACGAAGGAGGCGTCCGCTCTTGGGCATCCAGGCCACAACCTTCCTGATTGCCCTTGAGGAGCCACCAGCACTGCCCCCATCCTCAGGCCCCTCCCCAAGTCCAAGGAAGAAATGTCGTCACGGCAGGCAGCCTGGTGGAGGAGCAGACACGAGGGATGCGATGACAAGACGGGGACTTGACGCTGGCGGATCCCTGGACCGAGCCAGACCTAAAGCCCCAGAAATGTTCAGCTACAAATCAATAACTTTTATTCTGCTAAAGCCAGTGTACGACATAATTTATAATCAAAAGAACTAACAGAGCATTTAATTTAATGTAGATTCTAAGGACTTAGTGTCATGCCTGGCACACAGTAGCCACCGGGTACCTGCAGGCCAGAGGCATGTCTGGGATTCAAACATAGACAGTCTGACTTCGCAGTCCAGGCTTCTAACCAGGAGGCATGCTAAGGTTCTGCCTGAGATTCAATTAACTGGGTGATGAATTTATTGGATCATGATCATAGGTGATATCCAAGGAATTCCCGAAATACAAGTCTGTGTGTGCGCGCGCATACATACATACAGATACATAACCAGCCCTCCATGTCTGCAGGGTTCTGCATCTATGCATTCAAACCACCACAGAGCAAGAATGTTCAAAAACATCACATCTGTCCTGATAACCTACAGACCTTTTGTCTTGTCATTATTTCCAAAATAATATAGTAGAGCAACTAATTACATTGTGCTCTAAGTCATCTAGCAATAATCTGAAGTATATGGGGGGAAATACATAGGTTAAGTGCAAATACTATTCCACTTTATGAGATGAGCATAGATTTTGGTGTTCTCAAGGGAACTGGTAACCAGCACAACTGTACGCACATAGAAATCAGAGATACAGGGCCCTAAATGGTCTTAAATACTGTTAAGGTCCTGGAAACCAGTATCCCAACACTGCTTACTGGGTAGTATTTGGAATCTCTGATTGACAGTCAGGGCCATCATAAGAATTTCTAAATATCATTGTATTATGTAATCAAAAATATGGATATATCGGAGTCATCGGTAGCAGGGAAAGAACATTGATTATTATTTAACAAATTGTTCAAAGACAGTGTCTCAAAACATATCTAGGAAAGGCTTAAAAAAGAAGGCTCCAAGAATTGAAAAGTGGGAGACTTTCTCCAGTTCCATCTCATCATTTCCAATGGAGGCAGGAAATTATGGGAGCCAAGTTGGACAAAATTATACAAGGAAAAATTCGATTTTCCCAAATTCTCATCAGAAATTCATACTCCTGAGGAAGATGTGCCCATACTCATGTATTGCTTTTTTTTCTAATTATATGTGGACTGAACTTTCCAAAGAACAATTTAACAAGGCAGAGTTCTGGCCAGCGTTTCTAGATAGATGTTTCTAACCAGCCTCTTTAAATGAGCTGTGGCTAGCGGGGGAACACAGAGGAGGCCAAAGAGCAAAACCACCAGTTTCCATCCTGCTCAGAGTTGGCCAAGAGTGAGAGGAAAGGCAGGAGGGGCCAGCTGTCGTGGCCCATGCACCTGACACGTGTGTGTGTGTGTGTGTGTGTGTGTGTGTGTGTGTGTGTGTGCGTGCGTGCGCGCAAACGGAAAATAAGCAAATCCTTGCTTATTACCGACTTCCCCCAGCCCACACCTCAGGACTGCTAGCCTCCCCCTGGCACCTCCCATGCCCATCTTGCCACACAGTGAGCACACCACAGATTCATATTGAGTGCATCCATTTTAAGAGGATCAGGCTCTGGCCAACCAATGGACCCCCAGGAAGGGACCTAAAGGAGCAGCGTTCAAATCCTGGCTCCCATGGCTAAGTCTGTGACCCCATCAAGCTTCACTGTAGAGTAAGTCGATTCAGAGCAAAAACTCCTACAACCGTGCTGGTAGAAAGAGAAAGGATCACAGATATTTTCAAAAACACCCGTCACCCCTGAGTGAAAGTGCATATGACCTCTCATACATAGCCGAGGGGTGCTGTCTCACCCCATGGATTATAGCAATGGTTTATGATAATGGGAGATGCGGAGAGACATAGCAAGGTTAAACGTGCCCAGTGCAGTCTCTGGGGTGCATGCAGCGAAAATAAGCACCAGACTCTACCAATGCAGATAGATTCTAAAGGGGCGGTACTGACATGCAAAACAAGCAAGCAGTCCAGACACCGTGAAGAGATGCGCCACCCCACTCACAATAAGAGAAATGTGCAAATTGAATCCACGCTGAGATACTCTTCTCACCTACTGGGTTGTTAAAAATATCAGTGTTCACTCAGTTTCACTCCGGGGCAGGGCTGTGGGTACGCGGGCATCTCATACATCACCAGGAATGCAAATGCCTCAACCCCTAAAGAGGAGGCGTTGAAGATAACTTCAAAACATGATGTTGCATTTGTCCTTTGACCCTGCAAGTCCATTCCTGGGAATCCACCCTGAAAATACACTTCCAAAAACATAACATGAGACCGGGGTTGGGTTCATAATAGATACTCATTAAATATTTACTGAATAGACACATATCACTAATGATTGCATTTGCTACTACCGTGTCAAACTTATTTCGTTCATGAACAAAAGGTATCTAGAAGCAGGCGGACCAGGGAAAGAAGGCTGGATTCTGGTAACTAGGGATGTGGGCATCTGGCTTTCTGTTCTACTCACTTGTCCTTTGGCTTCTGTCCTCACCATCATCTTGTGGTCAAGATAGCCGCCAGTCATTTTATCTATATTACAAGCCAGAGAAAGCAGGAAAACATGAGAAATGAAAGGAAAAGAATACTTGGTCTCTTTAAAAGTAAACATACTTTCCACAAACATCAAAGGACACTTGTGATTACATTTCATTTGATATAAATTAGTTACTTGGTGACATCTAGTAATGAGGGCAGCAAGGGAACCCTGGGAGCACAGCTGAATGGTGTGCCCAGTTCAAAGGTGGGATTTATTACCTAGGAGAGAGAGCGAGCGGGAGTTGCCTGGGCAGCAGGAGAACACTGGTCTTTGGGGGCACCAGCTATGTGCCAGGTGTTTATCAAACTCTTTACATGAATTGGCCCATGGTCACAGTTCATGGGACACACTGATACTAAAAAAAAAAAAAAATTATTTGTCATTTATCTGAAATTCAAATGGAATTGGAGATCCTGTATTTTGTATTCTGCAAAATCTGTCCATCTTAAATCCTCAGGATGTGCCCAAGGCTAAATGTCAAGCAGGCTTACTGGTATAGCAAATGAGACAGGTTCAGAGTCTAACTGTCAGGCTGCAAATACCCATTGATTGCAGGAACTTGAGAGAGTGCTTAGCCCCTTGCTATGCATCCATTTTTCCCATCGGATCGTAATAGTCTCTCATCTCTCAAGTCCAGAAGAATCCTGTTAGGAAAATACTCAGGATTGAGGGCATCGAAAGAGGTACAGGAAGTGAATTTTGGACAAAGGACCCTGTGCTTCATCTTGTGGTCCCCCTTGACACCCCAACAGGCTGTGGCCCAGATAACACGTGTTATCATGAATCCTCTGTATTTCGGTCATCACTAATCCTAATGATGACGATTACTCATAATAGCAGTAATTATAATCATCTATCCCACTGTGCTTTACAATGTATGAAAACAATCTCTCTCCTATTATCTCTGCCCTCCATCTCCATTTATCAACTGTAAAATATCAGAAATATTCACACTGAGGCCCGCCTCAGAGGCCACTGAGCACACTGAATAAGACCATGTGTGTCAGATCCCAGCACAGAGTAGGGATAGGACAATCCATTTGTTTAATTCCTGTACTCCGCTTCACAGCCCTAAGTGGGTGCGACATGTATCAAATATTTCTCTCTTGAACATTTACTTTCTACATTTGAATATTGAGTGTCTGTGTTAAACGTGCATGTTGCATATTTATCATGAATAATGCCTGAATGAACCACGTCTTATCAGCATTACTAAGTCACACTCACAGATGGTTTTGATGGAGGGTCATCCAGAGGCAGTTTTGAGTGGGATTTCCCGGCTCTGGGGTCTGTGCCTGGCTATTTCCACTGAGCCTGACCTTCAGGCTCACTTGGCTCCGAGCAGGAAAGACATGGGGCAGGAGAAGGGAAGTGCACCAGGTGGACCCCCACCCACTGGGAACACAGCTGGCTATGATTTGAGTCCAGCATGTGCAGCAGTGGCCAGGGTGAGTGGGACCCCTGCCATTTTCCTTTGCGATGCTTGGTGGAGTAGGGCATCTGTCAGGGGAGCAGGGGGTGGTGGTGGAGAGAGGGGTGAGGCTCCCCAACAGCAGCCTCATCAGCAGGTCCTCAACATCCCTCATCTATGCTTCATCCTGACACGGTGGAGACCATGTCTCAGGTTGTACAGTCACAAAAGTGACCACTCAGAACAGATGTTGGAAGGCATACTGCACCAAAAAATAAAGGCGTAAGGTCTGGCTGGGCCCAGGCCTCACAAGTAACTAGATCAAAACTGGACCTGGCCACTGCCCCATTCAACCCAACTCCCCAGAGCCAAGGACCAGAGGCGATCCAGATGCCTCTTCTTCCCTCAGAAGGATTTAACCTTGAACTTTCCCCCTGCTGAAGTCGCTGCAAGGACAGGCTGTGTGATATGCCCAAGACTCAGACCACCCCGGCTCACGTTGGAGTTCTGCTCCGGAGAAACCCAGGACCTTGGGAAAGTAGCTTTGTCTCCCTGGGCCCTCGGGGTCCTTACCTGGGAAATGAGGCTGATGGGAGCCTCTCTCTGGGTTGTTCTGTGGTTTAGATGAGATGATGGAGGATGATCTGTCATTTGTGGTGAGCGATTTGTGGTGGCCACCCAGCATTGGAACCTTCTGGCCAGCGGGGAGAGATGCACCTGCTCAGGTTGTCAAGTCTCAAAGTCATGAACCACAGAAGCAGAGTGTTCAAGTCAGCTTTTTAGCCCCGTCAGCACAATTATAGAGGAGGAAAAGCTTATTTGGAAGCTCACAGTTTCAGAGGTCTCAATCCACAGACGGCAGGCTCCATTGCTTGGAGCTCGAGGTGAGGACATCATGGCGGAGGAGTGTGGCCGGGGAAGCAGCTCACGTGAGGATCAGAAAGAAGAGAGAGGCTCCATTGGCCACATACAAATCTATACCCCCAAGCCACACCCCCAGTGCCCCACCTCCCCCAGCCACACCCCTCCTGCCTCCAGTTACCACTCAGCTAATCCCTATCAGTGGGTTAACACTCCCACAGCCCAATCATTTCTCCTCTGAGCCTTCTCACACGTGAGCTTTTGGGGGACACCTGACATCCAAACCATAACAACAGACAAGGGTGAATTGTTCTGGCAATCCTGAGCAGGACCATCCTATTTTCTATGGCAGCAGGTCCCCAGTAGCATCGGGTGGCCAGACCTGCCGTAGCAGCCCCTGCCTGTGCTGTGTCATGGCCGCTGTGGTCAACACAGTAAGCTGCCTCTCGGGTCCAATTCCAGCCAAGTTCTGGCCACCTTGTTCCCTTCATGTTCCCAACTATTCCCAAGCCTTGTTTTCCAGGCTCCCTGGGGGTTCCATATTCTTTCATAAATTTCTTTTCTTCTTTAATCAGCCAGAGTTCCTTTCTGCGGTGTGTGCCTCAGAGCCCTGTCTGGCCTGGCCATCAAAGGCACTTTCCCCAGTGCCCAGGCAGCAGCAGGTGTGCAGTGCGTGGAGTGTCCCCCTGAATCCATTTCCTATTTGTATTGGTTTGCATTGGGGCTGTCACAAGTTTAGGGGCTGAAAAATAACCCCCTATTGGTTATTTCACTGTTCTGTAGCTCAGAAGTCTGATCTAACACAACTGAATTCTCTGCTCAGAGCCTCCCAAGACCAAAATCAAGGCTGCATTCCCTGTCGCAGGCTCTGGGGCAGAACCCACTTCCAAGTTCACGGGTGTCATTGACAGAATTCGGTCCCCTGAAGCTGTAGGACTGAGGTTCCCATTTCCCTGACTTGTGGCCCCTGCTACCTTCAAGCCATGAAGGGAACCTTGAATTCTCGTACTGCAGCTCTCTCTGCCTTTCGCTTCTGCCCTCTTCTCCTGCATTTAAGGGCTCATGTGATTACACGGGGCCCAGCCAAGTAATCCAGGATAATCTCTCCATCTTAGAGTCAACTGATACCAGCCTAAACTACATCTGCAAAGTCCCTTTAGCCACGGAAATAACATTCAGATCCCCGGGGATTAGGCCTGGAAACTCGGGGGAGCTGTCCATCTGCCCACCAGCCCCTCCTTCCCAGAAGGGTCCCAAATGCCTCCATCTCCTCTCCTGACGACCACAGTTGGTGGTGACTAGGAAAGGACTCCAAGTGAGCTCCGACCCCGGGTGCTGAGTACACACTCAGGGACTCAGCTCAGAAAGCCTTGGAGGATCTCAGAGACAGATGAGGAGGGTGGAACCAGGCAGAGGACCCGGACAGGTGGAGAGGGGTCGGAGCCAGCTGGAGTCGGGTGGGGTGGGGGGGCGAGGGGGGCTCTTCCCAGCTGTCCATCCCGGGCATCTGGGCCTGTGAGCAAAATGCAAAACCTGTGAGGAGAGGAGGGGAAACCGGTTTGCTGGGGGGAGGGGGGAGAAAATGATTTTGATTTGAACCCGAGAAGCCTGGAGAGCGCCTGAGCCCAACCCGCACCTTCCAGTTTCCACCTGCTGCAAAAATCCTCCCCTAGGCCAGCTCCGGAGCACAGGACTGAGCACCGCCCCCTCCCCAGTGAGGCTGCAGCCCAGCACAGGCTGCTCTCCCAAGTTTGCAAAAATAAAGTCTGCTCAGGGGTGTTAGGAGACTCCAGATGGCATCCTGGGCTTCCTGCCCACACGCCTTATGCTCTTCAGGCCCAAAAAGGGCACTGCCATCTGAATTCTCCTCCATCCGTGCCTGCCATCTTGGAACGTGCCCACCACAGCTCTTCCTTAGCTCCTGCTCACCCCTTCCACTCCTTCTTTGGTTTCCTGCTCAGAAATACAGTGAAAAGATGATGATGGGCATTGGAATCGGAAACACCTAGGCTAGTTTCCTCACCAGCTGTGTGGCCTTGAGCAAATTACTTGACCTCTCTGAAGCTCAGATTGTTCCCATACGGAATGGAAGCAGGGATAACTATCACAGGCCTGCTGTGGGTAAAATTCCTAGCACAAGGCCTGGCACAGAGTAAGAAGCCCCATCAACGTGGGTCTCCCTACTGCAGCTGGACACACAAGTCTGTGGAACTCTTTCCGGAAACAAACAAGCTCAGCCAAAGTCCCCAGGGCCAGAGCTTTATAAAGTCAGAGGGCTGTCGTGTGACTTTGCCACCTATTGACAACATGTGCCCTCTCAGAGCCCTGTTTTCCTCATCCATGAGATAGGAATACATGTTGAATATTCCTTATCTGAAATGCTTGGGACCAGACATGTTTTGAATTTCAGATTTTTTTATGGGAATATCTGCAGGTATATAATGAGATATCTTGGGGATGAGACCCAAGTCCAAACACAGAATCCATTCATGTTTCATAAACACCTTATCCACAGCCTGAAGAGAATTTTGTACAGTATTTTTTTAGTGAACCTATGTTCCAACTGACCCATGAGTCAGATGTGGAATTTTCCACTTGCAGCATCGAGGTGCTCAAAAAGCTTTGGATTCGGGAGCATTTGGAATTGTGGGCTTCAGGCTGGGCTGGCTCTGCCTGTACAGGAGCCAGCTCCTCTGCTGTGCATCTCCCCGGCTCCTGTAGCAGGGCTCCCACCCTTCCTCTTGCCATGGGGCTTGGAAGCTGACCCAAGTCGACTACATCCACAGGTTGCCCCCCTCCCCACTCTCTTCTGGAGGCTTAGCCGGTCGGGGACACTGGCAGATCAGAGGGAGAGAAGCCGGAGACCCAGGAAGTCATTTCCTAGGTTCCCTCCCTGCCTGCAGGGTGGCCTCTGCCTGGCTGCTTCTCTTGGGGACAGCTCTGGTCTTGGAGGTCCTGTGGACACAGCTGTCTTCTAGAGACCAGTGGCTGCTCCTTCCTCACAGCTTTGTCGCTGTTCCTGGGGACTGAAGATCCCCCACAGCTGCCCTGCTCCCTGCCCACACCTTCCTCACGGTCCTAATGGTCCTATTAAAACCCTATCCTACTTCATGCCAGATCTAGGCGAAAGCTGGTAAGGAATGAATGAAAACATACAGGCCAAGAGCTTAGGAATGCTCTGGCCATGAGTGGACACTGCATAAGTTCTGCTTCCTAGGATATTTCATGGGATCGTCATGAGGATTACACGGGATCATCTGTGTGAGTGCTTGGCACCCTGTCAGACCCAGACTAAAACCTCAGTGAGTGACACGAGCAGAAGAGGGTTTGTTCCACCTGCTGTGACCAAGGCTGGGGACTCCTTTCCCCACCTGGCAGGAGGGAAGGTTGGTGTGAAGGTCACAGCTCCTCCTGACTTTAGCTCCCCCCCTGAACAGAGCAATTATCTGTCTGGGGAGACCAGGAAGGGTGCCCAGAGCCAGCCCACCCAAGACCATCTCGGGCTGCTCTCCAGTTCACCACCCTCTGCAGGAATTCTGGCTTCTTCCTGGGGCCCAGGTGCGGTGCCTCATGTGGGGAGAATAGGATTACCCACCTCCTCTGCCTGTTACTAGAGTTCACCAGAAGGGAGGAGCCAAAAGGCTGCTGCACCTGAGTCCGAGCCACACTCTCTAATTTGGCTTTATTAGCAAGTAAGTGAATAACAAGGCTGACTCCTGGATTGGCCGCTCCAGAGAGTCAGAACTGGGGCAAAATGAGATTATTAGGAATCTCAGATTAGAAGCTTATTTTGTATCATTTTTTTTTAAATTATTATTCTACTAAAAGGTAACTTTCAAACAAAAGAGAAGCAGCCCCGGTTGCGTGGAGTCTCCCGAGGAATGTATCACATGAGCCTTCTTGGTAAAGCCTGTCCAGTCTGTACCACTCCGTAGTTCTTGAATTTGAAGCCCCTTGAGGCTATAGGTTCAAACCTGTCCTTCTCTAATAGGGTCAGCACCATGGATGTTTGTCATCCTTCCTGTGCCTGAAGAAGTCCCTATCCCATGATGCATTCACAAAGTAGAGGTTACTATAGAAATGAGATGTTCAGCCACGTTACCCAGTGTCCTCCAATTAGCCACACCCATGTCACACTCAGACCCTGAGGCAGATCTCGCTTGAAGTCCATTTGGGAAAGACAATGGCTATGTCTCCAATATTCAGAGGCAGCCATGACAGATGTTGCGTCATTACTGTCTTGTGCTCAAAATCACCCTGTCATGTGGGCAATGAATGGGACAATACCTATGGCCACTTGGGCTGCCCGTGAGGTCTCCCTGTCCGTACTCAGTTCTGCAACAGAATTTTGTTTCGGCCCACATAGTCTCTAGATCTATGGCCCTCCTAAAATTTCTGTGTTTAAAACTAGATAGCCTTCTATTACTTCTATCTCTGCTTGAAAGAACCAGAATTTGCCTCCAGTGTTTGAAGCTAAGAACTCGGTATGAGACAGCCGTGGTGAGCACGTCCCCCTGGGATCACAAACAACGTGAAGGCACAGGCCAAATCAAGCAAATGAAGTCCCCTGAAGGGGTAGCTTTAGCAGGACAAAGTCTTGGGTCTTTGCTGTAAGGACTCTAGACTCAGAGATCCAGCCACATGCTACAGTACACACAGCACTCACATAGTTTGTTCTCTCTCTCTCTACACACACACACACACACACACACACACACACACACACACACGAGGGAAGAAGGTTTCCCATGGTCTCTGGGCTGTAACACGGGAAGATGGCCACAAGCATTAATCCCAGCATGACCCCCCGGGGAAAGAGTCAAGGTCTCTTGTTACATCAAGAGGAAAAGAGAGACCATTAACTGAGGCGTACGCTTCCTAGCTGTGAAGACAAGGATTAGTGGGCCCTGAAACCCCAGTGGTCTCCCACAGAACGTCGGGTGCAGGAAGCCTTCATTAAATGACCTATGATACTGACATGAATGAAGTGCAGAGGCAGCGGGCAGTGCGAGGTGGAAGAGGCCGACAGAGAAAACAGGGCTTCTGATGGCCCTTCATCTCTCACCCTCAAACCAGCACTGAAATGGAACCTCCACAAGGAGCCAAGGAGCCTATTTAAAAAAAAAAAAAATCTCAGACATTCCTGCCATTTCGTCTTTATTGAATTATACTACATAGTGCAGCCGTGGAAACAGAAATCATGGGGAGACAGGAAATGCATTAATTGCATTTACCCATCTACTTCCACCACTCCTCTCCTAAGGACAGCCTTAAAACCTCTCCCTGCAGCACAGTCTACTTGATGTTCCGGCAGCCGTCAACCCAACGATCCACTATCCTGGACTTCCTGCTTCCCCCCAAAGCCCTTCCTTTAAAGTTCAGTTGCCCAGATGTTGTGCAGAGTTTTCAGCAAACATCTTTGTTTCTTTTTGTTTGTCATCTCTGCATCTTCCAGGCAGTAGTTGGCCCCACTCGCTTTTTCTCTTCTATTCCAATCAACCAACCACAAAGGGGAGGAAATCATTCCCAAAGTTGGCACCAAACATCTGGATGACATGCAAAGAGTACAAATGACCCTGGAACCCAGACCTGGTGCTTTGCAGAAAGGTGGCATGTGCAAGATGCTTAACTGAGGGCAGCAGTCATGAGGACAGAAAGTATTTGGCCGTAGCTAGCAACTTGGCGTGCTTGGAGGACAGAATAGAATTGAGACCAGAACCTCTGGATCTGGACGGCCTGAGTTCAAGCTCAGACCATACAAGTACCAGCTGCATGACTTGAGCCCGTAATCTTTCTTCTCAAACCTTCCTTCTCTTTGGCAGTATTAATACTGACCTCGGAGTCTATTGGCAGGGAAGCCTCCAGGAACAAAATGAGTGCAAAGGTAACCTAGAAAGTGTCACTTAGTTTTATTAGTTGACTCCCTGACCGAGGAATGCCAGAAAGGGACACACACTGTAATGGCTGAGCCAAAGGCAAAATGATAAGAGTCGGTCTCTTGCTTCCTGTCCATTGAGAATTCCTTTGTTTTCTCACCCTCTCCTATTTCCCACAAGGTCTCTGTGCTCTCTCTTCTCATTCTCCGTTCATGTTTGTAGGGATCCACAGAAACCCCAGGTCCACAGCCATCTTAGTTGTAAGGATCTTGACCACCAGGTAACCCTGCTGTGCATCCCAAGCCTTACAGGGAAAATTCATTAAGATGGTCAGCTGCACGTGTTGTGCTCGGTCACTGACGCTCAGACTGTGTCTTAACTGATATTAAACCTGTTAATGGTTTTTGAAGAAGGCCAGATACATTCCAGTTGCCCAAGGTCCATCTTTGACTAACTTAGCATAGACCCCGCTTCCTCCAGCCTTGGGGTGCAGGGATCCCCTTGTCTTGCTGCTGCCCAGGCCATGCTTCTGTCCATGAATCCCGAGCAGTCCTGGATCCATCCACCTTCCCTTGGTCTCTCAGCACCTTCCATCTCTGGCAATCAGTTCCTACAACCAGGGTTTTTCCAAACAACACTGAGCAGGGTCTCTCCTGAAACATGGATTCCTCCCAGGGGTATTAGGATTTTATTTCAATAGAAAAAGAGAAACTAACTGCTCTTCTGGCCTACAATGTCACTGTGCAGGTCTTGCCCACAGGATCACATTGAAGGTTTGGAATAGAGAAAAGAAAGAAGAAGAAGAAGCAGAAAGTGAAAGAAAAACGAATACCTGGAACACAGTAGGTGTTCCATAAATATTAAAAAAACAAACAATAGAAAATTGCTGCGCAGAACCAGAGACCTGTTGTAAGCAGAGAACAAAGAGAAAAGATAACGGCAGCCTAATCTCATCAGAAACCACACAAACCGGAGATACAGAATGATTTTGGGGGACACAAAACTGTCATCTAAAATTTAATAATCACTGAAAATGTCCTGCAAACATGAAGTTGAAATAAAAATTTTTAAAGGCAAACAAAAGCAAAAAAAAGCGTTCCAGTGTCTGGAAAGGAAAAAGACAAAAAGCTCACTGCCTGGGGCTCAGTGTGTAATAAGAGTTGTAATGCTTCTGCTGTCATATACAAATAAAAAATATGATTGAAAAAGAAAGAACATCTCAGAAAAAAAACTTACATGAATGAATAAATGATAAAGTTAATGAATGAATGAGCAAATAAATTAAGAGCTTCACCCAGCTTTCTCCACTCATAAGGAAGAAAGAGGTACATTAGCAGGGTACCTCTGAGAAGAAGCCCACTGTAACAGCCAACTCCCCAGTTAGTCCTTTTTACCATAATCTCCAACAAGAATACCAACTGGTTTTTCACTGACTTAATCCTTATCTGCCTTCTTTCCAGAATGTGACTCAAAAAGGGGGAGACCTTGATAATGACAGAGGACACGGTTAATTATGAAGTGTCCCTTTACCTTACAAATATCATACCTTGGTTCCTGACATCAGTTATATAGATAGATAGATAGATAGATAGATAGATAGATAGATAGATAGATAGATATAGATATAGATAAAATAGAGAGAGAGAGATACATTTTTTTGGGGGGTGAAGGGTGGTATCAGTTATTATACCCCGGGGCACTTAACCACTGAGCCACATCCCCAGTCCTTTTTAAAATATTTTATTTAGAGACAGGGTCTCCAAGAGTGGCTGAGTCTGGCTTTGAACTTTCAGTCCTCCTGCCTCAGCCTCCTGAGTCACTGGTATTACAGATATGCACCACCACGCCCAGCCTGTCATCAGCTATTTCTATGAGTAGACAAAGGAACCTCAACTTTTGCCTCTATCTGTGAAATACCCCATGTACTCTGAAAAAATCAAACCATGAAACAGAAAAAAAATATATTATACAACTGTTTCCAAACATTCCGGACAACACTCACATGGGACACTGATCCCCAATATTTAGGGGTGGGGAGAATTAGGTAAATCCTACAATTTCCCCAGCTTAACCTCCAATCAGTTTCTGGGTGGACAGATCAGGAGGATGAATCCAACCAGGTCAGGTGACAGAGGTCAAAGAGGCCAGTGTAGCTGGATTTGGAGGCACAGGGTACTAAAGAAAAAGCTTCAAAAATCTGCATAGGGCCATTCTGGTTTTTGGTGAATACTAATCTGTGCAAGTACAAGGCTTGACAAAAATACAACAGAAGACAAATCACCAGGCACTTGAACCAAACAATTCCAGAGCTGATCTACAAGGAGAAATAGTCAACTTTTCACCAACCAGAGTAAAGAGTTATTGCTGAATGGACTGGGAATTTAGTAACACCTTAACAGTGGGGCTAACTTAACACTGAGTGGAGAGGTTAACTATTAAAAAATGTCAAAATTAGTGGGGTGAAGTGGTGCATACCATCCCAGGGGCTCAGGAGGCTGAGGCAGAAGGATTGTAAGTTCAAAGCCATCCTCAGCAACTTAATAAGGCCCTAAGCAACTTAGCAAGACCCTGTCTCAAAAAAAAAAAAAAAAAAAAAAACTTAAGGATATGGTTCAGTGGTTAAGCATCCCCCTGGGTTCAATTGCTGGTACAAAAAAAAAAATCAAAATTGAGAATCAAAATAATTAAACTGAACAGCAAATAACCTATTATTTGTAAATATAAAACTTAAAGACTTGAAATGATATAACAAGATACAACAGGAACGACTCCAAAATGCACAATGCCCAGCACACAATGAAAAAATTAATAGATACAACAAGAACATCTGAATCACAAAAGAGGGAAATCAATCATCAGAAAAATATACAAATTAGGGGCTGGGGATGTGGCTCAAGCGGTAGAGTGCTCGCCTGGCATGCGTGCAGCCTGGGTTCCATCCTCAGCACCACATATAAACAGAGATGTTGTGTCCGCTGAAAACTAAAAAATAAATATTAAAAAATTCTCTCTCTCTCTGTCTCTCTCTTTAAAAAAAAGAAAAGAAAAAGAAAATATACAAATTATAAGCAGGAATGAATTGTCTGTCAATGACTCAAAACATCAATGTACATAAAATAAACAAAGATTGAAATAGAAAAGTGACCAAAATGAAGAAATACATATGCACATATACCACATGGAACTTTTAGGGATAAAAACACACAATGCCTAAAATAAAATTTGAGTCTATGAATTAAGAAAAGGAGAAACACTAGGAAAAAAGAATAGCACAACATACTTATACCAAGTGATCTATAAGGAGGGGAGGGAGGAAGGAGAAAATAATTTTAAAATGTGAATTCATAATGGCAAATTTTGAATCCAAATTTTGAAAATCCAAATTTTGATGAAAACTATAAACTTCACAGTTGTCAAAAGTTTGATGCGGAAAAACAGAAAAAAAATTAAAACCTGATCAAGAGAAATTCCAGTCAAATTGCTGCACAGAACCAGAGGCCTGTTATAAACAGAGAACCAGAGAAAAGTGATGGCAGGCTTCTCATCAGAAACCACGCAAACTGGAGGTACAGAATGATTTGGGGGGGACAAAACTGTCATCTAAAATCTAATAGTCACTGAAAATGTCCTTTAAACTTGAAGCTGAAATAAAAATTTTCAAAGGCACACAAAAGCTAAAAATAAGTTGTTGACCTTCACAAGAAGAAATGTCAGCAGGTCTTCAAGAAGAAGAAAAATGGTACAGGGGAAATCCAGATCACAAAGGAGTGAAAACACAGCAAAGGTAAGACTGCAGACAGTATAGAAGATATTGCCTCCATCTATATATTTTTTTTAGTTGTAGATGGGTACAATATCTTTTACTTATTTATTTTTCTGTGGTGCTGAGGATCAAACTCAGTGCCTCACACTTGCTAAGCATGTGCTCTAGCACTGAGCTACAACCCCAGCCCCTCCTCTATCTATTTTCAAGATAATTCTGTTTATTTATTTAAAAGATCATTTAAAAAGTAATAATTTAAAATAAATAGTCACAATGTATTGTGGGGTCTAAAACATAAGCAAAATGTATGATAAGAATAAAAGGGGAAATGAAAGTATACCATAACATGATGTTCCTCATTATGCATGAGGTAGCATAGTATTATTTGACAGTGGATAGTGATTAGTTAAAGATGGGTATTGTGAATTCTGGGGCAAAGCACTGAGGAATAGTTAATACCCAAAATAGCAGAGAAAGAGTAGAATACTTTAAAACTCTCAACTACACCAAAATAAGAGAAAAAAAAATGGGGTAAAGGAACCAAAACACAAAGTGAAAGATGGTAGATTTAAATTAATATACCAGTAATAACATTAAGTGGTCTTAATAGCCCCATTAAAAGGAGGAAATTTTAAGACTGGATGAAAAGCAATACCCAACTATATTCCATCTCTTGGAAGCCCACATTAAAATAAAAACATGGGCTAGACACAAATGAAAGAATAAAAGCAAGCCACAGTGACAGACACCTGTAATCCCCAGGAACTAGGGAGGCTGAGGAGGGAGGATCACAAGTTTGAGGCCAGCCTTAGCAAATAGCAAGATCTTGTCTCAAAATAAAAAATAAAGGGGTTGAGGATAAGGGATAGGGAACCTAGGGTACCCCTAGGTTCAATCCATAGTTCTGTGGAGGTGGGGGGGTGCAAAAGGCTATAACTGTGCAAATACTAGTCATATACATGCTAGAATGGCCATGTTATCTTCCAACTTCATTGAAAGTAGTATTACTTGATTTATAATGTTGAAGCATTAGTTTAACAAGGATACTGTGACTATCATAAAAATCTGCACCTTATAGCTCAGCTTCAAGCCGAATAAACCATGTAAAGTGGTGCATGCCTGTAATCCTAGCAACTTTGGAGGCTGAAATAAGAGGACCATAAGATTGTGGCCAGCCTCAATAATTTAGTGAGGCCCTAAGCAACTTAGCAAGACCCTGTCTGAGAATAAAAAATAAAAGGTCTGGGGATGTAATTCAGTAGTAAAGTACCCTAGGTTCAATCCTCAGTATCCCTCAAAAAATAAAATTAAAATTAAAATAATAAAGGCAGTAGATAATTCCATAATAATAGATAGATGCTTCAAGAGGTTTTTCTTTGTTGCCAGAAGAAAAGCACCAAAATTCAGTAACCATCTGTACTTAATTGACACTTGCTAGATCAATAGTACAACAGCTGAATATTCTTCAACTGAACCTGGAACATTCACTAAGTTAGACCAGATATTAGGAATAAAACTAGTTTCCATGAAGTCAGAAGGATTAAAACTAAACAGTGTTACTCTATCATGGAATTAACTTAAAAATCAGTAATAGAAAGTAATCTGGAGGGAAAAAAAACCAAATATTTTGAAATCAGACCACACAATTTTAAATAACCCATAGAGAAAAGGAAAAAAAATCAACAAGGGAATCAGGAAATATTTTAACCAAATGAAAATTGAAACACAACATGTCAGAATCTGTGGGAGGCACCTTGAGCAGTTATTAGACAAAAACATGCAGCTTTCAACATTGATATTTGGAAAGAATGATCAAAATTAATGACCTCAGCTTTTTAAAGGCTGCAAAAAAGAAAAGAAACACCAAATTAAACCCCAAGTGGAAGGGTAAAATGTTGTTTTAAACAATATTTTTAAAACAGATTAATCCAAAATTTTATTCTTTGAGAAAAAAGAGAATCAATAGAATTGATAAAGTTCTAAGAAAACAGGGAAAGGGAGAGAGGGAAAGAGACAGGAAGAAAAGAGAATGAAAAATTATTAAGAATCAAAGAAGGATTATCACTAGAAATCCAATAAAAATTAAAAAGGAAAATAATAAAGTCTTAAGGGAAAAAAAATCATGCCAAAATGCCACAGACTAATTCCTTGACAGGCATGTGTCATCAAAAGCAACTCAAGAAAAAAAATAGAAACCTAAATAGCTCTAGAGCAAGCAGAGGAATTCAACTCATAATTTAAAACTTTTCCACGTGAAGGAAATTCCAGGTCCAAACAGCTTTACTGGAAACAAAACCAAGTAGTTTATGAAGAAATAATACCAGGCGAGGGGAGCTGCAGCTCAGATACAGAGCTGTCCTCGCCTGCACAAGGCCCTAGGTTCAATCCCCTGCACCAGAGAAGGTAGGAAGAGAGACGTAACAACACCAGTCCTACACAAAGGTTCTGGTCAATAGAAGGAAGAGCACAAAGCCCAACCCATTTTAAGGTCAGCATTATGCTGATAACAAAACCAGACAAAGATGTTACAAAAAGGAGAGAGACAGAAAGAGATCTACAAACCAATATCTCACATTAAAAAAAATCCTTTAAAAATATTAGCAAATCAAACTCTAATGATACATAAGGAGAACAACACAACATTGATAAAGTGGAAATTATCCTAGGAATGCAAGGCTGGTTTAATCTTCAAAAATCGATCAATACCATCACCATATTAACCTAGTAAAGGAGAAAAAAATCATACAGTCATTTTAATACATTCAAGGAAAGTACTTGACACGCTTCTGCAAGTACTTATAACAACCACAACAAAACACTTCTCAGCAAACTTGGAATAGAGAGGAACTTCTTCCATCTGGTAAAGGGCATCCATAGCTACCATGCTTAAGGGTGAAAGACGAGTGTTGTCCTTCAAGTACAGGAACAAGGCAAAGATATTCACTCACTCTGTATGGATTCAACACCATATTAGAAGTTCCAGCACTAAATGTGTTTTGTTATAATGAGGCAAGGAAAGAAAGAAAAGGTTAATAGATTAGAAAGAAAGACTTAGACACACTTTATATGTAGAAAACCCAGCCATATTCAAAAAAATTCTAAAACTTCAAAAACTACTAAGGACTATTAAGTGAATTGAACATAGTCATAAATTAAACTATATTTTTCCATTTTTTGGTGCATTGTAGTAATAAATAATGGTGTGATTTATTGTTACATATTTGTAGATGCACACAACAGTAAAACAATATAATCTGGCCAATATCATTTCATGGTATTTCCCCCCTCCCTCCCCTCTTGCCTCCCCCTTTCCTCTACCTCGTCTCCTTATCTCCCTTAGATTTTCATGAGATCCCCCGGGACTTTTTCTTCCTTTTTCCTCTCCAGTTTCCACCTATCAGAGAAAACGTGGGACCCTTGACTTCCTGAATTTGAATTTGTCTTATTTCACTTAACATAATGGTCTCAAGTTCCATTCTCCTGCAAATGACAGGATTTCATTATTCTTTAGGATCAAATACACCTCCATTGTGTATGTATATCACATTGACTTTATCCATTCAGCCACGGACAAACACCTAGACTAGCTGCACAGACTTTGGCTGTTGTGAATTGTGCGGCTACAAACACGGGTATGCACGTATGACCATCATAAGAATGTCTTTAATTCTTTAGGATAGGTACCCAGGAGTATTATAGCTCCATCACACGGTGGTTCCATTCTTAGTGTTTTCAAGAAGCTCCATACTGATTTCCATAGTGGAAAATGCTGAGGGAAATTAAAGACACAAATAAGTAGCCTACAAATTGCGTGACTTAATACTGTCATTGCTCCACAGATGATGCATAGATTCATTTTAACCACAGTCAAAACCTTAGGCTGGTTTGTAGAAATGAACAAGTGAATTCTGAAATTTATTTGGCAATACAAAAGAACTAAAAGATCCAAAATAATTTTTAAAAGAGGAAAAAATTATATGACTTCAAGATTTGCCATAAAGCTCCAGTAACCAATCCAGTGTGATTTTGGCAAAATGAATGTTAAATTACTGACAAAGAACAAAGGGTCTAAAATAGACCCCACACATCCAGGCTGAAGTTTCTGACAAGTACTACGTCGGTCTAATAGAAAAAGTGGTGTGGTGTCACTCCTGCGATGGGGAACCCCACGGCGGCCAGAGGCAGTGAACTATGGACACTTACAGTAACTCAGAGGGATCTCAAAAATACTGTGGTGAAATGAAGAAGGGAGACGGGCAGGACTAGAGAGGACATGCTTCCATGCACGTGAAATGGATCATCTAGCCCGAAGTGACCGAAAGCAAGTTAGCCTTTTGCTGCAGCCAAAAAAAAAAAAAAAAAAAATTGCATTAACTGCAAAGGGGCATTAGAAAAACTTGGTGTGTGATGCAAATTTCCTATATAATGATTGTGGTGGCAGTCACACTGGTATCTATATTTTCAAAACTCCTCAAAACTGAACACTTTAAAAAGGGGCGTGTTTTATGGTAGGTAACTTCCGCTTCCTGAAAGGCACACATACATAACCTCCTCATAGTTATATGCAGACTGGGAATAATAATACTATTTTTTGTACTAGGGATTGAACCAGGGGTGCTTAACCATAGAGTCACATTCCCAGATTTTTTTTTTTTTTTTAGCTATTCTATGTTTTGTTTTTTTAAAAAGGTTGTTGCTGAGGGCCTTGCTAAGTTGCAAATTTGACCTTGCAATCCTCCTGTCTCAGCCTCCAGAGCCACTGGGATTACAGGCGCACGCCACGGTGCCTGGCATACTATCACTGATAGTAGTAGTTTAGTAGTAGTGCTAGCAGTCCTATGGGTTGTTGCGATAAAGAAAAAGAAGGAAATGCAGGCCAAGTCCAGTCAAAACCAGAATAAAAGAGGACCACTCCATGACAAGTGCCCACCTGCTCCAACCTGCTTTATGTGTTCATCACATCACCGTCCGACACGGTGCAGGATTTGTGCGTTGTCTGCCGCCTTTGCTCACCCCCTAGAGTGGTCTTCTTGGGGGCCAGGACCACCTCTAGTCCCCACTGAATTACCCTACACCTCCAACTTGTAGCAAATATTGTTTGAGTGGCTCAACTAATAAAGCGGGGCAAAAAGCATTTCTTATCGAGGGGCAGAGCGCTTCTGATCCTAAGAGCAATAGGGAGGAGGACGGACAAAATGAGCTGAAAGACACCTGCTACCCATGCAGCGAAAATCCAAGGGCCTTGGAGAAGCTGTCTCCACTTGCACAGGGTTTGGGAAGAACAGCAGGGGGCTGGGCCTCACCAGAGCCAAATCTGATATTTCCAGAAACTTTTCTAGCTGGTTGGTACCACATGAGTATCTTAAAATTGGCCATAATGGGCGTATCTACGTCACAGAAATTGGCACATCCTACAGTGCTGTCTCCTCACCTCCTGGCCCTGCCACCCAGCTGCTCTGACCCCAGGGAGCTAGGCGGTAAGCATCGGCCAGCACACCCCTCGCAAGGGCTACAGCGCTCAGGACTCTCTTAAAGGGGTTTCCGTGACTTACTCTTCCCACGAAGACTTCTTAAGAGGCCCAGAACGCACATCAAGTGGAACTGACCCGGTTGACTTTCTTTTCTCCTCTCCACTTCGTCTCATGTGATTATCCCTTAGGAGGATTCCAAGAACCGTGTTCGGACATCACTGACCCAATCCACCCCTCCCTTGGCAGACGAGGGGGAAAATAAATGGATTAAAATCCCAAACAGCAGAACCCAGAGCCCCTGCCTCCGCTCAGTGTGGGCATCTATGCTGGACCAAGCCCGCCAGCTTCTTATGGCTTGAAAGGATGGTTCTCAAGCCTGTGTTTGGCACCAGGCCAGACAAGGAGACCATCCAGGTGGGCAGAGGGTGGGGGCTGATCCAGGGGTGCCTGCCAGGAGATGCCACAGTGGTCACACTCAAGGAAGGAGCGTGAGGCTGAAAATGAAGGCAAAGGAAGAGAAGGCAGAGACGGCTTGGCAGGGAGGAGAGGGATGAAGGAAGCCGCGAGGTCCAGGCTGTGGGCTGCCAGCCACCTGGTGGGCACCGAGGGCATCCCTGGGATCACAGGGAGGCCACCCGTGTGGAAGACACAGGACCGGCAGACTCTGGTGGAAGCACTGAGGGCAACTGCACTGGAGCCTCGGGGAGCACTTGCCTCTTCTGATCTCCACTCTGTTGGGAATCCTCTTCCAATCAGGAGCCAACGTGGCCTCAGGTTCCACCATTCCAAACCCCGAAGGTACCTGAGCGAGAGGCTACGGGCTGCTCCTCGGATCCCCAGCCTTCCGTGTCCCTTCACTCCATCATGATGGCACCCCGCTCCATGTGTTTATGAGCAGCCAGTCCAGGCAGGGCCCCCGGCCAGGGACCATCTGCACTTCCCAGGGATGGAACCCACCGCCAGGGCTCCTCTGGAGCAGACCAGCGGGGCTAGTTCTGAGGTCTGCATCTGGCTTTCTGCTTTGCACACAGGCTTTTGTCTGGGCTCCAAAGCCCGATGGCTGAAGCTTCTGGAATGCCCTCGGCACTGCTGAATCAGATGTTTTTCGGCTTCAGTGATTCACAAATTCCAGTTTGCAGAACTTTCTCGGGCTAGCTGTTCTTTGGAGCCCTTTTCTCCAGCTGCCTCTGAAATGGACTGCCCCCAACCCTGGGTTTCGCAGGACTGCGAGGTGTTCCTCTGGAGGACCCCAATGCCTGGGGCATCCCCGGGTTCTGGGCTGGGAAGACCGGGTGCTGTGCTGCTTCCTGTGTGATGGATACGGCCGGGTGCCTGACCCCAGGCCCAGTCTGCACAGCCCAGCCCGGCATCCTGTCTCCACGTGGCTCTGAGCAGATTGCTGTGAGCTGGGGCACAGGAAAGAGCCCATGGAGCCTTGTGGGGCTATATGAATACACAGCTTTGAGCGCAAGGCTCCTGACCCTAAAGGCCCGGGGTCCCCTCTAGTGAGTTCTGAGCCGTTACAGAGGCTCATGGAGAAAGATGAGCCCTTTCACCTTACTCCACCCCAGAGTGGCTACAAAACTCAAATCACTCCACTAATCCACCCATGAGAGCTGGGTCTTCTAGAAGGTGACATCCGTGGGAGTAAGGGGCAGTTGTTCTGCTCTCCATTTTTCTTTGGAGAATGTACTCACCTGGGCCAGTGTCTTCTTTCCCAATCTGCTCAGATCCTGCAGGAAAATGCTTTTTCTATGAACAGGGATGGTGACAGGCTGGGGCTCATGGTCAAGGAGACTGAGTCGCAGCAGGATCATCACAGATGCTCAACAGAGCAATTAACAGCCTGAGCTCAGAAGGAGGTCAGCCAGGCCCATATTTGAATCCAGCTCCATATTTGAGAGTTGGGTGATTTGGGCAAGTTACTGCACTTTCTCAAAGCTGTTTCCACCTCTGTACAAATGGAGATAAGGGAACCTTAAGAGAGATGATAGACATTTTAAAGGGCAGGCACAGAGTACTGCTCAGGAAGTCCTTGATTAATACAGACAATAATCCCTTTTCTTTGTGCTGGGAGCTCCTCCTGGGAAGCAAAAATAAGATGAGACAGAAATACTGTAAGTGTTCCTCTGATGTCATTTTACTTTCCATGTTTTAAGTTCTATAGACAAGAAGACTGTCCGTGAAGCTCGGTTGGGGCCAGTGGGATATGGGAATAGCCGACACACACCACAGCCAGCCCTGATCTTTAAAGGTTCCAGCTTGTGCCGTCTCTCAGTCACAGAGTCACACATGTAGAAACCCTGTGATAGCAGAGACGAAGCTGGGAGAAGCTCAGGTACCCATGGGCCTACTTGAAAGTCACATGAAAAGAGAGCTACCCGACATGTACTGGACTTAGTGAAAGGAAGAGACGATTGCTTTCTGTAATAGACCACTGACCTTTGGGGAATTATTTGTTACTTCAGCATAACAGAGCCTAACCAGACTAATTCACCAACAAAAACTAGCACAGAGCGTAGGCCAAAGAACGTAGGCCAAGATGTAATGAATATTCATTCATTCCCCAGTCAGGTAGAGATGAGCACTATGAACTTTTCCTCAGGAGAAAAATAATTGCCACGATTTTAAAGTAAATTTAATTGCTATTCTTCCCTACAATCTCATAATGGAATCAGACCATGGTACTCTTATGGGCAGATCTAGTGACACCAAAACATTATTCTGAACTTTGTGTGTCTTCATATAATATCACTGCTGCTCCATTTCCATGCCTCAAGCTTTGCATGATTGTGTTGTGGATTAAAAACATCCTTTCCATAAATTTCAATAAATTGGCAGTGAATTTTTGCAATGGAAACATATTCTCATTTAAAATTGCACATCACAACATATGTCTCGTCTGGGGACCACCTGTTGAAGGAAGCAGCCATTTGTAATTAAGGATCCAAAGTCATAAATGATCACAGTCAGACCATACTAGACTGTGGCCACACATGTTTAACAAAACACCATGCTCCCTGGACTGTGATTTTCCTATGCCAACGAACCAGAAATTAACCCTGCAAAACTGTGTTTTGAAGACCCCAGGACCTTGGCACATACAATTTCCTTCATAGCACTTATTTCTACATGTGATTTGGGATATTTTATTCATTTACTTGTTTATTGTGCACTTCTCCCACCAGACCTTAGTAACCATGAAATCTATCCCACCTTTAGGATTCCAGGTAGATGCGCTTTATTTTATTTTATTTTTTTTAAAGAGACAGGGAGAGAGAGGGAGAGAGAGAGAGAGAATTCTAATATTTATTTTTTAGTTATCGGTGGACACAACATCTTTGTTTTGTATGTGGTGCTGAGGATCGAACCCCGGGCCGCACGCATGCCAGGCAAGCGCGCTACCGCTTGAGCCACATCCCCAGCCCAAGATGAGCTTTATTAATAAAGCCCAGGTAGTGTTTTAACCAATTTCAGTTGAATTTTATGATTTTATAGATGACCTTCTAACAAATATATCTACTTTATGTAGTATTACTACTGCTGTCTTCATTGGGGTCAGCCATATTTAAAATCTTATATGTACCAGGCGCTGCCCTGTACTTTACTTAATGTAATCACTGTAGTAACTCTAAAAATTAAGGATTGCTTAATGCTGTTTTATAGTTGAGTATATTAACTCTAAAAACTTGTAATTGACGTGAGTTATTCCTTGTCCATTCTGCATCCCTTTGATGGATCTGCATTCCCCGTGTGTGATTCTAAAGGAGATGTCATTCAAGTACACCATAAAATAGTAGGCACATGATCCACACTGGCCAATCAGAGTGCCTCTTCCCCTGGACTCTGACTGGGCCAGAAGGAGCCATGTGACCCAAGGAAAGCCAATCATAGTCCTTCCTTGTTCCATAACAATTAGGACAGTAAGAACCCCCTGACTCCGGATGACATTCTTGACTTCCCTTGAGCCCCTGGATCCAGCTGTGCCTGAGGCATAATTCTTGGAGTTCTCAGTTCTATGAAGCAGAAATTCCTCTTGGTACTTAACATGGTCTGAGTGAGTTCCTGCCAATTGTCACCACAGATGCAGTGAGTATCAAGTTCAGTAAATGTTCTCTCGATTTTCCTCCTTTAAGTAACCACGGTCCATTAACTCCACCAACAGTTGACAACATGTCAACCTCTGCCACTGTGGTCACCCCCATTCCCTTATTAACCTTCATACCTCCCATTTGGTCCAGCCACTGAGCTGAGCCCAAGCAGTTCCCTTGGTCTGGATGCAGAATTATGTCTTTCCAAAGGGTCTCATTTTTAAGCCCCTTCCTCCGCAAATGACTGCCCAGGTAATAATGGCAGCGAGAATTAAGAGTCTGCAGATCAGACACGTTGCCTTTAAGTAAATGTCAAAAAGTCAATGCATATTGCCCAGTAACAAAGAGGATTACTATTTCCCATTCAGAATGAGTTTTAGACTCAAGATCTAATGGATAACTTCACAGAAACTCTCTCATTCCTTAGGAGCCCTGTCAGAAATTGGCAAGAGAACAATTAATTGGACAGTTGAGAAAACGGAGGTCCAAGGAGTTGCAGCAATTCAACTCAGTAAGGTCAAGTCCAGACTGGAATTGGAACCTTTCCATTGCAGCCCACCATGAGAGGCACCAACACGTTCTGATCCAGTAGGCCACCATCATCAGCATCCTCTCCCCAATCCTTGATGATACCCAGCACCTGGTCAACTTAGCCAATGAAGTTCCATCAGATTAGCTTGCCATATACAATATGGGATACCCTGTAAAATCTGAATTTCAGGTAATGAATTTTTTCAGTATAAACATGGTCCAAATATGGGATGGGGTACACTTACACTAAAAAATTACTCATGATTAAATAGGAGACCAGTGGATTAGAAGAAGGAAATGAAAGAGAGGAAGGAGGGATGGGAAAAGGGAAGAATAGTGGGATGACCTGACCCAGCTTTCCTACGTACATACACGAATACACCACGGTGAATCTCGCCTTTTTGCATATCCATAATGCAGTAATTTTTAAACAACTATAAATGAATAGAAGAAAGGTTAGCAGAAAGGGAACGAAGGGAGAAGAGCAGAGAAATGGGAAGTTCTGGGGACTGAATGAGAGCAAATGATATTCTAGGTATAATTATGTCTAAATGAACCCCAATATTATGTTTAACTAAAATGCACTAATTAAAAAAAATCCCTCAAAAATTATTCATGATTTACCTGGAGTTCAGAAGTCACTGGGCATCCTGTAGTTTTGTTGGCTGTGACTGAGGCTCTTCCAGAAGATGAGCTGTCATTTCTTTGCAAAGTCAGAGTTTGCTTGCACAGACCTGGAAACACCACCCCTGGTGCCGAGCACGACTCTCACACCTGGTACAGGGTAGAATTTGGTTCCGTTTGATAGGACGGCCAGGACCCCAGGGACTCCTCAATCTCACCCTACTGCTCATTCTTTCCAAGAACTTTCTAGGGGGTCTGTTCATGTAAGAAATAGCAGCGAAATGAGACTGGTGACGCTATTCTAAGCACAGCAGTGGCCGCTTCTAAGAAGACATAGTCACTGCTCTTGACCCTGATCCATCGAGTTAACAATCCGTCTGCCCTGGGAGAAGAGGACGGTGCTTGGGAGCGGGTGGGCAGGGAAGCTCGGGAGCACGCTGGCTAAGTGGTTAACTTTCCATGACACTGAAGGAACCCCGCCATTCCTCCCTCTTGGAAACGATCACCCAGAAGATGTCAATTGGGAAGTTATCGGGCAGGTCAAGGTGGTCCCACAACCAGGGAGGAGAAACGTGAAACGTGTGACCACGCTCATCTGACGTTCCTCCAGGAGACCAGAAAAGGACTCGTGGGCTGTCATTTCTTTGGCCAGACTTTTCTTGCACGGATCCAGCAGAGCATGACTCTCTCCGGCTGGTGCTAGGGTAGGGTTGGATGTCGTCTGACAATAAGGAGAATAGAGCTGGTGTGGAACGAGCAGGAGAGAGAGGACCGAGTCCTCCAGGCTCCCACTGCTCTCCAGCTTTGGCTCCAGCACGTAGCGGGCTGCGAGTCCTTCTGAGGACTCTGAATACAAGCTCCCCCTTGGTAACCGAGCCCGCCTGGGTAGATTTCCAGGACTTCCACCCGCTCGGTCACTTCCTTGACTGAGAAAGACGAGTAAATAAAGAAGCAAGTCTCAGTTCAGTTGGTTGCCATTTATTTAATTTAAAAATAAAAACAGAAACAACCCAAAAAATAATAACAAAACAAAAAAATCAGTTTCCAATGAAAAATACAAACACTTTGGGTGGTTATCCAGCTTTTTTTTTTTTTTTCCTCCCCGAAGGCTGTTCTCAAACCAATCAAACGAGTGAAAACCAATTTTGACTGGAGCCGTAAAGCACGTTGCACCAATTAAATTACACCAATATATTATTATAATACCTTTGAAATGCCTTTCAGACCAATAAATTAAAAAAAGACAAATTCAAATTAAAAAGTCAACTTTTTATTACCAAAAAAAAAAATAGAAATTAAATAAAAAGTCACAACACGGATTCTTTTTTTTTTTTTTTTTTAATGTGCAGTCAAGTTTCTCCTTCTCTCTCTCCCTTTTTTTTTTTTTTTTTCTTTTTCTCCTAGGAATGATACCATGCCAGTAAATCCCTACAGAACATTTCCAGTTTGGCAATAAGCAGTCAGTCGATCATTCACATTTGTATTCAAGACAGCAGGCCTGGGCAAAACACCTGAATTTCACCCTGGAAAGTGCTCCTCAGAGAAGCAGCACCTGGTAACAGGGATGGAAATTCAGAGGGTACTTAGTATTTTCCTGTTGCCTGGGGTCTTGAAGCACTTCCTGAAAACTGATCTTGCCTTGAAATTTACCTGTAAAAAGAAGTATAATTCTACCCCTTTGGCAGATGTGTAAACTAAGACGCCAAAAAAAAAAACCCCACAGAGGCAAGGAAGAACCAGGAGAGCAGACGTCCCATCCCCTGCTTCCAAAGCAGGTCATCACACTGTCCTCGCCTGTGACTCCATGGAAATGGACCAAGCACAACTTCTTTGGCTGGGGACTGGCTGGTGGGGTGGACAGAGCTTGGTCAGGAAGCAGAGCTTTCCAAGTTTTTCCTTGAAAGGAGAGTGGACATCACATCCAGAAACCAGAGGATGTCAGCAGAATGTCGGAACTGGACAGAGCCTGAAAGGCCAACCAACCCCACCCACCCTGCAGCCCTGCTGGAGAGGAGAACAGCCCCCACCCGGCAGTGCCCAAGGCCACCAGCCATCTAGCGGCAGACCAGGTCTGGACTCGGAGTCTCTGCCTCTGAAGGGAGGATATCCTTTGCCACGATGCACCAAGTTTATTGACAAAAGAGAACATGCAGGTGTTTGGGAGGCAGGAGCGGAATGATTTTCCTTGATAGTGTCATTTTCACTTAAAGATTAGAGCCATGGAAAATGCTAAGCAGATGCAATCACTTGGCAAAAGGGAAAAACACATTGGCCGGTAAGCAGGTGGGTGTTAACACCTAAGTCACACGCCAGCTGTCAGCGAGGCCGGGTGTGATCTGGGGCCAGCAGTGCGGCAGGAGAGGCTGGTCAGAAAAGATTGTAGATCAGAGGCCGAGAGAGAGAGAGAGAGAGAGAGAGAGAGAGAGAGAGAGAGAGAGAGAGAGAGAGAGAGAGAGAGAGCACGCTCAGAGGCTGCAGGGTGCCCTTCACGCACCCCCATGCTCCCAAACACAACTTGCCCTCGATAGATCTTTGTCCCTTTTAAACTCTACTGGAGTTGAGCCAGGAGTGGAATTGAATGAAAGGAAACTAAGCAGCTTCTCATAGCACATGGCTCAGCCCGACCTGAAGGAAAGCACAAGCCAGAACCATCTCGGGAAGGCAAGGGCGATGTCATCCTAATGAATGTTCTTAGTGAATTCTGTTTTTTTTTAACGGTATCCCAAGATCAGTCCTCCCGGCTGTAAGTGGCTATGAAACCGACCACCTTGAAATAAGGATTCTGATTTTCCTAAGCCTCCAGAAACTAGAGTCATCCCAGAGAGACGGGTAATTTCAGAGACTGTACCCCCGAGATGTCCCCTGTGGGAGTGCTTGTCAGCTATGATCTGGCTTCCCAATGCGCTCAGGGAGTCCTGCCACCTCTCTTCTGCCTCCTCCAGAACCATCTGGATGACTCCTAAAGAAATATTCTTCTCCTCTCTGCTTCCTTCTCACCCACTCGGCTCTTCTGACACCTTATTCGTTTAAATGGATCAAACTTTCTTCCTCCCTAAAGCCCAGGAGTTGGTGTCAACATTCAAAACCATGACAGAATCCTTAGATTTGGGGAATAAAGCACCTCCTGTCTGACTTTCCTTTCTTCATCCAAATATTCCACCTACGGGCTAATTCCCGGAAGCAAACTCCTCCACCTCTGAGGGCGCTCTACTGGGTGCACGGGAGACCACTTGCTATCTGTGGACAGAGCCAGTAACTGAGCCAGGCAGTCATCCTTTAGAGACTGTGGGCAATGTCACCTCCAGTCCAAAGCAAAAGGCAGCGTTCCAGTTACTATTAAGACACGAGAGAAGAGACAAGCTGCCCCCTGCAAGTGAACTTCCTCTTCCGTTCAACTGTGCAAAGGCCACAGAAGGCTTTTTGCGCTAGAATACGCGAGAGCTCCGGCCTCTGACACTGTCTTCTTTCTCCCTGTCCACTCTCTTGCCGAAGAGCAAGACACACAGCAAGGAGACACGATCACCATGGGCTGACTGTGTCCCTAGCAGAGTTCAGAGCAGTCTCTGCCCAAAGCCCTGTTTTCCATTCAAGGTAGAGTAGCCAATTAACAAATGCCACAGTGGTGGCAGGAAGAGTTAATGTGGATCCCACAGAATGCTTTAACCTAATCCCCAGGGCTCAGCCAGGTCAGAGATGACAAGTATGGAGCATGAATGCTATTGCCTCCCTTTCCCTTCCTGTGGCAGCCATCACTATTCAATCACAGCTCTCTGCTGCTACCGAAACCAACACACCCAATAGACCTTATCAATCGATCACCAATTCAAGCCCGGGTTGCTGAAAATCTTGCCAGCCCCATGCAGTCAGATCAAGCTTGCTAATGTTAGAAGCAAAGGAGCAAGCTCTTTGGGCTCATCCAAAGCAGATGGTCCTGGTTTCTCTTGCCCTCCTCCAAAGCATCCGGATGACTTCTAGGGAAATGCTTCCTTCCCCGTCTGCTCCCCACTCCCACCAAGCGCCAGCCAACACCATCCTCCCTGGGCAGCTGGTCCTCTAGGAGGTGCTGTATGCAAATGCCAATTAGGACCCAAATTCCGACTAGCAGTTGGCAGAACTGGCTGGGCGCCTGCTTCTCCCTTTTAGGTGCTGGCTCAAGGCTGTCAACTTGGCCAAGCCAGACGGCGCCAATTCTTTTTCAGTCTGTTGTCCCGGCCAGCAGAGAGGTAACCAGCCTGTCAGCACAAGCCCTGCGGCCCTTCCTCCCTCGCCCCCACCCACCCCATCCCCGGGGCCCCCAGAGGGCTAGTTGAGCTTGCTGCAAATCTCCAGCGCTTTCTTGTAGACCTGAGTCACGTCGTCCATGTCCGTGAGGAGGGAGAAGCTGCTGTCTGCCAGCCGGTTCCGGTACCGCTTCAGGTACTGGGGCCGGGGCCGGTTGTGGAGTCCTTCAAAGTCCTGGATCTGGAGGAAGTTCTCAGCAGAGACGCAGCTGCGGATGCGCTGGCGGGCGGGGCGGTTCTCCTGCAAATCCAACAAGTCCAAGGAGTCGCTGGACAGGACACTGTCGTCACTGATGACACTGGAGGGACGGCTGTAGCTTCGGGAGAGGCCCTCAGCAGGGACACCGGGCTCTGTCAAGGATTCCAGTGTGGGCACTTCGGGGCTGGCGAGGGCCCGGTCGGTGGCGCCTGCTGAGTATTTGCTGCTGTGTTTCAAGATGCCCTTCCTCCGGCAGGACAGGCTGTGAGAAGCCACCCTGGCCAGGTCCGGGGGGCTGGGGGAGGGGAGGCCACCGCCCATGGCCTCGGTACTGTCCAGCAGCTCCGAAGATTCACTGCGCTCTGGGGACGAGTAGTAACCCGATTCCCTCTGCTGGGTCTTTTTCAAGATGCCTTTCTTGGGCATGGTGGCCGACTGCTTGGGACTCAGTTTCCCTGGCACATCTGCTTCGGGGGAGCTGGGGAGGGGCCCACCAGTCCGGCACAAGTCCTGCTCCATCTTAAAGGAGGGCAAGGTGGGACCCACGACCCCCTCAATGAAGCCCGTGCTGTGGGAGCGGTGCTCACTGTTGCATCTCTTCTTCAGGATGCTCTTGGGCCTCTTGGAACTCAGCTTGGAAGGGCTTTCGGGCACCGAGTCCTGGCCAGACTGGGCAAAGTCATTCTCTTTCTTGGATTTCTTCAGCGACCGCTGTCGCTCCAGCATGACCTCGGGTTTGGCCAAGCCCTTCACCTTGGCTTCCGCCTCAGCCTGCAGCCCGGTGGATCGGTGGTGCCAGTCAATGATCCGGGCCAAGAGCGGGGACTCGGAGTCGTGAAGGGCGTCGCAGTCGCAGACGCTGCTCTTGTAGCCCCAGTTCACCCACCAGTGGTTGGCAATGTCCTCAATGGTGGCCCGGCGATCGGGGTTCACCATCAGCATCCACCGAATGAGTCCTCGAGCATCTAGGGGACGAGAGACAGAAAAAGGTCAGGCCATGGCGCGGGGGCTTTGGAGTTTACCAGGAAAAAAAAAAAAATCCATTTGCAGGTCTGGTCCAGCTACACGTTGGAGCGAGAAGCCCAAGCCTTTCAGACTGCCCATCAGAAGCAGAATCAAGGCTTGAAGCACAGGCCATGACATCCCGGCCTGTTCTTCCGTGAGTGAAGGAATGTCATGGAACGACTGAACTTCCGTCATCTCAGGTCTTCCAAGTTCCAAAGAATTCAAACCCCACCCAAGCAGGGACCCCTACTCTTTTGGTGAAGATCATTTTACTCCAAGGAAAAGGTGTCCATCACCATGGCTTTTGTCACTCCTCTGAAGGTGGACGCACCCCGACACAGCACTCGTGGTCACTGGGAAAAAGGAATTGGAGGCAGAGCACAGAGAGGAGCTCTTCTGAGCCAGGAGTGGCTCTTACCTGACACACCTGGGCAGGGAGAGCCGCTGTCCCCAAAACTGGCCTCACCCTGAGGTCTTGGCTAGCTTCTGAGAGCCACACCCAATTTGGGGGAAAAGAAAAAAAAAAAAAAACTTGCAAATTTCTGCTGCCAGAAAACTGGGGGAAAGGCCCAGAGAGATGTTCAGGAGGCTAGAGAACAAAATTAGTGACTTCTACAGCTAATAAGTTGACTTTTGGGGTCAAACCATTCAGCCCCCACAGGAGATGAATTCTATCTTGGGAAGTTGCCGCCTCCCTGAGCCACTCGTACAGCAATGAGCAGCTGGCAAAGACCCAGTAGTGGGGTTGGGGTGAGAGGCACCCCTGAAAAGCAATAGGGTGATCCTTCAGTCATTCAAAAAGCATTTCCTAAACCCCTACCACATGCCAGAGATTTCACTGGCACCAGTTAGCTAGTGAGGTAAATAAGAACCGCCACAGACGTCACCCTGAAATTCCCCCAAAAAGAACAGACTGGTTTATTGAAAAAACACACAGACAGATAGACATGTGCATATCGATAGAGACAACAGTCAGTCCTCATTATCCACGGATTCCATATTTGCCAATTCTCCTACTCACTAAAATGTATCTATCGTCCCACAATCAAACCTCGCAGCTCCATGGCCATTGTTTTTGCACACACACAGAGCGTGAAGCATTTGTCACCCGTTTTGCACACATGTGCCAGCTTTTGGACCATAAACGACTGTCCCTTTCTCAGCCTACTTGTGCCATGTTTTTCCACATTTTTGCACTTTCTGCTGTGATTCTGCCACTTAAAATGGACCCAAACAAATTACTGAAGTGTTTTCTAATGTCCCCAGGTGCAAGTGTCCCCAAGTGCAAAAAAAGATTGTCCTGTGCCCCAAGGGGGGGGGGGGAAACATACATTCCACGCTTTGCTCAGACAGGAGCAAAAGTGCCGTTGGCCATGGAGTTTGAGGTTAAAGAATCAATCATACATATTAAATTAGGGACTTTAAAAATAAATATACAAAAAATAAGATAAGCACTGATCAACAGACAAATACATCGTGGTTGGAAGTTCACGGACATCTAACTGTATTTTCCCTAGAAGCAGTGGTTCGGTGACTGCAGCAACTTTACAGGACATAACTATTGGGGATAATGAGGATCGACTGTGTGTGCGTTACCAACATAACTGAAATGCCTGCGTTGACTACATTCCACGGTGGCCGCCCGTACATTCTCACTGTCCACACACGTTGCTTTCCCATGAAGAGATGGAGCTTATGACCTGGGTTGCTTTAACCAGCAGAGCCTGCTGGCTTCCTAGCCAAGTCAGTAAGAACACTGGCAGCTCCTTCTCCCTCCTTGGGAAGCTCCCTCCTTCTTAGAGCCCGGAGCTGCCATGTCCAGGCTCTGTCCTGGAACGACAGGCCGTGGGGAGACACCACGGGGGCAAGCACTGAGGGGTGCGATAGCCCCAGCAGCAGCCCCAAGCAAGGCCAGAGAGCCCTGCCTAACCCAGAGAGACAACACAGTGAGACCAGCCCCCGGGCTGCTATGCGGAACATCTGCCCAGCAGAGTTCACCTGGGAAAGTCTGATAAGGCAGCCTCATGAGCCAGCGGTGCCAAAGACAGCCCTCCAGAAAGATGAAGGAGGAAGGCGGGCGACTCACGACACACAGACAAAGCAGAGTGCGAGCCGGGCAGGTGAGCTGACCCCCTCCACAGGGCACGCACCTGAGGGCTGCGTCGGCTCCCGGTACTCTCCGCTGCTGATCTGCCGGATGAGGTTTTTGTGATCGAAACCATCGAAGGGCATCGTTCCGTAAACCAGGGTGTAAAGCAACACGCCCAGGGCCCAGCTGTCCACCTGGAGCAGAGAAACAGGACACAGAGGAGCTGAGAAACCGTTTCCTGGGATGCGTTCCAGACCATCAGCATCACAGCATGAGAGAAGTCACCCCCAGTGCCCCCAGGAACTGAATGTAGCCCCTGGCAGACAGGATCCCACCACAGCCTGACAACTGATCCTAATGCAGGCCTGACCTATTGAAGAACTTTCCTAAGTAGGTTATCTTCTTTGATCCTCAGTGTAGTGAGGCAAGTAGGGCTTGGATTATTCTCAGCCCCATTTGACAGATGAGAATACAGAGGCACAAGGCAGCTACAAGGTTTCTCCAGGGGGTCAAACCGGGACATGTGACTCTTCATTCCTAATATGGGAATCAATTCCTTCCTGTTTCTTCTTCCAATGGATTGGGGAGGCTTCCAGTGGAAATTTTACAAGAGTCAGGCACACAACCAACATGAACAGAGGAAGAAAGAATTTGGGGTACAATGCACAGTGCTGGAGATACACTCACTGTAGAGGGCACCCACCCATCTCGGATAGGCCACCTCTCCTTGGATCACTGCTGCCATGTAGAAATGAGGGCCCACCACCACCACCACCACCTTCTGTTTTCAAAGAGAAGTAAGAAACCATACTTCTCTATGAAATCTCCCAATTATTAAATGTCTGTTCAATTTTTTATCAGGACAAATGTGGCCAAATAAAGCCAGATCAGAGATCGCCAGCTTGTAACCTCGGATACCGATCATCACCAAAGCAGCATTCATTGCCTAAGATAAATTTACAGCATTGAGTTTCTGCAATTTTGTAAACTAAACCCGATGCTCCTCCCTTACAGTCTAGTTTTAAAAGACTTTCTCTTCGGGAATTGGTGGAGACACTGGTATCCTTCTCTTCACCCCTCCCCCCAGCCCTGCCCCAAACACTCTGGAATAGATAAATATTTAGAAAAAAACATTTCCACACACTGAGCAGCTGCTATTTAAAGGATATTAAGTGGATGAACCTCTCTGTAAAGAGAACCATCTTAAAAGAGAATCATCACCCACAACTAACCTACTTTCAAAATAACCATTTTATACGTATACATCTTGCAGCAGCCCTGAAAGCTTTAGGCATACAGAGGAATACATCTCTCATGAAATAGAAGATGCCATTAAGACATATTTCCTAAGTGAAATACATGTCCTGCTGTTGGCGGGACTGTAAATTAGTACAATCGCTATAGAAATCAGTGTGGAGGCTCCTGAAAGACAGGCATGGAATCACCCTAGGACCCATCTGTCCTACTTCTCAGTATTTATCCTGAAGAAGGAAAGTCATCTTACTACAGTGACATCCATGCTTATAGCAGCACAATTCACAATAGCCAAACCATGGAACCTGTCTAGGTGTCCATCAACAGGTGAACGTATAAAGAAAATGTGGTGCATATACACAATGGAGTCTTATTCAGCCATAAAGAAAAATGAAATTAGGACATTTGCAAAATAAGTCAAACTCAGAAGGTGAAGGGTTCCTGTTTTCTCTGACATGCAGAGAGGAAAAAGGAAAACAAATGTGGAGGTGGATCTCCAATAAATCAAAGGGGAGATCAACAAAGGAAAGAAACCAAGAATGGGTGGCGGAGGATGGGGAGCGCTGGGGAGGGATACTGGTCAAATTACTTTGTCCTATTGTGTGCACGTGCGAATATGTAACAACAAATCCCCAAAATATGTAGAAGTGTAATGCACCAATAAAAAAAAAATGTGGAAAAAAAAGAAAAAAGAAAGAAAGACTATGCTATTAAAAATATGTGCAAAATAATATTCACTTGAAGAGTCAGGAGTTTCTTCTTTCTTTGCTCATTTGTTCTATTTGTTTTGATACAATATGGAAAAGCTGAATATCCAAATCAAGGGGAGATTATTAAATATAATATGTCATATTCATACTATATGACATTATGTTGTACAAATCATTTTTTAATGATAATATATTTGGAAGATGTCACAATACAATTTTAAGTTAATAAAAGGTAAGATAGATTATATATGTCACATTATGGACATCTTGCCCTTTATTAACTTGATCTCAACTATTTTTAGATGATCCCAATTATTTCTGTGATCTTAATTATTCTTGAAGTGCAGAGGTCTACACTGTAAAACTCTATTTTCTCTGCTGCTCTTCTGGGTTCTTAAAGAATTTCCCAGATCCAGTGCTTGCCTCACCCCCTGTACACCAGGCAGCCTGCTTACCTCTGGCCCTCGGTAAGGCCTCCCATTGACGATTTCAGGGGATGCATAGAGGGGGCTCCCACAAAATGTTTGCAAGAACTTGTCCTTCTGGTACAGGTTGGAGAGCCCAAAGTCAGCAATCTATAAAGAGAAGAAGACCCAACAAGACTTGTTAGCATTGGCCATCAGTTCAAACCAGTTTCAACCAGTTCAAAAGAGAGCAGATGAGGGCACAGGGGCCATTTCCTCTCTAGTCCTGAGTCTCCATCCAAGGACAATTGGGCCAAGGTTTCCCAGGCCACAGCACCCATTACCAGCTCCACCACATCTGCAGACCACATGCTCTGTTACTTACAATAAAATATTTTTTTTAAATATTTTTTATTTTGTTTATCTATCACTGAGGATCAAACCCAGTGTCTCACATGTGCGAGGCAAGCGCTCTGCCACTGAGCCACAACCCCAGCCCTACAATTACTCTTCATATGGATTCTCCATTGAACTTGAGACTTGCTCTGAGAAATAACTCCCACAAAGTCACCTACTTAATATTTCTTACGAACATTAAAGCATTTATAGCTCCCCCACCACCTGTGAAGAACATGTTCCAAGACCCCCAGTGAATGCTAAAACCTGAGACAGCACCAATATATAAATATATTTACCCCATAAATATATACCTATGGTAAAGTTTAATTTATAAACAGGCACAAAAAGACTTTAACAATAATATCTAACAATAAAATAGAACAATTATAAAAATATACTGTAATAAGATTAATTGCCAGCATCATATTCTTGTATTCTGGGGCCATGATTAAGTAAAGTAAGGGTCATTTGACACAGACATTTCAACACTACAATAGTCACTGTGATAAATAAGATGGCTACGTGACTGATGGCTGGGTAGCATATACAGTGTGGATCCACTGGACAAAGGCATGATTCACTTCCCAGACAGGATACAAATGGACGGCAGAGGATTTCAACACAATACTCAGAATGGCACATAATTTTAAATACACAAAATTGTTTATTTCTGGAATTTTCAATGTAATGATTTTGGACCCTGATTCACTGTAGGTAACTAAAACTGTAGAAAGTGAAACCCTGAACGAGGGGAGATTATTGTATGACTATTAATTTAAAAATTGTCTCTCCATGGTCTATCCCAAATCACACTGCATCCGTGGTGGTATGGGCGTCACACTGTGGGAAATTCTGACCTACACAACTGAGAGCACTATTTATCCACCCACACTCGGATCAGAGCTCTATTGGACCCAATATAAAGTGCACACAGAGCATCAGGCTTTGAGTCCTCATATTTCAGCCTAAACTCTGTCACTGAGCAGGTTACTCAGCAACTCTGAACCTCTGCTGAGCCACCAGAAAATAGGAATCCATGATCCTACCCTGTTCTAGCTCATGGAATTAATGTGAGAATAAGAAAGCAAGTCAAGACCTTGAGAACAAAAGTGCTTCATAAGCCGCAAGTTTTGTGCACGTGTCTTACTTCACGTCACATCAGTTGTACCGCACGCTTCTTGGGATCATTCTCTTCTCTGGTTTCTGGGAGTGTTTTCTTATCTTTACAGTTGCACTTCCACATGTAATTATGTACATATAGAGCATGTGGACACATATATACACACGTACACATCTGTACACTATACACACGTATATACACCTACATACACATATTGGCCTTTCCCACCAGACTCTGAGTCCCCTGGGGCACTTGGCAGGTGCCACATCTTCCCCTCATCTCTGTAATCACCCAGTGCTTAGCACCTGTCCCTACCCAAGAAACACTGGCCACCAAGCATTATATTTTGAACAGTGCACATTCTACTTTGAAAATCACAAGCTAATTAACAGATAATGCAAAAAGATAGTAATAATAATAATAATAATAATAATAATAATAATAATAATTAACTGCTTATTGAAGAAATCATGATTCACAGGCACTGTTGTATTCTCTAATCCTATCAAAACCAGACTCATACAACAATGTGAATGTCCTCCATGCTGCTGAACTGTACAGACAAAAATACTTTTAAACAGTCAGTTTTACATTATGGATATTGTGCCACAATTTAAAAGAAGGAGATGAAGTTCTCCTTCTAAGAGGTAACTGGTAAGCGGCAATGTAAACACCTGTGTCTCTGGGCCACGCTGCCCTGGGGCTACCTGCACATTTCAAGTCAGACTTGCACACAGAGTCCCCATGGGTTTCTGCCATTCCCCAGGCTGGTTTCCACTGGAGGCTTATAAGTAAGATGAGTGACTCGCGTGCCCGGAGAACAGCCCAGCCTGAACACCACTGAGGCTCTGTTCTGAAAGAAGCCCCTAGAATAAGCCCATTTTGTTAAAAAAAAAAAAAAAAAGTCATCCTTGAATGAATGGAATGTCATTGAAAGCAGCTGGTGTACAGCCACCCTCAGAAAACACATTCTCGGGGCTCAGATTGCACTTAATTGCCCCGAATTCCACTTTCTTATCAAGGCCCCTGACTCGCTCGCAGGAAGTAGGTTGGGAGCTTTATGAAGTGTGCCCTGTCAATCAGAAGAGGAATGGAATGAGTGCAGTCCTGGGGATCCCAAGAGGTCCCCAGGCTTCAGCCTCGCTCTGGCTGCAGCCACAGCGGAGCTCACGGGGCCCGGGGCACGTAGACGCTTCCAAACACACGTGTGTTTGAGAGGCTCCCGCAGCACACGTGCAGCTGGCACCGAACCGGGAGGTTCCGGCGGGTCTGGGCACCCTTGTTGCTGGGCCGGAGAGTGTGTTTACGTTGTGGCCCACTCCCATCCTCACAGACTGATGTTTATCAGCCTCTCCTGTAAAGCTGTCATGACTGCTGACACAAGATTAATAGAAATCTAGATTAGCCCATGTTCTTGGCACTTGAACGGAAAAGCAGAATTAATCAACACACACACAGAGTTCTCAAACCCTGAGCCAGTCAAACGTGGGCTTTAGCTCCAAGATTTAATGCTACATGGAGCTTACAGGACCCATGACCAGAGGGGATGCAGCCACTGGTTATGAAACCTCTAGAAGCCTCAGTTTCCTCATCGGTAACATGAGGGCAGGAAAATCATCCACCCCGACAGTGACGTGGCGAAGCCGACACAAAGTTCATAAAATGTTTACAGTAGTAACTGGCACAGAATTGGAACTAAATGAATATTTGCCTCCCACCTTTAAATCCAGAAAGTTAATGTATTTGACACAGAGCTTATCCCAATATCAGAATAGCCACAGAATAGAGAAGGTTAGGTGTCAAACCATCACAGAATTAAGCAGCTTTGAATTGCAAAATGATACATTAATCATTGCTGGGTTCTCTTTCTGTCCTTTGACCTCAGGTGGGCCACAGAGGGTCTGGAGCCCCTCCAGAGAGGTGTCAGAGAGAGCAGGCCTCCGCCTCACAGCAACCGGATCAAGCTGGAATTTAATGATGCTCTTTGGTTTCTGTTATATTTATTTTTGAACGTGTCTTCTATTCCTAACAGGTGATACTGGTTTTTCCACCACAAGTAATTAATTAGGGTTTTTCCTCAATAAATATCACTTGAAAGCACCACCTGAACTCAGTGAAAACACTAAGTCAAATTGCAGAAAGGATATTAGAAAAGGCAGAGGGAAGGGAAAAGCTGAAGTCCTGGAAACATTCAATGTCAACGGAAGAAGACAGAAACAATCATCCCAGAACTGGTTTCCACATGAAAGGGCCCTCATGATGCTCATCCTGACTTTTGCTCTGGAAATGAAGCAGCGGAAGGTTCAGGGTCCTAGGACGCTTTGCTGAAGGTCACAAAGAAGAAAACCAAGCACCAGAACATGGGGGTCGCCGCTTTCCAGGTTCTCTGTGACAGAACGTGAGCTGTGTGTCGAGGGGACTCCCAGCAGGGAAGCCACCAGGCTCTGCTTGAGAGCAGCGCCTTGCGCACCTTGGCGGGGTCTGCAGAGAGGTACCAGCTGTGCCCGCGCTTGTGCGGCCTGTACCCTGCCTGGTCCTGGTTCAGAGCCTCCTGGATCTATGAGTGGCGCTGCCCATCCACCTCTCACTCTGCAGAGGAATGGGAAAGTCAAGGCCCCTGGCCCGAATTTTAGAAGCTTTAATTACTACCAATCCTCGCTAGAGGGGTGCCCAGCTCATGAAGCTCGGAGTTTAAAAGACAAATTAGGGAGTGATTTGTCACATTTCAAAAGGATTAACCTCGATAGAACCCAGGGGCACCCTGCAGACAGGGCACAAGTGAAACAAGCCAGATGCAAAGAGACACATAGTGTCTGATCCCATTGATATGAGGTCCCTCGAGCGGACGAATTCAGAGAGGGAGAAAGCACAATGGTGGCCGGTAGGGCGGCAGGGAGCAGAAGGCTCAGTGCTCGATGGGCGTGGAGACTCAGCCATGCAGATGGACCACGGGGCAGCGATGGTCACACAAGGGTGTCAACCTGCTTCATGCCCTGTGCCGTGCACCTACAGACAGTAAGTTTTATGCTACCTGATGTATATTTTACCACCATAAAAAAAGGATTAACTGCAGATCACTGCGAATAACGAGCTCACCTGGTAAGAAAGGGAGCATCAGCTTGTTAATACTGACAGCCAATAAAGGGAGGTGCTCACAACAGACGCAACAGCCTGACAGCCACTTGTAGTGTCTAAGAGGAAGTGTTGTGGCACTTGACCTACCAGAACCAGGGGACCCTGGGGCTAGCCTCGGCCTCATCATTCCTAGGTAATCAGTAGGACCTGCTAGGCCACTTGACTTCCCCTTCTGCAAAATGGGACTCATGACAGAACTCGGTTCATAAAGGTGTTGAGTGGGCTGCAGAATATGCGGGTAAGGCCTGTGGCACAATCTTGGCACCGGCTGACTGTGAATTATAGACATCGCAATAATACCGATGGTTGTACTGACTTAGCCACTGTTTGCTGAGCAGGGCAAACTCTGTACTGAAAGCACTAGAGCCACAGAATATTATCATTACCCATGTGTCGGGACATGCCTGTGTAGTAGGTCGGGATGGAGAGCTTTAGGACCTGGGTTCAGATCCCAGCCTCACCTCTTACCAAAGCTAACCTGCAGCACATCAGTCAATCTGCCCTGCTCCAATCAGGTCCCTGGACCAGCAGCATCAGCATTAGCTAGGAGCATCCGGGAAAGGGGCACTGAAGGCCCTGCCCAAGCCCACTGAATGGGAACCTGCATTTCAACACAAGCTCCAGGGGACTCACTTGCCCACCAGCCCTTCTGAGCCTGGGTTTCTCCATCTGTACAATGGGTTCGTGATGATCGTGTAACCCACCCAGGAGGACTGGTAGGAAGCCAAGTGAAAGTGTTTACACCATGCCCAGCACACAGCAGGCCTTCAGTAACTGGGAGCTGCTACCACTTTAACCTCTCGCAGCCTCCGTTTCCTTTGCTGGGAAGTGGAACTGCAGTAGCACTAACCACAGTGTTGTGACAACCAAAGTCAGGTTAAATGAGGTAAGAAGAATAATAGTGACAGCTCTTCAGAGAGCCGCGTGCTCATCTGTGAGCGCCACATACCCCGTGCACTCAGTTCTCACAACTAACCTACGACAAGGTCCTCCTCATTTTGCAGATGAGGAAACCGAGGCACTCAGGGGTAGAATGGCTCGCCTGAAGGTAGGGAGTGGAGCAATGAGCAGAGGCGAGGGGCTTTCATCTTCAGAAGGTCTCCGCTCACACGGCCTCTCCAGAGAGACAGCAACCAGCAACAGGGAGCAACCTGGAGAAGCTGCTGCCCAAGGGCACATCCGGGAGGCCGCCTCCCAGGGGAGCGGAGGAACAGTCCTGCGGCTCAGGGCACACAGGACTCTGGCACCCTCCACCTGCTCCAGCCACTGCGACTCAGGACACCTGGCCCCCCGCCACAACAAGCCCTTGGAGATTCTCTCCCAGAGACAGCTGTCGGCAAGCCTCCTGGTAAGTCAGACTACAGCAAGTACTAAAAGGTGCCTTCCTACCAAGGGCTCTCTTGGACCCAGAGCAAATTGGGGCGTTGGCAGTAAAGGGTAGAACTTAGAGGCAGGTGCTGGCTACACGGCTGTGGCCAGTCCCACTACTATTCACTGCAGGAGGCTCCTCATCTGCAAGATGCAGGTGATCAGAGCATCCTGGTGGGGATGTCCTGGGGATCAGAGGAGTAAGCAACTGGGAGCAACCTGGCTTCTTAATTTCCTTTCCACTCTCTACGCCTTATTCTTGACCTTGTAGTTTCTTCCCTTGAAGGGTCACTGACACATGCCTTTCTGTAGAACTCCTATCCATCCTTCAAAACCCACCTCTATTACCACCTCCTCGACAAAGGCTTTCTGGCCCTTCCCTGGACAGACCCACCACTAGCTCCTTCAGCACTTCACACCCCATGGCACCAGGGATCAGATTCGGAAAATGCTTCCCGGAAGCAGAGCAGGCAGAGAAGAGTGGGGAGGGCCTTCCAGACAGAAGCATGTGTGCCAGGGTCAGGAAGCCAGAGAAAGCTCGGTGGACGGAGGAGCTCAAGCCCCACCTAAGGGGCCTTCCCTGACCTGCCCAGCTAAATCAGCACCTGCACGCTCCACCTCACCTGAGTGGGTTTCCTGCACCAATGACGTCATTTACTTATTGGTTTGCACCCCCAACTGGAAATCCTAAATCCACGAGGGGAAGCACCTAAGCTTCTTCATTTACCTCTGTGTCCTTCTTGTGGTAGTACGACTGCCCGTTTAACAACTGCCAGATTCTGAGTTCCAAGAGGACAGGGACCTGGTCATCTGATTCACTATTAAATCCCCAGCATCCAGCACAGGGCCAAAAACCAGGGCGAACTCACTAAGTACTTATGATCCAATATCACCCAGATGTTCAACTGCTCAATGAGTAAGTGCAGAACTACGTGAGTGAATGCATGGATGCACACACACACTCGTGGACACACACACACACACACACACACACAGTGGGGAGATGAATGAACACAAATGAATTGATTAGTGCAGGAATGCAAAGTTCTCACATTCAAATAATCAAAGCCCAGAGGCCCGTGATCCCAGTGATCCCAAGCCTCAGTCTTGTTAAAACCCGGAGGTTTCTATCTCATCTTGTCCCCGGCCATTCAAAGCCTCTTTTCTTAGCCACAGCAGTGCTCCCATTGTCACCGGGGGCAGCAGGCCATCTCCCTTATGCCCCTCTACCCCGAGCCCTGGGAGCTCAGCAGATTCCCAGCCCTCTCTGAGGAGGTTAGCTGACCCTGGTGCCGGGCCCTCTTCTCACTGGGAGGCGTCTGTACAGGAGTCTTCTCTGGGAATTGTCGGCATTCCATTCTCCCAGAGAGTGGGATGTGAATCTGGCCCGTTTTTATTAATTGCAAATTAATGCTACGCTGGGTGCTATTTTAGGCCATGCTTCCACAGAGCGCGGAATGCGACCCAAAGCAGCACATTGCTCTCATTCTTTCTGCCGACCGACTGTGTGAGTATTTTTAGAAACCACACCCTCTCGCAGTGGCCAGATAAATAATTTCCAAGGCCAGATGTGCTCTGGGCAAATCAACATCAGGCAAGGAAGAGGAGAGGCGCAAGCTACACGGCCCACACCAAGATGGCAGCGACTGTCACAAGTTGAAAACCAGTGGCTTCCTTAGAGGGCCAAGCCCTCCACCCTCTGGACACAGAAGGTGACCCGCATTTAGAGAGGCACCCTCAGAGCCTCGAGGCAGGACCTTGCCGCTCCTACCCCCCGGGGAGGGGGGTAGCCCATCTGTGCCTTGGGCCCCCGGTCCAGGGGGATGGACACGAGAGGCCAGCTTGTGGCCATGTGTCTGGCTGCTTTTGTCAGCAAGTGCCCTTTCTAAATATGCTTCAGCAAAACGCTGAGTCAGGAAGTGCTGAGGGTATACAGCCGGAAGACAAATCAACACCAGCTGAAGTCCATTTTCAAAAACCTTGGAAGTGGGTGTGAGAGGAAGAAAAAGAGAATTTGCCTGGAAGTCAAACATGTGAGTTCTAATCCCGGCCCATTATTCCTTCACTCCACGATCCAACAGTTCCTCAGTACCTACTGTGTGCTGAGCACTGTTTGACACACCAGGGAAACAGAGACGGCTACCTCGGGCTCACAGCGTGATCAGTAACCGCGTCACTGAGACTCAGACTGATCACTAAAACAAGGGGTTGGAAAGGGATTCTCAACAACCTTTCAAGCTCTGGGATTCTCAGGATTCCTTGAATAAGCAGAGAAAGAACCAAAAAAAAAAAAGAGAGAGATTTGATTCTATATGGGATGTGTGTGTGTGTGTGTGTGTTTGTGTGCCCACATGCACGCACACACACTCTACCTTGGGAAATGCCAGGAGTAGAAATTTCTAAGGAAAAGACAAAGACATGTCCAAACTTCAATGTTATTGTTCTTCTTTGTGTGTGCTGTTTGCCTACCTCATACGAAGGTCGAGGGAGCTGGGCCCTGGGAGCTGGTCCCCTGTCACTGCCATCTTGCTTACTACGGACATGGGCCATCCTTCCAGGCTCCTGCCCCATTGTCCCCTGCACAATTGCTGTCAGAATTCTAACCATTCTTCTCCTCCACTGGGGAATTCTATGACTCTGCAGGAAGCTATGTGCCTTATCACTTCTGGGACTACATCATAGGACAAAGAGGTCACAGTGCAGCACAGAACACAATCCCCAGGCAGAGAATCACATTCCAGGCCTTGTAAAGACTGGATTTAGTTCTGAGGGCTCTGGGGGCAGGTGGCAGGAAGAAGCTGAAGAGAAAGTCACCAAGGTCGATGACACAAGCCTTTAGAAGGCTGGGGCCCAACTTTGCAGCAGGACCTGAGCCCCACTCCCCAGGACCCAGCACCTTCAGCCAGATGGCTTCCTCTGGGTTCCCTCTCCAGGGCCCAGAACCTTGGTGGCTCTCATCTAGCATCGGTAAGCGCCAACACTTTCACTATAGCATTGTCTAAATTTTCCATGTTGTTACTGATGCCCCAGGACTGGGCACAGGGCGCTGCACACAGTAACTACACAGATAATGCACATGAACAAAATGAATGAACAATAATCCCCAGAGATAGGAAGAGGCATCCCTGCTTGACAGATAAGAAAACAAAGACTTAGACCCATGAATAACTGACCTAAAACCCTCCATTAGTAAGGGGCAGGGTTGCAATGCAAACCCGGGCTATCCATCCCCAAAGCCACTACTCTTCACCTTGACTCATTTGTACACCGTTCTTAGCCGTTAATAGAACTGAACCGTGAAAATATCTCGTTCACAGCCCACAGCAAACACGCTGGGCATTACTGTTGCCCATTGTACTGTGGAGGAAACAGGTTTGTGTGGCTTTCCCCACGTTAAGCAGCTAATAAGTCACACGGCCCAGAATTTTCTAACACCACATCTAGTGCTCCTTCTAGAATAATCCAGTCACTCTGCCCAAAATGGAAAGATCCTGAGCATTCACTTCCTGTTCCTAGGGAAACTGACCAGTAGTTCCTCTGAACTCTACGGACGATATGGAAATGTACATCTGAGGTCAGCTACTCTGGGAGAACAAGAGGTCACCGGGATGTGGCTTCCGGGGGCTCTCAAAGGGTGGTGGTGACCAGAGGCTGCCACCATGATCTACAAAAGCAACTCCATCCTTCCCAGCCGGGAACTGTCTCGCTGCGCACCCCACCACGGACACCAAGAACAACAAAAGAGACAAGGGTGCAAACCCGTTCCCATGCTTTGTCCGGGGACCAGGGATAAGGCACTAACGTCACAAGTGGCCAACTGGAGGGCTCCTGCTGGTGCTGGGAACACTGAGGCCATGTCCTAATGAAACCCATGCCGCGAGCTCCGTTTATTTTGAAACCGTATTTGCTTATTTTGCAGACGTGATCAAAAGGACATTCACAGTGCTCCCCAGGAGGCCCTTGAACCCTGCTGGCCAGGAGAGCTTTCTCCAGCTCCAACGGCAGCCAGCAATAATACTCCCCGTAAAAGTAAACTCCATCCTTTGCCGTTTCCCAACAGCCAACACCACCATCAATTTGGTCGGCCTCCCAGTTCTGTGGCTGGTGTCAGGGGTGAGAGGGTCGGAGGGAGAAGTAGGAGAGGTGGGGCCCTGCTAGCAAAACCAACTTGGTGACATGAACTTGGGCTCGTGGGGTTCAAATCCTAACTCCAGTACTTACCACTGTGTTACTGTGCCTCAGTTTCCCTATCTGCAAAATGATGTAAATAGCAGCTCCTATCTTGTATGGGTGTCATGAAGACTGAATTTAAGGGATGGGAAATACATATGAAATATGTGTTAGTTGGTGCTAAGTACTTTTTGGGGGGATGACTTTAGGAGCTTCCTGAGGGCAGGAACTGTATCTCGGTCATGTCTTTACACCCCAGCAGCAAGCACAGTCTGGCATACAGTAGGAGATCAGTTAATGATGGTCGGATAGAACTGCACTAAACTGAGAGCTCCAGCCAAGCTCTTCCGGAATTTGCCTGCAGCAAGGGAAGTGAGTGGCTGCCTCATTCATTCCAGGCTGCAGCCCAGAGGGGGTTCCGCCCCCAGCCCCATGCAACCCAGACTCTGCCCATCCATCAGCGAGGCAAGAGCCTTACCTTAATATTGCAGTTGTCATCGAGCAGTATATTTTCCAACTTCAAGTCCCGGTGGACCACACCGTTCTGAAATGAGAAGACAGGAGGGGAACTGAATAGGAGCAGCCGGATGAGAGAGAGAAAGAGGAAGGAGGAGGCCGAGCAAGTGGGAACGTCTGACAGATGAAAGAGGGGCGCCCGCCCGGTGGTCTGCACCTCCATCTTTCAAGGCTGCTCTTGCTGTCATGACGCTCCCCCTGCCAGCGACAGGGACAGGAGAGCATTAGTCACTTGCTGTGTGGTTAAGGGAAAAATGACTGGAATCCATTCTCCCCCAGCGCCTGTAAACCAGCAGGGGGATTCTTTGTCGGAATGTAATTCCGCTATGTGAAAGCCTCACGTCCCGGGCAGCACAGACCACGTCTGTCTGAGACGGGATTCCCAGGGAAGGCGCAGAGCCGTCTGCCCGCAGCTCCGAGTGCGGGGCTCCCGGGCCGCGCCTGTCTGTGTGCATCCCCCGCTGGAAAGGCGCTTGGGCCAAGGTCCTCTGACCCATGAAAGTGATGGAGACCTGCCCTGAGGACCACGGGTACTTCCTACAGAGCTGGGAGGGTGGAGGGAGGCAGTCCCTCTGGGCTTAGCAGGACTTGGGGCAGGTGAAAGGTGAACCACAGAGCAGACCAATGGAGACACTGGCCTCACCTAAGCGGGTCACACTGCCACACTGTGCGAGCTTCCCGTCGGGCACACTGGCAAGGCTGGAAGCTGAACTGCAGTGACACAGAACCAGCCGAAAGATGGGAATGGGCCGTTTGGCAATAGATCCAACTGTCCTCTAGGGAGCTGTGTGGATAAAGCTCAGGGAGCAGGAGCTGAGCATCATTCCGCAGGAGGGACGTGTGCAGCAGAAGCCGCGCTCAGGAGCACACCGGCTGCCCTGTTTATAGTAGGATCTCGGCTGCTTGTTTTCTTTTCCTTGTGACATTTCCTAATATCTCCGAAAGCACTGACTGGAGAGGAATGACAACGTGTTTTTCTGCTAACCTTGTCCTGATCCAAGCCTTCAGGGAGGCATCCTGAACTCGGAAATGCTCAAAACCACGTCTCCGGGAGGAGGACGATGGAATACAAGGTGCCTGCTTTTGTTTGGTTCCGAACCCTGGGAGCTGTTTGGTTTACATTGTAACATTCTTGGCTTTCCTAATGAGACATAAGAAAGCCCCATTCATACAGAATCCAAGTGTTCACACACTTCAAATAATGAAAACAGCGTCAGCGGTGCTTCCCAAGGGCACCTAAGAATAAAACACGGAGCACGGGAAGACCGGATCGTGGGTGCCTTTCCAGGCAGCCAAGAGAGGTCTAGAGCGGGGAGTTTGAATAGCCATGATTTTCTTCTTATATCACAATGAACAGGTATCGCTTGTATCATCTGGTAAGAATCACACATCCACAGGGCCCTGCGTGGCCCTAGCTGACGGTCAGGCTGGGCCGTACCTTGTGACAATAGTGCACAGCTGAGACGATCTGCCGGAAGAAGTGTCTGGTCTCCCTCTCGCTCAGGCGTCTCCGCTCGCTGATGTAATCGTACAGCTCCCCTTTGCTGGCATATTCCATGATGATCACAATCTTATCTTTGTTCTCAAACACTGCAGTGGGGGGAAAAGCGATAAATAAATACCCCGTTTATCCAGCAAGCCCACTTGTGACCGCCAAGTGAGAGAGAGAGGGGACGGCGGAGATGTCGCTGATGGGGGTGAAGCCAGCCAAACAGCGATCAAGGGGTCAGGACATAAACCAGCGCATCCCACGCCCCAGCCGGGTGGACAACAGACTTCTCTGCGTCAGCGGACACGCCTTCGCAGCATCCAGGGAAAGGTGGTTCTTTTCTGAAGACACCAACATCACCGTTGCCAAGATCATTCCTCACAACCCCCTCCCACCAGCGGAGCTCTGCTGTGTGCAGAGGGGATAATAAACACACAGCTGTCACCCACCAGCCCCTCCACAAGGACCGGGCGCTGGATCTGACGCCTACCCTCACCTCTAAACAGGTAGTCAATCTTGTCCTCTCTTTGCTCAAAACCATCTGGATTTCCCTTCTCATTCAAAATAAAACCCAAAGTTGCTCAATGGGGACGTCACTGAGTCCTGTGTTACCCGATGGGCCCCTCTGACCCCTATTTCACATCCTTTCTGTGTATTTCTCCCACCTGAACGTAACGAGGGTTGGTCTATCTTTCTGCCATACTATAGGGCCAAGTAAGTTTTTTAAGAATTGAACCTTTATTTTATTTGATTTGATATGGTGCTGAGGATCAAACCTGGGGCCTCGCCTCATGCTAGGTAAGTGCTACACTGAGCTACAACTGAGCTACACCCCAGCCCTAATTTTTATTTAATGGATAAACTTCAACTTCATAACTGGTCTTTGGACAACAGAAAATAATCACGTTGTGCTCACTGTGCACCGGGCTCGTGTAAGTTTTGAGGACCTGCCCAAACTCATTTGAACCTCGTGGTGAGCTCGTGGGAAGTATCTGTCATTTTGCCATTTGAAAAACAAGGAAACTGAGGCCCGTGGAGGTTATGATACTTGGCGGGCGCTGGCGGAATCAGGCTGGCTCTGGCTCCTGGCAAGGACGGGAGCCATAGAGCCACAATCTGGGATGCCCCTGAGCCGGGTCCCTGCCTCTAGCTCTGGCCCTTCTCTCCCAACCTCCTCACCACCACAGTCAGCCCCTCCCCCAATGTCTGTAAATGCTGCTCTGGGGCTCTCCAGCAGTCACATTCAAGCTGAGGGTTCCAGGCAGACATCCAAGACCAATGCAGGGGGGCAGAGGGAAGGCCAGGCTCTAGGTCTCAGCACCACCTCCACCTTGCTACCTGCTCTGTGCTCTGGGTTCCACCCAAGATGTCCTCGGAGCCACGGCAAGAGAAATAACAATGGTTTTGAGATCCATCACTCACGAGGGATGTGGTATAATATTGTGGGGTACCCAAGACCCTCCCTGAAGGACCTCAGCCTATGTTCCTCCACCTCATCAACTTCTGCTATTCCCATCAGGGCCCCCACACATGCCAATGCATAACCAATTGCTCAGACACACAGACGTGCACGCACACACACGCACACACACACACACACTCTGAGCTATTTCCCACTCTGCCCTTGGCCTTCCCTCTACCTGTCTTCCCTGCAGGTAAACTCCAACTCATCCATCAAGACTGCACTCAAATGTGCCTTCCGCCAGGCCTCCTTCCGCCTCTTACTCTGCCTAGCAGACACCCACCCCCTAGCACTTTCAAAGCATGCTCAATTATTTTCTGGGAAATGCCTCCCCCTAGACTGTGAACCTGGCCTGAGAGAGCTAAAACCTGTAGTTTGGGAATCGGATACTCCTAAGAAGGATTCTGGCTCTGCCTCTGACTGGCTGTGGGACTCTGAGCAAGTTGCTTCTCCTCTCTGAGCCTCAGGCTAGGCCACTATAAAATAGGAATAACATTAGTCAGCACTTCTTAGAACTGTTGGGAGGATCCTATTGAGACCAGCTATGTTTGATGCTCAGAACAAAACCTGAACCTACAGGAGGCTCTCAGTAATGTGAGCTATTATTGTTGGTATTAGTGGTATTGCATCCCCAGCACCTGGCACTGAGACAGACACATACACACACACACACATACACACACACACACACACACACACACACACACACACACACACACAATGAACAACTGACTTGAACTGGATTGTGTCCCAGGCCTGGGTCTCCTTCCACCCACACTTGTCACTGGTTGCTAGAAGCTCAGGCCCCTGCGGTTCCTTCTTGGCTCCTCTAAGTCCAGCCACCTCTATGATAAAATGAAGGGGGGAGAGGCAGGCAGGAGGAGGAGGAGGGCGCGGCCAGATACAACCGGCTGCTCTGGCGACTGCTGGCCCCGCTGTACCCTGCAGCTTCGGCTCCTGCCAGGCTTTCAGCCTAGTGTGCACTTTCCATTAACAATAAACTCTGGAAACGGGAAAGGCTGCCTCGGACGTGTGCATCAGGCTCTAAAAATGACGGAGTGAGGTGCCCCAGAGAAGGCAGCCGGTTTTCTCATTCTAAAAAGGCAGGAAATGTAGAAAGAGGGAAAGACTTTGACCGGAAAATAAACAAGGGCTCTATGGCTCCCGTCCTTGCGCATCCTTAAAGGGGCCAAAGTCATCATTGGCCCCTTGGTGACTGTCACCGGGAGGTGGAGGCCACAGCCTAGTGTAGACCCTGGGGCTGTTTCGGGGACTGGGCTCCTTCCTATCCAGCAGGCTGGCTAGGCATCAAGCAGACATAAGCACAGTCTAGTTCAGGACAGCTCAATAGGATGGTAACCCCCTAGGAAACAGGTTCCATCAAGTCCCATGGTCCCACCTGTACAAGAGTCCTGCTCACCACCCCAGCCCATCCTCACTAGTCTCCAGCCTTTCTCTCTACGGGCTGCATGGTGAGGAAGCTGAGGAATAGCTTCACGTGCACATGCCCTGGAGCACGGCTTCTGTAAGATCTCCTGGGCAAAGAAGATTCCGGGGTCAAACACAAATAAAATGCTGATCCTTGCTGCCCTCTCCCAGTCTGGTTTCCTTAACTGAACCTCGGCTGGTCAACTGGGCCACTCGGTATTCCTACTGACACCCTGAAAACCTAGTCAGGAGCCATTGTGAGAAGCAGGTGGCATCTGAGTGATAAAATTAGCCCCTCAATGTAATGCACTGGCAACCCCGTCAGAGAACTCCCCACCAGGTCCGGCCTGGCTCTGGGACAGCATCTCTCACCCCTCACCTGGGCTCATAGGAAGCAATCCAAGTCTCAAGGCCACGGTCCTGAAGGCAACCTCCACGAGCTAAATGCAAGTAAGAATTCTAGACTTGGAGGTGTGTGGAGTCAGAGGTGAAGCTTCTTGAGTTCCTTCTTGATAATAGCAACATGTGTTGTAGCCCTACTATGCACAGGCCCCATGCTAATAAACGTTTGACATGAGTTCTGCCACCTAGGTGTGGTCCTCTGAGTCTCCTTGGAGTATAGATCGCCACCCTTGGGGGCAGTTAGGCTAATGACTGATGGGCACAGCTCCAGAGAGCTCAGCCAGCACCAGGATTGGGCCCCAGCAGGCTGACTGCGGACTCCAAGCTCTTGGCCTCTATATTATTCTTCATGCACATCAATTCCTCTGACTTCTCCTCATCAGATCAATGAGGTTAATGATTTCCAAATATGGTCCTAGGGGGACTCAATGAGTCTGTCTTCAGCATGGCGCCTCCCAAACTGGTGCTCCGTCAATGGAAGCCATCCCCATCATACTTCACCTGCCTCTTGGGCAGCTACGGCAGAACAAAATCCCTAAGATCTTCCTCTCCCCGACCGCAAGGCTCTTTAAAACGGGTTATGGCTGCCACAGAAAAACAAGGTTTTTCAAGCAGGAAGGAACGTCGCGGTCACCTATTATTTTTCCAGAAGTCTAGGATATATAATTTATAAGAGCAAGGCCTTGGGAATTCGCCCTGAAGAATGACCAGCTTCCGCACCCTCAGCCCAGGGCTCCTTGCCCACGGTTAAGGTCACTATCGGCGAGGTGGTAGGAACACTCTCGGCCATTCTTCTGGAGAAATGGGCTGCTTCCCTTGGGCACTTTTACAACTGGTTATTTATAAGCCCAGAAATCTTGTCTGTGTTTATGTTATTAGTCACTAAGCAAAAGCTTATTTTCCACCAGTTGGGAAGGGTTTCCTTTCTAAAAAATGAAAGCCTGTGTCTCTTGGCCAGACAGTTTTACCCAGAAGCCCAGCGGCTCCAGAATGGTAAGGAAAACTGTGGCCCTCGACATGCCAGGCCTACCAGGAGACTCAGGGCCCTGAATAGAAACTTGGCCCAGCCAGAATTAGCCACGGCACCAGGCCAGGTCCATGTGGGGCGCTGCCCTGGGTTTGGGTAAAGCAACAAAGTTTTGCAAAGCACCTACTATGTGGATGGCATTGGGGATAATAAGAGAAGGCTTTGCCAGGTTGAGAGAGGGAGGGAAGACCAGTCAGGGGGAAGGGGCGGCAAGAGGAAGGGAACAAGCGGAGCGCGCCCAGCCGCTGGCAGGTGCCAAAGAAGAAGGGGAAGAAGGGTCTATGAATGGAACAGGGAGGCCTCAGTGCCCACCAGGAGCCCCAGGGCAGTCAGATGACCAAACACTGCCCAGAATGATCAGAGAGATGGAGGCGAGAGCCAGGAAGCATGCAGGATCCTGGACCTATGAAACAGTCCAAGGGTCACTTCTTCCCAGATCCCCAGGCAGCGAACCTCCTTCCCTAAACACACAATCAACTGTTAGTGAACAAGGACTGCAAGCCATGGTCTCAAGTGTTCAGCCCTCACAATGACCCCTATGAAACAGGTCCAGGCTGAGTTTCTCTCACCTGAAATGCCTGGGACAGAAGGCGTTTCAGATTTTTTCAGATTTTGGAATATTTGCATATACGTAATTGGATGGGACCCGAGTCTAAACATGAAATTTATTTGTGTTTTATACACACTTTATAAATAAAGCCTGAAGGTAATTTTAGGCAATATTTTTAATGGTTATGTGCATGAAACAAAGTTTCATGGTATAGAATTTTCTATGTATGGAGTTATGTTGGTGCTTAGAAAGTTTTGGATTCTGGGGCAGTTTGGATTTTAGATTGTTGGATACTCAACTTCTATCAATACTATCCCTACTTTATAAACACAGAACCAGCACTCACATCAAGAAACAACAGTGCCAGCACCCTACCAACCCCTGGCTATGTCCTCTTTCTGTCACTAACCATCTCCCCTCCCCAGGGATGAAAATAAGCCAACAGTCTGGATATGCTGAACATAAGCCAATATCATGGATGTTTTGCTACGTTTGAAGTTCTTTTAAAAAAAAAAATGCAACACGTAGTGTGTGTATATATATCTTTGCGTCTGGATTCAATAGCTCAACATAACGTTTGAGAGAATAATCCATGTTGTCCTGAAGCTGAAGATGATCTATTCTCACTGAGATAGAGAACGCCATTGTGAGCTAAACTCAGGTTTATTTATCCATTCTACTGCTGGCAGACTTTTGGGCTGAGTCCAGTTGAACTAGAACTTACAAAAAAAATCATCCAAAAGCTAACCTGCGGGGCTCAGACTTTTAGCACCTCGATGACCAGAGAGAAACATCAGCGAAATGAGCCCAAAGATGCCTTGAAAAAGCGGGCATGGAGCCGAGCCATCCGAAATGACCCGGGTTTTGCTCTAACGAGATAATCTGACCATTGTTGCAGCAGATCACGAAATACCCAAACGCTCGCCCTTTTCCTCTATAGAAGGGCCTTCCTTCTTCCCAGACACCAATTTGAAGTACTTTTCATGTTTTCTGTTTATTTTCCATTTCAAGGGAGAGTGGGGCTTGGTTGCTATAGCGACAGCTGCCTCTCCAAATTAACTCTGAATTTCATCAGACGTTCCCTCTGACAGTCCAGTTCTACCTTCTGATGGCCTGGCTTTCACAACCACGCTAATTACCCGGCTCCTAACGACTCCCGACTGCTGCCCTCGGGGTTAATAACACAACTTGTATAACTGGAGAAAAATGGGTATTATAAAAACAACGACCTGGCCCGGGAGACAGGCTGATGAGTGAGGAGATCTTGGGGTTTTTAACCATCCACTGGCGACTCGAGAGCAAAGCACGTCAGGCCTTTCAGCAGGAAAGGAGGGGACAGTGCGGACCAAGGTATGGGATGCTCGAGAAGAGTAGGTTCTGGAAAATGGAGGATTTCCTTCTGTGGAAACGGAGGACCGCTGCTGTCTGGTATACATGGAACCTCAAGGGAGGAAGATTATTCGTTTGTTGGTTTTAAACAAAAACACCAGAGACCTAAGAGAGAACCAGTCAGAATTTTCCTCTCGGCTTTCCTTTCTATCTCCGAAATTAGTTCCAAGATGCTCTTCCAGCCATGGGGCAGCAGTGTCGTTCTTGCTGCCCTAGTTCTTGGACAGAACTTCTTTCTAAAGGCAAGGAAGATCCTCACTGAACGAAGCTTATCTTCACCTCGGAAACAGAGGGATCTTTCCTAGAAGGAGCTGTCTGCAAGCTCATTAAGTCAATCACCCAACGCAGAAGCTAATCCTCCAACGTCTCCTCGCCACAACTCAGTCTCAAACATCTCAGGAACTCACGGTTTCATACGATGGTCCTCTGACTTCTGGAGCCAGGAAGCCCACCACGGCAGCCTACCAAGAAAATTCATCTAGACTACAAGTTCCACCGCGGTCAACGAGGGGCTCAGAGTTGGGTCACTGGGATTCCTGGTTTGCACAATGGAGGGCTTTTTTTTGTTGTTGTTCACTTGTTGTCTTTTCTTAAACTCTTCCTGGATGTTGTCAGGCATGCCCAAGAAGAACCACGGCCAACAGGGCCACACACCACCAACAACAGACTCCATGAAGGAAGGGAAAGCGAGGGTAGAGGCTCCCGTGGAAGAGGGGAAGCCGAAGAGTGGCTAAGGTCATTCATTCCCGCTAAGACTGTCCACGCTGTGCGGGTTCCCAGTCACAAATCCTGGGAAGGAGGGGACCTGGCCAGCATACAGACAGGGTTTGTAAGGAAGAGGGGACTCAAGGGCACCACACTGGCCTGGCCACTGGACCCCACAGTCCTTCCACAACCATCCAGGTATCATTCCCTGTCTTTCTCTGTCCCTCTCTAGAGCTCTTCTCTCCTCCCCCCAATCTCTTGCAAGCACCCACGCTCACTGGTACAATCCTGAACCCAGAGGGTCCCCGCAAATTAATCAGAACCTCCCACGACTACCCCAGGCTGGAGCAAGGGCTCTTGAACCCGATGAAGGGAACTTCTGAAAACAGTACGCATGCCCAATTCCCACAGCCACAGGGTCAAAATCCCTCGGTGCGGACAGCCTCACTTTCCCCCCTGGAAGCCCCAGCAGAGGGCTTTGCGTGGGGGGAGGAGGGTGGTCTTACCCCCAACCACCTGGCCCAGGTGGAAAAGCCAGGCCTATCTTCATCGTGGCCTCCTGATTCGGCCACCCACCCGCTTGACCCATCACATCCAGCTCAGCCATTCTGAGGACAGTCTTGTCAACTCTAAATTCTAGCCCTCCTCACTGAGTTAGGGGCCTGGTCATGGAGCCGGGCTATGTGGGGTCAAATCCAGCTCTGCCACTTACCCGCCGGGTCACGTGGGCATCTGACTTGGCGTTTTCTGTGCTTTCGTGTCTTCACTGGCTAAAACAAAGACTCTATTTCGTGTCGTCCTTGTTGAGGATGGTGGCGGCACAGAGCAGGCAGCAAGAATCCAAAGTATTGCCACCGTTAGGCAGCACGTCTCAGTTTGAGCAAGCGGAACAAATGAGGACGTGCTGGACCCGAGCCAGGAGCACGGATCTGCAGTGGCAGAATCCACACCTGAGACTGCACTGGGGCCCTCGAGGTGGATGGGCGCCCACAGAAGGAAGCGGGAAACGGCAAAGATGGTGAGCCAGGGTGCACAGATGTCAAAGGACTGGCGTGGCCCACCCCAGAGGCCGAGGTAAAGGCAGGACCGGCTCCTTAACCAGGAACCTGCTTCAATCCCCAGTCCTGTCCAAACCGCAGGTGTCCACCCCAGGGCCTCAGTGCTGTCTACAGCACAGATATCAACCCGTCAGATAGGCCCACTGTCAGGAATCAGGGAGGCCCGGGGGAAGCACAAATCCCCCTCATCAAGAATCTCAGACTTTCTAATGAAGTGACAGGTCATCAAATCCCATCTCCCCTTTAATTCCCAAATCCCTGTTGTGCCTGGTCCCTGTGGAGGCCCCTCTCAGGTATTCTGTGAACCTCCTAAATACATGCTTGTCCTCTTCCTAAGCAAATCAGGCCAGCCACCCAGTCCATTTCAGAATACCCTTTATTAAATGCAATCTTTTTTTTTTTCTTTAAAAATGAGCTTCAAGTACAAGTGGTATTATTTAAGGCACTAGAAAATACTGAATTCCAGGAAACCCAGGAGGGTGAGGCTGGACAGCCAGGGAGTAGCATTAGTTTGGGGTTATTTTATTTCTAATCTCCGGCCCCTGGAAAAATGACTTGGGTGTAATCAAATGAAAACAATGAAAATAATACACTCGAAGGTCAAATAGCTAACTTAATAGGAAACTCATTAGAGACGTGGCTGGACAGACTCAGAGCTGAAGAGCCGGTTCCTACGACGAGAAGTGAAGAGAGCTCTGTGGGGCTAACAGGGGCGAGTCTTTAATTTGGGTCCAGTTGCAGGACGTCATGTGGGACTCGGGAATCTGGCAGCAGAGCTCGAGAGTGCTCCAACGCTCAGCCATTCGCCATGGGTTCCAAAGAGTAAACATAATAAGCGCGACACACCACCTTGCCAAGTTCAACAAACTGTTTCATGGGGCTCTGGGTCCCTGATGAGGGCAGCAACCCAATGGCCAAGTGAACCCAGGCCCAGAGGTATCACTCCCTGCTCCTTGGTGGCCGCTGCCAGACATGTGTGCTTCTCTGGAATTCGCTCATGACAAATGATCAGACCAAGACAAGTTTCTAGAACAGGGCTCCTCCTTTCCCCTAGCTCACGGGATTAAGTCCATATTTCTTGGTCGGGCCAATTAAGTTGAAATCCATAGGGATGAGGCCCAGGCATCAGCATCTCTTACAAACTCCTCGTGAAGTTCCCAAGTGCATCCGGCACCCGAGAATCACGAATCTGGGTGATCTGGCCCCAGCCTTCTCTCCTACCACCTCCCAAGAGAACTTTCGGCTCTAGCCAGAAAGGACGACTCATGGACCCCAAAACATTTCATCAGGATTAACTGATACCATTTACTAATAATCCCAGCATTGTGCTTAGCAATGTTATTAGCTAGTTCATTTAATCCTGGAGTAGCCAGATATTGGCCCATTTTATAGACAAAGGGACTAAGCCTCAGAGGGCTTAGTTAAACCTAAGCCTATTTGACTGGTAAATTTTATACTTGCTGAAGTGAGTGCTTAGAACATAAGTGCTCAATATAATATTTTCAAAACAAATGACTGAGTGAATGAATGAATGACTAAGTGAATGAGCGAATGAGAGTGGTGGAGAGTATTCCTGACCACTGATCTTGTTCGAGCAACTTGACCATCCCCTGCCTTCCAAAGAGCCCACATCAGGACCTGCTTGCAAGTCTTTCTGCCTGAACACCCCAGATTGCACAACAAAGCCTGCTTCCAATGTCAGCATTTCCAAATAACTGATGCAAGCAAAAGCCGCCTTGCTTTGGTCTCTGGCTTTCTAAGGAGGGGTTTCTCTCTATGAGTGCGTCAGAATGCTCTCCAAGGGCTGAGCCCACCCCTTGGGCTCCCACACCCAGAGATTCTGATTCAGGACATCGAGGCCAGGCGCAGCTGATGTTGATGCTGCTGGACCTCTGTCCTTTGAGAATACTGTCCAAATGCAACCCCAGGCAGTTTACCAGGGTCCTGCCATTCTCAGGGCTGACTTTCCAAGAGCAGGGCATGGCACAGCAGCACCTTCTGACTCCTAGACCTCTGCTGGATCCTGAGGACCTATCTTACACAAACACCTTAACAAGCACAGGTTAGGGGGCCTGTGGCACACAGTAGGTGCTATGGCTCCTCCACAGAGCCTGTCTCTTGATTTCTCCTCTGCTCTCATGGATTTTTACAGGAGAAATTTTCAACAGGAAACAAGAGTGATATCTATCTCCTATATTTTAATTCAATTTCTACAAAGATAGAAGAAACTTTTCACTGATAGTAAATGCATCCAAAGTGCCTAGGAATTCCGAGACTCCTTGAGAATACAGACTCACACCTTCTCACGGGCAGCATGTGTAAGGCTCCCAGGGCAGGTGGGCGAGGGCATGAAATTGACCAAAGGAGGCATATCTGTTTGTCTGCTTCATTTTTTTTTTCCCTCAGTTTGAGAAACTCTTCCAACAAAGAGAATGAGCACAGCTAATAAATGCCAAATAGGCTTCCTACCGGGTCCCAGAAGCCAGGACCACCCTTACTTCAGATAGGAGAAGTGAGGAAAGGATCACCCAGTTGCAGCCTATCACAAAGCAAACAGTCAATTAGAGACATAATCTCTCAGGGCCAGGAAGAGATTTCCAGAAAGCAAGACCACACCACGGGTAGACAAGTGAAGCCCCCCCCCCTTTGCTCTTATATGCAGGGCTGTTAGCAGATGGGATTCGCAGTGTCCCTAAAGCGCTGGGCAGCAGAGATGTTCCCTTGGATCTTCTAAGGTTTCAAAGGGGAAATGTGTGAGACAATGTGTCTTTGATGTTTAAACTCTGTCCTGAAATCAGAACCTCAGGCAAAACCATTTTTATCTCTTCCATCCCAGGCAACCAAGTCCAACGCTCTGGAGGGCACTTCCTTTGCACTGTTTTGTTTTTTTTTTTTCATATTGTCAATTACCTCCCTGCTGAGGGAGCGGAATTTCTTTGAAGGGAACCAGGGTCCACCCCAGAGACGCTGCTGCTGAGACTTCTTTTTTTCCTCCTGATGAGGGTACCCTAGCACACCGCGGAGGGTGTATGTCTATCCTCTCCTGTTAGTTGACAAAATCTGAGGGTTAATCACCTTCACCCCTGGGTCTGCTTTGACAAAGACACAGTTTTTGAGATCCAGTGAGTGAGCAGAGTTGAATCAGTCAAGTCACGGGTTTGTTGAGCCTGCGGGTAATGAGAATGATATAGACAGAACTTACATTTTCTTGATGTTGCGCACTTTAGAAAACACTGAACCTATGAGTTTACGGGATGTAGACCACAAGATTCTTCCCGAATCTTGGCAGAAATGTTTTCTAAAATACTTACAAAGCTGGGCTTAATGCTCCAGATACATGAGACAGCAACCTCTGTGCAGATCAGGGTTCTTTGCATCACAGGCTCTGGGACAATACTTTTCTCTGATGGGGAATCACTGTTAATATCAGGGGCACAGGCTTCAGACCATCGCTCCCCAGATTCAACAACCCGATCCACCACTATTAATTGGTAACTTTGGAAAACGAATTTGCCTTTAAGCCTAACTTTCCCTAAGACAAGAGTGTCAATAGTTCAAAGAGAAAAATATTAAATGTGACAATACATGCAACCTCCTAGCACGCTCAATAGCTCTTCACTATTATTATTATTGTTTTTAAGGTGTAAATTTTTTAAAAATGACACTTCCTTCTCAAAACCTCCTCGTAGCTTCCTATCATTCCTGGGGTTAAACCCACACTTCTTTAGTTCCTGTGGTCAGGATCTGGCCCTCCTCAACCTCCTCTCTCCTCCACCCCTCCTCACCCTCTGCCTCGCCTCACAGATCCTGTGTCCTTTCTACCAACCCAATCTCCTTCCCTCCTCTGAGCATCTGCACCATGCCGTTCCCTTTGAGGGGAAGGACCAGCTCTCCCAAAGGCTTAGACCCTGCTTCATTCAGGACTCAGCTCAAACAACATCAATTGCTCAAAAATCATTTGGCTCAAGAATCCGTCGGAAAAACCTCTCCTCGCCACCTTATCCATTCACCTCAATGACTTCCTGTCTCCCCTCCCTGAATATCAGCTCCAAGAAAGATGGGAATTTGTTTTATTTGCCTTTATATCCCCAATGCCTAGAGTAGGGCCTGGCACACAGTAGGCATTTTTGAATAATGGATTACTTTCTTCTCTGGAGCTCATATTCTAACATCACTGGTTGGTACCGCCTTTCCCTCATGAAAACCCACAGTTCTTAACTATAAGGGTTAGGCGTGCCGTTGCTGTGTGTGTGTGTGTGTGTGTGTGTGTGTGTGTGTTAATTATAAAGGTCCTTACTGAAGAGAAACTGTAAAGTTCTTTAATAGCTTCTATTCACTTGGCTAATGTTCAAACAGCCACTTAGGTGCTTGGCATGGATTTCCACTAAGCCAATTAATGCAGTACTGCGCTCAGCTCGGGCTCTTGAGGGACCTGTCACCAAGCAGGCTCCGAGTGAAGGTTCCCTCGCCTCTGTGAGTGACGGGGAGACCAGCACACAAGCTCACAGACTCGGGTCCCAGCACCACTGTGGCTACCACCCTTGCCCCTGCCACGCCCAGGTCTGCACAAAGGGCCGGGAGGCAGGACGGAAAAGGCCAGGCAGGACTGGCGGCAGAGCCAGCAGGGCAAGGCCAAGGTCGGCTGGGAGTCAGGCTGCCAGGGACTCCCAGTGTGAGGGCTGACTGGTCCCCTCCTCCAAATACCTCAGTCTTCAGGACCTCCAGGCCTCAGAAGGGGACTCTGCTTGAAGGCAGAGTCTGCACAGGGGTGATTCAGTCAGAATGAGGTCCTCGGCAGGGGCCCAAGCACACAATCTGTGACAATCTACCGGTGTCCTTGACAAGAGGGAGATGCTGTGAAGACAGGAGAAGGCAGACATCTACCAGCCAAGCACAGCCTCCTCTCGGGCCGATCTTGGGACCCAGGCAGCCAAGCAGCTCAAGTCACGGGGCTGGGGGTTGTGGGGTCACAGGCAGAGGTGTGAGAGCTGGATCGCAGCCTTGGCGATCGCCTGCTCCTAACCCCCGGGGAAGGGAGGGGAGCTGCCCTCCTCCACAATTATTTAGTGGATGTGGGAGAAACAGAACTTGCGTGGGAGAAGGGAAAGGGAACAGAACAGAAACCAGAAATCTCTAAGAAACTAACATTTAAATCCCTGGGAGTTTTCTGAACAACGATAAAAAAAAAAAAAAAAAAAAAAACCACCTTTTATTAGGATGGTCCTTGCAGTTCATGGAAGACTTGAAAGCTATGAGTTCTTTTTAACCAGTTTGAGACCAGGAATCCCTTTAGGACTCTGGGTAAAAGCTATGTGCCTCCTGCCCAGGAAAAAGGTAAACCCACGCACATAACACACAAAACATCATATGCTAGCACCGTCCAAAGAACTTTCTGCAATGATGGAATGTTCTACATCGACACTGTCCAACATGGTTGCCACTAGTCACAGGAGGCTACTGAGCTCTTGAAATGTGATGATCATAGGGCCTCAGGATGACCTTTCTTTAGCTTAACAGTGTATGTATCATGCTATTTAATGCTATCAACAGCTCTATGACAGGGATAGAGGGGTCGTTCCCATTTTATGGGTGTGGTTGCTGAGGCCCACCATCTTGCCCAAGGCCTTAACATCTGGTCCATGGTGCAGGATCTGAACCTGAAACCCGAGCCCGACCAAAGTGCAAACCCCAGCTCTTCCGATTCCCTAAAACCTGCTTGAAGGGTTTTACAAAACCAGACCCACACTCCTTCCTTCAAAAGAAATTATTTCAAGTCACCCAAATGACTTCGATTCACACAGGAGCCCATCTTTATAAAGTTATAAAGCAAGGGCTTCTCAAAGTTTCCAGCAGGGAGAGGGGCTGGACTGAGGCCAATCCAACCTTGGTAATAGAATGTTCTTCTACTAAGGTTCCTCTAGGCCTTCCCTTTGGCAAGGGGATGGTTTCCTATTCTCCATTCATCCTGTCTGGTTCCCAAGGAGGGCACAGGGCTGCTCCAGAAGTCAGGCTTCCCCATGCCAGGCCTCCAGTACCACAGCCGGCCTCCATACCACTGTTGGCCTCCATACCACTGTTGGCCTCCCCAACAAAGAACCTGGAGGCTTCGCGCTGCAAGAAGGCTACCTCTGCCCTCCTGATACAGGGGTTCCTGTGTTAAGCCAAGAAGTCTCAAAACACACAGAGCTCACAGAGTGCAGGACCCACCCTGGCCCCGGGCTTCTCTGGTAACCAGGCCACACAGAGCAAAAACCCTCAGAATGTATACACCCGCGCTCATTTTCTATCTCCACTCACTTCTAACTGCACTCATTCACCAGGCATATGCTACCCAGGCAAAGCTACTCAAGTGGGCTTTGCAAATTCTTCAGCAAAAATCTCTCTTTCAGGACCCAGTAGGGATGCCACACAGCTCCACCAAAACTTGTCACATGACACTTTTTCTGTCCTGCCTGATTGCTTCTTGAGTATGAGATCCATATCAAATTCATCTTTAAATCTGCAACCTCACCCACAGGAAGCGTAACAGGAAGTAGACACTCGAAAGACCAATGGTTCTCAAACTTGTTAAAGCAGAGACTGCCTGGTCCCACCCCCCCCCTCCCCCCCCCCCCGTCTCCCCTTCAGCAGGTCTCAGGTAAGGCCTGAGAATATGCATTTCTCATCATCTCAAGCGATGCTGACGCTGCTGGCCCAGAGAACACACTTTGAGAATCACTGCAAGAGATGTTTGTGGAATGAATATATGATTGAATGAAAATCTCCCTGAAAAATGCTATCACTCGGGGCTCCAAAAAATGAGCTACTGAAAGATCAGGATAAAACATATTATCAACATTGACTTCTAGATAAAAAAACATACATAGAAGCAGCAGAAAAAAATAATAACACAAAAAGATCAAGGAACCAGATGAAAATTTTAAGGTTACCATCTGGTTTTTAGCCCTACCTGATAACTACTTATCATCAAACCAGAAATTAAAAATACGTTCTTTTTCTGTCTCCACCACAAAATAAAAAATATTCTGAGGAAACACTTTGACTCAATATGTTCAAGATTAGGAATTTTTCATAAGAAAATAATCACAAGTGAAAGTGAAAATAATGCACAGCAGGGACAATAACAGTCAGAAATTTGGAACAACTTAAATGGTTGGCAAAAGGAATCAGATTCAATAAATTGTGGTATGTCCCTAAATGGAATATTATAAAGCCTTTTAAAATGTCCTTACAGGGAATATTTATTGACATAGGAAGAAACGTGATATAACAAATGAAAAAAAGGTAAGCTAAAAAATGGTATAAACAATATAACTTTGGATAAAACTACATACAGTTGATATACAGAAAAACAGATTTAAAATATAGACACAGAGTTATTTACTAAACTGGAAGTTAGAACAAAATTATTATTATTATTATTATTATTTTGTTTTTGTTTTTGTTTTTTTTACATTTTACTTGTAGCAAGGATTACAATCAAACTCCACTCATTGGGTCAGAACGGAGTGTTCGTGAAAAACTTGCCCCTCATGTAGCACACTACCTACCCTTGTGAGTTTAGAATAAAATTATTTTTTAAATTTTAACATTTATCCTTTGAGCATTTCTGTAATAAACACATGCTGCTTGTGTAATTTCTTTACCGGATATTAAAAAAACAAAAAAAATGACAGGCTGTGGGAGGTTTATACTTTCCATTTCTTCCCGGGAAGGACCACAGGGTCGAACTGAAGCACGGGCTTTTTACAGGCCTTCCCCCAGCCTGCTCTTGTGTAAACACCAACCACAATCTGGACTCCACTTCTGCAGCATCTGCGACACCGATCCTCTTCCCCCGTGCTTCCTGGACCGGCTCTAGGTTCATTCGTAATGCCAACAGCCCAACTTGGGAAAAAAACTCTTCATGCCACCAGCAAAACCATCGGCTCTGGGGAAGGACAGCGCAGATGTGTCCACCTTTCCTGGTCACCCAGCAAACGGCCATTTTTCAGAAACCGTGGCCGTCTTACAGACCGGTTTTCAAATAAGGTGGGTTGCCTAGCAACAGCCAAAGAACTGGGAAGATGGAAAAAAGGTGCCTGCCAGGGATGTTTTATGACCAAAATGAGCCGCCCTGCGTGTGTCTGGTTGCGTTCAAGGTAACCAAATAAAAGATAACAGCCGACTATTTTTGCATCATGAAATACTTGGCTCCAGCCCAGAAGGGCAATTACCTAAAAGTCTTGGCGGCCCCCATGGTATGAGAAATGGTAACTGATACGGGAGTGAAAAAAAAAAGAAAGGAAGAAACCACTGACCTTCATAAATACTGATGATATGAGGATGGTTGAGGGATGACATTATCTCAATCTCCCGTCTGATGTGAACCATGTCTTGTTCATCCTTAATTTTGTCCTTACGAATGGATTTTATAGCAACCTATAAAGTCAGGAAATGAAATGTTATTCAGAGAACTAAACAGATGCAAATCAGCCATTGGGGGAGTTTGGAAAATAAATACAGATGTTACTTGTTGGCAGAACTGACAATCACCAAAACAAAGCTTCGAAATACCCCCCCTATCAGGTTTTTCATTTCTAGAAGAAACACCCTTCTTCAGGCAACAGAAAACATCAAGTTTGAACTGCCTAGGGTCTGGGATCAGGAGTTTTTTGTTGTTGTTTTGTTTTGTTTTTGTTGTTTTTTTTCATAAAGCAGACGCTGCTTAACGTGGACCCATGCATTTGGTGTAGGAATCCGGGTTCTTTGAAAAGAGAAGAAAGGCAAGCTTGGTTTACAGGGTACTGATTCAAAAAATCACTATTCCAAGGCCAATCTGGAGGTCAGTCCTGCCTCAAACTTTGGGGTCTCAACACTCCTATAGCAAGATCCTTCCTATGTCCCTCCTCCAGCCCCAGCATCTCCAATTGCACGTGGTGTGACAAATGGGCTCCTCAAGGGACGAATCAGGATGAGACAAAGAGAGTGACAGCTAGTCTCCCTGCCCAGCCCCAGTCCATTCCAAAAGCCTTCTGCCAATGTAGTCTGCGAATCCAAACTGCAGAGAGCTGCCAAGGGCCAAGGCACAGAATGATCACTCAAAAGAAGCAAATAAATCAAAAGGCATTAAAAACAGGAATCTAGTAAGGGAAAAATACATTTACCAATGGATTTATCTCTGCTCATACACATGCTTGTTGGTCATATAATCCACCATGGCTCTAAGGGAGCAAAAATACACAGCAGAGGGGACCCATGGGGAACAAGGAAGCCCCCCACCAATCTACTACCCCATCCCAAAGCCTCCTTAGCTCCCTCTTGTGACCTCAAAGCTCACCTGTAGCACCCCTCCCTCTGATTTACAAAGGGATGGAGCTATTGGAAGGAAGGAAGGAAGGAAGGAAGGAAGGAAGGAAGGAAGGAAGGAAGGAAGGAAGGAAGGAAGGGACTCCTTTCTATGAGCAGCTGCAGCTAAACCTTGACTATCCCAGGGTTGAGACCACAGGTCCAGCACAGCAGGAATGGATTCATATCTGGGAACATCTGTAACTTCCGACAGGGGTTAGCTCTCCACCAGGCGCTGGAAACCAAACACTCCTCAACTGTAGTCTGTCCATCCGTGACTCTACGAGAACTGGGAAGCTGCTGCTTTTGCTATGTGCTGACCTTTCCCAGAACAAGTCCGACCTGCAGCTCCCTGCACTGTGTGCGAACCGTCCCTTCCCTATAACTAAGGCAGGGTCTGGGTCTCTTCTGGACCCTGGAGTAGCAGAGATCTTATTCACCACTTGCTTTATCGCCAGTCCTTACCCTGTGAACTTGGCACGTAGTAGACCTGAGAAAACCCTTAGTGCAGGCAGAGAGCAAGGGAAGGAGAGGAGAGGAGAAAGGAGGAAGTGGGGTTCATGGTGGATAGTGAAATTGGGGCAAAAAAAGAAGGGACCCCCGCGCCCTGTAAACTACTACTGCCAAGACAGGCATGCCAGCAAGATGATTTCGGATTCCTCTGCCGTCCTATCTACAAGGGCAATCAAGGCATGGAAAAAGCACACATGAAGCCCAGGACACCCTGCTGGCACCCAGGGGAAGCACCATCCTGGCTGGACCCCGTGGCTGGCTAAGGGAGCTGCAGAGACATGAATGAGCCGTCCGGCTTAAAGGTCCCTTTTCACGACGGTGCCAGGCTCAGCGCTACCCCAGGCCCTCACCAGAGCCCCATTCGGCATGCAGCAAGAAAAGCCGCCTCTGCTGACGTCAAACGCGAAGACATGACTGGAAGGCTTTATTTTGTCTGAGTGAGGCCTGCATCCTGGGAGTTTGCTCTCGGAGGAAGCAGACAGTGAACACACACAGGCTGGGGAGGATGTGGGTGGCTGCTGGACCAACTCCGACATTCCTCCATAAACTAAAGATGGGCCAAGGGTAGAAACCACCCCCTTTGATTATGCAGCAAGCTGAACTTGGCCTCCAGGAGGCCCTATTGTCAAATTACAATGAGAATAAATTCTTTCACCATCCAGGGTCAGGGGAGGGTAGGGACATTCTAGCGTTAAGAAAATGAGCCCACGGTCAAATCCCCGCTGACGGTGGAGAGCGAGGGGTGATGGTCTCACAGTGCAATTACCCGGGAGATGCTTCTAGCTGGGTATGAAAAGGAAAGTGCCCACATTCTAATCAAATTCCACTCAGCACTGCGGTCACTAAAAGCGCTCCACAAATGTTAATAACCACAGCGGCCGACCCTCCACAAAAGCTGCCCTCTCCCTACAACGAAAACGTCAGAGGGCTCATTCTGCTCCCCTTTCAAAGGGGTAGTTGTAGCCTAGGAAGAGACCACTGCTAGAAAGCCACTCAGAACCCTGCCACGGCCAAGGCTGGAGGGAAAAGACTTGGTTCACTCCCAAGAGCCACGCAGGACCCACCTGAGGGCAGCCAGCCAGGAGTGGCAAACCAAGGACTCAGTGACAAATCCTAACAGCCAGCCTGACATTAAGCACCTGACCTGTGACAGGCGGTGCAAACACTGTGATCTTTGCAGCCTTTGTCATGCAAGGTTCATCCTCCTGCCACCTGGGGGGGGGGGCCCTCCTGACCCCTCTCACCCCACCGCCCTCTCTCTGCATCCTTCCCATTCTATCTTCTTCAGAGCATTTGACACCAGGTAAAATTACCTTTCTTCTCTGTGTGTTTGCAGCATATGGAGCCTGTTTCTGCGGGACCCGAGAGCTAACAAAGGTTCAGACATGTTCAGAGGGTTGGAAGGCGATCTGCAAATGTAGCTCCTGCTTCACAGAACCGAGGGATAAACCGAGCCAGCACACTGAGAGGCAGTACAGCCTAATGGCTAGGACTATGGCTCTTGAGGGCTGGCTAACTAAAACCATTCTCTAGCTCTAGGACCTTGGGCAGGTTACACAACCTCTCTGTGCACCCGTTTTCCTCATTCATCAAGTAAACAGCAACAGTGCCTGCCTCACTGATCCCTGTTGGGACTGCAGGCCAGGTGCTTAAGAACAAGCCTGGGCCAGGGTTCATTTTTTGACCTAGCGGGGAGTGTCCCTTCCTTTCTTCCTTTCCTCCTCCTCATTCCTCAAGGGACAGCAAGTGGAAGTCTTAGGCACAGAGACCACATTCATTCCCCAATTTCATAAAGGACAAGCTGATCTCAGTCCTCCGAATTTAAACAACCAAGCTCTGAACAGCTGGACCACGATGGGCACCATGACCCATGAGGCCCAGGCCAGGCTGGAGGGAGAGCAGCCCCAGGACCACCTCCCCCATCTCCTTCTGGGGAAACAGAGGGTCACTGCTCAGAATCAAAAGCCTGCCCCAAGACACCCACTCAGCCTCGACAGTCAGGGACGGGGCACCCCTTGCTCCCTGTGAGCACCCGCCTTGTGCCAGACACACCCTACATGGAGGGAGCAGTTTGTCTCAGCCCCAGCCCTCCAGGTGGGAGACGGGGGAGAGGCCAGGGTCCTTTTGTGCAATAAGCACAAATGGCCAGGGGCTACCAAAGAAAGGTGCAGACGCCGGCCCCGCACAGTGGAGGAAACCCCGCTCCTGTTTTCCCACTCTCACATCTACAAAGAAAAACGGAAGTAAGGAAAGGGCTCAGCAGGAAGAGATTACCAAATGTCTGAAATCCCGCCCCACCCCAAAGCCATCCACCTCGTTCCCACACACAGCCAGGCTGCGGCAGGGAGGCAGGTGCTGGAGCCCGACCGGCGCGGCCACTTCCATAAATGTTCCCAAGTCTAGACGGCACCGTGTGCCTTATAAAATGGTCTGCTTTTAAATAAGGCCACCCTATAGTTTAATGTTTCAACCTTACGACGCAGCAGCAGGGCTGGCTGCGGCCCTGTGAATTAGCCCCTGGTGCCGCCTGCTTCAGAGGCACACTTGGCCTGGCCAGTGCCCACCTCTTGTTAACCGAAACCAGCCGGGCCTCCTCTGTGGGGTTGGCAGACTTTCCTTTTGTGAATGATCCCCCAAACCCACCTGCTCAGCAGCCTCCCGGGCACTCTCTCCCACAGTGGCTGCTGTGCACGTGGGGCAGAGGCAGGGGAAGCAGAGGCCAGAGGCAAGGCTCAGACTGTCCTGGCTGGTGGCTTCTGGCAAGCCCAAACCTCGCAGGCCTCAGTTTCCCACAAAACCGAGGGTTTACTACTCCCTACGTGGCGACGGCAGCAAATGCAGGTAAGAATTAAAACCCAGCCCCCGGCCCTCCCCCACCACCTCCCTCACTGCCACATGGCAGGCAGCGGCAGACAATAATCTAGAACTCTCCGGTAGGAGTTCCCTGGGAGGATGGTTAAAATGCAGATCCTGAGGCCAGGGGTGTGCGGTGGGGCCAAGGATCCTACATCTCCAGCAAGCTCCCAGGTGCTGCCAGCCGTGCTGGTCCAAGTCCCACTTTGAGGAACGTGTCAATGGATATAGTCCATGACTATATCCTTAGCATCAGTGATGACTGATACTCAGCATGTGTTCGCTGTAGGCAGATAGACCTTATTCCCTTTAGTCCTAACTACAGCCTCATTTTACAGGTGAGAAAACTGAGGCACGGAGAAAACAACACTGCTGCAAGTCAAATGTGGAGCGGAGAGCTGAGGGCCGGCGGCTAAGCCCAGAGAACACGGCCTCCTGAGGCACAGATACAGGTGGAGCGGACAGTAACCACGGCAGGTGACAGGAGTCCCCAGAAGGATTCAAAAGGGCTCCCAAAGCCCAGTGAGACTTGGACTTCCTCCAAGCCCAAGCCCCGTGAAGTGGTTTTGTTTTTGTTTTTGTTTTGCAGGGCCTGACGACCCGGAAGGCAGGGCTGGGGACAGGCACAGCCGCAGGAAACACGGTCATAAACACGGCATTAGCCTCACTTAGTGAGAACAAGCCTGCGCTCTAATCCCAGCAACACGCACTGGCAGCCTCTCTGCCATTCACAAGGTGTGACCTCACTCCCGGCCACGTTCCACCACCACGCTGCAGGGCACCAAGTCAGAGGCAGCCAGGGAATCTGTTCTTACCAAGGGCCCAGAGGCCACTTGCAGGGGGTGGCGGGCAGCCATGTCCAGCTGGAGGCTGGGAGCGCGGGGTTCCTGCTCTCCTCTGGGAGCTGGGCAGAGTCTGGGGCGAGGCATCGCTGCACATGGGCCACTCTCCGGCTGTTACTCTGAAAGCCTCTGCCTGGATCACCACGGCGATGCCACCCAGAAGGCTGTGTTGCAACCAAAGACCCTAATTAATTCAGTGACCCTCCGCTCTCTGGGGAGGAGCCTGGCCAACTCAGGACAACACCGCAGCAACCTGCCAGGACACAACAGGCCCCACGGGGCCCACGCCAGCTCCGCCGGGGGCCCACGGCTCCTCTCTTCCTCCCTGGCCTGTTGATTCACGTTGTTACCTGGATGTTTTTACAGACCGGAGCAGGTTGGAAGCCAAAGTTGTATGAACAGGCTCAGAGGAGAGGCACCCCGGGCCAGGGAGCAGCTCTGCCTTCAAAGAGGGGCACCCACCATCGGCCACCAGCTGCCCTTTCATCTTGTCAGAGGTTCTGATAAACATCCTTCACCATAACCCGCTTCTCAATCCTCTGTTTCCCAAAACTCCCATAAAAGAGATGATGGTTCCTCCGATGAGGCAGATTTTTCTCCTGCCATGAAAAATGTGTTCTATTTCCAGATTTAAATAGCAAAGCCGATTTGCATTTGACCGGGGCCAGGGCCTGCTCAGGAGCCAGGACTCGGAGAGCTGTTCCATGGAGAGCTGTTCCTCACTCCCTAGTACTCCCCCCACCCCAGTCTGTCCCCGCCAAGCACTGCACGGAGAGCATCCTTACTGAGGAAGGGAACTAATGACGAAGAACTCTCAGGACAGATTTACACTCCCTGTATGGCACCGGGAGACAGTGACCACAGCTGAGCAGGGAGGACCCAGGGAAAAGAAGGCCAGCTGAAAGTTAGAGCCAGGTGAATACCTAAACAGAGCAGCCAGCCAGCCAGCCCGAGGACAGTCAGACTCTGGAGAGTGCTCTGTCAAAGCGTGGGCAGCAGGTCACCTGCAGGCAGTGAATGGAGGTGGTGGGGACTGGGGGAAGACCTGGCATGCTGAGGTTTGAGAACCGCCACCTTAAACCAAAGTCGGTGTGCCCCTGCCAGCTCCTACCATCCTGCAACTTAAATAAGACAGTCACATTGCACACTCAGTGACTAATGCAACTGACGCACTGCCACCGATACAGAGGGCTCAGTGACCAGGATTAACTGACCCCTGTCAAATGGCAAGTTCGCTTCCAATAAATACTTCCCTGGTCGTAGCCCCGAGGCCTGGGAAGCCACTGGGACAGGTTACGTCACAGTCTGCACACCACTGGGAATGTGCAAAGGCCCCCAATAACACATGAGATGCTAACACGGGCGGCGTCCGACTCCCAGGCTCCAAACACAAGGCTGCTGAGCTAGGGCTGGGATTGCCAAGCGGCTGTTTATTTTTAGCCTTGCACGTTTCCAAAAGCCAAACTCAACACCAGATCAGAATTCCAAGTGCAACTGCTTTTCTTCCAGGTTACAATTGTCCCAAAGAGGGAAGGAAAGGGATGAGCCAGGGGCTGAGGTTACTTCTAAGCTGGCCCCAGATCCCTCTGCTACTGCTCTTCAGCAAGGCAGCACAAGGCAGCTCGACTAGTACTTATGGACATCGGAACCCAGCAGAGTCCTGGCCAGAACCACTCTGAACCCTGGTATCAGCACTTGTCCTATCAGCAATCATAGCAACTTGGAGGAGGGACCTGCTCCAAGGAGACGTCCACAGCTAATCAAGACACAGGCTTAGTTTCCCCATCTGCAAGTGAGGATGACAGCGGCACGCCCTCCGGTTATTATCCTGCAGCACCACACCAGGACTGACCTGGGGGTCCTATCAGACTGTGTATGTGACACTGCAGAAGGCTCACAGGAACCATGGCAGAAGTCACAATCAGCATCGTTATCATAGCAGACATTAGAGCTGCGTGGATTACAACGCTCCACTCCCACCTCCTCATTGGGCAAATGAGGAAACTGAGTCCCGGGGAGGTTAAAGGATAGGCCCAAGTTCACCAAATTAACAGCCATGCTGCAATTGTAACTAGACAGCCTACAGGAGCCCTGACCGACCCCATGCTAAACCACAGTTAGCAGTGGGACGGAAGCCACCACAAAAGGGTTATTAACATTTATATGTGAGGCAGGCTCCAGCTGCAACGAAGTCCCCGAACTGCTGCATTATTAATAAACCCAGACGGAGAGCGACAGATACTTCTCAGTGTGCTGGCAAATTATGACATGTCTCACAGCATGGCACACGATTTCACCTCCACACAAGGTCCCGGGGGCTGTCCCCACACTGCAAGCCACCACGCTGTTCTCAGCCCAGTTCAGTCCAAACCTCGCTCCAGTATCTGAAGCCTGACTTTGCTATCACACATGAATGAGCATACTCGGGAGGGTTCTGTCCCATTATTACTTAATTTCTTGCAAATATTGCTTTTAAATATTAACTTCAGGCTGCAACTGGATCGCTGACCTTAGGAACAATGAGCAAGGGACACAAAAGACCTAAGAAGCCAAATGAGGTTTCCAAAGGGAAAGGAAATAAGTCTGTTGGATTTAGCAGGTCTAGGTGGGCAGAACAAAGAGATCTATTTTTTTTTTTTTTAATTTCTTAAGCTGGTGAAATGTAACAGGTAAAAACAGAGGCAAGGCTTTGCATTTTATTTCGTGTTTTCACCACGGATGATTTTGCAGATGAGTGAAAGGGATTTGTCAGAAGTTATTTTTATCCTGACGGAATTCCTTCTGCTTGGAACATTGATGAACAGCCACGAGGCATGTCAGAGCGGGGGAACGGTGGCAGAGGCTGCGGTGTCTGTCACCCGGGGCCTCTGGGATCTCAGTCATCTCCCCTGCGCAGCAGCACCTCACTCCTTGCAAGGGAGGCTCTCATTGCTCATTATTCAGAGAGTTAACAGGTTCCCTGCTCCACGGCCCCACTGCCTCCATGCTGGTCAGCAGCCTAATTAGGGTTCCACAAACCTGCCCAGGGTGCCTCTTGCAGGAGTCTCTGGCTACAAATGATGACAGCCTGACCCCCAGGGAGGTCCTCAGTCCTGGGTGGGCATTTCTTGCTGCCCCATCAGCCAGGTGAGATGCATCCAGTATTCAATACTCGATCCCGACTCCAGAGGAGACCGGGAAGGGATCTGCAGCCCTCACGGGGACCCAAGGCGCAGCCAGTGGGGAATGTGTCCATGTCCCTGGACATGCACACGTGGCATTTCCTCTGCCAGAATCCCTCCACACTCTGTCATCGCAGCTAACTTAGAAATGAGTCTCCTTTAGGAGCTGACGGAATCCTCTGCATCCATCTCCCCGGACAGGGTCCACCCTGTAACAAGTCTCCGGGATGCACGCCTGGGTCCGCTCTCTTTGCCTCACTTACCTTTATTTGCACAGAGGCGATCACTGCTTCTCCTTCACCACGGCTCCCCTAGGGCCAAGTGGTGTCTAGAGCACAGCATATGCAAGACTTGGTGCTGAACATGGGGTGCTTGGGGGAACTCAAACCATGGCGTACGTGCAGAGGGGGCCTCCTCAGAAGCCTCCATTTCCACCCCTGCATCTCCTAAAGGAGACTCATTTCTAACCAGAACTGGGTCTCACTTTGCTCCATTGTTAATTCCCCATCCCACTGTCAAGGCAATGTCATCCTGTATGTGATGTGTCCCACCCCCGGTCTCCTGCTCATTTGACATACTTCACACTACTCGGTCCTTCTTGCCAGGAAATGGGCCTGTGACTATTTCACTGGATCAGTACTAATCAAAATGCCATCTTTGGGACTCACTCAGATGCAATTTTTACAACTTCCTCTCCCTCCACAACGGTGCCATATTAAATTATCATGAGGTTTTTGCCTTTTGGGGTAGAGGGGTCATGATGCACCAAAGGAACAGGAAGACGAGCCATGTCCTCTGCCAAATAATGTTCACATCTACAATATATTTACCAGTCACTGTCTGTGCTACTTAAAAGGCAGTCATACATAACCTGGCAAAAGCGAAGGTTATTCATGGTCAGCGTCCCAGAGGTAGCAGGCATCTGTCACCGCCTTGTCCCCTCTGAGTCCTCAATATCTGGGAGAGAATCTGGCACAACAGTGGACTTGCAATCAGCAATGCACTGAGTTTAATTGAATTCAGCCTCAAGCACATCATAAGCCTTCATTTTTATAAGCCCTAATCCTTTCTTACACCTCCACCCACTACTAACAGCCTGGCCCAGTAACTACAAATTGCTGAGGTCAGAGAACGCTCCCAGATACTCCTCTGACTCACGTTGCTTCTGCACATGTAGATGCAGTACCGTGTGGTACAAATGATCCCCCCAACATACAGGATGCCATTCCACTTGATTCCACTCCCCCCACCACTCCACAAGACAGGCTACTTATCCTGCAGGAGAGGAAAACTGAACCCAAGTTCCCACAGATTATAAACACAAAGCCCAAGTTTCAACCCAGGCACTTGGAGTCTGTGGCCAAAGCTGCTTCCTTGGGCCACACCTGGTTCCATATTTGGTCAAACCTATGGCATCACTGGGTGACACCTTGGCATGGTGACTCTTCCTTTCTCTGGAGTGTAAGCCTTGGGAAAACTAGCTCAGATATTGGATCGTTCATGTGCCGTGGAAGAGCTGGTGGAGGAGCTAATCAGAACAATTCGAGCTGGCGGCTAAACAAGGACACTCCTTCCTGGATCACGCATTGCTCCATGGTGATCCTTCATAGGAACCCTTCCCTTACAACAAAACTCTCAAATGCAGCCACCACGGGCCAGAAACATCCCAGGGGAACCCCGCCAAGCTGCTTTCTGATGTACCATACACACAAATACCCATATTCCCCAGATGTTCTCCATGTAAAACATTTGGTTTGAGACATTGCTCTTCTTTCCCCAAAAACTCTTACATTTGTTTAATGGACTCGTACAGTTCAGCTAAAACATCCTGGAGCAGAACTCTGAAGCCAGCCCGTCTCTAATGTGAACATCCCATCTGCAGAAAAGACGAAGAAGTAAATAAGACAGTCCTTCCCAAGATTTATGCTCCCTGCATCTTTAAGCAGGTCATAAAATGAAAGCTATGCACAGATAATAATGCAAGCTGCTTTCAAGTGTGTTTCTGAGTCCATCTCGGTATTAATCCAAGACCGATGCTCCAGCAGATGCTGGGTCTGGAATGCTAAAGAGGGGGCAAAATTTGGCTTCTGACTCCCCATTCCCCACCAAAAAAAAAAAAAATCTGTCACTTGAGTGACACAGATGATTGAGATAAAGGTAGATTGTTTTTTTTTTTTTCTGATTTCAGTCCTTAAACCTAGAAATAGCTCCTTTATTTCAAAAACCACACATCTATAACCCACAATCCAAAACACAAGGAACAGGTAGGAAAATAGGAAAAGCCCTTGACCTTGAGTCATGAAACCAAGCTCAGCCACATGCTAGCTGTCTGACTCTGGCCAGTCCTGTTCCCCACAAGGAGGGTCATCCTGTTACTCAAGAAAACAGAACTTCTCTGGATTGGCTCTCAGAACCGGTTCAGCTCTCAAGACAGTATAGGAAAAAGTTTAGCCCTAAAAAAGGCACCCAGAAAATGCCACAGAATCCACACACTAAGTCCCTGCAGATGGCCACTCATTGTTTCCCTACCAAAACAATTTGAAAAAGCTTAGTCACAGCAAATCTGTAGAGAAGCTGGAAAAATAGAACAAGGAACAGTCTCACTGACAGAATCAAGGCATGAGCACTAACCTCACCTTTAATCTTACATTTTTCTGTCTCTTGAGTGTCCAGCATGAAGCCTGTGTTAGTTTTGCTATAAGGAAAGGAAAATTTTTACCTTTTAAAAGGATCAAAAAAGAAATACACGTTGATGAGGGAGAAGACAGACAAACTATAAACTGCAAACATGCAGATTCCCAAACACAGTACTGAGGACCATTTAGGAGAATTCACCAGAAGACACCAAGAAAAGGGACTTTGTTTTAACAAGGCAAGAAAGAAAGGTTTCCTTAAGAAATGTCTACAGTTTCTTTTTTTTTGGGGGGGGGGCAGTGGGGGTGTCCCAGGGATTGAACCCAGGGGCACTTACCCACTGACCAGATCCCCAGTCCTATTTTGTATTTTATTTAGAGACAGGGTCTCACTGAGTTGCTTAGTGCCTCACTAAGTTGCAGAGGCTGGTTTTGAACTCCCAATCCTCCTGCCTCAGCCTCCGCCCGGAGCTGCTGGGATTACAGGTGTGTGCACCACCATGCATGGCTACAGTTTTTAAAAGGTTTGGTTCATTGGCTCATTGGTTCATAAATAAACACTCATGAGCTGTGATCACCTGCAAATATATATTTACAACTTTCTCTTAACTTTTTAGTGTTTCCACTCAACCAAAACATCAGGATGAACCAATATCCTCCATCCCCCTGACTAAAGCTCATGGCAGACTGAACGTGGGGAGACTGTTAAGGTACTCTCTGCTTTCGCTGCACCCTTCCCTTCAGTAGTCCAGCCCCCACCCCATCCCAGGCAACCTAACTGCCTCCAATATGGCGGCCACTACGCTCTCAAAGCACCTCATCCTCCAACAAGGCCAAAAATGGTGCCAAAACTGTAAATGTCCCTTGTTAGATAGGATTCAATGCCAACGTTAGACTTATGTTTAGGCCCGGTACTGCCAAGAGAAAGTAAAGTGCACAAGATGACACAGAAAATGCCCAGCAAGGTGCCCAACATGAGCACTCCACATGGGTCCAAAGTGCTCGCTGTTCTTGTGATTTTTGTTATTACTGTGGAGAAGCAGACCTTCTGCAGAGACATGTGTAAGAACACCCCCAGAAGGCCCCCCAACCACGAGGACAATGTCAGAGGGCAAAGTGAGAAGGGGGTGGGGAGAGAGGAAGCAGCTGTCGCCTCTACCAAGAGGCCATTTCAGGTCACCTCACTAAGAGAAGTCCCTCCAAATGTACTTCTATAGCCCCCAGGGAATCGATTCTGCAGGATGGAATTATTTCCCTGAAATAAACAGAGAGACAAAGGTCACCACAACTGGGGCCCAGAAAGAAAACAAGACAGCTGCTGATTTACGGGCAGCCTCTGATGCAAGAGAGCAAAAGGTCCCAGCCCCAGCCTGCAGGGACGGCGCTGGACAACCAGTCCTCTCTGGAGAAGGCACACTGGGGCCAGAGCAGGGAGGCTCACCTTCCCAGGAGCAAGACCCCAGCCCAACCAGAAATGGATGGAGACATGGTCAGTGGTCAGCGTGGATGGAGACACGGTCAGCGTGGATGGAGACATAGTCAGTGTGGATGGAGACACGGTCAGCGTGGATGGAGACACGGTCAGCGTGGATGGAGACATGGTCAGGGTGGATGGAGACAAGGTCAGCGTGGATGGAGACAAGGTCAGTGTGGATGGAGACACGGTCAGCGTGGATGGAGACATGGTCAGGGTGGATGGAGACATGGTCAGCGTGGATGGAGACAAGGTCAGCGTGGATGGAGACATGGTCAGGGTGGATGGAGACATAGTGTGGATGGAGACATGGTCAGTGTGGATGGAGACATGGTCAGTGTGGATGGAGACATAGTCAGTGTGGATGGAGACATAGTCAGTGTGGATGGAGACATAGTCAGTGTGGATGGAGACACGGTCAGCGTGGATGGAGACGTGCCACAGCCAAGGGCTCTCGACTCCAGTGTGCACTACAGGGACCTAGGGGGCTGCTTGAAAATACTGATGCCTGGGCCCCTGCCCCCGATGGCCTCATTGAGTCCTCCCTCTGTCCAAGGTCCCACTCCTATGCTTAGTGAGGACTGGGACCCAGTGATGCAGCTGGAAAAGCCAACCACAAGGGAGGCGGCCTTGAGGTTTTGAGGTGGGTGCCACCTCGCGGACTCGACACTCTTTCTGAGTGTTAATTTCTTGAACTGTAAAATGAAAACAAACTCAGGATCATCCGGGAGCAGCTTCCTGAAGCACACCCTGAGAAAGACACGCACTCACGGGTCCACCTACCCCACCCTCCCATCATCACTCTCTTCAAGTCCTGGCGGCTCCCAGGTCTAAGGGTGGTCCTGTCCTGCCAGTGGTTGAAAAGGGGTGGGAAGGGGGCACAGCCCTCCTGCAAAGTGAGCAGGAACAAAAGCCCAACAGAATGGGCCGTTGGACCCCTGCCACACACACACAGAGCACATGGGTGTGCACGCACACAGACACCTTAATGTGCACGCACATAGACACCCTGATGGAGCAAAAGGAGGGAAAATTCAGTCCTTAGGATTTGCTTGGCTTTTCCACTAACAGTGGCACTTTCTCGGGAGGTTCTTGCCTAGGCCTCCTTCCTGTCCACCCAATCCTGGTGCAGCCCACCTGGGAAATGCCCCTGAATGAATGAAGGACACTCCTTGAGACCAGAGATGGACTTTGGAAGATCAACATAACTCATGATATGCACATGTGTGAATCCCCTCAACAAGCATTTGATAAATACACCTGAACTTGACTCCAAGAAACTGGCAGAAAAGGCACACTTGGCATGCAGGAGGCAGGCAGCTGCTCCAAGTTCAGAGGGTGCCATCCGTCAATCCCAGCAGTTCAGGGTTCTACTCCCCTTTACAAGCGGTGTCCATGTGGACGAATGGTTTCCTCCTCCTTGCCTTACCCGCCCGTCAAATGGGGGTAAGAACAGTGTGCAGCTCTCAGTGAGGAGGAACTCAGGTCAGTGATGAACATGCTTGGAACAAGCAGCACCTGGTGCACAAGTGCTCTGTATTCATAGCTGTTGTCGTTACTACGTGACAGGCTACCAGGAAACTGTGACCTGAAGGAAGTGGCTTGGGGGTCTCCCAGATGAATGCTGCAGCTAGCTTCCCACTGTGGACCTCCCCCATCACTCACCTGAGCTACTTGGTTAAAATGCAGAAGACGCCAGGTGTCCTAAGTCCCACCCCAGCTCTGCTGAATCAGACTTTCCGGGGCGAGTGCCAAAGAAGATGCATTTTGGTAATAGGTGTACCTCAGAAATTCACTTGTCCCCCCCCCAGATTTACGAGCCCTCGGGCTGGATAGTCTCCTTGACTAGAGGACCCACGTCTGTCTGCTCCTCACGTATGGATGGAGCCTTGCACAACAGAGGACACAGGTGCTAGACAATCGAGTTCAGAGTCGCCCAGTCATGGCTACTCTAAGAGTGTTCATTCCATTTTTCTGAAGGCCCACTCTGTGCCAGGCACGTACAAAGACTGAATCAGGCGAATGAGTTCATTCATTCACTCTAAAAATCACCATCGGGAGTATACAGCACCCATGCACTGCTCTGGACACGGGAGACACAGCAACGTAACACCAGATGATGCTTAGAGATGCTTACAAGTAGCAGCAGGTGCTACAGGCTTAATAAAACAGGGGAAGGGGGAACCCCCTGTCTTCATCAAACTCAGCACCGACCATGGCCACGCCCAACAGACCTCCCTACAATAACAAAAATGACCTGCTCTGCATTATCCAATGGCAGCCACTGCTGCGTAGACTACTGGGCACTTAAAATGTGGCCAATGCAACCACAGAACTGAAGTTTTTCATTTCATTGAATGGTAATTGATTTTAATAGCCCTGTGTGTCCCTCTTAGACAGGTCAAGGGGCAGGAGGAAAGATGAGAACTGGAAACCAGAACACAAGACATTGGTGCCACGAGCTGGACGTCCAGAGCTCCACGCGCTATCAAATGCCTCTCACCCAATTACCAGATGCCCTAACGTCCTCTGGCTCTGAGAATTGGAAGAACAAGGTCAGGTACAAGGCATTGTTCTTGGGCTGGAATTTTTATAGCCCATGATCAGTTGGAAGTGGTATGCAGGCCGGCCAAGCCCCAGGGACTGCAGCTCAAGAACACACCAGCATCAGCAGAGCCCGGCCCCAGCTGCCAGAGAGATCTCTTTCTCCCCGCCCCCCCCATCACTTGCTGATGGTCATTTTGTCCTTGGCTAGAATGTCCCACTGGGCCCGAGATACCGAGCAGATTTTATGAGATTTCTTTGCTTCAAGCATAAGTACGGATACAAGCCTCCTAAATTCCACCGGAAAATTGGTGGCTAATCCAAACATTTCATAAAATTAGAGCTCATTGTGGGGCTGAAAAGAATTCAGACTGTGCGGCCACCAGAGAAAGGCTAAATATTTGTTATAATTTTTTCCTTCATGAGCTGTTTTAAGAAGCAACTGCTTTTTCTGCTTGAAGCAAAGGGGGGGGGGAGGAGTTTTTGTTTTTGTTTGGTTTTCTCTGTGGTTTGCAAAGAGCCCCACCAGACAAAAAAGCGAGGAATCCTGACCGGCTCGCTAATCCTTCTGTAAGCGGGGATCCGAAACCTTCCCTGTCTCGGCTGCATCTTAATTTGTAAAAGTGGTATTTTTTCTAGAAAATGGGCCTTGACTCCTTAATTTTTCTCCTTGGGCTTTAGCAGTAGAGTATTTATAAACTGAGATTTCGTGAGCCAAATGGACATGGCAAAAAACTCGTGCCTGCAAGTCACCAGTGTTTATCAATCAGGCACCGTTTTAGGTCCTCAGGATGCATCAGTAAGCAGAACCGATAGAACCCCTGCTCAGCCAGAATTCACCTTCTGCAGAGGAAGACAAGTGGAGGAGATTCAGCAAGTACCGTTTTGAAGCAATCTGGGGACAAGACATAAAGACTCCCAAAAAACCCAGTTTGTGGAAGAGGATGTAAAGTAAGCTGCAGGGAGCAGAAACCTGGTCTGTCTCATCTCTCTGTCGCTATTGCCTGGGGCCAGCATCAGACACAGCAGGCACTCAATAAATGAAGTCCATTCAACTTCTGATTGTCTTACTTATAATTCTTCCACCTGACAATGGTACAGAAGCAAGAGGCGCTGAGTAGAAACCAGACTTTGAATTTGAAACTTGGATCTTTCCCCAGATAGTGATGTACACCGGATCCTCTCTCGTGATACTGGGCAGTAGCAGCTCCCAGTCAGCCCCATGATCACCAGGGCAGGCGACCGACACTCGTTCCACATTCTGTGTTGCTAAACTACGATGTTCAGAGACTCAGCCTACTCAACACATTTGAGTTATGATGATTTATCTATGATGATTTCGACTACAATGAGTTTATCATCTTAAGCTGATGAATATCTATACTGTTGAATGAATAATGAATCCTACAACAAAAATCTATCCCGGCGCTGTCATCTAACAGATAAATGAGTTTGAGTCACAAGAGGGACATCTTGACCAAGGTCACACAACTTAGGCTGTGGCAACACTGGGACCGTCTCCTGAGGACATTCTCCGACACCCAGCACTCTGTGGCTACTGAACATTTTTTTCATTCTTATGGTGTGCCAGGCACAGATATAGGCACAGCGAGGTCAGAAGTGAGTTTAAGATACAGCATGATTGGGATCTTGAGACCAAGTTCTCAAACTGCTATTTTCAGAAGCACAGAGACCACTTCTCTGAACTTTTAACTCTGGGTTCGTCAGATGCCTACCATTCCGAGAGGCCTTGGAGCCAGGGTTATGATCCTGAACTCCCAAGACAGGCACAGCCTGGCCCTAAATCCTGGCTCTGTAACTTCAGACAAGCTACTGGCTCCCTCAAAAACCTCTGCTTCCTCATCTGCAAAACGTCCACAGTAATCGCGCAGGTTCAAAGGCGAGACAGCATACGAAAGAGGACAGGGCTGGAGCTGTGGCTCAGTGGTACAGTGCTTGCCTCGAAAGCTCAAGGCCTGGGGTCCATCCCCAGCAACACACACACACACACACACACACACACACACACACACACGTCATCTGTGCAGTGCCTGGCACACACTCGGCACTCAATAAATGTCCCCTGCTATTAGGATTGTTAAAGGAAAGCCTCCTGCTCCTTCCTACACATCCAAGGTGGATGCTATGTAGTAAGTGGGAGTCCCCTTAATTCCTCTCTGCTCTAGGATTCCTGCTCCCGGGGCTTGCAGCATCTCTTCCTCCCCAGCACTCCGCCTGCCTCTGCCTGGGAAACAGAGATCCACTAACCAAGACGCAAGCTGCGGCTTTCCCGGAGTGTGCCATGGCTGTCCCCAGAGTGCGCCGTCACTCTGAGGGCTCTGAGCTCACCAGAGAAACGCTGAGCCTCCTCCCACCCACCACCTCTGCTGCCCGAGGCAAGAGTTCACTTTCCAAGCTACCAAGAAGCACACAAGTAACTGCGTTGCCTCGAAGACCTCAGGGACCATTTCAAAGTTTGCTGGCATCTCTTTTAACTGACACCGAGGAAGCCAAGGCTGCATGACGGATGTTTGACACCAAGTGATGAAGTTCCGAGAGATTCAAAAAGGAAAAAAAGGAGGGGATGGGACGGTGGGGATCAGTCTCCTTAAATGGACCGGCAAGGAGAGTTAGTGAGGACCGCAAAGACTGAGGGTCGAGAAACAGTGAGGGTTCGATGCACATTTTGGAATCAAGAGTTGGGTGAACTCCTTCGGGGCAGGGGCTGTTTCTTATTCTCAGTTGCCTCCCCCATGCCCAACACAGTACCAGGCACCTGGGAGGAGCTCTATAAATATCTGAATAAATGTTGTTTAACCTGCTACCTGGAAGAGCCAGAAAGAACACTTGTCACAGGAAAAAAAAGGACAGAGATATTTCTACTCCTTGGTTGGGTTCCACCATCCCGAGTTGCAAACGCTGTGGCCCTGGGCCCAGTTCCCTTTTAGGATCATTCTAAGAGCCTGGGTAATGCTGCAGGCAAAGCACTTAGCAGAGGCCCCAGTAAATACAGAGTGCTCAGGAAAGGAGTGCAAATAAATGAACTAGCCGAGTCTTCCCTATAAGAGAGACGGCCAGGGACACTAAGGGGACCCCTCCTTCGTCTCTCCCTCATCCCTGGAGTCTCATCTCCTGTGTTACTTGTCACCAGGGATCAAGGAGCCAAGCCCTCCCTGCATGAAGAATCCCCCCAGAATCACTGCTAAAACCACAGGGAGGATAATGGTTCCTGCCAGGAGATCTGAACGTACAGCCGGAGCAGAGGCAGCCATGAGCCCCAGGCCTGACCGAGACCAGCTGCAAAGCCACCCTGAGCTCTAAGTGTCTAGGGACAGAGCAAAGATCCCTCCAGTGACCACAGCTCACTTCATTGAGAACTGGCTCTGCACCGGGCACGGTCCTCGGCATGATGGGTCATGAGCCCTGTGTCAGCACGGGAGGCAAGAGCTACTTCACCAGCCTGTTTCACAGAGGGAAGAGGGAGGTGGTCAGGAGTGCCACCCTTTCCATCTCACAGCGGCAAGCTGACAATGACCTCCTGGACGTGTTTAAGCAAGCCTGGGATGACACCGGACTGAACCAGGGGTCAGGGGAGACGGGACCCTCCCCTCACCTCTGCCATAGCACAGGGACCCCAGACAGAGACCCTGGGTATGCTGGAAAGCAGCTCTGAGCGCTGAAGTTGCTCCCTTCCACCAGCAAGGAGTCTTTCTGCCAAAAACCAAGCAACAGGAAATGAAGTCTGCATTTCACCCATTCCGTTTTGCGAGTCCTGGGGTTCTCTTCCTGTGAGCTGGCGGGGGCATGTCTCCGAGCATGTTTTGCCTCCAGCCCTCGACTTACAGGTGAAGCCAGAGCACTGGACACAGGGGCACCCGGATGTGCAGGCTGCCAGAGGCCTGGAGATGGCTGAGACCTGTCCTGCCTAGACCAAGAGGGCTCCTTCCAAGAATAATGCTCACGGGGGGTGGCCACCCACTTTCCTTAGAGGACCACACACCTCACTGACCCGCCCAGTCACTCCCATTTCACAGATGAAGAAACTGAGTCATGGCTACACCAGAGTACACAGGAGGCTCAAAGTGGGCTCAAATCCAGGCTCCACATGCTCCCTTTCCACTCACAGAGCGGACCATCCACTTCCCCACCACGATCTCATGGAAGAGTGGGACATGACCATCCTTGGGCAGTTTGGGCAAAGCACACAGGAGCTGGACCCAATTCACAGCACAATGACAACATCCATCAGGGATGCATTGTAGCTGGCTGCAGTCGAATGTCTGCGTGGCCCCTGAGCCACTTGAGTAAGGGAAGCTGGACACACAGAGGAGGGCACGGGCTTCGTGAGAGATGCTAAGTCAGAGAAGGGAGCAGCTCCCTTTTGTAACTGGGAAACTACCCTTCAGCCCCAAGATGAAAGTCCAGCCCAGACCACTGGAAGGCCACCGCCACCAGCTCCTGACACGGAACCCACCACAGCCCCCTCTTGGCACCTTCCCACTGGAAACCTCAGTGCCTCTCACGAAAGTAACCCAAGTGGAATTTCTTTGCTCGAGTTTAAAAGGCAAATCGTGATGGTGTTTTTTCCAGACCTACATTAACTCCGCACTCCAGCCGGTTTACAATTCTTAAAGCACTTGATTTACAACCCGGGGAGAAAGGCTGGGGAAAGACTGCAGATGCCTTTTACATCCAGAGGCTGCACATGCCGCGGAGCTGATGGCCGGGCTTCTCAGATGGGGGCGGAAGGGCTGGAACTTCCAGAGGAAGACAGGCAAGTGTGGGAGCAGCCCAGCCCTGGGGGCTGCAGAGCAGCCACGGAGGGTGGAGGCAGGCTGGGGACGGCTCGGCCTCCCCCTCCTCTCCAGCCCCGCCTGGCGCAGAGCGTGACTGAGAGGCACCTGGGTGCATGCACGGGTGAGCAGAGCCATGACCCAGGGAAAAGAGAACAGGAAGGAGCACGGGCCTTCCCTGCTGCCTCCCGCCTTCAGGGACTCTCCTTCTCCGGACTGCTGATGCACACTTCCTGCAGGGGTTCAGCCGTTCACTCATTCACTCTCACTGAGCATCCCCTCTACTCCTAGCAGCAGACCAGGCTGCAGTGACCTGAGAGCCAGAGAGCACCCAGCTTCCTTCCTTATGAGGGGGCATGGGAGAAAAGGTGCACCCAAATAATCCAGCCCACACTCCCCATGTGCTGGAGGGACACTGATACAGAGCTGGGGCAGAGGAATAAGGAAGGAAGGGTCTGGAAACCCGAGCAGGGGCAAATCCACACTCAGTCCCCATTCAAATCCACGGCAGGATTTTGACAGGGAGAGCCAAGAGCCACAGCGAGGTCAACAGATTCTCCACACTTTCCCCTCAAATAATACTACTAGCTCTCATTTCAATAGCTTCTGTGCACCAGGCTCTGCACTGGAAGATTCCAAATCCTATTTCTGCAAGTGATTCCAATTGGTAGGATACTGGCAGGTACCTTTTCTAAATGGGAAGATAGAATCTCGGAGAAAACAGTTTGCCCAGGGTCGGCAGCCACTCCTTAGAAAGGTGGACCATCTGTCTATTCTACAGCCAGGATTCCTCCTTCGGCACTTCATTTATCCACTCAAAATATCCATGATGGATTTGTCACACAGCCCCCAAATAAATTCTAGGTATCTTAATGGCAGGACTTGTCTTAATCCCCTCTCAAGGGTCCACACTCCTGAGCACATTGGTAAGCCTTCGTTAGGGACCCTGGTTAACTGCTAGCTTAGAAGAGAAGGTGCGCCAGGCCCCCGGGTGTGATGTCTTTCTTATGATATAGCTTCTGCCATCGGTCTTAGTGACCAGGGTAGCTAAGAAGAGTGGAGAAAAGCTACTATTAGGGCAGCCAGTTCAAGGAGTCCATGCACAAGGCATATGGCTGAGGGGCACAGGAATGGCATCAGCCCACAGGGCTGTCACAGAGCCACAAACTAGCCATTGGTCTGGAGGGCTGCTTTTTCAGCAGGACAGAGACTTGACAAATATACCCTCTTGCTAATTCAGACAATGGTGCCTTTTAGACTGGCCATGGTCCCAACAGCCTTTGCTGTGTACCTACCATGTGGCAGACACTGGACAACAGGCTTAGCCATACAGCCTCGCTGAATCCTCCCAATAATCCATACAATAAGAGATGGATGAGAAAACAGAGGTAAAATATGGCCCAAGGTCACCCAGCTGTCAAGGGGTGGGATGAAGGGTTGATTCAGGTGCTCTGTTCCTGGCGCGCGAGCGCTCTCTCTCTCTCTCTCTCTCTCTCTCTCTCTCTCTCTCTCTCTCTCTCTCTCTCTCTCCCAGGGCAAGCAAGATACTGCTTCTCGCACAAAATGAGAGCTCTGTAGTCCACAGGATGGCATCTGGGGAGCTGATGGTACTGTCTTCTACTGTCACTCTTACCCTCTCCCTCACCCCCACTTTTTAAAAGCTATCAGCTTCACTGAGGTGTAATCCATATATCATGCAAGTCACCCGATAAACTGTAGAATTCAGGTGTTATTAGTCTATTCACAGGAGTGTGCGACCATTACCACACTCTTAAAATATTTTCATCACCCCGAAAAGAAAGGCATGCCCATTAGCAGCTAATCTCCATTTATTACCAAGCCCACCCCCAGGCCTGACAACCACTAATCTTATTTTCTGTCTCTATGGATTTTCCCATTTTAAACATTTAACAGAAATGGAATCGTATTATACGTTCTTTTGTGACTGATCTCTTTCACTTAGCATAAGGTTTTCAAGGTTCATCTGTGTTGTAGCACGTATTAAGTACTTCATTTCTTTTCATTGCTAAATAACATTCCATAAATAGTCCACAAGCAAATTATGCAATAGGTCATAAATAATATTCCCTAAGTAAAATGGACACACCACATTTTATGTATGCATTCATCGTTGATGGGCATTTGAGCAGCTCCTCCTTTGGGGCTTTTATGAATAACGACGGTCTAAACATGGTGCACGGGTTTCTATGCAGACACATGTTTGCATTCTCCTGGGCAGACCTAGGAGCGGAGCTGCCCGGCCCTGGTTTTAACATGCAGTTAAAAGTTTATCCAAGAGTCTCGCCATGAAGCCCACATCTGGCTGCTCTTGGGCCGTTTCCAGGGAATTTTATCAATTCAACCAGACTCCACTTGCGGCGGGTCATCTGGCCCAGCCCCTCCCATTCTGGGGCCTGGGATCTTCTCATTCCTGCACTCGCCAATGTCGTCTGGGCCAGGACGATGATGAATGCATTCTGCTTTAAAGCAGATACTTCACAAATCATAACTTACAGATGCTCCAGGACTTTCATGTGGGAAAGACAAATGAGACTTCTGCTGCTGTCTGATTCCGGAGCCACTGAGGACAGGGAGCTATGGCCAGAAATCCTACAAGCCCAGGATATACATCTCTCCCTAATGAATGCATGAGCAAGTGCAACAGAAAAGGAATTCGTGCAGGAAGGGTCTGCCTGTCTCTGCAGACCTTACCACGTAGCCCGCTGTTCACTTCTGGCCTTGATCCTTCTTGCCAACAAACCCTCCCAGAGGTCAGGGATGATGACCTGCAGCCCTACACCTCCCACCACCTTCCTTGCTCAATTTATTCCCGTTAGTTCCATCCTACAAGGCTTTGTTGAGGACCTACTTTGTGCTTGGCACTGGGCAAGGCGTTGATGGGAGGTGGTGATGTAGAAGGAGTTCAAGACAGCTAGACCTGGACTAACAAGGGAGATACCCTGCTCACCATCCCCTGCCTCCAGCTGCTTCCTAGCGGGTAGATGAAGACATCTCAGGGTAGTGGGTACATTTCTGTCTGCAGGCAAGGAGTGGACCCGTTCACCCCTGAAGCCCCCAAGGGATCCAAGGGTCAGAGGCTACCTGGGGAACAAAGAATGTAGTGTGAACCCGGGTGCACCCTGACCCGATTCATGAAATCACACTCGGGGTCCAACTAGCAGTCAGCTTGCCAGAGCCAGACTGTCTCTCTCCTCTAATTTGCTCCTGATCCTTATCTTCTCACACCTCAACTATTGTGAAAATCTCTTTGCTCCAAGCCAGCACCCCAAACCAACGGGCACAGAGCCCTGCTGTGATCAGAACCCGGCTCAGTGCACCTCCAGAGGGGTCAAGTCTCTGTGTTTACATGCCGGGGTCCCAACCCTGGCTCTGCTGCTGCATGGAATCTTGGGCAAGCTAGTTAACCTCTCTGGAGCTCAGTTGTTCATTTGAAAAAGGGGATGAAAACAGAATTGCTACAAGGACTCCATTAGTTCATATATACCCCCATGCCATAAGCTCTTGAGGAGTGTTAGCTGTTACCATCATCATCATCACCATCATCACCATCATCATATTGCCTCCATCCTACCTCACCAAACTGGCCTCCCACTGCCTCCAGCGCTGCACACCCATGGGCCTCCTCCCCTTTCCCACACACATGCATGAACCTGACCTCTGCCTAAAGCACCCCACATTGCAGTCTCCAGAAACCCAAACCAAGGGTTGTCTTCAACCTCCTCTCGGCTGGTGGGGAAATCCCCTCCCTATCCATCCGTCTGTCATCCTCTACATCCTCTTCCTGAGCACCAACAAAAACCCACCCCAGAAAAGAATCGCCCTTGGCCACTCTTCAGGCATCACTGGCAGAGTACCTGCCCGACTTTAGAGGTCACCAGCTGGGCAGCACAAGGAGGGTCTCCCTTTCTCTAGCAGCATTGGCTTTCCCAAAATACAGGCCTGCTGGGCCACCATCCAGTTGTGTGACACTCAGCAAATCCACTAGCCTCCCGATGGGTCATATCTCCCATCTGTAAAATGGACCTCACCGGAGTGCACACCTCAAGGGCGAGGGCTCCATGAGGGGAAGTGTCTGTAAAGCATTTCGCACAGCGTGACACACCGGAGCTAAAAGTATCAGCTGGTAGAAACCCCAGAAGCTTAAAGCCTGGGAAGGCGCAGGGTCAACTCAATCCCGGGAACTGAGCTTCAAGGCATCACACTCCAACCTGAAAACCACCTGGAATGATCGCCTCCTTCGTGGAAGAGTTCTTCCCAGCCTGGTGACCATTACTCTTTCTCTTCCACTGGACACGAAGGTCCTTGGGTCCTACGCGTATCTATGTCTCCACCTTTAACAAGGGGATTGGCGTTGGCACCTGGCAGACGGACATAAATCTTTGTCGGATGAATAAAAATTCGTCCAGTATTTGTAGGTCCATCTATCTTTGATACTAGATTATAATTATTTAGGAGCGAGGTCCTAAAGTCTTGCTTTAGTCAAGATTTATTAAATGAATGACAGAAAAATTCCAAACCATGAATCAAGTAACTTCAACCCAGCTCAGTCACTTACCAGCTGTGCAACCTTGGAAAAGTCGATTGACACTTCTGTGCCTCGTGTTCCCCACCTTGAGGATGAGAAGTTTGGATGACACATTCGCCAAGGTCCCTAACACTCTGAAATTGGGTTTGTGCCTTAGCTGCCAAGTGGTACCTCAACCACCGTGCATATGATGGCCACACACCCATGGCTAAGCAGGTCAACTTTGCTTCTCTGATCTCCAGTTTTCTATCACCAGGCTATGAATAGCTTTGGGTCAATGCTTAAAATACTCACTTTTGGTCAACTCACCTGGCTTGCTAGGTGAGGATGCCCTATTATCCTAAGCTAGTTCTCTGGTGGCTGGAAGCACTCTGGTAGACAAGGACACCCTCTGCCCACCAGTCCTGCCCCTCCCATCCCAGAGACCATGCCTCCAGCTCAGGCACACCTTGTCCTGCCACACATCAGGTAAACTGGTGTGGGGAGAAAGTTGACCTTGACCTTGGGCACTGAGGCAACCCCATGACACCTCTCCCCAAAGGGGTTTGGGTTTGGAGTTTGGGGCAGTGCTTTGTGTAGCCTGAAGGTCCAAGAAATTTGGCTCAAAGAAAGCACATGCCGCAAGATGACACCAAGGTTCACCCATAGCCCTGACCAAAACTGTATCAAAACAAAGCTTGTGCAATAGCTGAGGCCCAAATTCAAGACTTCGGGGGGGGGGGGGAGGGACCCTACTAGAAAGAGGAACTAAAATGGTTAATTTCCCCCCTTTTGAGGCCTTATATAGATTATTTTATTCAACTCTCATAAGTCCAAGAAGCTGGTACTATTAGCGGCCACTTCATGGATGAGGAAGCTGAGATTTCAAAGACACACAGCTTGCCTAAAGTCACAAAGCTAGAAAGGATCACGTAAAGGCTTGAATGCAAGCCAGGGTTTTTAGCTTCTTTGCAAGAGTGCCTTGATGTTGGACTCAATAATCACAAGCCACTCTGAGTCCTTGTCTCGTGAATGTGGCTGCGAGACCGCATCTGGGGATGTGAAGGGGTGCTGCTTGGACCACGGGGAGGGCTGAACCAGTCGACTCCAAGCTCTGACTCTGCAACTCTCTTCAGAACTGCATTTCAGAGAACATGGAAAGTGATGCTGGGTCTTGGTGTGCTTTATTCGGAAGGCCCTTCCGGATGTACCATCAAAGCAACTACATTCTAGCCTGGCACGGTGGTGCACGCCTGTAATCCCAGTGGCTCAGGAGGCTGAGGCAGGAGGATTGCAAGTTCAAAGCCAGCCTCCGCAAAAGCGAGGCTCTAAGCAACTCAGTGAGACCCTGACTCTAAGTAAAATACAAAATAGGGCTGGGGATGCAGCTCAGTGGTTGAGTGCCTCTGAGTTCAATCCCTGGTACCCCCCCCCCAAAAAAAAGGCAACAATATTCTCATGTTAAAAAAAAAAAAAGTCTCTCCTTTCTGAGCAGGGGCCCTGCTTTCAACAGGAATGTTGGCGATCCCCAGCACCTGACTCATTGGCAAGACAGGTTAGAACCACTGCCCCTTCTGAGAAAGGTTTTAAAAGACATTACATCAGCATCGTGCCCAGAGATGGAACAGGCAGAATCAAGACCACACTCTCTCAAGGCTCTTGGACTGAACCTTAAGAGCAAGTTGTGATATTTCATGCATCCCTAGAACCAGAAGAAAACTCCATGTTCATACATTGGACAAAATTTCTTGCAGCTCCTGACAGATTCTGCATCACTGGGTACTGAATGGGCAGAACAACTTAATAACTGATTTTCTTTGTTTATTTGTGTGTTTCGTATTATTTTCTGTTCAGCCAAGCACAGAAAATTTTCCACCTGACAATTCTTGTTTCTCACTTCAGTTCTTGCACCATCTGTGAGGAGTGTGCTCAGGAGGGGGGAGGACTTGGGTCCAAGGTTTTCCCTTCTCCAAACCTCAGTCTTCCCATCTGTTAAATGCAAGGTGTTCACCAGAGAATCTTGCTCAGCTATCCAGAAAAAAAAAAAAAAAAAAACAGTCCCATGGATAAATGAAGCAGTTTGGGGACTGCCAGTTTCTGGGACTGGATCTGCTGCCAGCTTCAAAATCTTTACATAATTTTTGAGTAAAACAAGAGATTTAGCTGAAATTAATAGCACGATGGAAAAGTCAACTAGGGCTGCGCAGTAAGGGCCCGCTCATCTTCCAGCTGAGAAAAGAGCCTCTATCGTTCTCAGGGCTCCCCCTAGTGGCCGTGAGGCAAAAATCCTGGAGGAACGCTCACAGTTTCTGCAAACAAAAAGCAAGACACCCACCAAAAGAGAAAGACGGGCTCCTGCCTACTGATGCAAATCCTTTTGCTCTAACTTAGTCTGTGGATCAGATAGCTAGAAGAACGCGTGACAGGAAGCGCCAGGGAAGCTTGGGAAGGCGTCTGCCATAAGACAGGGTTGCATTCTTTCAAAGAGTACAGACTCCCTAGCTCTTAGGTGTTGGGGTCTCTTCACAGATCCCAGACACGCCCTTCCCAACCAACCCCTCACATTCTCACATCCTCAACCTGCACCTCGAACTGCATCTGTTTTTCATTATCATGCTTTCCAACTTCCTAGTGCGATTCTTCAACAGCTATTAAGACAACACAAGCAAAGAACTAAGCTTAGTTTTTGCTTATTCAACATCCAGCCTGGGGAATATCACCTCAGAAGAAAAGCATGAATGAAGTGCGCATTTCTCATTCTCTTCTGCAAACCCAAAAGCCCGTTCTTCAAAGGACATCTTCCCAACCATATCCTCTTTAGGATTTTCAACCTGCAAAAATGGTACCTGGGCAGAGTAAAGTTTCAACTTGCATGCCACAATTCATTGATTAAAGAGGAAGCTTTTTTAAAAAAAAAAAAAGGACACCATCCTGAATTTCCAATTAATCAATAATAGACTTTGTTTTAAGTTATAAGATTAAGTTGTATTGACACAAATAGCAAATCTGAGAAATGAAGGAGTTATCCAGGCATCCAGATATTTGAGAATTTAAGGGCTGGACCTTGTTGATTAGTAGCCTTTTTTTTTTTTTCCCAACAGAACTGTCCCTACACAAATGCAAAAGGAAAATGTCAACACTGGCACTTCAGTTGATAGCTCATTTTGCTTTCCCTGTGACCATCTGTTAGATTTATTAGCGACCCTGGGCCTTGAAACACCCCCAAAAGTGCACATAAGGAGCCTCATAATTAGTTTCTGACTTTGGCCCTAAATCGATTAAAATTACATCTGATCTGCTTTAAATCAAAGAACCATGTTAATGTTCTGCCACACACCACACAAAATCTTTCTGCAACAGTCAGTCACTTTGAACCCAACTCTCTAGCCACAAGCCGTGTGGATTTCAAGGGCCTGTTCTGCAGAAAGGAAAAATGACAACAAACCAAGACAGGGACAAAACTAAGGCACTCAAAGCACTTCTTGGAGCTGTGCAAATCGTGCTGGCACCCTGGCAAGGTTTCAGCTGTCACAGGGCAGCTGGCCAGACCCCTTAAGCAATTTAGTAGTCCTGAGGTCAGGACCTGAAACACAAGGGAGCCCCGGCACTACTCAGAGCTGCATCTGAATGGCTACCATGCCGGGGGCATTTCAGTCTTCCCAGAAGTCACGATGCAAACTGTCACAATCCTCAGGCATGCAGTAGCAGCCTTCACTTCTGCTTCCTAACCTTCTCTCTTAAAAAACAGGCAGGAGTTTGCCCTCCTTTGCAGGGTCAGCGTCGGGTGATGGGGAATCAGTGGAGGGATGCAGAGTCTGTGGGTAAACGGGGCAGGGGGAGGGGGGGGATAGGGAGACAACTATAGGACATAGACTTGAGGGACCAGCTCTGGGCTGAGGAGGATAAGTCTTTCTGAGTAATAAGACATTCGGGGGCATAATCTGATGTGTCCGGCGGGGCAGACCCTACTGTCCCAAAACTGCAAACTGTTCACATATCCTAGCCACTACTTTGCTGTTTGGATAAAAGGGGAGAACACCCCAAAATATGTGCAGACAGGATGTAACAAGTGTTTCAAGAGACACACGCCTGAGTCACAGGGTCCCGGGAGGAAAACGAAGAGTCTGTCTGCGGGACCCTCAAGAAGCCCTCTCTTGGCAGGAGAGCTCCAGCGCCCACAGATTCCCGCCCTGCACGCCCTGGGTCTGCAGCTGCAAGGAGCCAGCGCGCCCCCCCCCTCCGGGAACATCCCCACTCACCACTCGGCCCGAAAATCTCTCGGTGGCCCTCTTGACTTTGCCGTAGGTGCCTTTGCCCAGGGTCTCCTGAAGCTCATAGCGGTGCTTTAAGTTGTGCTTGTGATGATGCCGCTTCACCCCGTGCGGTTTCCTGGGCTCCGGGGCCGCAGCCACCGCGGGAGCTGCAGTCGCCCCGGCCGCCGCCTCGGGCGGAGAACCCGGCGCCCCCAGCCCCAGGTCGGGGCCGTCCCCAGCCGCGGGCGCCGCGGCCCCTTCCATGTCCAAAAGCCGGGCTGCAGAGGGCAGGACCCGGCACAACGCTCGGGGTGTCGGGGTCCCCGCAGTGGGAAGCCGGGGTGCGCTCAAGGTCGCCCCCGCAGCATTGGCGAGGCGGCCCGCTCCCGCTAAGGCTGCGGCTGGGTCACTGGCGGCGGCAGGGACTGCACATCTGGCGCCCCCGGCGCGCACGGTCGGCGCACCGCCCCCCGGCCGCGGCGAGCTGCGGAGCGTCGAGCGAGGTGGCGGCGGTGGCAGGGAGGCGGCGGTGTTTGCAGGAGGGAGGGGAGAGGGGTGGCTCCGAGCTCAGGAGGGGGAGTGTTATGTGGGGCGCCGCGCCCCCCCAACTCCTCCCTGGGCGGACGCGCAGACGGGGCGGGGGCGGGGGCGGCGCGCTCCGCGGCCGCGGGGGAGGGGAGCGAGGGGCGGCGCGGCCCGGGCTTCCCCACCTCCCAGCCGCCACAGGCCGGGCCACTCCGGGCTGGGAGGGGGTTGGGTGCCTGTCGCGACTCGCCCTTTGTGGTGCGCGGCGCAGGCCACGGCGGCAGCCGGGAGTCTTTGTCCTCAGCGGGCCCGGGGGACCGGGGGATCCCAGCCGGGGCGCCCCCTCCCCGGGCGCTCCCGGGCTCACCCACTGCAGCTACCGCGGGCCCTCCGGCCCGGCCGCCGCCGCTGCAGCCTCCGGCTCGGGCCGCTCGGCCTCCGCTCCTGTAGGCGCCGGGGCGGCGGCGGCTCGCGGAGCCCGGGACCCGGGAGGCTAGCGCGCACCCAGCCGGGGGCCGCCGGCGCCCGCTCGCGGTCCGGCCAGGGGCTCCACGGGCCCGGGCGCCTCTTCATTTTCTTTTTGGTGTCGCGGCGGCCGCCAGGCCGGAGCTGGGCTGGGGGAGGGGCGCGGCGGTGTTGGGTTTCAGGCGGTGAGTCAGGCCCCCCCCCCCGCCCGGGCTGGCACCCCCGCCCGCCGGCCCCCACCTCCGTCCTGCGGGGGCCACTGCGCGCCCTGGAAAACCCCAGGAGGGGCGCTTCGGCCCGAAGAAAGGCGGAGTCGGGACGAAGGGAGGCTACGAGGCTGCACCCGGGGCCCTCCAACACCGTCCAGGACTCCGGCGGGCACAGCCGCTTGGGAGGGTCGCAGAGTTGGGGGTGTGGAAGAAATGGGGCGCTCAAGGCACGGAGACGAAGCTGGATCCGCGGAGAGGCCCACCCTGCCGCGAAGCAGCCATCAGCAGTGGACTAATCAGGGACCTGGGATGGATCAGGGGCCCGGGCCTGCAGAGCATCCCCTTTGCCTCGCAAAAGGCGACTTGCAGGCCTCTTGATCTTGGCCCCTAAGGAGCCTTGGGAGTTTTCCTTTAACTGGAAGAGCCACATCCAGGTGATGGCGTCAGCAATCGTACCCCACCAGGTGAGGGTCAGTCAGGAACCCTCCAACCATGGGAGCTGTCCCGGTTCTCCAAAGAGGAGGCAAGGGAAAAATCAGGAAGAAGGCAAGAGGGAAAAAAGCCGTGGGGATTTTTTTTTTTTTTTAATAAATGGTGCAAGAGCGGTGCGTTCTGCAAATCGCCTGGCAATTCTTTACTTTTCCACCAGTGAACGCCCTGGAGCTTCCTCTTCAGCTCCCAGGTTCATCCCTTCCTCCGCATTCCTGCTGTCTTCACTCCTGTCTACCCCTTATCACCTTACACTGGACTCCCCTGGGCTCTGGCAACAGCCTGCCCTCCCCCGGAACCTCCTCCCCGGAAACTCCTCCCTGCAGCCCTAGTAATGGCCCAAAACACCCCAGTCATATCTCCACACACGTGCCTCTGCTGCATTCTGGCAATCTGTCCAAACTTTATTTCCACTGATGCTTGACGTTAAACCCCTCTGCCCCTTCCTGTCTTCCCTAAGAGCTACCACATCATACATAGGCAAAGTTAATGTTTATTCAAATCTATTCTGTCCACCACACTTGCAGGGCCTCTCTGCCCCCATCCTAAACTGTTTCTGCCTTTTTTCCCAGTGCCAGGGATGAAATATTTTACCACTGAATTATACTCTCACCCCTGTGTTCTGGTTTTATACAAATAACTGTGCATGTAAATTCAAGAATCAAGTAAGTGATATGCAGAGTGAGTCCTGGTTCCCAGTGAATTGACTGCATGACCTTGGTCAAATGACTTAACCTCTCAAAGCTTCAGTTTCCTCTTCTTAAAACAGAAATTACCTGATAGGTTTTTCAGGTAAACACATTGCTTCTGCAGTAGTAATTAAAATTGTTCACCAAGTATCTTCTGTTCTTTTCCTTCCCCTGGGATATGGTAGAAATCTACTATCCCAACCCACTTGAGATTAGATGTGGCCATATGACTTGCGGAGGTCAGTAGAATGAAGGCACAAGTAATTGTGCTTTTTCCACATGGAGACTTTAGAGTTAGGTTGTATACAACCAGAGATATGAAAAATTGTGCTCTGTATGTGTAATAAGAATTGTAATGCATTCTGCTGTCATATATAAAATGTTTAAAAAGGAAGAAAAAAAAGCTTTTCTCTTTTCTGATCTTGACTATCAGGAAAGTGCAGAGTTAGAGAGCCTGGGTGTCTAGGTAAAGGTGGTAGAACACTGTCAGGTAGCTTGTATTAGAAAAGTCCGGTGAGTAAAGATTAACCTTTTCTCGTATTAAACCAGTGAATTTAATGGGTGTTTGTTATAGCGGCATAACCTAACTGATACTTCCAAGTGCAAAGGACTTAATCTATGTCTGTTGATAGACTGCCCCTATCATATGCTGGTACCATTTTATGACAATCCCTCCTCTGTTAGGTAACTGTTATAATTCCTATATTCAATTGAGGAAATCATATCAGAAAGGCCTAGTACTTTGCAGCACCAGGATCAAAACCCTACCTATCCAGTTCCAAAATTCTTGCTCACCCTGACTTCCATACATGCCAGGCCACCTCTCCTTAAATGGGAAGGATGAAAAACACCCAGTACAATGCCTGGCATGCAGTCATGCCCAAGCCCTGAGACTTCCTCTCCAGCCAGAATTCCTACAGCATTGATAATTTGAACCACTTTCCTCCAGCACGATGTTATCATGCATTGTGTGAGTGTTTTCACACAGAGAAAGCATTTCCTCCAACCAGGGCCCAGGCTCCTTGGTTAAAAGTGTGAGTTTCAGAGTCACACGAAGTGGATTTAAATCCCTGTTCCACCACTTTCTCTGATGATCTTGGACAATTATTTTTTCCACTCACTCTGTCTCAGTTTTTTCATTTGTAGATGATGATAACAATATATGTGTCATCGACCGGGGTCACCATATGTTTCACAGGGTTGGTGTGGAGTTTAAGGGGTCTAACACACTTGATGAATCACAGTTGTTAATATTATTTCTTTTCTTCCACAGCTCCTAGAATTCTGAGCAATTACAAGCAATTTAATCATGCTGCTTGGTTAGACTCTGATTTCTGGTTTTGTGCTGAATACAGGAAAGAAGTTGTAACATCTGCACTTGGAAGCATAACATCCACACTGTCCTACATCTTATATTTTACATAAGGCTCATTACCTGTCCTTGATTACATCTGATATTTCAGGTGGATTTAAAAGAAAGGTGTGTTTGCTTTCTTGAGAAATCTTTGTTCGGGAAACATATTAATCCACCTATACATACTACCTCTAACCATCATGAAACTGCAAGGTGGGTGTTAAGATTCCCATTTCATTCTTGAGAAAACTGAGTTTCAAAAAAGTTAAGTAAGTTGCCATGGTCAGACAGTACCTGCCTGCATCAGGATTTGAACTCGTGTCTCTGATCCTAAAGCTTTGCTATTATTACCTTGCCCACCTCTATTCCAAGCTGCCTACCATCTCAAGGCTTGCGCAGTAATGCCCATGCTTTGCTTGATATTGTTCTTCCATCTTTCTAGATGAGGTTTGGAACACTACCCTAGATGATGACATTTCTAACTTGATGTCGTGTGGTGGGCAAGGTCACGTTAAACAACAGTCAGACCACGCATATTCTTCACTGTGGCAAAAGAAAGCTAATTGTCCACCCAAGACTCATGTTCCTCCATCAATAGGGAGCTGACAGCTCCTCAGCCAGGAATAGAGCTCCCAGCCTCTCTTGTGGGCAAATGGGCCATGGCACTGGTGCCGGCCAGAGGAACATGAGCATAAGTGAGAGCAGGCTGTTTAAAAGTTCTGTGCCTTCTCCACCTTCCTCAGCTGGAAACAGAGGACTCCAAGTCCCCAGGGGATGGTGCAGCTAAAGGTAGAAGAAACGTGGGTCCTTACATCACCTTGAAGAATAACACCATTCTCTGACCAGGACATGGTACTGGTACATGAGCAGAAATCAACTTCTGTTTCCCTACGTCTCTGAAATTAGAGGTTCTATGTGTTCTTGCACAAGTGCTGCCATAACCAACACACACAGCTTACACTAAGTCTGTACCACACATGACATGGGAAGTGGAAAACTGTAGCGATCCCATGAACCATGAGAACCAAAAATGATGTTTTTATATATTTTTGATCCTCTTGTTTCAAGGGAAAGTCGATTACAGAGGGCAGGGTCAGGTTTTCCTTGAATTTTTCCAGTGTTTCATGTACCAAAGACCAAATAAGAGGAATATCCAACACTCTTATTGAAACAGTACAAAACAAACTTACTCATTCCATAATATTTTCCTGTTCTGTGCCAGGCATTGGAGACCAAGGGTGTGCTGGAACTGCCATTGTACTAAGCCCAGTCCATAGCATTCAACTGGCCTCCAGCCTCCAAACTTGGGAGAAACCAGCCTACTTGAATATGGACTCCTACAGTTTGGATTTTAAGTACTGCCCAAGGCCCAGGTGTTAAAGGTCCAGCACCCAGTGCAGTACTCTTAGGAGGTGGTGGGAACTTTAAGAGGTGAGGCCTAGTGGGAAGTCAGTCTTTGTGGGGGGTGTCCTCGAAGGGGATTGTGGGAGCCCAGTCTCTTCCTCACCCCTTCCCATCCAGGGCCTGAAATGAGCAGCTTTGTGTTCCACCAGGAACTCCTCACCTTGATGTGCTGCCTCATCCCAGGCCCAGAAGCAACAGGGCTGATCAGTCATCGTCCGAAACCTCCAAAACTGAGCCAAGATAAAGGTTTTCCCTTGATAACTTTACTATTATCTCACATATATTTTTCCTGTAATGAAAACCTAACACAAGGACTACATTAGTTAATACCCTCCCTGCAAAAAAAAAAAAGTACTTAGAACAGCAAGAGAGGCAACAGCACCCAATGATGGCAGCTGTCAAGACCTTTTACCACCTCTCCACTGGAATGATTTCGTGTATGAAGGATAAAAGGAAAAGTCTTCACGGGGTTTGATAGGTGACATCGGAAACAGAAGAACAGGTTGAGAAATACAGAATCTAAAATGCTCCAAAATCTGACACTCTGTGAGGACCAAGACGATGCTACAAAGGGAAACTCTGTTCCATGCACAAAATTATTTAAAATGCTACGAACAATGACCGTCAGCCTCTGTGTAGAACACATACGCGAAATGTGAAGGAACTGCATGCTTCTACGTAAGCTATCTCAAGATAGCTTATTATGTACAAAATATTCCAAAATCTAAAAAAAATTGGAAACCGGAAATACTTCTCGTTCCAAGAATTTTATTAATAGAATTGGTGTCACCTACCAGGATTCCACTGAAATAACCCAGACTAAGTTTTCCTGCCACTTAGGTCCTTCATTTAGTAATTGTGATGGCAGAGGGGTCCCCTTGGGAAGAGCATCCCTGGGGGTATCCACCATAGTAGGGGGGCAACCAGTGGGACAGGAGATGATCTATACGATGCTCCAACACTGATATTCTTGATTCCTTTTGGAGATTTCAGCTCTGAGTTCCTTGCACGTTCCTTCTTTTCCTCCTTCCTTTGTGTACAGGTGAAGGGGGCAGGGCAACGGGATGACTGGCAGCCCTTCCATCCACCTGGTTTTCTCTGCCCTGAACTTCAAACTGAAAAACAAGGTAGCTTCCTCCTAAGGGAAGGAACAACAAGGGTTCATGAGGAGACTTTATTATTCAAAAAAGAAACTGAAATGTGATAAATTCCCATCAACCGGGAAAACACTGGCAGGACTCCAGAACAGAAAACAACAACACGGTGCCACCCTGGGAAGAGTGGCTGCCAGAAAGTCCCCAGAGTCGACAGATCATGTGCAGGATGTTCTGGGCCACGTGGGAGGAGACCTCCAATTGGCTGCAAGGAAGAAAGGAGACCTCCAGCTGCAAGGAAGCGGCTGGTGGCTTCACGGAGCTAAACAGAGGGTAGGAAGAAATATAAAAAAATTCTTTCCTACCTCCTGGAGGAGGCTAATGCACTCAACAATATTAACAAAGGGCTTACCTTGGCCCATTATGATTCTAGGTACTGAGGATAAAGAAGTGAACCCAGAGTCCCTTTCCTCATTAGGGTCGCAGACAGAACAATGAGCCATGGATACACAAATGCTTGGCCTGTCAGATGATGATAAGGGTCAGCAAGAAAAATTGGGTAGTTTAGGAGAATAGAGAATAATGGAGGTGGGGAGGGAAGACTTTCTGATAAGGTTGATGTTAGAACAGACACCTCAAAAAAGACAGCAAGGGGTATATAATCTTGATATCTGGGGAATAATCTTCAAGACAGAGGGACTAGTACATGCAAAGGCCCTGAGGCAGGAATATTCTTGACGTGTTCAAAAGAAAAAAGTCAAACTTCTGTGGTTGAGCAAAATGGGAGGAGAGTGACAGGAGTTCAGTCCATGGAGGACAGAGTCCTTCAGAAAGCCATTGGCCAAGTCTGATTAGATCAGTGTCATAAACTCTTTCTCTGGCCACTGCATTGAAAATAAACCTGGACAAGGAGGGACGTGATTTGAGGGGGAGGAGGAGGTAGCTGTGATAAATCTAAGAAGCATCTATACTTAGGCCATCTCCCCAGTATCATCCCTCCTCCACCATCATCCATTCCTAAAGTGCACATCTGACCCTGTGTCCCCCTCCTCCACGACTCTGGTGATACCTGTGACTTTCGGACAAAGTCCAAACTCCTTATCCAGACCCAGGGCAGCATGGCAGGGCAATCAGAGCACTGCTATTAGCAGCAGAAACAGGATTAGAATCCTGGAGGCTGAGGCAGGAGGATCTCAAGTTCAAGGCCAGCCTCTGCAACTCAATGAGACCCTGTCTCAAAAAATAAAAAAGGCTGGGGATGTAGCTTAGTGGTAGAGCCCCTCTGGCTTCAATCCCTAGGACTAAATAAAAGGATCCTAGCCGTACTATTCACCAGAGTGTGACTTCACCCAAGATACTCAACCTCTCCGACCGTGATTTGTTCTTTCTCTCGTCCTTGTCCTGAGCAATGTCACCTGCAAGTCAGCTCTGTGAGAACAGGGTTTGTCCATCTTGTTCCCTGGTGTATAATTCTGGAGCAGAACCTGTAACAATGCCTAGCACATAGTAGGCATTCAACAAAGAGGCATGGAGTCAATGAACGGGCTAATTTGGGAGCAAGCACAGTGGCTAGCGTGAAGGGGTCCCCATGGCACTCCTGTCCTTTGTTGAGTGTTGCTCCCTTTTCTTTCTCTCCCTGGTCTGACCCCACCAGGACTCTTCTGGTTCACACCCACACCACCCCCTTCCTCCAAGCACCCTGCATCCCAGGGGCACTTCTTGCCAATGTATGCCTCTTGGCCTTTGCACATGCTGTGAGACTCCTCCTTTCCTGTCCTGTCAAGAGGAGACCTGGCAGAAGATGTCACCTCCCCTCTGACCCTGCGCTGGACAGAACTGAAGGCTCAATCCTCATTCCCCAGTGCATTCTGTTCCTGGGTCTATGATAGCACCTACCTCATGGTACTACAATCACTCCATTGTGTGCCCTGCTCCCCGAGTCGCCTGGGAGCTCTGGAATGGCCAGGGCCAGGACAAAAACATTGTGTGAGCCACACGTATAATTCCAACTATTCTGTTAAAAACAAAAAGAAGAAACAAGAGAAATTGTATCTAATAATAAATGTAATCTAACCAGATATGTCCGCGACCGCATCATTTCAGTATGTGCTCAATATAAACATCTCATTGAAGAGATACTTCACAGTCTCTTTTTGTACTAAATCTTCCAAATCTGTAGTGTATTTTACACTAATCTCAAGGCAGAGCTAAATTTTCAGTGGTTAAACTGAAATGTAATCCCAGCAAAACAATAAAGTTGTATTTAGCAGAAGAACATTTGACACTGCTTCAAGTTTTGCATAATTTGAATTTAAATCTTACTTAATTGCATAGAATTTTTAGTTCTCAAGTCCCATAGCCACATGTCAAGAGCTCAGTGGCCACATGTAGTTAGGGGCTACTATACCCTAAAGTACAGTCTAGATCTGAACTCTTCTTTATAATGGTAGTAGAGATCTGGCTTATAATGGGTGCCTTACAAACACTGGATGGATGGATGGATGGATGGATGGATGGATGGATGGATGGATGGATGGACTCATTTAATTTCTTCCCTAGTGTTCTATTTCCCAACCTGGAAATGCATGTCCTAGGAAAGAGACTGAAAACGAGCTCAGAGAATTGGTGAATCCCTAGAAACCTTCCTTGGGCCCCCATTTGCTCGTTTTCCCCATTAGCAGTAAAATTCTCTCTGATCCACGTGGTTCAGTGACCCAGCACCTCCATGTCTTTGCTCAGCCGTCACCTTTTCTGTGGGGCCTTTCTGACTTTCCTGTTGAAAATCACAGTTCCCCTCTCTTCCCACCCTTCCCACCACTTTCCTCCGGTTGATGTTTTATTCTTCATTATTGCATTTACCTCCATGTAATGCAGGATGTAATTTACCTTTTTGTTGTGTTTGTCTCCACAGAGCAGGGACTGTTATCTTTATTATTCTCACATGAATCCCTGGTAGCCAGCGGGTAGTAGGTGTTCAATTAGTATTTGTGGGATGGATGGATGGATGGATGGATGGATGGATGGACAGATGGACGGACAGATGCTTGAGTTCCAGCTCTTCCGCCTGCTTGCTCTATGACCTCAGGAAGTGATTGATCTTGAGCTCCCTCATCTGTAAAACAGGTTTAGCAGTGACACTTGCCAGGGAACACTTCTTGTGGTAAAATCCTGCAGGGTTTGCCCATACCTTACAGGACTTAGACAGTGTTCATGAATGTTCAGCACATGCCTTTATCAGCACGTGGTGAGCCCCGACAAGATGGGAACTGCCATCATTACTGCTTCAATAAGGATACTATCGTTAGATTTATTCTACCAGGTCTATAACAACTATGTAATCAATTATAATTTTCTAAGTAATTTGATTCTAAACAAACAAACAAACAAAAAAAACCAGGTCAGGAAAACATAGGTCAGGGACCTGGATCCCTATGGAACTGCCTGTATCTGTCTGTTCTGTTTTTATTTGTATTTTTTTATCCATGGGAGATAGGATCTTGGGTCCCGCTTTGCCAGGACCTGGGGCAGCTCAGTGTCAGGCCACATCCGTTATGTTTACTGTCACCAGGGACTAAGGCTTTAAAAGCAAGAATGAGAACATTCCAGGCAGGTCACCAGAGCGCCCGTGACGGCAGAAGCTCGGTGTCCACCTGCTCTGGAGCAGTCACAGAGCCCTAAGACAGCCTCGGGCCTGGCAGATGGGCTGGGGTGGAGCCAGGCGGCCCAGGCGGCCAGCTGGCCAGGGACGTGTGAGCTGCTTCCAGGCGGATGAGGCGTGTGCCCCGGATTCCTCTTGAGGGCCTCTGCTTCTCCAGCTCCCTCTCCCAGTCTCCTGCCTGGAAGCCCCTCGCCCACCGGGTACCTTTTGGATCTTCCTCCCTTCATGGTGCTCTACCCCCAGCTGCTCATTCCTGCATTCAGCACCGTATGAACTGAGCATCCTGCTGCCAGGGTGGGGATCAAAGGTCCTCTGTCCTGAGTCCTACCCCTTCCCCTCAGCGTTCACAAAACACTCCCGAGTGGTCTCTCTGCGTCCTTGGAAGGACATTTTATCTGGACTTAGATACTTTAATCTTCCCCACTTTTCACATGATTTGCCAAGAGATTAAGATTCAGACCTGACGTCTGGCAGCTTTTAGTGACACCTTAGCTATGTCACATCTCACACAAACGCCATGAAAAGTCAGTTCACTGAAAGATAAAGGCCACTGGATTGTATCTAAGAAAGCCGCATATCACACACGATGTGGTCCAGGACAGACAGGACAGAAACTTCTGGGGGTGCAGGTGAATTGGTCTTACCGGACCTGTCTTCTCCTGGGCCCTGTCAAACAGCCGTCCTCCTCAGGATTCCTGAGACATCTGAACTCAGAGCGCCCACTGCCGTCGTGAACAAGGCGTGGGCACACAGGTGTGGACGACACCCCGCCCTCCCAGCACACCTTCTGTCCTCTCTGTCTTTAAACCCCCAGTTCTCCTCCAGGAGGCGCGTTGAGGGCCTTTACCAGGAAAAGCATCTTACCACAGCGCCACCCAGTGGCTGAGTCTCTGCCCTCTAAAAACTTCTCCAACACAAGAAACCGAGTTTGCCTCTGGGCGAGTCAAAGCACAAAACTTCTCTAACAACCAGGACTGAGAAAAAGAAGTTGGCCAAAGGCAGGGAGGGAGTGGGTGTTCAGGGGAGACCCAGCAGGCATGATGCCCTCAGGGCAGGGGCAGGGAAGTTCTTGATGAAGAAGATGTTGGCAGAAATTCATTGTATCAGATTCTTAGGCCTGAAGTGACCAACTCTTCATTTTTTATAGATGGGGAAACTGAGACCCAGAGAAGTTCATGCTCTTACAGTCTGAAGGAGGGCGATGGTGGGTCTGTGGGATGCCCTCAGATTCATGTGTGTCTAACACAGAGGTGTTACGGCTCCCCGGCTTTACAGATAAAGATAGATGGGGGGGCCAAACCACTATGGCCCACCACCTATTTTTGTGACTTCTACAAACTAAGAATGGTGTTTCCATTTTTAAGTGGCTGGAGGGAGGGGGAATCAAATAAGAAGAGTATTTCATGACACTGAGAAATCCTATGAAATTCAGAACTGAGCGGCATAAGGAAAGATTGACTGGACTAAAGCCATGCCATTTATCCGTGTCCTTCTGTGCCTGCTCCGGAGCCCTGAGGCACAGGGTGCAGTGTCAACAGAAATTGTATGGACGGCTTCCAAAGCTGCTAGTATTTATTTACTATCTGGCCCTTGAGAAAAAAAAGAAAAAAACTTACAAACTCCTAGAATAAAGCCAAAGACCTTGAAGAATGGTGGGGGTGGGGGGTGATATGATGGAAGAAAACAGATAGGAAGCAAGAAGGAGGCCATCTGTCGCTACCTATGATCTGAAAGACCAGAGTAAGGGAGGAACTCCCCAACAGGTTTGTTAGGTCAATGAGTTGAAAAGTCAGATGCAGAAACTCTTGGCCCACTCTGAAGGACTGACCGTGTTGCAGTCTTTCTGATTTATTAGATTAGTGATCTCCCCATACTTCCCGCCACATCGCACAATTGCTCTTAGGAGAAAAAAAAACAAGTAGCCACCTCAGGGCCTTCCTCATGTTGGAAGGGAACTTAGGGAACTGAATGTGTCCTTGGGGTGTCTCCCTACAGCTCAGTCCCTCAGCCTTGTGCCCAGCTCTCACTCCTGGGCTTCGGGGTGCACACAGCCATCTCTTCCAGGCAGCACCAGCAGCTCTTAGGGGGCCGAGGGCAAGTGATGATAGACTCTGGCCCCGGGGGATCGGGTCCCTGCACTGAGAAAGAGGAGGCCGTGGGCAGTTCCCCGGGAAGTTCATGCAGACAGGCCAGGACCTACTGCAGCGGCCGGTCGGTGAGCAGTCCCCTTGGCACAAACTGCCCCAGCACAGAGGCAGCAAGCACAGCGTGCGGGCCCCCACTGTCTTTACCTAAGTATTCCTGCAGGTCTCGCCGAAATACAATGTAAACGCTATGCAAAAAAAAAAATCACTAGACTGTATTGTTTAAAGGATAATAACAAGAGTCTGTACATATTCTGTAGAGATGAATTTTTATTTTTTTTAATTTTTTAATTTTTTTTATTATTGGTTGTTCAAAACATTACAAAGCTCTTGACATATCATATTTCATACATTTGATTCAAGTAGGTTATGAACTCCCATTTTTACCCCGTATACAGATTGCAGAATCACATTGGTTACACATCCACGTTTTTACATAGTGCCATACTAGTGTCTGATGTGTTCTGCTGCCTTTCCTATCCTCTACTATCCCCCCTCCCCTCCCCTCCCATCTTCTCTCTCTACCCCATCCACTGTAATTCATTTCTCTCCCTTTTTTTTTCCCTTTCCCCTCATTTCCTCTTATATGTAATTTTGTATAACAATGAGGGTCTCCTTCCATTTCCATGCAATTTCCCTTCTCTCTCCCTTTCCCTCCCACCTCTTGTCCCTGTTTAATGTTAATCTTTTTCTCATGCTCTTTCTCCTTGCTCTGTTCTTAGTTGCTCTTCTTATATCAAAGAAGACATTTGGCATTTGTTTTTTTAGGGATTGGCTAGCTTCACTTAGCATAATCTGCTCTAATGCCATCCATTTCCCTCCAAATGCCATGATTTTGTCATTTTTTAGTGCTGAGTAATGCTCCATTGTGTATAAATGCCACATTTTTTTTTTATCCATGCATCTATTGAAGGGCATATTGCCCTTCTCGAACTATTCCCAGAAGACTTTAAAAGAGCGTACTATAGGGATACTGCTACATCGATGTTCATAGCAGCACAATTCACAATAGCTAGACTGTGGAATTAACCAAGATAAATTTTTATTTTTTTTTTTAAATATTTTTTCAGTTTTCGGCATACACAACATCTTTATTTATATGTGGTGCTGAGGATCGAACCTGGGCCGCACGCATGCCAGGCGAGCTCACTACTGCTTGAGCCACATCCCCAGCCCCAAGATAAATTTTTCAAAAATGTTTTCAATTCACGTCTGGTTGAATCATAGATGTACAACCCAGGGATGCAGAGACCCAGTTTATTTTGCTTTGGGGTAAAAGGCCGTATCCATGCCTTCATGTCCAGGAAGGTTTCTAGAATCACTGCAGGAATGGACGCTCTCTGGCCTCCGTTACAGACTGAATCTAGTAATAAGGATGAGTTCTTACCGCAGTGTGATCCAGAGTCTCTAGGCAAAGATCTTCAAGGGTTACCCAGGAAAATAGTGAAGGGGTGGGTCAGCACAGCCCCTGCTCTGAGCCATCTGCTATCAGGGCTCCTGTGGAGAGGAATTTCTTTCCTGTAATTGGCTTCCTGGGGCACTGCAGTTCACACTCTTGCTCTGATTGATGATATGCAAATAAGAAAAGCCTAATATGTTGATCCTAGATCAGTCATTTGATTGGTGCCCTTGCTGGCCCTGTTCCCGCATCCCTCTCTCTGTCCCCATCTGTCTGTCTCTTTCTCACTTAAGGATGTGTGAATCAGGCTACCTTAAGAGGCTGAAGCTGATCAAACAGGAGGCAGGCAGCCCACCTGTTGCTATTGGTCTTAGAGCTGGGACTTCAAGTTAAATGTCACAGACACAATCTACGCACCCAAACGTGATGCTCAATAGCTGTTCTCTCTCCTGCTTGATTTGCTCCCTCACTTCCTGCCTTGTGGCAGGATGCCCTCCTTTGAATTTTGACACCTTGTTCTGTTGGCATTGTCTGCTGCTCTGCCTGTCCTCCCGGCTAGACTCTGAGCTCTTTAGAGACGGTGGCTGGGTCTCTTGTTCGTTGTGTACCCCGAGTGCTATGGCCGTTTTGATGCAGTGGGTGCTAAATACATGTTGAACCAAGCTGAACTGAAGCCCCAAAAGTAGGATTCTAAACTGTTTTTAAGCACGGATCCAAACCTTTGGTGTCCATTTTGAAGCAGCCACCAGAAAAGGGGGTGCACTTGGTGGGTCCTTGGGGGAAAGAGCCTTTTTAACGTATGGCACCTCTTCTGAGCAGCCTGAGGGAAAGTTCACCTTCCTCCTGGACCCCAGAATTTTTTTAGCCACCAGGCCCAGCGGGATCAAGGAAAAGTTCCTGAAGCTGAGATGCATGCCCTTGTCTCCCAGGACAAGGAGCCTGGGGGTGGCTCAGCAGCTCCACAAAGAGGTCAAGGACACTGGGCTCTTTCTCTTCTTCTTCTTCTGTTCTTAGCTTTTCTTAATCCCTGGGGTCATTATCTCATGGCTACAGATAGCTGTCATAGTTTCGGGTGTTACATTCTCCTACTAAGAAGGGGTAGGGTTGAGGGTCATCCAGGACAGAGGGGATCTCCCTCTGGGTCATTCTGTCCTTCTAGGAGCGATGGAAACATTTCCCAGCATTCCCCACCAACGGAACCTGACCACAGAGCCAGCCTGGCTGCCAAGCAGGCTGGGGACCTGTGTATCCAGGCCCCACAGCGGGAGGCAGGAAGGAGGAAAGGAGTTGGGGATGGGAAGGCAGCCGAGAAAGGTTCTCCCAGATTTGGTTTCCACTCGAAGTTAAAATTCAGCCAGGGTCTGACTGGGGAATCAGGCGCTGAAGGCCATCAGGGAGTGGGGACCACAGATAATGACAATATGTGGAACGCTGATTCACGCCAGACTGGAGTCAGATTGCCTTAACTGATTTTCTCGACAGCCAGCGTGAGGTAGCCACTATTGTGAGCTCCGTTTTATCTGAAGAAACGGAGGCCCCAGGAGGTTAAATGATTCACCCCAGGGCACATGAAGAATCCGTGGTGAGATGTGGACTCCGAAGGGAGTCTTCTTAACCCCAGCCTTAGAATTAAAAACGCTACCAAGAAGGCCTTTCGTGGCTCACGAAACCCAGACCGAGGGGTGCACTGATTTTGTGCTTGCCTGGTTTCTATGCACCCCGACACTGGCCCCTCGGAACCACTTGTAGGGATTATTATGCTGTAGCAGGAGTTTCATGGTTCCCACAGGCTTCCCCTTCTCCTCTCCTCCAAGTGGGAGAAAGCCAGACTTTTAAGTTCTATTCTGGGTAGATGGTCACCCAGCATAAAGCCTGTGTCCCCCAGTCTCCCCTGCTGCCCAGCCAGCCAGGTAACTAGGTTCGAAACAACGTAGCAGAAGAGATAAGGGCAGCTTCTGAGTCGTGCCCTTAAAGGGAATGATATTCCTTCTCTCTTAGCCGTCCCCAACCTTGTGACTGGAAGGTGATGCTGCGGTAGACCCTAATGCTCCATGGGAGGAAGGTAAAAATCCTAAGGATGGTGGATGTCAAGACACCAGCCCACCAAGGTTTTATCCAGGTACTGGTACGGTGGCTTCACTCTCTCAAGTCTATGCTTCCTATAACTGGACCGTTACAGGGAATCTAAAGTCTTCTTTAAGGTCCCTGTTAAACCAGTGGACCTCTGCTCTAAGATACCACACAGATAAGTGTTGGGGTAACTACCCACTGTTCTTGACCTCCCATCTCACACACATGTATGAGGTCCCCTGTACATTTGTACTCCATGACCTTGACCTGATGGCCACAATTAACCCAAAATGGTCCAATCTTGCAGCCAGTCCTTGGGTCATTCTGCAGGTGTGTGAGCCCAGATGAGAAAAACAATCAATCAATACATTGTCTCATGATTTAAATGAATGGCTGCTTCTTTAAGCCACTAAGTTTCAGAGTCCTTTGTGAGCAAACGGTAACTTTGGTTTGCATAAGGATGGCGTGAAAGTTGCTATGAGACTCTCTTAAGGATGAAGAAGTGGGGTGGCCAAAGTCACTTGGTCAGCAAGATCCGCAAAAGGATCCCCAGAAGACTCCAAATAGGCAAAGAGGTCTCTCTTTCCATCTCCAAGGGTTTTAATGCAGCAGCTCTCAAACCTGTGACAAATCTTGCTTCACCAGGAAGTGACTCTTGTGTATCCCAGAAATAGAACCTTTCCAAGGAATGTTCAGTGGAGGAAGCAAAGAACCAGGAAAGCCTCTTGGGTGATTCAAGCGGAATGAAGCTGGTCCCTTTGGAAGCAACGCGGCTCTCGGAGAGGACACCAGTCTGGATTTTATTCGTGGTCAAGGGCTCTGCATTTCCAGAAGAACCTTGCTTTCTCAAGCCCAGCTCCTCCGCCCGAGTGGCTCCCCGACAGGGTATCCCAATAAACTGGGGGTGGCTTCCCATGCTCCAGGAGAGAGGGGCTGGTTATTTTATTAGCTCCTGCCTTGCCGCACTGTTTTTATATACCCCGAGTCAATAACCTCAAGGTGCATTTTTTTTCTTCTTCAAGCAGCTCTTAAGAAGAGCCCTTTGTCGTTTATGCGTTTTAAAAATGCTGGTAAGCTGCCCAAGGCTAGGCCCAGGAAATCATATGATGAGAAGACACAGGACCTGCATTCTAGAAGAAGGATGCAGAAAAGGATGTGAACAAGGGGAAGAGAAAACCCACATAACTACCCTGCACCTCTGCTTCTTGGCCAGGCGGAGTTCGTTTTAAGCTTTTCTGTACTGACAGCCTGGCACTGGGCGGGGAAGAACAGAATGTTAAACAGGATCAGGCCAGGTGTGGCGCGCACGCCTGTCATCCCTGCAGCTCAGGGGGCTGAGGCAGGAGGTTCACAAGTTCAAAGCCAGCCTCAGCAACTTAGCAAGGTGCTAAGCCACTCAGTGAGACCCTGTCCCTTAAATAAAATACAAAATAGGGATGTGCCTCAGTGGTCGAGTGCCCTGAGTTCAATCCCCAGGACCCCGCCACTGCTCCCGGCCCCTGCAAAAATAAAACAGGATCTGCTTTTCAAAGAGGTCACAATTGTTGTTAGTAACGTCATCATTATAATTTCCTGGTTTTGCTTTGTGCTTGCTTCTTGGTGGTAAAACATTCACAACATAAAGTTTGCCACGTTTACGGACATCTTTAAGGTTCAGCCTCAGTGAGTTCATTCGTATTGGTGGGCGAACACATCACTGTCCACCTCCAGAATTTGTTCATCTTTCTCAGGTGAAACTCAGTATCCATCAGGCAATAACGCTCCCAGCCCCTCCCCTGATCCCCCGATAACTGCCATCTACTGCTTGTCCCTGTGGATTCACCTGCACTAGGTGGAATCACACCATATTGTGCTTTGTGTCTGGTGTATGTCAACTGGCGTCCTATCTTTGACTTTCCTCCATTTGTCAGAATGTCCTTCCTTTTCAAGGATGGACAGCATTCCATTGCGCGTCAGCCACATCTTGTTTATGCATCATCCATCACGGACACATGAGACGCTTCTGCCTTTTGACAATTGTGAGCAACGCGGCTGTGGCCGTGGGTGGGCCAGATCTCTCCAGGTTCCCGCTCTCATTTCTTCGGGGTACCTGCGTACCCAAAAGTCAAAATGCTGAATCATAGGGTAATCCCATATTTCTTTCTTTTTTGGAGGAAACAGCAGACCGTTTTCCACAGTGGCTACACCATTTTACATTTCCGCTGATAGTGCACAGGGTTCCAATTTCTCCATGTCTTTATCAACACTTGTTATTTTCTGTGTTTTTGTGGAGGGTTTTGTTTTGTTTTGTTTTTTACCATCCTAGCGGGTATGAAGTGACAGCTCATTATGGTTTTGCCTTTCATTTCCCAAATGATGAATGATGTTGGGCAGATCGTCACATGCTCATAGGCCATTCTTTCTTTCTTTTTTTTTTTTTTTTTTTTAGAAATGCCGTTCAAGTCACTTGGCTTTATTTCTCATGGCCCTGTACTGTTTTTACATTTTTTTTTAATCAGGCACTCTAGCAACTACATAGATGTATCATCCATTTATTCTTGCTGGAAGCAAATGAAGGGTTGTTATTCCCATTTTACAGGTAAGGAAACTGAGGCTTTTAGAAATAACTTTCCCCAGGGCATACCCAGGAGGGGGGGAGAAGGATTTGAGGCAAGGATGGCTGGTCCCCTAAGCCACACGGTGGTTTGGAGAGTGGGGCTGGTGGGAAGGGAGCCACACAGGCCCCCCCCTTCCCCCGCAAGCTGGCCCTTGGGTCTCAAACACCACCCTCCCTCAGTGCCTTTTACTGTGATTTCCTCCTCCCCTTTCTCCCTTCCTCCCCTTTTCTCTCCTTTCAGGCTCTGGGCTAAGTCAATATCTCCTTCCTGCCAAGATCTGGCAAATTCCTAGCACCTGTGTGAGAATCCCTCCCTCCCTCCCCAGGAGGACCTTCCAAGGCTGACCTGGAAGGAAGAGTCCACAGAAAGACCCTGGAAGGGTCATCCCTGGGGCTTGGAGGAGGTGAAGGGGGCAGCATCTCGCCTCGGGGGAGACCTGAGAAGAGAGAGAGAAGCAGAAAGTAGTAATCAACCACTGGCTGGTTCTGAACAAGGCGAATTGTTGACAGAGCTACCTACCGTGTGTCCGTGTGTCCGTGTGTCCGTGTGTCCGTGTGTCCGGTACTCTTCTTCTCAGTGTTCACCCATCTCGTCCTCACGCCTGCATTGGTCCCATTGCAAGTCGAAGAAACTGAGCCACAGAGAGGTCGATAACTGGCTCAAACTCACACAGCCAGGAGGAGGTCCAGCCAGGGCTGAAGGACTCACCAGCTGTGGTTCCAAAGGCTGCACTCAGCGGCTACCTGTGCTGCCTGAGTTTCTCCTAGAAGGATTTATAGACAGACATGATCAATAGAGAGAGACGGACAGATGGAGGCTGGGGGGGGGGCCTCCTCTCCATCCTTACTTGTACTCAGTGTGGGTGGCCCCACCGAGGCTCTGTCCCCTTTGGCCCCTCACGCGCTCCTCCCAGGAGAGAAAGAAGATGCCGACTTTTCATTTGCCAATCCCTGTCCTCTCTGTCCTCCAGCCAGAGAGGCTGGTCCCCATGGACTGCACAGCCAACAGGAGGCTCCAGTGAGGAGCAGGGGCTGGCAGCTTCCTTCCATGGCCATGGAGCCTTCCTTGTGGCCTGCTGTGTGACCACAGCCTGTCCACATGGAACCTCTCCACCTTCCTCACATCCTCAGGCAAGGTGAGTTCTTGGACTGTCGCTAGCCCAGGGCTGCTGCCATTGCACCTCCATTGCGCCTGGATCCCTTGAAGCTCTGCACTGGGATCCCTCCTGCCAGGGCTCTCCAGGGACCAGACCTGCACAGGAAAAGAGGCAGTTTGTGTCAGACTCAAGCCCACCAACCCAAACACTAGGAGGAACACACCAAAATGCGTACGGTGGTTTTCTATGGGCAACAGGATTCTAGGAGATTGCTTTCTGATGGGGTTTTTTCCTTAGCGAATTTCTAAATTTTTTATATTATACATGAGTTTAAATTTTTATTAATGTTCTTTTTCTAAAACATGCCTCTCCCTTGGCAAGAAGGCAGAGCCCATGGTAGAGGCAGGATTATTTAGAGGCCAAGAGGCACTTACTTCTCTTCCCCCCTGAAATCACCCAAGGGGCAGGGGCCTCCTCCACCCCCGTACAGACCCTCCCCCACACCCTTCTTGGCCTTCTCTGCAGCTGAGCCCCTCCTCTGCTCTCCACCATCGCCACCTTGAGGCCTCGTGCCTGGGAAGGGCCCTGAAGACCTATTCCATGCTCCTGAAAAGGCCGGATGGCCAGCTGACCCTCTGGCTGGGCAGGAGGTCCCCAGAGGCCCTGCCCCACATCTGTGGAAGGAGTCAAAGCAGGTCTCAGGAGCACCTGGTCTCCCCCGGCTCCTAGACCAAGTTAAGTCAGGCCAAGGTCACCCGGAAAGAGGGGTAAATGCCCCTCACCCAGGCGGGGCACCCCACAGAGCTGCCAGCCATCACGGGAGAAGCGTGATCCCCACGACCCAGTTCTTCACACCTGCACCCTTCCCCTCCCCCACCCTCTCCCACAGGTGCTCAGGCTGATTCCCGCAGGACCTGCTCCGTGATGCTGAGGTACAGAGACAGGGGCGGGGGAGTTGCTGCTCCCAGAGAGTTTGAATTTTCTCCTTCTCCTCCTCCTCCTCCTCCTTCTTCTTCTTCTTTGTATCTATTTATTTTTTTATTTTTATTGTTCTTTTGAGTTAGTTTTGGCAGCAGAATGTGTGTGGACGTATCCTACCTACATGGAGCAGAACTTCCCATTCTCGTGGATGTGGAGTGACCCTGGTCGAGCCTTCACATATGAGCACAGGAAAATTCTGTGTTTGCACTTTCAACAGATGAATCTTAGAAAGGCAGCGCCAAACAGGGGCTGTAATAAAGGAATCTCAGGTCAGCACTGGGGCATCTGCGGAAGGCAGTGACCTCAGACCATCATCAACTCTCTATTTTACTTCACAGCAGGTTCGGCCAGGTGACTGCTCATGGCCACTTCCGGGGATCAGCTCATCTAACAAGGATCTACCGCACCAGAGGGAGGTGCCAGTCCCAGTCCTGCCCTCCCCAGTTCTTCAAGAGCTCTGGGTACCTGCCATCAACAGCCTCTGTAGGGTGATTAACAGCCCCGGGCCTAGAAGAAGTCCCTCTTCTTTTGCAAATTCTCTGTGTGATGTTAGACAAGATCCTAAACCTCTCTGGTCCATGTGTCATGCTTACTGACATGAAAACGTTGGGTAAGATAGCTAAGTAGCTAAAAGTCCCCTCTTGGTCCAATATGCTGTCATCCCGCCCCCCTTCCTCCCTCCACCCTTGACACCTGCCCCAAAGAAAAATATATCAAGACAAAGAATGGAGCTCCGTTCAGCCCAGAAACTTCTGGGAACTTCAGTAAGCCTGCAGCTCACATGTGGCCAACCGTGGCCAGCTGTCTCAGGGACTGAAAGACCATCTCTCCCCAGGTCAACCAAAGGCTCTGTTCTGAATCAAAGGCTGCCCCCGACTCAGCCAGTTGAGTTGCTCAGCCCGCATCCAGGATTAACCCAGGCTCCTCGCTGGCTCTCTGGTTTCAAAACAAAACAGAACTTTGAAAGAGAACCGCGTTCAGTGGAAAATCCCCCAGTAACCAGGCCCCCGGGAGCTTGGGAGCACCATCTGTCAAGCATCAGTTCGCACAACCTGTGACCAAAACAGCCTTTTCACGTCAAGACCAATCACGGTAATGGCACCTTGTGTATTTAGACAGGGCTACTGACCTTTCCGAGGCCCTCCTCTGGGCTCGATTTGGCCTCACGGGACTTTCTGAAGCCGGCAGAGCGAGGCACTTTCAAATAGCTCGGTCCTGTTTTAGAGACGAGGAAACTGAAGCCCAGAGAAACAAGGAGGTGGGAAGAGGTGCCCTCAGAGTGGACCGACGCCCCGACCAAGGGTCAATGAGTCTCCCCCGCACAGTGTGTCCCAAGTGCCTGCTGCAAATGGGGGTCCCCGCTAGCTGCAGGGTCCCCTCCTGGGGTTAAGATGTCTTCGATAAAACCCCAAAAGGAGAATTTTTTAGTGATGCCCAGAAGGACTTAGGGGACACCTCTGTCCACTGTGCTGCATTCACAGAATATGAAAAGCTGGAAAACCCAGGCCAGGAAGACTGTCAGAGTCTTTGCAATCTGCTGATTGCAGTTGACCGTCTGCAGACTCCAGCAAGTCCCCATGGCCCCTGCTGGCCTTCAGGGACAGACCGAGAAGAGCGACCACCTGAACAGAGGAGCCGTCTTCCTTCCCCACACCACGGCCCGGGTGTGATCGGCACAGGGCTGACCTGCTGTTCCATGGTGTCAGGGACACGGGATGCGTCGCAGCTTTGGGTTCTTCATGGTATGTCACAGTTTGGGCTCCAAGAAGTGGACCCCAAGTGGACGGAGAGCCTCCTGCAGGGCGTGTGTTAACGGCCGTGCTCAGGATGCACACTTGTGCAAGAGGGTGCTCGGCCAGACTGAGGAGAGGGAGGAGCGGGGCTGATGTGGTCCAGGGCCCAGCCGACACCTGAGGAGCCAGGAAGCCAGGATGCCCAGGACGTCCAAGATCAGGTGAGACCTTGAACCCACGGAGATGAGTCCTTGGACAGGGGTTCGACCTCGGATCCAAAGACTGCCTTCAGCCCAGGCAGCTCCCAGAGCTAGCGGAATAAGACCTTGGTCCCCACCTAACTTCTGTCCATAGCACAATGAGGTCACTCGGCCACACTAGCTGCAGAGGAGGTTGAAGAAAGAAGTCTTTACCCTGGAGAGCCCCGGGCCTGACCAGGCACACACCCTCTGGTTAAGATGGGGACTGTTAATCAAGTTCAATCACTCTGAGGAACTTGACAGGGAGACAGATGCCTCTCTTGGAATACCTCACCAGGAGGCCCCGGAGGAGGGGAAGTCTGTAGGCTGTGGTGAGGTCCCGGCAGGCTTCCTGGAGGTGATGACACTGGAGCTGGGCCCTCAGGCAGAGAGAAGATGTTCCTAAAGTGAGGTTGGAAGGGGAGGGATTGCAGGAGAAGGGAAGAAAGCATCCTCCGTGTGTGAGGGAATGGAGAGCCATTATCTCATTCCATCCTCAGGACACATCTGTAAAGTGTCCTTCGTTATATTCGTTTCAGAGGAGGAACCGGAGAGGTCACACAACTAGCAAGAGTCACAGAGGCCCAAACTAGGTCTTCCCATTCCAGGCAGAGGCTGTGTTTCCAACCCCAGAGGTAAAACAGGCCTCCCCAGCCCTTGGGGTCCTGGTAGGGTTGCTTCACACAGGCACGAGCCCAGCCAAAGGATGCTGATGCTGTCCCTGTGTGCACATTTCCAGGGACTTATTTATTCATTCATGGTCTCCTGTCTCTGCCTCAAGGGTCCAGGAAACTCCAGGAGCTGTCTCGGCGCCCCCTACTGTCAGGTTGGATATAACACACTTCACCTGTTTCCTAGATAAGCAAGTAAAAAGCCAAGCTCTAGGAACAGGGGGTAGGATCCCCTGCCCTGTGCCCACCGTCTCTTCACTCCCCAACCCAAGCAGAGCTCAGCAAGGGACGGGGCCGTACCAGGAACCATGAGCATCACAGCCCACTGAGACTCCCCCATGGTCAGGAGCAGGCCTCTCATGGTGCCCTCCCTCCAAGACCTCCCATCACATGAGGGTCTGCACAGGACACAACCCCCGTGGGTGAAGTCCTGTGTGGTCACTTATGTTGTGTTGGGGAGGAGAGGGCAGAAAGACAACCTGGAACTTTAGTGCCAGCTCTAGGGGTTGGGGGGGTGGAATCCAGCTGTGGGTGTCCTGTGCTGGGGTTTGAATGGGGGAGTTGGAAAGCCAGCAGATACAGAACTGAGACAGGCTTGAGAGATGCTTTAAACTAGGACCCAAGAATGACCCTTCTGTAGTCAGAACGCACTCGGGTTGGAAAGGGACCATGGCGTGCCCCTGGTCTCTTGAATCTTCAAATAACGTGATGGAGTCGCTCATTCACGTTCAAATGAGCAGGAACTATCTCCGAGGTAGCTGATGTGGAGTCCCACAGACCAGGCTGCGAATCTTGGTTCTGCCTCTTATTACCTTTGTGTCTTGGGCAAATGGGTTCCTCTTTCTGAGCCTCGTTTTCCAGTTATATTTCCCATCTATAAGTGAGGTTCATTGTGCTTGCCTCCAAGGGTCGCGGTGAAGACTAAATGCCACCCGGGCGAGCAGGGAGGGTCCCTGACTTGCAAAAGCAAGTCACTGTAGCTTGTATGGTGAAGGCCGGCCCCACGCCACCTGGGCCACGTCTCCATGAACCCCGACCCAATCTGGGTCAATTGAGATCTCCTTTGTCATTGACACTGGGAAATTCTGCCTCTTCACTTTGGGCCCTTGAACCAAGATGGCAGGGGACTGATGTGGCAGTTCTGTATCCTGGGTCCAGAGAAGCAGGCGAAACTGTCGGGAAGAGGGAAGGAAGAACACGGGGAAATAAGAAGCAGAGATGAGAGGCCTCGGGTCCTCGGGAGAATTAAAGAAGAAAGGGGGGAGGGGGGAGAGAAGGAGGAAGCCAGAGAAGAAGGGAAGGGAGAGGAGAGAGAGGGGGGGTGCACCCGTGTGGTTTTCCTGAGACACCCCCGGCCCCCCCACGGAAGGCCCCTACCTGCTGAGCTCGATGGGAGACCTTGGTTCTTGGGGTCTCTCCCCCGATGGCGCATTCCTCCCACGTCCCTTCTGGGAGGATTCTAGTTGCTCTTTCTCCAGATGAAGACGTGTGGCTTGCAGAAGGTGAGTGTCCGTCTCGTTAAGGATGCCCACTTGGTCCACATCAGAGACAGGAGTCCACCTCTCCGCGCCACGAGCGAGATCCAGGTGTCAGATGACCTCCATTGGGGGGGGGCAGGTGACCGCATCCGGTCACTCCATTCCTGAGCACCCTGCTTGCCTGTTGGATAAAATGGGGACAACAAAGGCCCCTCCCCTACCTTTCAAGAGGGCTGGCTGATGAAATCCTTCCTGTGAACAGGTTTTTGGGGTGGCAGAGCGCTACCCCAGTACTAGTCATTGTTAGTTCAGGCAGTTCTCTACGGCTTTGCCCATTTACCAGATCTGGAAGTCGAAAATGTCATAGATAAGAACCGAATCTACCCAAATGCCCCTAGAGCACCCAGAAGTCGACTGGGCCAGGGATGGCGGTCAGTAATTCAAAGCTGAGAAACAGCGCGTTTGCTCTTCTGAAACCGAGAATGCGGACTTCATACGGACAGTACATATGCTGAAAAATTAGTCAGCTCCTTAACGCACATTCCCAGTTATTCTCTGGAAACACAACTGGACGGCACTTGGGGTGATTAACAAGGAAGAAATAATTTACGAGGGACTGTGTGTCTTTTTTTCTGAAAGTAGCTATTAAAAATACAACTGAAGAGCATGTGTTTTTCCATTCTCTGAAAACCAAGAAACAGAAGAGCTGTTTTTACTCAGACTTTTCCAAAACAAATCACCTTTCGGGATGGAAAATGTAGCCCTCGGGAGAAAAAATTTTCAGAGAAATTATGAGTGAGTGTAAGAAAACAGAACATCAAATAGAAGCCCTGGCTAATGAGATCAAGAGCCTTGGCCCGCAGACCCAAGTGAGTGGCTGTCCCCCACCTCAGGAGCCCTGGGAGCCAATGGTTCACAACCAGCTGGGCCTGATGCTGGCGGAGTCATCTGAGATGTCACTTTACCCAAGTCTCAGTTTCCTCATCCAGGAAATGGGGGTGAAATCCTGTCTTCACGGGCTTCTGGGAAGATGACGTGAGATTCTGTAAAGGAGGTACCCCAGATTCCGTAGACTAAATCTAGAGTCGTCCCGCAGCCTCTGAAGGGGATTTGTTTCTGGACACACCCCACCACGGATACCCAAATCTACACATGATCAAGTCCCGTAAATAAAATGGGGTAGTACTTGCATAGACCTAACACACATCTTTCTGTGCGCTCTGAATCATCTCGGAGTTACTTACAATGCCCAGTGCAATGTAAACGTTGTGTGAACCGCGGTGCTACGACATGATTTAGGGGACACAATGACAAGAGGACATGTGCCGTGCAGATGGGATTTCTTTTCAAACATTTTCAATCCGACGCTGGCGGAATCTGAGTCGGCAGAGGCCACGGATGCAGAGGGCCGATCGTGTTGTCGTTTGTCTGGTTGTGCTCCACACGTGGACTCCAGCTGGACATTCAGCCCCGCCCTCTGAGGCAGCTCCAGGTCTAGCCATCAGTCTCTTCCTAGGAATGCCTCCTGGAAAGTTCTAGACCCTTAAACTGAGATTTGTGGCCTCTCATTCTGCCGTCTAACAGAGGAGGAGTGGAGCTTGGAAGAGTACCTTATTTGTTTTTCTCACTCTCTCTATGGTTTAAGATAAGTGCAGAAGACGCACAGGAGTATCCTGGTCAGGTGTAGGGAAGGAAGCCCCCGATGGGCCCATTACAGGTGCCCGTGGTACACGAGGTGGGGAAGGCAGAGGGAGGAGAGGGGTAAGCAGGGCTGAGAAAGAAGGGGAAAGAGGACTTGGACTTTATCTTCAAATTTTAAAATTTCATCGGTATGATGACATTTGCAACCAATCAGATAAAATGCTAACAGAATTTAAGGCGATAGGTACATGGGGGTTTAGTATATTCTTTGTAACTTTCTGCATTTTTGCAATATCAAAATCTAACAGAAAGAATTATCAATCATAATGATAATCTGTCTTTTAATGGAAAGAACCTCATGGGAATCCTGACCATCCTAACAGTGGACGTAATGTGTGTCCTGTTTCTTCTTCCTGTCTTTGTACGTGGGCACAGCTATTGTGCAGAGCATGACATCTTATTTCTTGTTTCTTTTTTTTTTTTTTTTACACAAAATGGAGCACAACTTTCATTTTTCTGGTTGTACACGACGTAGGGTGCAATCATACCCAAGCATAGGAGGGTAATAATGTCCATCTCATTCTACCTCTCCCCGCTCAACTTCCCCTCCCCTCCCCTTTCCTCCCTCCCCTCTGCTCAATTCAAAGTTCCACCTTTCTTCCCTGGCCCCCTGCCACTTATGGACCAACTTCCACTTATCAGCCTTTGGTTTGGGGGATTGGCTTGTTACTTAGCAGAGCATGACAATCTCATAGACATGACAGGATGACAGAATAGCAGCCTCCGGGCATGTGCTGTTGGGCAGTTTGCTTGCCCACAGGACGGGATGGAGATGAGATGCTCACAATACCATCTGGCATCTGGCATCCCATGGCAGTCAGCTTCAGGGATTTTTGTCGTTGTTTTTAACCAGCCTGACCCTGGAGTTGGAAAGCTCCTATCATAATACCTCTTCCTGCTTCGGTCCTTGAGTTAGTTCTTCATCAATGAGTTGATTCATCAATATATTCTACACATTTTTTTGGGGGGGGCACTTCTATGAACCCAGCTCTGTGGGAGACCCAAGGAAACTGAAGGAGTCAGGCCAGGTGGGTGCCCTCCTTCCTGTACCTAGTCCCCCTGTATCGATCAGCTTTCATCGCTGTGACAAAATACCTGAGATAATCCACTTATAAAAAGGAAAGGTTTATTGTGGCTCACAATTTCAGATGTTTTGGTCTATGATCATTTGGCCCTATTGCTTATGAGCCTATGGTGGCACAGTACATCATGGTGGGAGCATGTGGCCAAGGAGGTCTGTTCACTTCTGGTGGCCTGAAAGGAAAGAGAGAAAGTGGAAGGGACCCAATAGCACCCTTTAAGAGAATAGCCCAATGGCTCACCTTCTGCCCATTAGGTCCCATCTCCCAGTGGCTACTCCCCTTCCCAACAACACAACAGGCTGGCCACCACGCCTTCCGAAACATGGGTTTGGGGGAAACCTTCAAGAGCCAAACTATAGCACCCCCACCATCTGCCATATTTCTTTCCACAGTTTCAGTTATCCATGGGAACTGTCGTCTGAAAATATTCAGTGGAAAATTCCAGATACACAATTTACAAGTCTCAAATTGCACAGCATTCTATGTGAGGAGATCTTGCACCATGCTGTTCTGTCCTGCCAGGATGTGACTCACCCTCTCATGCCGTGAGTCCACCATGTATATCCTACTTGCCCGTTAGTCACTAGGTGCCATCTTGGTTACTAGATCTACTGTCTCAGTATGGCAGTGCCTGTGGGTAGGGTTGGTAATATTCATCGATTCAGTAATCCACTGGGGTCTTGGAATGTACCCTGTGGATAGCTCGGGGACAAATGGGAGAGAGGGGTAGGGCAAGCGGCCCATGAAGCTTCTGCAAAGTGATGCTTGGGGGTGAGGGAGGGAAACAGAGCGTGGGGACACAGACGAGGCTGGCGGGAGCAGAACCGGAGAAGAGGTGACAGCTGCAAGAAATCTCAAAAGAAGGCCAGAGGGTGTAACGTGAAGAACTGAGGCCAGGTGCCGTGGTGCATGCTTGCCATCCCAGCAGTCCAGGGGGCTGAGGCAGGAAGATTGGGAGTTCAAAGCCAGCCTCAGCCACTTAGCCAGGCCCTAAGTAACTCAGGGAGACTCTGTCTCTAAATAAAATACTAAAGAGGGCTAGGGATGTGGCTCAGTGGTTAATTGCCCCTGAGTTCCATTCCTGGTCAGTGGGGCAGAGCCCATGGGTCTGACTCAGAGACCTCTGATCTCTGCACTAACCACAGTCAGCTGCCTCCAAATTCTGGGAACCTCTCCTAAGAAGATAATCTCCAACTTGGAAAAAAAAAAAAACTTTTCTTATGATCAAGATTGTTTAACCCAGGATCATGCATGATATGAGACATAGTAGATATATCCTAAGTGTCTAGTGGTGCCTGGCTCCGTCTCGGCCCCTCCACAAACATATTCCAGATGGACAAAAAGGAAAAGGCCGAGAAGCTGTGGGCCGTCCATTCTCATGGAGTAGGGGATGCCCACCATGCGCCTGAAGGGCTTCTTACCACGGTAGAGGAAAAGTCAGGGTGCACAGTTGTAAGTGTCCTGTGACCCCAATTGGGTTTCCACACATTTCTTGTAGATAGAAAGAACGGGAGAGAATATGACCTAAGCACTTATGGGCACTGTATCTGGCTGTTAGTTTTAGACTCATGAAGATCGAAATTTTTTCCTTCTTGGTCTATTTTCCAGAATTCCAGTCTCCCTGGGAATGTGGGAACTAGAGCATGTCGGAAAAACTGGCCAGACCAAACGGCCAGCTGGGCAGGCAGGTGCCAGGGAAGGGGCAGCTGATTTGGGACAAAGGCTCAAAGGAGACAGCAAGTGGGACACAGGGACATTTGCAAGGGAGAAGAATGTCTTTGTGGGTGCCCGTGGTACAGAAAGGGCCTGGGGCAAGGGAGGAGCGGGAAGCCACAGCAACACACATGCAATAAGCAGGTGTTTGTTGAGCACCTACATTGGGCTGCTATTTTCTTATTGAACATTTGCTACCCACAGGGCCCTATTCACATGTGATCTCGCCAAAGCCCTTCCTGAAACACCGTTAAGTTTTATTATTTTAGTTTTATGCATCAAAAATAAATAACTGATTTAGAGCCATCTTAGAGATAGAAAACACCTGAGAGTTCATAGGCAGCAGGAATCCTGTCTATGGCAATAGATGCCTTTTAAAAGCACAATGATGTCATTTGGCCCTGTCCCACAGCAAGAAAAGTGTCCAGGCTGAGATTAAGCCCTCTTGTAACCTCTGGGCCAGCGTCCTTGGCAAGGCATAATCTAGGACCCAGAGTTTTGGGGAGCATTACTAATCTCCTAAGAGGGATGTTCTGGAGAACCCCACCCAAAACCCCTCCCCAACCCAACACGCTGATGTCTCAGAAAACAAGGGAAGATTTTCTGCCTCCAGGATCGTGAAGAATCCCTGCATCACTGGCGGCGATCACAGTCAGGATTCTTTTGTGAGTCGACGGTTCTGAGTCTCCCTTCTGCTTCTGCATTTGGCAGTCTTGGCGAGCTGCGGCACCAGGGGTCAGGGCACGGGGGCGTGGGGAGCCCGCGGTGGCAGGTGCCTCCCCAGCACCTGCTCTCAGTCACGAGTCCGAGTCATGAAACACGGTGCTCCGCCCGCCCCGTCCTGGCCCTGGCGGCCAGCTCTCCTCCGAGTCCAGCTGCAAGAACAGAGCCCACCCCCCTGTGGGCCGAGCCCCTTCTGGGGACAGCTCTGGGCAGTCAGGGCCTTTGTGGCATCTGGGGGGCCAAGCCTAGCAGAACCCGAGGGCACCTCCTTCACAATAGCCCGGAGGCCCTGAGGCCTGGGGACGGGCAGGGCACCAAGTGTCCCCGAAGGGGCCTGTGACCCTGTCAATCGCTCTGTGACCTTGCTGCTGCCCCCGACCTTGTTCAGCTCAACTGGTCACTGTGAGCCCAGGCCAGCGGTGAGAGGTCACCTCTCCCCCCCCCGGAGGCAGGAGGCTTCCATTCACACTCCTTGGAGACCCCTCTTTGAGGGTCTTAGACTCTCAGGCCAGCAGGGGGAGGGGTGGAGGGGGGTGTGCAGGGGGAGGGGTGGAGAAGGGGGAGAGAACAAGCTCTGGGGGAGAGGGGTTGTTTCTGTCCAGGAACCAGGACATCTGGAGATTTGTCACCTTGAGGCGGCCCTTGGTTCCAAGGTCACTCATACCAGTAGTGACCACCAACATTTGTCAAGCATTCAGAGAATGCTGGGCATGGTTTTCATCACTTTATCCTTCAAAATAGATTCTATGATTTAATCCTATTTGAAACCTAAAGGAACTGAGGAACAGAGAAGTGAAGTAACTTGCTCAGAATCACACAGTAAGTGGTAGAGTCAAGATTCCAACCGAACAGTTGGACTTGATAAGCCAGGTCTTTATGAAGTGATAAAGCCAGATCCTCTTATTGTGTCGGTACTTATTGGGAGCATCTTTGAGGTTCTGGCACACCCTGCTCGTTTCCTAGCTGGAACATTAGAATTCTAGAGAAGGAGTTTGGAGGATTCATTCAAGGAATTGTTCGAGGAAACTCATGCCTGGACATTTGGTTGAGCTCCTGCTCCTGTCACGTACTGAAGGAAAATCAGGACATGTCTATGCTAAGGCAGCCAGAATTCTGCCTCCAGGGTGCTGGCCAAGAGAGCCGCCTGCAGCCTGCAGGGAGATGCTCTGCGAAAGAAGAGTCCAGAGGGCAGGGAGGCTGGACAGCCTCTGGCGGACACACACCAGGCATTCATTGCTGACCAAAGGCGTGTTCTCCGCATCGGCCCGATCATGCGGTTTTGAGTTGTCTGATCCAGGGAACTTAGAGAAGGGCTAGCTGCAGCCCCGTTGAGAAAGATGGGGGCGGACAGCTCAGAAAACTGAGAGGAGCGTGGGGTAGGGAGAGGCCGAGGACTCCAGAGATGTCAGTCTTGAGAACAGATCCGGCTGCAGGGCTGAGGGTGGACAGGTCATTAGAGACATCTGCTCACGTGGGCCATGACAGCTGTCCCGGGTGTGTGAGCAGACCTGGGTGGCGCAGCACCTCAACCCCTCGGGTCGTCTCCACCTGGGGTGGTTCAAAAGTGTCAGGTAGTGTAGACGCTGTGCGGATGAACAGGTACGACTCAGCAGAAAGATTGGGGAAGGCTTAATTAAACAAATGGACACACATTTCTTTCTGCAGGACTTTTCAGTGTCTTTCGGTTCTGGATTCTTCTCTCACTCCATCTCAGGACTCCCAACTCTGACCTTTTTGAAGAGGACACTTTCCTTTTTATTTAGGCTTTGACAAGTCCTTGGCATCTCTTAGGGTGCCTTGGCTGTTCACTCCTGAGGTGTCTGAGCGAGAGGAACGGTGTGGGTCCCACGAGGTACCCTGTGGATAGAACAGGCATCTGCAGAGCTAGCTCGTCCTGTGTGCAGGTGACTTCACACACGCGACCTTATTTTATGTGTCCTGCCACCGTGTGCCATTGTGTTGCCCTCATTTTGTAGACGGGGAAACTCCTGCTCAGAGAACTCATAGATCCAAAGCTGCCTGGGTGGTGTGTGTCCCTGCTGGGCTCAAAACCAAACTCGGGCGGACTCCGCCGTCCACGCTCCTGGAGTGGTGGGCGAGACGTAGAACTTAGGGATGCTAGAAATGAAAAGTGACCCAATACAGAAACGAGCAGCTGCTTGAGCAATGAAAAGCAGAGGAGCCCCAGAGAGAGAGAATGAGTCGCTGGCCCGGTGCGCTCTCCTGGCCAGAGTGCAGGGGCTGGAAAGAATTGAATAGATGAAGTTTATTCAAGTTTTCTAAAGTTGACAAGCCAATAAAATGACAACCTGCATCTAGATTAAGGGATGGAAAATGGGGGTAATTGAAAGAAATTGGCTCTTTCTGTCTCCTTTGGCTGCGCCCTGGACCTTCCATGGGTTCACTTTGGATCAACTGTGATATTCCTGCTCTGTTTCTAGTTTTTTTTTTTTTTTTTTCCTCCTCTAATTTCTAAAAAAATGACTTTGAAGCCATTTTCTGAGGAATGACTTGTTCCTTTTACATGGGGCTATTTTAATGATTTAATATGACTTAGTGTCATTGACAATAATCCCTTGCATACTGGAAATCAACTCCATTGGGGACAAAAATCTTGCTTTCTCTTTCATCCAGGGCTGATCATTCTTCTTTGTAAGAAGAATGAAATGGAACTTAGGAGAATTAAGAGAAGAGAGGGAAAAAAATGGGAAATGCTGGAAGTCAAAGCATTTGGGTCTAATCCTAACAGAGAAAAGATCAGAGGCACCACCTAGCTGTGTGTCATAGGGCAAATTTCTTAACCTCTCTGGGTATTGACTTCCTCATTTGTGAGATCATCTCTTAAGATTGGGAGCCCATGTTCAAATTCTAAGTTTGGGAGCCCATGTTCAAATTCAGCTCTGACCCCAATGTCCATGCTATTGCCTGTCGGCCCCTTCCTAGGGTGTCAGGTGACCCCCCCATAACACCTTCTCCCCTGGTGGAGACAAAGCCCTGGAGCTTGTCCACTTGGCCGATTCTGAGATGGGCCAGGGAGCAGGAGCTGCTTGTCCATCCTGTGGGGTTTGTGGGCTGTGGTTAAGAGAAGCAGAAAAATCCGCCAGCACCCCCCAGGGAAGGTGAACACCCCAGAGCTGGGCCGCCCAGGAGGGTAGCCTCTTGTCCCTGGTCCCTATTTAAATATAACTGAATTCATTAAAGTGAAACAAAATAAGTAATGCACTGTTTTGATCACGTCAGTCAAGTGCCCCTGACCAGTGTGGCCGAGGGCCACCAGGCGGGACGTGCAACAGAGCGTTGTCGTCATCACAGAAGCCCCTGTCAGAGGACCCTGCGTGAGAGAAAAGGAACTAAACAAGGAGACCTAGAAGCTCAGATGACCAGAGCTCGGGGCCCAGCAGGAAGAAGAGCTGGGAAGGGGTCTCCGCGGCCACAAGCCTGAGGGATGGAACTGGGAGATGAGAACATCAGGAGGGCGGAGCCTGGTGAAGGGCGGAGCCTGGTGAAGGGCGGAGCCTGGTGAAGGGCGGAGCCTGGTGAAGGGCGGAGCCTGGTGAAGGGCGGAGCCTGGTGAAGGGCGGAGCCTGGTGAAGGGCGGAGCCTGGTGAAGGGCGGAGCCTGGTGAAGGGCGGAGCCTGGTGAAGGGCGGAGCCTGGTGAAGGGCGGAGCCTGGTGAAGGGCGGAGCCTGGTGAAGGGCGGAGCCTGGTGAAGGGCGGAGCCTGGTGAAGGGCGGAGCCTGGTGAAGGGCGGAGCCTGGTGAAGGGCGGAGCCTCTGAGCCAATGGCTGCCTGGGTTCGAATCCCAGCCCTGGCTCTTCCCGGCCGTGTTCCTTGAACAAGTTCTGTGACCCCTCCATACCTCACTTCATTCCCCTGTGGAATAAGGACGGTCACGGTGCCTCCCTCCAGGGCACAGTGTGTGTGTGTTTGCTGTTACTGTGGCTGGCCCCAGGGGAGATCAGAGAGGCAGGCACAAGTCAGAGGTTCGGGCCTGTGGGCCAGGGAGAGAATGCTCCCCTGTCTCCCAGGTTCAAAGGGAAGGCTGCAGGGTTTCCGCATCGAGGGCAGAGGGTGGCCACAGCCAGCAGAGAATCATGACCCACGCAACACCAGTCAGGCACTGGAACCTGCAAAAACGAGCCCACGTTTGCCAAGCCTACCTGTTCCTCAAAACTCTAGAAATGTAGATTTTTTTTGCCACAAAGTTCCCTGACATTTCAAAGTAGGCCTCTTTTTCTCAAAGTTTTAAATATCTTGAGAACAAACCGGCCACCTGCTAGGACATCTGGTCTACCCCACAATCTCCAGCTCCCCACATCAATAAAACCAAAGTCTACAGCTAGAACCCCATGAGCCAGGTGCTCCAAGAGGAGAGTGATGCATCCTTGGAACAAGAGCAGCATGTCCAAAAGTCACCAAATTAAATTGGAACCGAACTGCCATGGGGCTGGAGGTCCCCAGTGCCTGAGTGAAAGGGGCCCCGTGCTAAAACCATGAACAAGCTGCTTACATTTGTCCATTTTTAAAAAACTTTTGGTGGTAAAAACAAATAGATGAAAACCAGTATTTTCTTCCCTCTCCCATGGCTAAATGAATTTTTCCTTCATTCTCTGCCTCGTCAAGTATTTTAGAGCCTCATTCTTGAGATATTCACCATTTAACTGTTGCTTTTCCATAGAAGGTTTTCTTCCCAAAATATTAGGTATATAACGTGTTCCCTGGGATCTAACCTCAGTCCACCAGAGGAGAACTAGCTACAGATCCAGGATTGCTGTCACTCTAGATTAAGGGAAAGAGCCATCTAAGCAGATGACACTTGTGACAAAGAAAATGAAGAAGAACTCACTGGCTTTGCGATTTATTCCTCCCACCTCCAGGCCTGCCTCCTCCCGTGCTCCAGTCGGGAAGGAAAGGCGGGCGTTGGGAAGCTAAGGGAAGGTGATTTGAATACTGGGGAAGTAGACATAGCCCCAGAAGAAAGAAGCTTCTAGAACATCCTCTACTGCTGGACCTGTAAGGATCAAACTCAGGAAGCGGCAGTTTAGAAACACAAATGGCTTTCTAAAGAGTGTGGGGATCTCGCTGGGGGAAGTTGGGGCCGACCCTGACGGAGCTGCTGAGCAGAGCTGAGGCTGGACGCTCCCAGCAGAGGTGGAACCTGCTCTCCATCCTCCCTCATCCCCCAGCCCTCCTGTCAGCAGACAAACCCCTCAGGAAATCAGTCCAAGGTGGCAGCCTCCACTGCACTGGGCTGAGGTGAGGCAGGACTTCATGGCACAAGGACAGGACAGAGGAAAGCTGTTCAGCTTCTGACAGCCAGAGAGAAGAGAGAGAGGGGGACAGGGCTGGGGACAAGATTTAGTCCCCAAGGGCGCGCCCCCGAGGACCCACCTCTCACACTTTCCCCCACCTCCTAAAGGTCCGTTCAAATTACGAATCTCTGAGCAGGTTAGTCCACTGACGGGGTAAGCGCCCTAGTGACCCAGTCACTCTCCAAGGGCCCCACCTCTGAACGCTGCTGCACCGGGGACCAAGTCTGTACTGCGTGACCCTGAGGGGACAATCCAGATCCACAGCAGTGCTGGCTTAGAGTGCCCACATGTCTCAGTCCGTCCTGGAGAGAAGAGAGGGAAGGAGAAACAGAAACCCAGGTACTAGGTCAGGGACAGCTAAGTGAGACTAGAGCAGGGTGTATGTGTGTGTGTGTGTGTGTGTGTGTGTGTGTGTGTTTTCAGTTACCAGGGATTGAACCCAGGGGTGCTTAACCATTGAGCCACATCCCCAGCCCTTTTTAATATGTTTTATTTAGAGACAGGGTCTCACGGAGTTGCTTAGGGCCTTGGTAAGTTGCTGAGGCTGACTTTGAACTCATGATCCTCCTACCTCAGCCTCCAGAGCCGCTAGGATTACAGGCGTGCACCACCACACCCAGCTAGAGCCAGGTCATTCACCTGCAGTCTGTAGATCAAATTGAGGGGCTCCCTGAATTGGGGATTAGAAAAAAAATCTTTATCTTAATTTTCACCAACATCTAACTGAAGTGAAATGTGATCTTCTGTTACAGATGTTGGCAACAACCCACAGTGTATAGCTTTATCTGAGACTGCCACAAATGGTAATCACACATAGTCTCATTCCCTATTTCACTGGTGGAAAAAATCACAAAATAACATTATTTGGATCATTACATCAAAACCATGGTAGTTACTGGGACTTCTGCTGGATAGTGTTACTTAATGCATGACTAAAGAGACTTACCTACTGTACGATCTCTAAAATCACTTTTTCCTATGGAATCCAAGACATGAAGAGATGAGTAGCCCATGGACAAGGTGTTGCCAGTACAATCTTTTGAAGGACTTGTTGCTTGTGTTTAAAGGGTATGAATTCAACCAAGCAAAGGAAAAGGAACACATTTAAGGCTAGGAAACAGCATTTAGAAAAGCACTTTGTTTTTTGTTCTTTTTTTTTTTTTACTAGTGCATTTTAATTATACAAAATAATGGTTTCCCTGGGGCATATTTCTATGTGCAAATAACAGACTTTGCTTATATCCATCCCCGTTATCCTCCCTGACACTCCCCTCCCCCTATCCCTTTCAATAGTCTCTGTATTTTCATGTTATTATTTTTTTCCCTTGATTCCACCATATATGGTGGAAAACCTGTGATAATCATCGTTTTGTACCTGGCCTTTTTGGCTTAACATTCTGATGTTCAGTCCCATTTACTTTCTTGCAATGATATGATTTTGTTCTTCTTTATGACTGACTAATATTCCATTTGTGTATCTATACCACATTTTCTTTATTCTTTCACCCACTGAAAGGTACCTAGGCTGGGGCTGGGGATGTGGCTCAAGCAGTAGCGCCACCTGGAATGCGTGCGGCCCAGGTTCGATCCTCAGCACCACATACAAACAATAATGTTGTGTCCGCTGAAAACTTAAAAAAAAAAAAAAAATATATATATATATATATATATATATATGTATATATATATATATATATATATTAAAAAAAATTCTCTCTCTCTTAAAAATAAATAAATAGATAAATAAAGGTATTGTGCCCATCTAAAAATATTAAAAAAAAAAAAAGAAAGATACCTAGGCTGATTCTATAACTGGGCTATTGTGAATAATGCCACAAGGAACCTGTGCATGCAGGTATCTCTATAGTCTGCCGACTTTCAATTCTTCTAGGTATGTACTGAGAAGTGGTGAAGTGAGATCATATGGTAGTTCTATATTTCGATTTTTGAGGAACCTCTATACTGATGTCTATATGGCTTTACTTATTTACATTCCCACCCACAGTGTATAAGGATTCCTTTCCCCCCACATCCTCACCAGAGATTACTGCTTTTTGTATTCTTGATGATAACCATTCTGCCTGGGGAGAAATGGAATCTCGATTTAGTAGTTTTGGGTGGCATTCTCCAGTGCCACAGAGGTAGAACAGTTTTTCATATAATGATGAGCTGTTCATATTTCTTTCAGAAGTATATTCTGGATGTCAATCAATCCCCTGTCAGAGGAGCAACTGACAAAGATTTTCCCCTGTTTGCAGGCGGTCCCTCCACTCTCTCTGTTTCCTTTGCTGTGCGGAAGCTTTTGATAAGATGCAGCCCCGGTGGTAGGGTCTGGCTATTATTTCCTGGGCTACTAGAATCTTTTTAGGAGATGGTTGCCTGTGCCTAAGTCTTGAAAGATTTCCTTTCTGCTTTCTTCCAGCGGTTTCAAAGCATCAGGTCTTACAGTAGGGTCTTTGATCCATTTTTAGTTGATCTTTTTGTGCAGGGTGAGAGATAAGGATCTGGTTTCAATTTTTTTGCTTATGGAGATGCAGTTTCCCAGCACTATTTGTTAAAGAAGCTGTCTTTTCTCCAATGTATGTTTTTGGCAATTTTGGCAAAAATCAGATGGCTGTGTGCCTAGAAGTTTAGCCATTTCTTGAAGATTTTCCAGTTTATTGGTATATATATTTTCAAAACAGTCCCTAATGATTCTCGGGATTCCAGAGATATCTATTGAATTATGCCCTTTTTTTGTTTTTTTTTTTTGTTGTTGTTGTTTCTAATTTGGTTTATTTGTGTCTTTTCTCTCTTTTGAAGGGTTTGTTTTATCAACCTCCTTTATCTTTGTAAAGACCAATTCTTTGTTTCATTGATCATATGTATTGCTATTTTAATCTCTTTTTCATTAGTTTCAGCTCTGAAATTTATTATTTGTTTGCTTCTATTGCTTTTGGGTTTGGTTCCTGTTTTTCTAAGACCTATCTTTAAATAGTAACCCCAAATGTAAGTGGCCTTTATTCTCCATTATTAACTAGGGTATTAGGAATCATTAGGTATATATTTGCTCTCTCTCTAGGGTTTTTGTTGTTGTTTTGTTTTGTTTTGTTCTGATACCAGGGATTGAACCCAGGGGTGCTTAACCACTGAGCCACATCCTCAGCCCTTTTTTAATGTTTTTTTCTTTAGAGACAGGGTCTCACTAAGTTGCTGAGGCTGGCTTTGAACTTGAAATTCTCCTGCCTCAGCCTTCCAAGCTCCTGGAATTACAGGCGTGCACCACCACACCCAGCATCTCCCTGGTTTTCTAACGCAGGCACTTGTCGCCCTAAGAACTCGTCTCTTAGAACTGCCTTCACTGTGTCCTACAGACTCTGATTGTATTTCCATTTTTATTTGACTCCAGGGACTTTTAAGTCCCCCCCCCCCCGATTTCTTCAGTGACTCACTGGTCATTGAAAAGTTCAATCTCCATGCATTTGTAGTTTCTCATGCTGTTGATTTCTAGTTTGTTCCATTATGATCTGATAAGATGCAAGAACTTATTTCTGGCTTTAGTTGTTATTGTTATTGTTGTTGTGAAAACCTGCTTTATGGCCTGAGATAGTTTCTGTTTTGGAGAAAGGTCCATGAACTACTGGACAGAATGTGGATTCTGCTGTTGTTGGGATGTTTTGTAGCTGTCTGTTAAGCCCATTTGATCTATAGTGGAGTTTAACTCTGATGTTTCTTTGTTGATATATATTTTTAATTTTTGGTTTGTAGAACCTATTTGTGAGAGTAGGGTAGGTTTGAAATTACCCACCACTATTATTTTGCAGCCTATCTCTCCCTTTATGTTGATTAGTGTTTGTTTTATGAAACTGAGCGCAACATTGTTATATATATATATATATATATATATATATATATATATATATATATATATATATATTATTATATATCATTATATATCATATAATATTATATTATATATTATTATGTATTATATATTAGAGCTTATATCTTTACAATTGGATTTTCTTCTTGGTTCCCTTTACCAATATGTAGTGACCTTCTTGGTCTCTTATAATTTTGGTTTGGAGTCTGCTTCACCAGGTATGTGTATAGCTTCTCCCGCTTGCTTTCAGAGTTTGTTTGCTTAGAATATTATTTTTCATTTTTTCTCTTTCAATCTGTATATGTCTTTGCCAACAAGATGTGTTTCTTGCAGGCAACAGAGAGTTGGGCCTTGCTTTTTTAATCCAATCGGTCAGTCTGTGTCATTGGAGAATTATGGTGGTTTACATTTGCTTAGGGCCTGGCTAAGCCAAAGCTGAAGGACAGGTATTACTTTGTGCTATTTTGTTGTTTTCTAATGTTTGATTCAGAAAAGCACACTCTCTGCAGAAACTGTAACTGGTGAGACTACAGAGGGCCCCTGGAACTGGAGGGAGTAGAGAGGTTTAGTGTGTGGTTGGAACCCCATTCAGCCTGGGCCTTGTCCTCACAGAGGGCCCCAGATTCAGGCTCTGGGCCCTAATCACCAAATGAGATTCTGTGAACCCGGAATACATAATGCACGTGCATAATGTTTAAAGAGTTAGTCAACCCAGACATTTCAAAAACACCAGTTTTCCTAATCCGGTTCTGACATGTGGTCATTGTTCTTCAGAGAATGTCTAATCCAGGTGTCTCTTGACCTCCAAGAGAATGACTTGCTGAGAGGAAAGGATTGACTGGAGGTGGGAAAGGGAATGAGTCAGCGAAAGTCAGGTCAAGGAGCTGGGATTTGATCCTGAAAATTGTGGGTGGGTTTTGTTTATGACACAATCCGTGCAATGCTCATTTGCTGACTCCCCTCTCAACAGCCACCCCCTTTCTTCCAGCAAGACAGCTGAGATTTCTTTTGGAGGACAAGCTCCAGGAAACTTTTAGAAACCAGGAAGCCAGCCATGTGACCCAAACCTAGTCAATCAGAGCACAGAATTCCCTAAACCACAGTGACTGGCTCAGAGGTGAACCTCTCAGTTCACCTAATTCCATCCTTCAGATTGTGGGGATTGTTTCAAGGATGACTCACTCAAGTTGGTCCAATCAGAGTAAATCTTGGGATGTACCTAAACCCTATTAATGAAAGCCTTGTAAGTCTGGACTGGATTTACAAGAGATTAATGCTGAAGCTTCTCGCCACCCATGTACCATCTGAGAATGATTCCAGACATGATAAAGCAAGATCCAGAGGTGAAGAGAGATGGAGTTCTGATGATATTGCACCCCTGGCTGCAGATAGGCTAGATGGATCCTGGACTGGATACAGTCGTATCTGGTTTAAGCAAAATCATGCCATCTAGAGGAGGAATGACCAGGAGCGTTCTGCTTTAGAGCAAGTAGAACCAGAATTTCAACTCTGGAAACTGTACCAGTCCATTTTCGGTCAGGCTGAAAAAACAAACAGTTCTAAGCTTTCAGTGGCTTATGATACCGAAGGTTTATTTCTCTCTCACATTAGGTCATGGTTACAGATCGAGTCCACTCTGTGGCTCCACTCCAAATATCTACCACATTCCAGGAACCAGGCTTAGTCTCCTGGTAGAAAGTATCAGAACAATATCTGAAGCCCACTGTTAAGGATTCTGCTGAATGATGGCTCTGTCACATCTGTCGACATTCCATTGACCAAAGCGAGTCTGTGTCCAAGCCCAACATCCGTGGGAAGCGCTGAGTCACATGGCAATGGGCAGGAACGCACGGTCCTCTGACTACAAGGGCAGTGACCAATTTAATTTCCTCTTGCATCCTCAGGTCTCCTGACCTCAGAGGTAATGTGGTTCAAACGCCTCATTTGATGGATGGGAAACTGAGGCCATATTAGTTAACTCGTTCACAATCACAGGGACCACCCATGGCAGCGCCAAGGTGAGGAGCCAGGCCTCGGCCTCTTGGTCCAGCATTCCTCCCTGCACCCAGGCTGCATCCCAGAGCTCCGCCTTGGCGAGGAAGGAAAGCTTGTTCATGGTGCTCCTCTGTTTGTGCTCTTGAGTTCACTCAAGCAACCTGTTTCCCAGCACAGAGAGCTGGTGTCGGGGCAGAGAGGGACTTCTCCAGCCTCATCGGCCGAGCTTCTTCCTCCTGAGGCACCCCGTCAGAACAGTAGGTTTCTTGCCTTGGAAACCAGCGCAAGAAATTCAACCGCCACCGCATTTCTGGACTTGGTCATTTAGATGTGGAACGGGGAGTTGGGGGCTCCTTTATTCTGATTTGTCCAGCAAAGGAGAAAAAAAAGAAGTAATGGCTATTAAATAACTAGAAGAAGGCAGACAGTGTAGATTTGATACATATGTAAACTTTATCACCTGAATTCTCCTGGGTAGTTAGGGAATTTTAAAAAATATTTCTTGAGTGACATATTTCTCTCCACTCTTCACTCCTTTTGACTATCCAGATCTCTACAGCATCGTCCAAACACTAAGTGTGCAGGCTGACTGCAGCCACGAAAGATTTTGGAGAAGTCACAGTCTACAAACCCTACTTTACCTTGGTACAACTAGGACTGATCTTCCAGAGGTGGGCCAGGCATCTGGGTCTGTGCTCCCAATGTGGGTCTTAGCTTCCCAATGTCCTGGGATTGGGACTGAACCTCTGGACCTATCACCTGTATCCTGTTCCAAAGTCACTTACAGTAAAGGATCCCTCCATGGAATCAAGGGGTCCTACATGCCCCGAGCTGAAAATCAGAGCCAGGAAGGAACCTTCTCTAGTCTTCCTAGCTGGATCTCCATGTCTCTAATCCAGAAGGGGTCACCCATAATGGCTACTGGAGCAGTACTCCCTTATCTGTGATTTCAGTTACCCTTGGTCAACCACAGTTCAAAAATATAAAATGGAATATTCTAGAGAGACTATATTATCATAACTCTTATTACAGTATATTGTTATAATTGTTCTATTTTGTTATTAATTATCGTTGATTTCTCACCGTGTCTAATGTATGAATTAAGCTTTATCATAGGTAAGCACATATGTACAGAAAGAACATACAAACACAGGGTTTGTGACTCATCTGCAGTTTCAGGCATCCATTGAAGGTCTTGGAAGATTCCCCTGTGGATAAGGGAGGAATACTTTGTTGAGAGAGTTGGGAAAACTCTGTTCCCTTCAAGGACCCTCACCATATCTTTGCTGTTGTCCCTATCTTCAGGGTTTTTAGACTTCGTATCTGCAATCAGCATGCACATTTTGAGTCTGGACGATGCTATAGAGAAGATTTGGATAGTCAAAAGGAGTGGAGAGTGGAGAGAAATATGTCACTCAATAAATATTTTTCAAAAATTCCTAACTACCCAGAAAAATTTATTTCTGTTTTCTTTTTCTTCCCAAAGTTCTCATTGACTCTGTGAGGCTCTCCTTTTCCTGAATGTCTTCATTAACTAGCCCCGTATCTCCCTACTCTCAAGACAACCCTGTGTAATAGTATTATTACTTCTATTCTGCAGATGAAGAAGGTGAAGTTCAGACAGGAAACTGAGCAATTTGGGCGTATGGTCATCCAGCCAGCATTTGAATCCACTGCCGGGTTTAGAGAGCACAGATACTGAAGTTCATTCATTCCCAAATATCACAGAGCACCTACCATCACTAAATCCCATGTTAAACTAGAAATAAACGGTGAATGACACTCAGTCTTTATGTAACTTATTCACAATGTACTCATAGTTGGCAAATATCATCTGAGCTCCCGCCCTGTGCCTGGGCCATAGTAATTTATAACCTGCTAGCGTATGCACGAAAAGTCACAGGCTGCTAACAATCTACTTGGCCAAGTCTTACAATGACGGTAAGTAAAGGGGAGGTGAGAACAGAGGATGTGAGCGAGAGCCATGTTTTCTGCCACTCACTTTGTACAGGGTCTGACAAACCTTGGAACAAGCCTCCAAATTTCATTCTCTCCAATTCCAATTTTCCCTTTGCTATTAGCTCATCAAAAGCAGGGACCTGCAGGGAGTTGAGACACACTGGTCTTTAGGCTATTCTTGGTGGCTATAGGGAAAGGTATTGGAGCAGAGCCTGGAGCCAGGATCCATTTCCTCTTCCATCTAAGAATCCAGGCAGTGGGAGTGCAGGGGGGAAAAGTCTGAGATGGTTCTAGAGAAGCCCAGAGATGGTTCTGCAGTCAATTACTGATGGTGAGTAAAAAATGAGGTCAACTCCCTGACAGCAAAGCCCCAGAGAGGCAGTGAAATACCACAGAACCCCCCGTTCTCTGTGGCCCCCAGGATACACATCTAAAAATAGACACACAATACCACTCAGATCTGCCCAAGATTTCACAACTGCTGGCCCAGCACAAAATGTTTTGACTTTGGCCAAGTCAAGACGCAATGAAAACCAGCCAGGAAGCTGAGCGTGACCAAGGTCAACATTTCACCAGGACCATAGCAACCCCTCTGCCTGCAGGCCCTTGACCACAGAAGCACAGACACCCACTGCCCCAAATCCTCATTAAGCTCGCTTTGCGATTTATAGAAAGCTTGGCTTGCGTGCCAGGGCCTCTGTTAGGCACTTGGTGTTGGGGACATTGATTCGGGGGTACAGTGGCAGTTTGCCTGGAGAACTGTACAAAGAGTGAGGAACGTCAATGATTTCAGTAGAAGAGGGAAACAACCACCAGCCTGGTCTGCGGGTGGGATGGGATAAGAAAATATTTGGCAGAGAAAATAATTACAAACACATGAGAGGGAAAAGGCCCATGGCCCAGGCATAGAAGTATGTAAGGAAATAAAATAAAACAACATCCACAAAAGATCTGGCATTCTATTTGTGGGTTTAAAACCAATTTTAAAGTGGACAATTCTACTTGAAGGACAAATATCAGTGAGATGCTATTCACAGAGTCAGTAGCATGTGCCAGAAGCTTCTCTCAGCCTTTATATACATCTATCATCTCATCTGCTCCTGATGCCATCCCTGTGAGGCAGATACTAAGATTTTTTCCCATTTTTCAGGTAAGAAAAGTGATTTGGACCCTTCAGTCATGAGTAGACCTTGGAGATCACCTTAAACAGTGGTTTCCATGTTTGTACATCAGATCTACCTAGGAAATGCCAAAAACTGCAGATGCTGGGGCCTGTTGTGGATACCTCAGTCCCAGTCATGTGTGATCACCAAGTTCCCCAGATGCTTCTCATCTGCAGCCTCGTCAGTTGCCCATCCAACTGACCTTGTTATTTTCTAGACCAGACCAATGAAGCCCAGGATAACCTCGCCCAGGACAAGCAGCTAACTGGCGGCAGAGCAGGACTGGCCCAGAGCTCACAGAATGGTGCCCGTGCTGGTACCCTAAACAGAGCAAAGGTATGGTTTCTTTGTCTCTCACTAAATTACTCAGCTGGACATTGCATTCACCCAAACCCCTCGACTCAATTTAGTGCAATGAAACAAAGATTTACTGAGCTCCTACTATGACTTGCACACTGTGCTTGGTGCCAGGAATCCCACGATGAACAAGATCCACATGGTTTCTTTCTTGCCTCTGTGGAGCTCACGGTCCAGCGAAAGAGAAGAAGATTTTTTTAAAAAACATAACCAACTTACTGAATGAACTGGAGTCCGTGAAAGCAATTTTATTTTTCTCGTCCTTGTCTCTTCAAACCTGCCCTCTCTTCCTATTCTGGAAAGATGCAATGAAACCAGAAACAAAACTATTCTGGAAATCTGACCTATTTTAGATAGAGCCTACTGCTAATCTGGTCATTCTTAAGCATGGAGAAAATAGCCTCTCTTTATTTTTTGATAATTCATAAAATCCCATTTGTTTGGGGGTCAAGACTGCAAACTCTTATCCAGTGGAAAAAGTTCTCCCCATTTTCACCCAGGTCTGGCTCAGACTCAGTAAGAGTTTTCTGATTCTTGCCCTCCTCTGCCACTCACTGTGCCTCTTGAAGCTCCTCTGGCACCAGGACAAGGGACCCAGAGGACAGGAAGGTGAGGTAAGAGAGGAAAAGGAGGTGAGAAGACCCTACGGAAGCAGGACCACATGTACCAGTGGATGTCCTTGGTCTTAGCAGTGGCCCAAGTGTTGCTTCTCTGTCTCATGAAGGTTCTTGACTCAAGTGGCTTCCTTTCGACTCCCTCTTGCTATTAGTAGAAGTGGCCTCCTGTGATTCCTGACCTAGGCCATCCTTCCTCCAGCCAACCTCCCACCCATCACTTCAGCACCCTGTCAGGGTCACCTTGTCCCTTGACAGCTTCCCTGCTTGACCAAACTCAGCCAGGTTCTTCTGAGCCTTCTTCTCAACCTTGGCTCCATGACTCGAGTGTGTTAGAAGGTGGAATCGTTGAGACATGTTAGGGCCATGAGGGATCTACCCTCCTGATGGGGATCAATGCCATTTAAAAAAGTGTGAGTCCAGTCCCCCTTTGCCTCCTTGCCCTTCCACCTCTGCCCTATGAACATGGAGCACTTCTTTTCAAAGCACCATCTTGGTATCAGAATCCCCCAACCTGCGGGTGCCTTGATCTTGGACTTCACAGCCCCCAGGACTGTGAGCCCACAAGTTTCTGTGCATTATAAATGACCCAGTCTGTGGGATTCTGTTATAGCAGCACAGAACAGACTAAGATATCTGGCCTATAAAAACTGCAAACTCAACATAAATCATTTCAGATACTCCCTTTCCCCCACCCACATTAAATCATTAAGCAAACACCAACGTAGCTTATAATAGCTCAAGGCTGAATCCCTAGGATGACCTGAAAGTGCCTGCCTGACAGAGCTCAAAGCTGCCAGAAGGATCTTCAGCCTCTCTCCTTTAGACCCTCCAGGCATGAATCGGATGCCAGTCTCCAAGTCCCTTCAACACCTGGAATTTTTCCAAATGATTCTCAGAGGCCCTTCTCACCCGGCTTGGAAGAAGGCGAGAGAGACCTCTCTCTCCTCACCCTCACCACACACATGACTGACAATTTTCTCAACAAGACTACTCACTCTCCATTCTTTCTCAATCCGTTTCCTGGCTACCCCATGTATGTCTTGTTTGCGGATGTGATGAGCAAAGAATTTTTTAAATAAAACTCATTTCACAATTTCTTAGCTTGTACTATACCGATGGTCTCAACTCTTGGGAACTTTGCCAAAATACCAAAAGTCAGATTTCACATCCTGATTCACAAGAAATTACAGGTTCGGGATGCCAAGGAAACGCACAGCGAGGACATTTGGGGATAGCCCTCTTTCATTTATATATTTCATTTCCATCAAATCCCTCAGGTCTCCATGGAGATTGGCTTCCCAGAGTAAATTCACCTTTTCACTCCATGGAAACAGCCACTGCTTTCACATTATAAATGTGTGAACTCCAATGTATTTTGTTCGTATCTTTGAAATCGTACGTTGTAAACTCCTATGAAATCGTACGTTGTAAACTCCTATGAGAGGTAGTCTAAGACATCAGTAGCATGACAGTGATGATGATGGTGATAACGACAGCAATGTTGATGTCAGTTCATGATGATCAAAATGACTAGGGATGCCAGGCATGGTGGCGCACATCTGTAATCCCAGCTGCTCGGGAGGTTGAGGCGGGAGGATCATGAATTCAAAGCCAGCCTCATCAAAAGCAAGGTGCTAAGCAACTCCGTGAGACCCTGTCTCTATATAAAAAATAAAAAGGGCTGTGATGTGGCTCAGTGGTCAGGTGCCCCTGAGTGCCATCCTTGGTACCCTCCTCCAAAAAAAAAAAGAGATGAGGGATGAGGAAGCAAAGATAAATGATTGACTCATACCATCTGTCTTTTCTAGTTAGAAAAGACAGATACTCCCCAGCTTTCTAGATTCAATTCAAAAATCTACCATTTCTATCAATACCATTCCAAAAAAATGCAAAATATTTTGTTGAGTACCTTCTATGTGCTAATAGGTGCATTGTTAGTCAGACTCTAAGATGGCTCCCCATCTCACATTCTGGTATTCACACCTTTGTGTAACACAGGGCTGATATGTATCATCCAAAAAATATGATGAAAATGATGGTACATGACTTCTGATGCTAGATCATTAAAAAAAAAAATCACTGTAACTGCTTTCTTGCTTTCTCTTTGAACATTCACTCAGTGGGAAGCCAGTCGCCGTGTTGAGAGAACTCTCAGGCAGCCTTCTGGAGAGTTTCACATGGTGAGGAACTGAGACCTCCTGCCAACATCCAGCTCCAACTTGTCAGCCGTGTGCATCAGCCGTCTGGAACCAGATCCTTCAACTCCAATTAAGCTTTCAGATGACGACAGTGTGAGCTGACACTGTGACTTCAACCTTATGAGAATCCTGTGCCAGAATGAGAGGTTCCTCTTATCCATCTCTGCTGCTCATGAATTCCACGGTGGCTTTGGGTTGGTAAATTTGGGATAATTTGTGACATAGCTCTACAATCACAGTGTCCGGGTTCAAATTTCACCTAACACTTATCACTGTTTGCTTATGAACAGATTATTTAATGTTTCTGAGCCTCAGTTTCCTCATCTGAAAAAAAAGGAAACAATACAGCTTCATAAACTTGAAAGAAGATAATTAAATGAGATGTGCCTGTAAGAAGGCACCAAAGAAATATTAGTTAATCTTGTTGAGTCCCAAAAAACTTTCCTGATGTCTGACATAAAGAGAGCTCTTTCCTCTCTGAATTCTGAGTGTATTTGGTATAGTTTTGTAGGGGGGAAAATAAGCATGGAGTGGGGGATAGAAATGGAGTTTCATTATCCAAGCATGAGTTTCTGTCCTGGGGATTTGACATGTATTCTCATATTTGATCTTTGCATGGTCCTATGAATGTAAGGGGGTTACGACTAAGGCATTTAAATAATATTTGACTTAACATTTTGACATATGTGACTTGTCCATCAGACCGATGGGACTAGCCTGCCAGAAGTCTCTGTGCATAAGGGACCAGAGACCTAGGAAATAAGCCACCTTAAAGGAGCCAAGAGTCAATCTGGTGTGGCAAATTAAAGATGACCATAAGCTTTTGACATTCCACCCATTTAGAGCGAGATCTATTTCACCTCCCCCGCGTCTGAGCTGGCCTTGGGTGTTTTGACAAATAGGATTTGGCTGAAGTAACCTGATGCCAATTCTAGGTCTGACCTTTTGAGAGGACTCATGGCTGCTTCTTTGGTTTTTGATCTCTTGGGGGCTCCAGAGCAGACACACGGTATCAGATGAATGTCACCAAATAATTCTAGTTAACACGTGTGAAGTGGCAGTATCATCTAGCAAGGTTCTGCCTGAATTCCTGCATGTAAATATGTAAGATTTAATAAAATGTTGTTGTTTTAAGCCATGAGCTTTTGGGTAGTTTATTGTGCAACCTAAGATATATCTGGGACCTCCAAAGTCCCCATATCCCAAAGTGCTGATGGATAGAATTCAGGAAGTCCATCAACTTGGAAAGGAAAAATATTAGATCTTTTATTTTCCCTAACCTATAATCAAAGTATGGCTTTTTTTCCCCATTTAGAATGTAGTAGCAAACTCCAGTAGTATCAGCTTTGTCTATGACTTTGAGAATGAGGAGACATTCATAGGCTTTTCCAAACTGCCAAAGGGGCTCATGGCTCATGCATTCATACACATTCTCTCTAACATACACAACTCAAAAACATGATTCCAAGGGTACTGTTATCTTAAGATACTATAACCTAAGATGCTGTTCCAAAACTCTGACATTTAAGTCATTTCATAACAACGATCCTGTAAGGACTGCTATGATCTCCAGCTTACAGTCATGGAAACTAAAACACAAAAGAGTTGGGCTAATGTGTCCAGGATCACTCTGCTCTAAGAAAGCCCATCTGGGACTTGAACCTACTTATCTTACTCCCCAAGTCACGTTCTTAAAGAACTGGAAGAGAGACTATAAAATGTCACAAGAGAAGGATGAAGGCAACAGAACAGTATCACAGTTTGCAGGGGGATTCTGAGCATGGGATTCTATCTCCAAACTGTCTCTGACTCATGCCGGAGACTCAGGAACAAAGGGGCTACCTGAAAGCCATCGAAAGAGTTGTCTGACTGAAATAACTGTGAGGCCTTGCTATGATTTGAATGTATCCCCTCAAAAAGGAATGTGTTGGAAACTTAATTTCCAGCACAACGCCACTGGGAGGTGGGATCTTGAGAGGTGACTAGACCACGCAGGTTCCAGCCTTGTGAGTGGGTCAATGCTGGTTTTAAGGTGAAGACTGCAAGTTCAATCTCTTGCTCTCTGTCTCACCCTCCTGCCTTCCACCAGGGATGATTCAGCAAGAAGGTGTCAGCACCTAGATATTCGACTTCCCCAAACTCCAGAGCTGCAGGGAATAAATGTGTTTTCTTTCCAAATGATCCCGTCCTTTGCTCTTCTGTTACAGCAGCACAAGACAGGCCGAGGCAGACCTGAGAACCCAAAGCGGCCCTGATACAGCAGCTGAAGCAGCTCACAGGAGCCAGAGGAAAGAGAGAAATGTGGCCCACGGGGCTCTCTGAGCACAGGCTTGGATTTTCTTGGGGCCATTTAGAAACAGTTGGGGATAACTCCAAACTAGCTTGCAGTTCCACAAGAGGAAAAAGAAAAAAAAAAAGCAAGATTCTTTTGCGACAGTTCAATGACCCAAGTCGAAAGGCTTGGAAAGTCAGGTTGTACAGGACGTGGGTGTGTTATTAGCCTTTTACAGAGACTCCAAGAGGGTCAGTGACTTACAGAGGGCATCAGAGTGTGAGGTGGCAGAACCAGGATTTAAACTCGGGTCTGTTTGGCTCCAGGGTCCCCGTTGTTCCAACTAAGATGGTCCAGCCTCACCTTCTACACTCCTCCAGTTTTCTTGGTCTTGTGAATCACATCTCGGTCCCCAAACACCCAGGTCTTTGCTCACCTCAACCCTTTTGCCAACTGTCCTTCCCTAGTTCCTCCCACCCTCCCTTTCTTTCCATCCCCCCAAATTCCTTTTCTGTGAAGCTGGTTCCAGCAGAAGAATTCATTGTGCTCTAAGTTCCCGCAATGCTTCCTGCAATCTAGATTTTATCGCAATTATGGGATTCGACCTCTTTGTCTTCCTGGCTAGATGAATGGATATAGAATTCAAAATAACAGCTAACATTGAGTGAACACTTCCTAGATACTCTTCCCCAAACCTGACATTTAATCATTTCATGACAACAATCCCCTAAGATAAGAGGTTACTACTGTCCCCATCTTACAGTCATGAACACCAAAACGCAGAGTTGGGTTAACCTGTCCAGGACACCCAGATACTAGAAGGCCCCATCTGGAATTTGGACTCCCAAGTTCATGTTCTTAACCACTACGTTTTAAGATTGAGATCATTCCTTATTGGTCTCTGCTTTCTCTGTACCAAGCACAGGGTAGGGTCCTCCGTACGTATCCAGTAGATAATTGTTGAATGACTAGTGGAATAAACACACATCTGTTTCCTGCATCCCCAGCTCCTGACTCAGTGCCTGGAATATGAAAAGATGCCCAATAATGACTTGCCAATTGACCTGTGAATGATTTAATTAATATTTTTTTTTCAGCTCTAAAACCCTGGGATGGTGGGACAAGGATACAGAAATGAAACCACCATCCACTCTTGATTCTGAAGAATCTTCTTTTCTGGGGATGTCACCACCAACCATGACCTTTAAAAAGGATAACGGAACCCAAATGCTGCAAAGTTCTTGGACTGACTCCCCAATGTCCTGGGGAGACCAATAAGTGAATGAAGAAGGGACAGAGCGGGCAGTCTATGAAGTTCATGCTAACGTCACTTTCCAAGCCAGACTGAGAGGCCTGGTCTTGAAGCAAGCCAAAATGCATAAAAAGTGAGCCTAGTGTCCTCCAGCGCTGCTTCAATAAAACAACGATAATGACGAGGCGAAAGAAGCGCTGCTTTCCAGGCCAGCCTGGACCAACCTCAGCCTTGGACAGAGCCTTCTAAGGTGTCGCACCTAGAGATGAGGTGTGGACACAGATAGGAAGGGAGGCCCACTTGGCTCCCTCTGTGGCCCTCTCTGGTTTGGCAGGAGCTCCTGTCCCAGGTAGATCCCCATGGCAGCCCACTTTTCCCAGCCTGGCTTTAATCAACCACTGGGGTCTCCAGAGCACCTTTTACCTGCCAGGTGTGAAGCTCAAGCAGGCACGCCAACAGAAAGAGAGGCCTTCTCTCTTTTTTTGAGGAAAAAGAAGGGTGGAGTCAGTCTGCAATGTAGTTTTATTTTGAAATAAAACAACGTAGGCCATGAAATGAAATTAAATAATCGCTATAAATGGCCCAGCCACAAGGACCTGGCACAAGATTAAATGCTCAGGAGGTGCGAGTTCCCCTTCCTTTTGAAAACTACAGCTAGGCTGACCGAGACATTCGCCTTGGCAATGTCTGTGCTCAACATGTGGCTAAAGAGAGAGTGTGAGGTTTTCAGCTGCTGCGTTCCGTTTCCCAGTCAGGGCTGAGTCGTCAGGGCCAGGTTCCCAGCTGGTGTGCACAATAAGGTGGCACCAGTGGTTCCCAGCGAGCAGCCACCCCCACTGGATCATGCCTGGGCCTTCTAGTTATGAGATATTTTTAATATCACATCTGGTTCCAACATTGATTGATTTAATCCATACATACTGAGTGCCCACCACCTCACACCAGATACTGTCAAACAGCAGTAAAAAGCTAAATGAGCGGGTGGGGGGAACCTTGGGAATGCCTTCTCTGCGTGGAGCTTCCATTCCAAGGGGAGAGACAGACAAATGAGAAGGAGAGTCCAAGGTGAGAAATGCTATGGACCAGGAGGGAAGGCATGGCCGGCCCCCCCGTGAGGTTTCCCAACTTTTCCCTGAAGCTTCATACACATAAGGAAAAGCGAACAGATCCTAAGTGTGGCACTCAACACATGCACTCACATCATGACCCAGAGCACAGCCGGCACCCGAGGTCCCATTTTAAATAGGGTGTCAGAGCCAACTATCCTGAGACCAAGGAGACACCTGTAAGATTGTTGACCAAACATTTCCAGCGCTCTGCCTCCTGGACATAAGGTAGAATTTCACTTCTCTGGTACCTGTCAGGTACAGCTGTTGACTTGCTTCAGCCTGGGAGATATGAGCAGAAACGAAGGGAGCCTCGATGAGGCTGTGGTGATCGTGGGACCTGTGGTGCCATGGAGCTTCCATCAGCCTGGGTCCCAATGGACGCTGAGGAGCAGAACATCCCTGCTAACCCCAGTCAGCATGTAGCGGGAGGACATATAAGTCTTGGTTGCATAAGCTACTGAGATTAAGGGTTTGATGGTTGCCTCAGCATACCCTCACCCAACCTGACTGATAACCTCAGGACAGATTTACAGAGAGGAATGCGTGAAACGTCTGGAAAGCTCAGGGAAGAGTAACACTGAAAGAAAGAGAAAATGCAAATACCCTAAACCGGCATTGTGGATGACATGACATATTTGAGGAACAATATCTGCTGTGGACTGAATATATGTGCCCTCCCAAAATTCATAGGCTAAGATCCTAACCCCAAGGTGATAGTATTAGGAAGTGAGACCTTAGGGAAGGGATTAAGTTACATGAAACGTGCTCAAGAGCCCTCATTGCCCCTTCCACCACATGAGGACACAGCAGGAAGATGCTATCTTCAAACCAGGAAAAGGCCCTTGAGCAGACACCAGATCTGCTGGCACCTGGGACCATGGACTTCCAGCCTTTAAAACTGTGACATTAATTTCTGTCGTTTGTAAGCCTCTCCGTGTTGACGTTCTATAACAGCAGGCTGTGCCGACACAGAGAGTCTCTCAGGCTAGAATCCCCCAGAAGTAGATTTTGAGACAAAGTTGGGAATGTAAGTGGTTCATTTGGTAATGGATCAAGGAAAACCGAGCCGGAGGGGGAAATGAGACAAGGGAGGAATCCACTCTGGGAGGGTTTTAATGGCCGAGTTACCACTAGGGACACCGGGGCTCCATCCACTGGGGACATCTGAGGGACGGTGCGGGATACACCTCAGAGTATAGCCCCATCCCCAGAGGTGTGAGGAGGCTCAGGCGTCCACTGTCCAACTTTGCCATTGGCCAACATTGCTCCCAGGTGTGAACACCCAGGCACTTGAGACCCACCCCAGGACAGCCAAGAGCAAGCCAGCAGGCCACTGTCCCTCTGTGGGATGCCTGAGGCAGGCCACGGGGTGGGCAAGGACTGACTATACCTGCTGCCAACAGAGCAAGGCCGATGTGCCTGAAGAACAAATATGTACATGCACAAAAGGTGGTCACAACAGGACCTCCTAAGAGTCATGGGCAACAGCCCAGGCTTAACAAGTGTTCAGACTCTTGTCACCTCAGCTAGACACGCAACACCCTCCAATCTCTTGTCCTGCCTCTTGCCTTCCCCTGATCGCATCCATTCTTCATGCTCAACCAATTGATCAATAAAACAGGAGGGTCTGACAGCGACAGCCCTGCCCACAGTCCTGCACTGGCCTCCTGTCAGGATAAACCCTAAGCCCTTACGGAGGCACACAGACCCTGTGCGGACTGGCCCTGCCCATGCGGCCACTCATCTCCACTCTGCATTTCAACATGGCTTCCACAGCCATACCAGATGGCTGGCCACACCCTGACCTTCTCTCAAAACCCCAAGCCTTTGAAAGCTACTGTTCCCTCCACTTTGACTCCTAGAACATCTTCCCCCCATCTTCGTCTTCCTAGACAACTCTTACTCTTTCGAGAGATGTTGTTCAGGGCCTATTGGCACCAGGCCCTGGGAGACCCAGCCATGGTACTAGCCCTCCTCCGCTCTGTGAAGACAGCTGGGCACTGGGAGGCCAATAATAGGAAAGTAAATGAATAAGAAAACCAAATAGTAGTAAATCCAGGGAAACGCAAGGTGACCATGTTATGTGACAGAGAGTGGTGATTCCAGGACGGTTTCCGCGGAGTGGCCAGGCAGGGTCTCCTGTGGAGGTGACATCTGAGATGAGCTGCCTGGATGACAAGAAACGGTCAGTCATGCAAGAATCAAGGCAGCATGCTCTAGGCAGAGGATAAGAACAGGACAGGTCCTGAGGCAGGAAGGACTCGCTGCCCTAACAGAGGAGCAGGGCGGCAGGGGCAGAGCCAGCGAGAGAAGAGGGGGGAGGTGTGCTTGGAAGGCCGAGGCCAGGTCACCACGGAGGGCCCCAGGGAGGGTGCTGGACGTCACCCTCCCGTCTTCAGTTCACCTGATGCCTCTGAGTGTAGAGTGTCCCTTCTGTAACCTCCAGGGGGACAGACGGGCCACTTGTCCTAGCATCCCTTTCAGGCCCCACCTTCTGGTTGGACACTTGATACAGGGGTCCCAACGGTTTGTTTCCAGCATCTCTTCTTGGCCCTCACTCCATAGCTGTGTGATGTTAGATAAGATACTCAACCTCTCTAGGCCTAGAGCTTCTCCGTAAGTCTGCATTCGATGTTCTGAGTGTGATTAGATGAGTTCAGCCTTGCATATGTATTAGGAGAAACAGCAAAATCTTATCTCATCAGAAGAGTGTGCTGTAAGTTTTCTCCTGGCACCATCATCCTTAGGAATGCGGGCTTTGAAATCCAGACCTGGCTTCATTACCTTCTTGAGCAAATTATTGAATGTCCCTTAGCTGAGGTCTTCATAGTTATAGAATGAAACCGGTCATTGTTCTGGGAATTGTTTTATGAAGTAAGTCTTTGTACAAAGAGAAACTCACTGTTTAGTTTCTACAGTTTTAAACAATCCTTCCAACACCCTGTGGGATAGACCATCTCATTGCTCCCTTTATAATAGACTCTAATTTGCATTGCAAGGATCCCCCAGTCACTCTCAAGTGCTAATATAGCAGAAAGATAGGCGTTCCTAAACCAGAATTCAAAGCCCAACTCAGTCACTGACTGTCCTTTTAATTTAAAGCAAGTCTCCTCTATCCTCTATCCTTGGGAGAGTTTCACCATAGTACTAAAGGAATTGCCTTTCCAAGAGGCCTGGGGTAGACTGAATAACACCCCCCATGAAAGGTCCACAATCTAATCCCCAAGCCTACAAATATATGGCAAAAGGGACTTGGCAAATGTGATCAAGTTGAAGATCTTGAGATGAGGAGATTGTTCTGGGTACCAGGTGGTTCCAATCGAACTCCCAATTGTCCTTAGAAGAGTCCTAGGTCATGCAAAGATGAAAGTGGTGTCCGCAGAGTGTTGTGTGGGACTGCAGAGCTGCACTGCCAGCTTTGGAGGGGCCACAAGCTAAGGAATGTGGGTGCCCTCCAGACACTGGAAAAGCAAGAAAACATTTTCCTTGAGAATATTTCTGCAGAAGGAACCAGCCCTGCCAACACCTTGACTTTAACCCAGGGCGACCAATTTAGGACTCTGACTTCCAGAACTGTAAGAGAATATGTCTGTGTTGTTGTAAGGCATGAAGTTGAGATGATTAGTTACAGAAGCTCTAGGAAACTGATTGCATCTCAAAGTTTTTCACAAGTCACCCTCGACTTGATTGCCTCCTTGTCCCAACTTGTGGCAACCTCTAACATGTAAAGTGAGTGACTGGGCAGGTCAGCAGTTAGTCCAAGCTCCAGACCATGGGAGAAAGGTGAACACTGGGTTTTATTATTACCCTGGGGACCAAGGACCATGCACCCTATTAGACCAGAGCCAAATGTTACAGAAACGGAGCTTCAGAATCGGAGCCTGGAGAATGGAGAAAGTCAAGGAATTTAAGATCTTTCCAACAAACACTTATGCTTTCCACCCTTAGTCAGAACCAAAAGATTTTGTCCCAACCAGACCCATCTCGGCAAAGACGGTTCCTCCACAGGAATTCAGCACATTTTGCCTCCGACATGAAAAGTACCAAGGAAAAACAGCAACCTCCTTCCAGCCATCCGGGACAGCGTTTCACCCCTGCCTGGATAATTACCCCACATTATTGTTAGTTTCTTGTGTTTTTCCTTTTTTTTTCTCCATAAACAGTGCAACCTGCCTTTGCTTTTGAGACAGTTCTTTGGAGAAAGCACAAAAGAAATCATCTTTCGGGATCCTTCCCCGCACGGTTTCAAACTGCTAGACTCCAGATTTTTCTGAGGAAAAGTTCCATAAACCTTCTGCCGCATGGAGAGCTCTCGCCTGGCACCAGGAGTGTTGTGCTTGGCAGCCAGGACGGGTCGCCAGGGGCACACCTGCTCCAGGCAGCCCTGTCTCCAGCTCCACACGAGCTGAAGCTGGGTGGGGGAGTGGGCCGTGGCAGGTGGGCAGAAATGAGAGCCAGGGGGCAGGGCTCGATGGGACACACCTGCTGGAAACAGCCTTTTAAGACCGTGTGCAGTTGAACTGCAGAGCAGAAGGGGAGGGAGGTGGGTGGAAGGGGATAGAGGAGGGTGGAAGGGGATAGAGGAGGGTGGAAGGGGATAGAGGAGGAAAAGAGGACAAGCACGCACACACACACACACCCCTGCTCCAAGCCCTGACGTATCCCAGTCTTCTCTTTTCTGGGACACCTGAGATACCGGGGGAGAAGGAAGCCAGTCCCCCTTCCTAGCTCACCGTCCATGGCTTTGTGGAGAGATGTGGGTTCCAGGAGCTAGGAGCTCTCTCAGGCCTCCTGCTTTTTCTCTGCCAAGCTCATAGGTCGGGGACTCAGGGAGAACAGTGACCTGGTGACTGAAGCCCAAGGTCCAGGTGAGCCTCTGACAGTCAGAGTGTGCCGGCCAGAGCAGGCTCACCACCTGCAGCCAGCAAGCTGCTCGCCCACCGCGCTGCACGCCCCGCTAAGGATTCCAGACCTCGCCTAAACCACAGGTGACGGGAAGCCAGGGAGAGGGGCACCTTCACCTCAGAGAAATGAAGCTGGTGGTCTCGAGCTGGGGGGATCAGAGAAGAAAAAGTATGGAAAAGGCAAACTGTCTGATTTTCTAGAAGGAAGGGAAGGCTTTGACCAAAGATTTATTGGCTTTTTTCCCCCCTCTCGTTTTCATTCTGGAAAATACACTGAAAGGGATAAGGAGGAAAATAAAGGAGATCCATGATCCCACCATCAAGAGATCTCCTTTTCAACAGCTCGATTGAAATATAAGTGGCACACCATAAAGGGCAAATGTTGGCAGGGTGCAGTTTAGGGAGTGCTGGCCTAGGTGTGGACTCATGAAATCATCACCACAGCAAAGTAAGGATCCTATGCATCCCTTGAGGAAGTTTTCTCCTGTGTTTTTGGAAGCCCTTATTTCCATCTCTTCACATTTGACCCCCTCTCTTGGCCTATAGCTATAACACAACTCTTTGTTTTGTGATTTTACTGGGTGCTTTAGGGTTCGTAAGATAACCTCCCAACAAAATCCTTCTCTGTCCCCGCTGCGTTTTTGTGCTTTGATGTCAAACATTTTCCTTCTACCTATGTTATAAACCCCACAGTACATTACTACTTGTTTTTAACCTAAACAACCAATTGCATTCCAGAGATTTAATTTGACTCACACATTTCCGGGGTTCTTCATTCCTTTGCATGGTTCCAACTATTCTCCAGCAGTATTTTCCTTCTGCCTGAAGGACTTCCTTGAATATTTCTTAGGAGGTGAGTTGGCTGGTGATCAATTCTTTCAGCTTGATTTCGCATTCATTTTTGAAAGATATCTTCACTGAGTTGATGGGGTGTTTTTTTTTCCTTTCAATGTTTTAAATAAAGGTTGCTCTAAAGTCTTCTTAGCTCATATCATTTTCCTACAAAAAATATCTGCCATCTTCCCTATATTCAGTACAAAATGTGTCTTTCCTCATCTGGTTGCTTTTAGGGTCCCTCTTGGCCACCTGTTTTCAGCAATCTGATGATGCTGTGTCAGTAGTTTGCTTCGTGTTTCTTAGGCTTCATCAAGCACCTTGGATCTGGGGGCTGATGCTTGTCATTGAATTTGAAAACTGTTCGCCAACATTTCTTTAAACATCTTCCCCTCCCCCACTTCTTCGGAGATTCGAACTACGTACAGAAAAGGCCACTTACACTTTTCCCACAGCTCACCAATGCTCTTATTATAGTTTTTATTTTTTATGGACTTAGGGTTTGATTTTAAACCTGACCTTCAGAGCAACACAAGCCACTATGAAGTTTTAAGCCAAAGAGTGACATAATTATATTGGCCTTGTTGAAATTTCTCTTCTCATTTGTGTGATCAGCTGACGAGCAGAAGCCAGAACACTGTTAGGAAGCAATTAGGAAGGTCTAGGGACGAGAGTCATGGGCATAGAGACCAGGAAGAGTCCTCAGAAAATATTCATCAATAGGATTTAGTGACTCCGTGTAGACAGCAAGAGACAGGGAGGTTTGAGAGCTCATGCTTCTGACATGAAAAACTAGATAGATTAAAAAGCCATTCACAGGCTGGGGATATAGCTCAGTTGGCAGAGTGCTTGCTTTGCAAAGCCCTGGGTTCAATCCTTAGCACCACCAAAAAAAAAAAAAAAGCCATTTACTCCACTGTAGTTCACGGAAGAAGGTTTCAGAGGAATAACGATTTGGAGCATGATGAATTGAATCAGCTTGTGCCATTTGTGGGTCTTGGTTGCAATCTACATAAAACAACCAAGGCTTGGAAACATGTCTGGTTGATCGGAAAGGCCAGAGACACAGGCACTGAAAATATTCAAGCAAGAGGAAGGCCAGGTCTGGTGCCCATGATGCCCTTGGCATCACCGCCTCTAGACACTGGCTGCCTCAACCGCAAACTCTGTTTCTTCTGAACCACCGTAAATATCCTCTGATTTTCTGTGCACCTCAAAGATTCAGTGCTGCAGGTTGAGAATGTGTGATTTCCTGAGGACTAGAGGAGAGAACCTCTGTGTTCCATCCCCCAAATAGAAAGGGTATTCCAGTGATGGAGAATCCTCTGGAGTCTTTAGACATCAGAGGAGAAATGTGAAGTAGACATTTAACCAGAGCTGGACCAGATCTCTGAAGAGAAGCCTTGGATCGTGGATAAAACCTGAGTATGCTCAGCCCATGTAGGTGGCAGGCTGAGCCCAGGGTCAGATGACATCACCAGGAAGAAGAGTACAGGACAGGGAGGGAGGACAGTCCATGACCAAGCCCTCAGATCTGGTCAGGGAGGACAAGCCTGTGCAGATCCCAAGGAGGAGTGGCCAAGGAAGTGAGAAGCAAACGAGGAGTAAAAGTGACATGCACACAAAGGACAGAGGAGGTCCCTGCGGTGAGAAGTTAAGGGGTGTGAGTGCAGGAAGATCCCGAGTCTCAGAAAATACTGGTGACTGGGCAGGAGTCATTTTGGTAGCACAGAGCAGAGTTCTGAATAGAGGATCCTGGAGGATGAGGCAAGGGAGGTGACCTTAGGAGACTCTTTCTTAAAGTTTGCTTGAGGGGCATAGGCAAGAGGTGGGGTGGGCACTGGAGCTTTGCTTTGCTTTTCCTGAATAGGAGAGTTTAAGACTGGACCAAAGAGAACCATGACAGAACCATGAAGAAACAGGAGGAAGTGCAGGAGGAAAGGGTATTTCCTTCCGCGTGACTAGGGTCACTCATTCAACAGATACTACAGAGCCCTTAGCTACGTGCTCAGGCGTGATAGCACAGGGGTTCAGGACACAGCCCCTGCAGTGGGCAGGTCTTCACTGTGCCCAACTAGATAAGTGACCTTGTCAAGTTATGTAACCTCAGTGTAAATGGGACTATCATATAACCCACTTCACACACTTTTCTGTGTGGAATAAGTAAGTTAAGGGGTGAAAATAATAACACCAAACATTTCAAAAGCTCTTATTTTGTGCTTATTACTGATTTGTTTCAGACAGGTGGGTACATCTAGTCCCTGTTACTCCACCTGGGTCAGAAATAGAAGTAAAGATCATGATTTTTTTTGTGTGTATTTTCTTCTCTGTATACATCAGTCTCTGTAATATATTCATGCATATGGGTATGCAGCAAATCTGTAATAGGTGCCTAATAATAGTGTTCTAGCACTTTATGGATTTAATCCTCAAAAATTCTCAATGAGTCTGATCATCCCCATTTTATAGTTGAGGAACTAGGGCAGTAAGAAGTTTAAGTAACTTGCTCCAAGTCCCATACACAGGTAACCTAGCTCCACAGCCTTGTTCCTAGCCACTAGGTTGTCCTGTTCCCACCAGCTCCAAGAACAAGGCCAAGGGTAATGAGAGGATGTGAGGTAAGAGGAAGACAGCCAGAAGGTGTGTGGACAGACTGGAAAATGGGAATCACCATAGGAGGGTCCTGAGCAAATATCAGGTGTCCAGAGTTTATAACTTTGGTGCTGGCTTTGTTTGGGTGACTGTGGTAGAATTAACAGGCCAATGGAGACTCAGGAACCATCAGAAAGACCTGCTTGTCCCTTAGTGACAAGTTATACCTTTAGTGGTCTTGTAGGACACAGTCCCTGACTTTCTGACATTAGAAAAAGACCCTGCCCAAAGTTAGCTGCTGGACTGGTTTCCCAGGGAGGTTTCTAAAGCATAGCATGCATGCTCAGTGGCTGCCAGCCGAGCTAGGAAGGCTTTGCTGTATGACTTCACCTTTTATCTCTGCTAAGGGACACCCCGAAGCCACCACAGTTTCTACATCAAGCCACTTCTGGAAGGGATTTCCATAGGAAAGGAAACAGGCTCTGCTATTACCAAATGCAGGGATGGGTAAACCGCCAGTCTGTGGTGTTGGGAACTTTTAATTGCTTCTTTGGGATTAAGCATTTGCCCCAAGAAGGGCAGGAGCAGACTGGAATGCTGGGTTCTCAAGAACTTGGGGTGGCTTGACAAGCCAGCCAACATGAGCACATGAGGTGTTTTGAGAGTCTTTTTCCCCCTGCTGGGCTCACTTAGGGAGATTTGAGCCCCCTCAAAAGACTTCCCAGCCACATTCACCCCAACCCCAGCCCTCGTTTCGGGTTTCTTCCTTATAGGAGCCCACTTGGAATTCTTGGCTGACTCATTTCGGTTTCTCCTTTCAGGAATACAGAATGTCAGAGCTGGAGGGACCCGGAGGAAACTGGGTCAAGCTCTGTATTTTGCAGCTACTTCCCTGAAGGCTGCATTTACCTTCCACCCGGGGCGTTGAGCCCCGCCCTGTCCCCTGCACTACACTGCCCTCTCCTGGCCATAGATAGAAATGCCTCTGGGTGGCACTGATTTTCACAGCGTCTTGTGGCTACTAAGACCTTCTCAGCCGACTTCTGCTTTCCAGGGGTTGTCTCTAGGTTGTGTCTCTCTTTGCAACTCTCACTCTTTCCTGCACACTCCTTGCCTTGGAGTGCCCTAGTTCTTCCCTATGAAGATGGGAGGAAGGTGGAAATCTACAGCAGGAGGGTATGGAAGAATGTGGAGCCAGGGCTGGAGGAGAGCGGCTGCCCTGGGTCTTAGCTCTTGACTAGAGGACCCTCTTTTTTTGGCAGGAGAAAGCATGTTGCACAAAGAAATACCCCAAAGATCTTTGATGTACAAAGCCGCGACATCACAGGCCTTAAAACGGATCCTCAAAGAGTTCAAAGTTTCTGTTTCTCGGGGTGACTGTCTCCATTTGTTCATCTCAGACGCTGCAAGGATCAAAACCCGAATGCCTTCAGGAGTCAGACAAGAGACCTAAGTGAATTAATAACCAGACACGAGTGAGTGTGGGAGTGCAGCGGCCACCGCACTCCCGTCCTCTCTCAAGTCTCACCCTTCCAATGCCCTGCCTGAGAGTCAATATTTAAAGAATGTGTCGTTTATTGAGCACTTTGCCATGCCAGGGCATGGTTGGTTCTAAGCACCTTGGAAGTAGTCACTATTTTAAGCCTCTCGACAAGCCTCTGAACTGGTGTCATCATAAGCATCATCCCTGTTTGTAAGTGGGGGACAGAGGCCTGGAGCACCTCAGGGGCTTTCCTAATGGCAGACAGATCAAAGGAATATGCTAGGATTGGGGCTCAGAGAGTCTGACTTCAGAACCCGATTCCTTAACCACCAGATTTATATACAGACTTTAAGTCTGCAGACTTGTATCCTAGGACGGCCTGGGAAACTGACGTTATCACCATGGGAAAGAGAGTGTGGGTTAGTGGACAGAGAACAGGCATGAGAGACAGATCCGAGTCTGAATCCTGCTTCTACTACATAGTAGGTGACCCCAGGGCATATTAATGAACTTTCTCACCAGCAGTGACTGGTCAGTAAATCAGAGACAACCCTTCCCACTCCCTAGTATGATCACCAGGATTACATGTGATAATAAATGTGTTCAACCTAAGATATGACATCAAACACAGATACACAGTGACAGGTGGCTACTGTTAAGTTAACAACTAAGCAGATGACTTTGATTTACCTGATTTAAGAGCCTGACCCTCTGTACTAGTTGGACACGAGAAGGATAAAGCTCCTTAGAATAAAACTTCTAACAAAAAATTCACATCAACAAAAACATTTAATCATTATCTGAGCTTTCAAAAGGGGCTGACTAGTGGGGGGTATACACATTACAAAAGTCTTCATGTCGCTGCAAGTTACGTAGAACTTTTTCTACTTTTCAACAGTGGATCTTCCTGGTATTGTTAATGGTACAACTGGATGTAACCCCTCCCATCTAAGTAACTGAAAAGGAAGACACTTTTCTGTGATCCCTGCCTCAGACACTAGGTGGCGCTACATTCTCACTTCAGCTACATTCTGGCTTCCTACAGCCGTCCCTCTGGCTGATTTTGAATTACTCCTCAGCTAACATTTCCTGGGCTTGAGCTGCATTCCATTTTTCACAAGTGCATCAGACACCTTCTGAAAGTGAGCAGATACCAGATGGGGTCATTCAAGATGTCAACCCAGCCTGGTCAACTATCCCCACTCAACCCAATGAGAACATATTTATTGAGTACCCACTATGTGTCAGCTCCTGAAGGGAATCCAGCCTTGTACCCCAGGGATCTGTCCATGCTTTACCTTTCCCCCTCAGGCCTCCTGCTATCTACAGAAAGTTCCAGAAGAATCATAGCCACTGAGGAAGTCAAGGAGAGTTGGAGTTGTGGGAGAACACAGAGATCATTTTATCTCCCTTCAACTCGCACATACTGACAATGGCCCAGAGACAGAAAGTGAGTAATCCCAGGAGGCACAGCCTGACAGACCAGAATTAGGATCTGTTTCCTGATCCCAGGTCCTTCCACTTGGGAATCCCTCAAGGACAGCCACCAGGATCATACCAGAAAATGGTGCTGGTGTAGGACTCTGTGACTACACATCCTCACACAGAGAAGCTCCCCCCAATTAGTAACACTCATTTCCACAGAACTTTACTAGGTGTTTAAACACAGATATTCTGTGGTTTCCCCTCAGGCCGGTTGCCCAACAGGTATTGCTCCTGGCCACTGGGGACGGACATGCCCAGCTTGCACAGCGGCCAAAGTGCCACTCCCTTGCCAACCACAAGTGTGTTCCGCAGCCTGCAGCAACTCAGCCTCCTTTGCTTGCCTCTGGGCATCTAGAATCCTTGGTTAGGCCTAATATTTGTTAAGGCGAAGCCAAAACAAATGATCCAGAGAAGAAAAGGAACCAGGTCCTGTCTCCCTAGCCAGCAGGTTTATAAGCTGGCCTGAACAAGGGTCTCTCTCTCCCTCTCTCTCTCTCTCTCTCTCTCTCTCTCTCTCTCTCTCTCTCTCTCTCTCTCTCTCTCAGACTCAGTCTCCCCATCTGGATAATAAAGGAGTTAGATCTGACCCCTCTCAGCCTTAGCCTTCCAGGGTCTGTCATGTGGCTATTTAGCTATCATTATTAAGTAAGGTAATTCATCATGTCTACATACAGCACCTTGTAGGAGATATGAAGCTCATCGTTGGTTTTCTGATATATACTATTTTAAGTAACAGAAGTGTGAGTTTGACTCAGGAGACTGAGGCAGGAGGATCACAAGCTTGAGGCCAGCCTCAGCAATTTAGTGAAAGCCCTGAGCAACTTAGTAAGTCCCCATCTCAAAATACAAAAATTAAAAAGGGCTGGGGATGTAGCTCAATGATAAAGAAAGCACCCCTGGGTTCAATCCCCATACCTCCCCATAAAAAAAGAAAAAGAAAGTGTTAGTTTTTCCTTATGTGTTTCTTCCTTTTTTTTTTTTTTTTTTTTTGCTGTGTGTGTGTGTGTGTGTGTGTGTGGTGCCAGAGCCTTGTGCATTCAAGGTAAGCACTCTACCAACTGAACTATATCCCCAGCCCTGTTTCTTCCCCTTTAAAAAAAAAACTAATTTCAAAATATTCCTGACATACAAAAAGGTATCAAGAATATGGCAATAGATTCATAGGCATTAAGCATAGTATCTGAACAGTAGATAATTGAGTGGACATTTTTTCAACTTTGCCATTTGTCTGAATTTTCATAATAAAATATTGAGAGGAGAAAAAAGACATTAAGAATAATATAATGAGCACCTGTGTACTTGCTGCTCAGCCTACCACATCAAACCTCCTGGATTTGGATACTTGAACTGCAATACACAGGTGCTCCTCAACTCATGATGGGGCATGTCTTCATCAACCCATAATAAATTGAAAGTATTGCAAGTTGAAAATGTATTCAGTGGGCCTAACCCAATAAACACCGGGCTCAGCCTCTCCTGCCTTCATCATGCCCCAGTCAGGGGGCAGTAGCCTATACCTGCAATCCCAGGCTGAGGCAGGAGGCTTGCAGGGCCAAGGCCAGCCTCCACAACCTAGCAAGACCTCATCTCAAAATAAAATATATATTTTTAAAAGGCTGGGGATGTAGCTTAATGGTGACTCACCTCTGGGTTTAATCCCAACACACACACACACACAATTCTTAAAACACGTAGATTAGCCTAAAGTTGGGCAAACTCATCTAACAAGTTTATTTTATAACAAAGTGTTGGGTAGCTCATGTAATTTATAGAATACTGAAAGTGAAGCACAAAGTCAAAAAAATCTGGAAATCTAATCATGGTAAGCCAGGGGCCGTCACAGTGTCGTTTTGCTTTGTAAATGTTCTTCATGTCATAGACAAGTTTTCATACCGCGTGTTTTCTTCTGCAGCTTGATTTTTTTCACTTAGCATTTAAGTTCCAAGATTCATCTGCACTGATTGATGGGACTCTGGCCTACTCCGTTTTACTACTGTTTTGAAGTTGCGCAGTCTTCTCTGCTCCTGAGCACTCTCCCCTGGTCCAGTCGCCCTGGTGCGTGTGGAAGGGGTGCAGCCGCATTGAGATGTGAGGAGGGGCATGGCCTGCCACGTCCCAAGGCGTGGATCCAGGTGTTCAAACTGTGTCACCGTGGCCTGTCTGTGGTCCTGTTTTTGTTCTGTTTTCTACTATTCTGGCTTCATCCTCGGAGGTCTCTGCACGTGTGGTGGCCTTCGAAGCCCCAGTGGCCAGAGGCATCCCTCTCCAGAGAGTTCCCGCATGGTCGATGGAACAGAGGCGACCTGTGTTCCTCCTGAACAAGTCAGACTGGATCTGTCCCTGGACCTCCCTAGTCATTTGCTCCTCTCCATCCATCTCATCAAAGCCAAACAGGCTGAGGATGGGGAAAGTCGAGGCTCCAAAGGAAGAAAGTCGTTACCAAATGAAGGAGGACTGGAAGCTGAGCAGATGACAACAAATGTCCGGGACCTCACCAGTTCCTCACATGCCCCCTCTCACTGCTGTGTGTGTGTGTGTCACACTGTGTGTGATTACGCTGCCATCAACAGTGGCTGTGCCCCCAGTGTGGCTGGGAACCTCTCCAGGAAAGACCTCATCTTTACCTTTCCAGATCCAGAGCAGCTCAGTGCCCCAGGCACAATGAACAGCAGCTGCAGACTCAATACCTCCAGCAAGCACAGCCCAAAGGGAAGGGGCAACTCCACCCTCTGTCTTTTAGCTCCTCCCACTGCAAACCCAGACTATCAGGTAAGAGATTTCCACCCACCTTCTGAGTCTCAGACCACAAGACAAACACAAGTGGACAAATGCATTGTCTCAGTCAAAATCCAAATGCACTTAGATAGCTGTTGTTTATTGAACACCTATGATGTGCCACACATTTTTTTATGTGACAAGCTGCATCCAGATAGAAGTGTTTCTAGCTTTCTGTGAATATATGAAAATTTATATATTAATAGGGTGAATTTTATGGTATGTGGATTATATCTCAATAAAGCTGTTATTTTTTTTCCAAAGAAATACAGATCTTATGTAATATGATCTCATTTATATGAAATTTTAAAATGGAAAAAAGTGGTCTATGGTGATAGCGGTCAGAATAGCGCTTATCTTAGAGAGTACAGACTGCAGCTTCCAAGCCTCTGCAATGCTGAAAAAGTCCTAGGTCTGGTCAGAGGTAGTATGTGGACACTTCACATGCAGAAATTTGCTCAGCTGTGTTCTTCAGATGTGTGTGCATTGGAGCATGAAAGTTCCACTTTCATACAAAGAAAACTAAAAAGTGCTTGTATTAGTCAGCCTTCATCACTGTGACCCAACAAGTACGACTTAGAGGAATAAAGTTTATTTTAGGCTCATAGTTTCAGGGGTCTGGTTCACAACAGCCAACTGTGCTCTGAATCAGAGATGTAGCAGAACGTTGTGGTGGGAGGGTGTGGCAGGGGAAAGCTGCTAAGCTCCTGGCCACCAGAGGGGAGCCAGGGACAAGAGACAGGTCACACTCCCAGTGACCTACTCCCTTCCATCACACCCCACCTGCCTACAGCTACCACCCAATGGTCCATTCAAATTATTAATCCATCTAATAGATTAATCCACCCCTGAGGTTACAGGTCTCTAATCATTTCACCTCTGAACATTCCTGCAAGAACACAAGCACTTTGGGAGACATTAAAGATGCAAACCGTAACAGTGCCATTTCTTTTTAGGTGAAGGAAAGAAACCAACTCTAGAGCACTATGGAACGCAGATTTTTTTTAAACTCAGGTTGTTGGGTGCTAAACCTGACTCCACCACTTACTAGGTGTGATGAGTACTTTGAACAAATTTCTTACCTTCAGGACCATCGTAAGAATCAAGTAAATTCATCCCTGTGAAACATTTAGAACCAGGGAATAGTAAGTGCTCAATAAACCACAGAGCCACTTCAGAGGCCAAAGGTAAGACCCAAAAGACCCAGTGGGAAGGGGACACAAGCCGATCACACTGGTTACCATGGAGGATTCCCTGAATGTCAACCAGGCTAGTGATAAGAAGGTCATAAGGAGACCATGCCCCAGCACACACTGCCATTTCTACATTTCTGATTCCATGTTTGTACTGGTCTCTCAGCTGGCCCATGAGCACCATGAAGGCAGAAGCCCTGTCTTGCTCTTGGTCACCTCTTCAGTGTCCAGCAAAGAGCAGAGTCTCTGAATACTCTTGAAGGAGTAGTGAGTGCATGAACCACAGTCCTGATCTCAGCTGACCCACAGGAAGCACCGAGAGGGTGCTGCTGCTGGACTGTAGGCCCATCTAGTGGAGTGAGGCTGGCAGGAGAGGTGGTGGATGGTGGTGCATGTGTCAGGGCTTCAACCTTCGTGGATGTTGAAAAGGGGAAATTCAAGGAGTCAGAGGTGACTCCCCTGCTCCTGCTTTAAGCAACTTCTGTCTGGGACCAAGTAAGATGGGCTGGGAGGAGGTATCCAGATATTAGTAGACAAACGGAGGTACGACCTGGGCTAAGCACAGAGGTTTGGGGATTAATATTGCCCTGGTGGCAGACTACTTGATAGCATATTCAAGAAGCCTAGAAAATGACTTTGCATTGTTCGAGCTTTTATGTTGGAGTATTCATTCACACTGATCCTTGTTTTGAAACAAATTATATATATAATTTAATTTTTTTAAAGGTAGAACTCCTTAAATGCAATTTTGATATTTCTTTTCAGGCTATCTGCCTATAGCTGCCTCTCCCTTGCCTCTTCCCTCCAGGTAAAAACAAAAGGTGCACAGAACTTTAGTCTTACCCTCTAACTTTAATCTTAGGAACATCTAGTCCAGTGGTTCTAAGTCTGTGATCCCAGCCCAGCAGTATCAGGTTGATCTGGAACTTGTTAGAAATGCAAATTGTTGGATGGCCCCTTTCCCCATCCAGATCTACTGATCTAGAACCTCAGGAGAGGTGGGTCCAGCAATCTGTTAAGCAAGTTAAAAATTGAGAACCACTGAAATTCCATCAGTTTGCAGATGAGGAAAATAAGATACAGAAATTAAAGGATGGCCTTGCTTAACATCACACTCTGGCCACTGCAAGGTCTGACCCAGACATCCAAAGAAAGACCAAATACTGGGCTCCACATACTGACTGAGGCACCATAGTGGCTACTGACTTTGCAGCAGATGAGGTAGTAGGAAGAAATGACAACTCTTCAAGGGGTCAGCTCTGCAAAGTCACCCCAAGTCCCCCAATTTCTTAAGTATCTACTCCAGGCCAGGCTCTGAGCCATATCAGATATGGTACAGATCTTGCTGGAAACCAGGAGGTCAGGCATATTGTTGTTTCCAAAAAAAAAAAAAAAATACTTTACCCATTGAAAGCCTTCTATGTGAGTCAGGGTCCAGTCAGGAAGTAAAAATCAAATTAGTAATTTGACTAGGGAAACTTTAAAATAAAGCTTTATTGGGCTGGAGTTGTGGCTCAGAGCACTTGCCTAGCATTTGTAAGGCACTGGGTTCAATTCTCAGCACCACATATAAATAAATGAATAAAATAAATGTTCATTAACATAAAATAAGAATTTTAAAAATATATGTATTACCTAGTAAAGGCTGGTTAGCTATCAGAACTCCTGCTTGTGACCGTTGACTGGTGTCCCCTGGAAATTTCCTCCACCTCTGATTCCTTAACATGACCTCCATTGCTTTCCTTCCTCCCTCTCTGATCATTCTCTCAAGAATTTCTTTTCTTCATCTATCCTTTACATTCTTTGGGCAATTTCTTCTGCTTCCTTAATTTAAAAGTGAATAGGAGCTGAGCTCCTATTACAGCCTCAGTAGATTAGGGAGGTACTTAGCAACTCAGCTAGACCCTTTCTCTAAATAAAATATAAAAAAAGAGCTGGGGAGTGGCTCAGTGGTTAAGCACCCTGGGTTCAATCCCTGGTAACCCACCCCCCCCCAAAAAAAAAGCAGTGAATATGGATGAGTAATTCTGAAGGCAGGCCTCCCACCAGGTGCCCTCTTACATCCTCTCCTAATCCACGAGGGCCATTAGCTGAGTCTCCCCTCCCTCCTCAGCCCAGGCGCACTCCGCAGCATCTGACCCCCTGGGCTCTGAAATTCCTCTGCAACGCCCTCCCTCAGGCCCTCTGCTCAAGCCCTAGGTCTTCCAGTGTCCACCTGTCTTGACCTCCTCCAGTCCTGCCACAGGGCTAGGGAGGCAGTCTAAGACCCAGGTCAGAGCCCAGTTACTCCCCACCCTCCTTAAAACCCTTTAGTGATTTTCCGTCATCAGAGAATAAGATCCAAACTCTTGAGGGTGACACACAGGCCTCCAGGTCCTGCCCCAGCAGCCCTCCCGGCCACCTCCACTCTGCGGACAGAATTGGAAAAAAGCAAGGGGTTGGGGGCAGGTGGATGTCAGGAGGCTCAGTGCTCACCTCAGCCTCCCAGTTATTGTTGTTGTTTTTTTTTTGTTTGTTTTTGTTTTTTTTAAAGAGAGAGTGAGAGAGGAGGGAGAGAGAGAGAGAATTTTTAATATTTATTTTTTAGTTCTCGGCGGACACAACATCTTTGTTGGTATGTGGTGCTGAGGATCGAACCCGGGCCGCATGCATGCCAGGCGAGCGCGCTACAGCTTGAGCCACATCCCCAGCCCTTTGTTGTTGTTGTTGTTGTTTTTTGGTTAATAATATATTGTAGTTGGGCACAATACCTTTATTTATTTATTTTTATGTGGTGCTAAGGATCGAACCCAGGGCCTCACATGTGCTAGGCGAGCACTTTACCACTGAGCCCCAGCCCCAGCCCTCAGCCTCCCAATTCTGCTGGCCAGGACAGATGGCCTGCCTACTCAAAGTCCTGCTTACCTTTCAGGACTGGCTCAAGTTTCTCCACCTCTTTATGTAGTCATTTCTTTAATGACTACAATTAATCTCACACACATATGCATACACACACATGATTTCTGAGCTCATAAAGAATGATTTCAAAATATTTAACCACTGAGAACTCATAGCCACTCACACATCAGGATAAACGCTGGCCTGGAGACTGGAGTCAAGTCTTTAAGGAACCCCTGCTGGGCCAGGGTTATTGACCTATTGGCTGCTAGACTGTGAGGAGGTCTAGCAGTTCAGAGGAGGCACTCAGGGTGCTCAGGGCAGCAGCTACACACCAAGCAGCATAGGAGTATCTCAATCTTTTAACTTCTGGTATGACTGCACATGCATGAGCCCTGGGATTCTTATTATGCACCAGATGCTGGGCTAAGCTAACCCACTTCACCCACCACCTCCTTCAACTAGCACAACCACATTGTGAGGTATAATCATCATCTCTACCACTACCATCTTTCTTACCATCATCTCCACGACCACCATCTCCATCACTGCCACCATCTCCGGCATGCCGAAAGACTTGCTGTGGGGTTTCACTGAAGATCCTATTGCTTGATCGGAAGTTAAAACTACACCTTCAAAAACTTTTGCCTGTTCTTCAAAGGGCAGCTACCTAGCACTTCCCCATCACCCACAGCAGCATTCCAAGGCATTTCCCACAGTCCTTTGCAAACCTGTTCTAACCACCTCTAGCCCAACGCTGGCACTGCTACTGCCACCACCCCCATTATTCCTGGCTGTAGCCTTTAATTCCTTATGACACAATTTTCACAACTGCCACCACTGGGCTGTAAGACCTTTGAGGACAGGATCTTGTTCCATGCATATTTAATTCACTGCTCTGCAGAATGTCTGGCTATGGGCCCAATGTTGGTCAAGTACATGAATAAATAAGCAGAAACATGAGACTGAAATGTAACTGTTATTTGAGGTTAGATCTATCTTTAACTGCTCCACCAACAAAAATATGGAAATACATAATACATTCCTTTTATTTTTAGCATTTGAATTTGACTATTATTATGAATGTATTAAATAAGAATCTATTAAGCCACTTTGTAACCTGAGAACAGGGGCTGCATTCAAATCTCACCCCTGCCACTTTTTTGGTGTGTGTGGTATGCTGGGGATTGAACCCAGGGCCTTGTGCATGCAAGGAAGGAACTCTACCAACTGGGCTATATCCCCAGCCCACCCCTGCCATTTTCTAATGACCTTGCTCAATGCTTCTCAGCCTGCTGTCCTTGTGGAATGGGGAGTGATCCTGCCTACCTCGGGGATTCTGAGGAGGAAGGAGGAGACTACATAGTGCTCAGCACCTCCCCTGCATAAAGGGACTCAATAATCAGTATGTTATTTTTGGTGGTGGGTGGACGGTAGCCCAGGGATAAAAGGAAATGTGCCCTGATGTACTCTGGGCCAAACGTTGGTAGGGTGGTCTCAGACAGTGGTTCTCCACCTTGGATGCAAGTTGGAATGCTGGCACCATTCAACCCAAATCCCTGGGAACCCAGGCTTTTTTTCCCCCACTCTCTCCTGAAGATTCTAATAGGTAGTCAGGTTGAGATCCTCTGCCGAAACTAGCAAAGTAGGAGACAAGCAACAACCTATCAACAAACGAGCCAAGAGTCCAGGAAAGGATGTCCCAGATCCAGTGAGGCTGTCTTGATTTCAATTGAAAATAAAAAATTCTCAAAATTGAAAACTTACCTGTTTTCTAATCCTGAATACACATGCAAATAGAATATATCATGACTACTAAATTCTCTGAAAGCAACCACTCTGGAAAAAGTCATAACAAAGCTCAAGTGTTTATTAAGAATTAAAAATACTGTAAAGAAGCCATACAGTTCATTTCACAGTAAACTAAACAAACCTTTTTTTTTTTTAACTTTTACTTTTCGGCTTTTTTTTTTCCTTTCTTTCTTTTTTTTTCTTTTGGAAGGGCAAGACAGCCATTTAAGAACAATACAGCTCAAAGGGGAAGGGGTACAGCAAACAATTACAGAAATGCAGTGCACACGCTCCCCACTGACAGATGGGGCCTGCTCCCAAAGCAGACCTCCTCAAGGACATCCTGTTAAACAAAAAAACCTGGCCTACATCCCCCCGGGAGACACCCCACCACTGTGTGGACTGCTCTCAACACATTTCCTGAAAGACCCCAAGACACTTTTCTGGAACTCTAAACCTGTGCATTATTCGGTAACCTGCCCAAGTGTGGATGCAGGTGGGCCACCAGAGACAGACAGGCACCAGGACTCTGGGTGGTGTGCTTGAGCATTCAGAACCATCTGATTCTTTGCATAGTTACCTTTGATATCATTAGATGGTTCAGGAATGGAAGACACCCACGCTAGAAAGGCAACCCGCAAGTAACTGATTCTTTTAAAATGAAGACAAGGCGTTGCCCTCTCCTGACTCAGAGATTACATCTGAGTCCAAACCAGTTTTAGGTGGAAGACAAGTGAGAGATATCTCATGAAAACTTCAGCCAGAAGTATAAAAAAAAGTAATTTTTCTTAAAGACAATTAGAAAGAAACGTGCCCCATCCCTGCTTTTTTTTTTTTTTTTTTTTTTTTTTTTTGTAACTTGAAATCTGCCAGCCAGACAGGGTATTTGAAGGTTAATCTGCTTCTGTTAATCCTCAATTGAAGCCACTGTCATTTTTCTGACACCAGACACATCCCTTTTAAAAGCCACCTCTTGTGTACCCGGGCTGGGCCTTCAGGAAACAATCAAAAGCAGAAGCAGAGAACTTAAGAAACCAATGGTGTGTGGTAAGAATTGCAAATAAATTAACTGGGCACAGAATGCAATGCCTTGGTGTTCAGGTGGTGTCCACTGCTCTTGGGGGGGGGGGTGCGGGGCAAAACTTGCGGGGAGGGCACATGGGAGGAAACAACACATTTTTTTGGTCATGAGAAAATGGACTATAAATCCGCGCCCTGGACACACAATTCACTTAGATTTTTTCGTGAATCTTTTCAACTTTCACAAACAACCTATCCAGATCATTTCTCAGGTCATCTAGTAGACCCTTGGCTGATTCCAAGTTGTTCTCGTTGGTTTCGATTTTGACCGAGTAGGCTACCAAACTGTCCACAGCAGTCCTGAGCATTTTCAAGTCCGACTCCACCTGGCTCACTGAGGATTTCAGGTTGTCTAGAGAAGAGAGTCTGTCCAGGAAGTCCTGAGGGGGCAGACGCGTGGCCTGGGCTCGGTCCTGACTGAGCAGCGCGTGCACCTGCTCTTGCACCTTCTGCAGCGATTCCACGGTGCTGGGGAGCTCGCCCACGCTTCTCTTCAGCTCCTCCACGTCGCCGTAGAGCGCCAGCTGGGCCTCCCCCAGGCTCCTCACGGTGCCAGCCAGGCTGTCCTTGTCTGCCTCGGACGAGGACCCCAGGCCTTCCAGGTGCTCCTGCAGCGCAGCCAGGCGCTGCTCGTACTCCTGGCTCTTGGTCAGGAGCGACTCCAGGCTATCGGTCTGGCGAGCAGAAGCCACCTGCACGGACTGGACTTCATCCTCTAAGTTCTGGAGCCTGGAGTCCAGACCCCGACTCTCTTTCTGGAGCGCATCTAAGGCGTCGGGGGTTCTGGAGGACCCGTCTTCCTCCGGCCTGTGGGACTCGGCCTTCAGCTGGCGGAGCTCCTCCTCCAGCCTCCGGATCTCCTCCGGGAGGCGGGAGGTGGACTCCTCCGACTGCAGGAGCTTCTTGGTGAGGGCCTGCAGGGCCAGGCGCTCCGAGTCCGCCGCCTCCTTGAACGCCTGCTGCTCCTGCTTGAGGCTCACCAGCTCCCGGACCTCGGTGTAGACATCAGACTCCATGGTCTGCAGGGAGCTTCTCAGGGCCTCTATGTCCCTCTCCCTGGACTCCGCGGAGGTCTGTATCTCTTTCACCGCATCCTTCAGGGCTCTCAGGTCCTGCTTGTACCCCTCGGATTCTTCCAGAGAGGCGACCTTCGCCTTCACGTCATTTATTTCCTTCTGGCTCCTCTTCTGGACCTCAGTGAAGATGGCGATGTTGTCATTGATGGACTTGGTGAGCTCCGTCAGCCTTTCCTCCACTGTGTTCTCCAGGGACGTGAAGTCCCGCTCGCGCGCATCCTTCACCACGTGAATGCCGTCAGAGAGGTCTTTGAGGATCTCGTTCTGGAGTTTTTGCAGGACTTCACCGATCCTGCTGATCTCACTCTCCCCCTGTTTCACTGCTTTCTCTGTGAGGTCTTGCTTATGTTGGGAGCTTCTCAGGATAGACTCGAAAGCCCCAAATGTGGTTTGCAGAGACTGTACCTGTAGCCAAAATCCAGACATTAGCTGTAGAAGAGTCATGAGTTTCACAGGTACAGCTACTTTGTTTTCAGTCTGCCCAGCCTCCAGGTCCCTCAACTCTTCCAGAGTGGCACTACAGTACTCCTTTGAAGAGCTCTCCTTTCACATGTAGCCCATGTCATAGTTGTGGGGAACAAACTTAGGACTCCCTCCAAGAGCCCCAGGGATGGCTTATAACCCTGGCCTGAACAATGGGCACTTTCCACCCACCCTGAGTCACACTGTCTACCCAGGCATGGGCACATGTGCTAAGGTAGACCAAGGAATCAGATCTAGGACTTCTGTTAAAACTACAGAGGAAGAAAACTTTCTCCAAAGGGACTGTTAGCTACGGGATCAGGTAGACCTGGAGCTGCGTAGACCACCAACACATGGAATGCCTATCTAGGAATCAAGCCAGCACAGCTGAGAAATGGCCAAGGTTTGCAGACATCATTTGAATTCCTGGATACAGCTATAGCTGAAGGCATCTACTCTTGAACTTTGCAGTTTAAGCCAGTCAATTCTCTCCCTAAGCCACTTAGGGCAAAATTTCTACCTCCTTCAACTGCAAGAGTCTTCAATTTTGTAGGAAAGAAACTGATACACAGATACTCTGCGCTGGAAGTCAAGACAAGGATCTAGGTCTTAACTCATCACTTCCGGCTATGTGGCCCTAAACTAGTCATTGTCCTCCATGGCCCTGATTTAATCTTTTATTCTGAAGTACCTCAGAAGCCCAAAGATCCCTAGCACCATCTGCAGACCATTGCCAAAGGAATAAACTGATCCCGCAGCAGGCTCTGGTTTGGTGAACACACTGGGATTTTGTCTGCTTCTACATATTACTTCTTAAAAAATTCTACCCTGAATGAGGCCTGACCTGAGAACTACCCAGGGGAACTGGTTTAATATATAATGAGGCTGTAGGATGATTAAGAACCTGGGAGGCATTATCCTGACACAGCATGTGGTGCCATCTATAATGTTTAGTTTGGAAAAAAAAAAAAGGAAGAAAAAGGAAAAAAGGGATAGAAAGATCTATCAAGTCCCTACCTCTAACAGCCAATTCTCAGGACCTGCAAGAAAGGGACATGGCATGATGTGACCAGCCAAATCCACATGTGGAAAATTGTGCAGGATAAATGACCCTGGTCAATACTGAACAAATGAATGGCATTTTATCATCCATTTAAAAAGTTTAAGAAATTTTCAATCAAAAATGTGCATTTCATATGGATCCTGACTGAAACCAACAATAGAAAGACAGTCTCGGGGAGAATCAAGGAAATCTGACTATTGTCTGGTATGATGTTCCAGAATCTCTGCAGCTGGGGTGTAGCTCAGTGGTAGTCTTGCCTAGCATATGCAAGGCTCTGGGCTCTATCCCCAGTATGGTGCCATATCCTGTGTTTTGCTTAAAACAAATAAGGAAAAAAAGAAATAAAAGGAAAGGAACTCTGACTGGTTAGAAATAAATCCTACAATACCTTGGTGAACTAATGTCTCTCATTTTAAAATTAGTTCCCGGTGCCCTCTCCCCTAGGTCTGCAGGGTGACATGGGCTCTTCTGAGGGATTAGAGCTTAACCACCAACATGTTCTGAAGCGCTGGACCCACCTGTTCCAGATCAATCTTCTGGATAAGGACAGGCCAGCCTCTGCCTGTACTATGGCCATTTTCCAATACCAAGTACAAGTGGAGAAGAGAGGCCAGGTGTGCCCCTGACAGGGTCACAGAGGGGTTCAGGGTCAGGCTGCTCTAACTCCAACCAAAAGATGAGGGATGGGAAGGGAGGTGGTGAAATGAAACAAGAATGGTAAAATACTGATAATTATTGAAACTGGGGTTCATTATATTGTCCTCTTCTTTTGTTTATGCTTGAACATTACCATGATGAGAAGTTAGAAAATAAAGTAATATAGACTCTGTAGCCAGATTGCTTTGGCTCAAATCCTGGTTTTGACACTTTCCTGCTGTGTGATCCTGGGTATGGTACATAACCTATCTGTGCCTTGGTTTCCTCAGCTGCATGAGGGGAACAAAAACAATACCCAACTCACAGGATTGTCATAGTAAGGGTTAAAAGAGTTCATATAAGTAAAGTGCTCAATCATGCCTAAAACACAGTGAAGGTCTGTCTCCATTCCTGTTGCATCTCTATTCAGAAGTCCTGAAGATTCACAGCACTAGCTGCAGCCTGATGTCAAAAGGAAGAATAGTTGAAAACACAATGGGACACCTGGGTTCTACTCCAGTCACACAACTCTGAGCAGTTACACTAGCTTTCCAAGTCTCAGGTTCCTCATCTTTTAGACAATAGGTCTCTCACATCCCTTCTAAATTCAGTCTGTGATTTTCAGACAGTAGAATAAGGTTCTCCAGGGCCTCCAGAATATTAGCCAATTTCTCTGCCCAACCAAATGCAACCTGAGTCATAAAGGACACTTTGAGAAGGTACTAGAGAGAACTAGACTCTGAAACTAGGTTATTAAATCACAGTACCTGCCTGTTCTAAGCATAGCACTCAAATTAGAGGTGTGAGCGGCCGAGCACAGCACTTGCCACATGGCAGGCAAGACCCGGTGCTTTCTGAATGATCCAAAGCATGAATTCAGAGCAAAGGCTGATGAAGAGCTGATGTGCTCCCTATTCCTGAATGTCACCCCCAACCTGGGCTGGCTCGACACATGGTTAGAAAGGGAATTAGATTAGAAATTATGGATAAAACCAAGCCAGTCAACCCCCTGTAACTAAAAAAAAAAAAAAAAAAAAAAAAAAAACAAATGTCCCCACACTGAGGGTACTGTGTTCATCTTTAAGTGCATATTAATCAACAGGTATTGAATGTACCTGTTCTCCCCACGTATGTGGGATGCCCACTAAGTGGCGAGCACTGGGGAAGAAGCCAAGAGATAAAATAAAAGCTAGGCCAGGATCCCTGCCCTCAGGAGCCTAGCTGGGCCAGGAGTGGGGGTTTAGGAACTGTCCTTAGAAATGGCTGACATCAGCAGGGCATTTCTGTGTATAGTAACTATCAAAGTGTGAGTGGTAAGTCGAGCATCATGAATGTCCGATCTCAGAACCGGAGCTCTTAATCACTGTGACATGCTCAGGCAGAGATATGTTCAAAGCACACTGAGGGCCTAGAGAAGAGGCTGCCAACGCCCAGAGCCCCGACTACTGGTTCAGAATCAAAATGAGAAAACCAAGAAATAGGGCCGGAAAACTCTCACAAACAGCTTCTCCTTTCATAAACTACTTCTAAGATCACTTTTTGCCACCTAAGCTAAGCTACTTCTAAGATCACTTTTTGCCACCCTGGGTGTGCCAGGGCAACACGAGCTCTTCTGAGGGTCCAGAATTCAACTGCCAACCTTTTCTAAAGCCCTGGACCCAACTGTGCCTAAATTTTCTGGGTAAGGACAGGCCAACCTCTTTTCCTGTGCTAGGTCCATTCAGGTGATCTGGGACAGTTTTCCATACTGATGAACTTTTGGAAAACAAGAGATACCAGGTGGGGAACCAAATCCTATTCCAGTCTAAGATCCCCCACTTATGGTGTGACCTGAAATATGTCATACAACCAGTCCATGTATGACCTGGAATAAGTTACACAACCAGTCTTGGCTCAATTGCCCCATCTGTGAAATGGTGCTAAGTGCTATCTACCTCAGATAGCTAGGAGAAATGAAATTGTGGCCAAAAAGCACTTAATGGAATATCTGGCCCACAGAGACTACTAATTATGAATAATACTACTCTAAGTGCATTTCTCTGCCAAGAACTAAAACTCAACCCCGACAGAGACTTAAGAATCATACAGGGGTTCAAACTTAGGTTGTCAGAGAACAGGCAGTACTGGCTCCTCAGCACAAAATAACTTCCTTACTGGCCTCATAAAAGATGCAGGAAGAAGTGGCCACACACTTTGGGAAATGCTAATAAGACTGGACATACTGAACACCGTTCCATACCAGGTAAGGCAAGGGAAATATAATGAAATAAACAGCTGAGTGGTTGAGTGCCCCAGGAGTTAGACTACAGTGTGAATCCAGCCCAGCTGCTTGCTAGCTGTGTGACTATGTAGTTATGTAGCTCCACACTTTCCTCATCTGGGAAACGGGACAGGTAATAGCACTCACCTCTTGGAGTTGCTGTGAGGTCAAAAGAGATGATATATTTTCCGATGTTTAGGACAGTGCCTGACACATAAGCGCACAATAAATGTAAGGCACTGAACAATGGCTTAATTATACTACTAAATTAAAAGAAAGGTGGTCACTGTGTCCTCAGCCTCAGAGCCAAGAGGAGTCTTAAATATCTCTCATTGTGTGGATGGGAAACTGAGGTCCAAAAAGCAAAGTGTTCTACGCATACCTGGGACAGAGAAGGGATGAGAATCAGAAAGGAGGGACTAAGGGAGAGACAAGGAGGAAACCTAGGAAACAAAGCCCTATTTTTTTCAATCTGGACTCAAGATGTCCCCATTTAGGCCACAACTTCCAACATCCCCTAATTTTTCCTAAAATGCTACTCTGCTATAGGCAGGGGAGCCACCTCCTGTCCCTTAAACGTGTTCAAGAATGTTCCTTGCCTGCGAGTTCTTCACATTCCTTCTCTGAACATTCAGCCATCACCAACTAGATGATTGGCTCTACCCCAGACACGGGCCCAGGGAAATTCCACACCTCCCTCTTCCCAATCTGCACAGAGGCGACCCTAACTGCCACCTACCTATGTGCTGCTTCACAAATATGATTTGTCTTATGCTCTTCCACCGGGCCTACACAGAGCTATATGACTACCAGGCTTAAATAAATATTATGATTGATTAGCAAGTGGGTGGCAGAAAGCAAGAAACGGGCTAGTGATTAGACTCCAGCAGGATGTCTATTTTGTAAAGATGATGTGACACTCAGGATAGGCAAAGCAGCACTGCCTACTTAATTCCCTTATAAAAGTCACCTCCCTTAGCCTGCAGCATTTAGCAGGCTGACTCATCCCAGTTGCTCTGCCGGTCTTAAGAGGAAATTCCTAGTCCTGCACACTCAACAAAAGTGGAGAGACTTGGCAGGACCGGCAGCATGCTGGGAAAAGGAGGCAGTGGTTCCGGGCCCAGAAGTGGCGGGATTTTTTGTTTCGGTCCTGCAACCAATTTTCCATTCAGCATGACACGGAAGGAATATGGAAGAGGGGAAATTCAACGGAAGGGGTTGCACTTGGTTTGGAAAAGCCAGGGAAGGACGCAAGCTGAGCAGCTTTGCCTTGGGAGCTGGGTCCATTCATACCTGAAATAGGCCCTTGGGAACCCTTAACTGGACAGTGGCCCAGACTTTCTCATGCACTCTGCAGCTCACCAGCTGGGGTGTTTGTTAACTCACTGTCTCTCTCTAAGTCTCAATTTTCTGGACTGGAAAATGGAGTCAGAACCAGCAGCCCTCCCTCCCGGGGTTGCTCTAAGAATTAGACAGTAAGTAGGTAAGTAAGCCCTCTCAACCCCACATAGATAGAAGTCCTTTTCTCGATTATGACCTAATATTTTTGGCCTTTCATTCCTCTAAAGCTGAAGTAGGCTATTTCAAAGGCCCACAAGGGCACTCTGGCCCAATAAAGAACAAGGGGCCTAAAGATAGATTAATATTTCAGTGGAACTTCGCAAATGACTAGAAATTACTAGTTTTTCCTTCCCCAAGCTCTGGGTCTATTAAAAACCGGCTCAGATGTCTCCCACGGCAGAGCAGAGGTGCGGCCTTGCCCTTCATCGGGATGCGCCGGCTTCCTTTCCAACCTCCTTTTCAGACAACGCTGCCCATTCAGCGGTTCCTAATCCAAAAAGAATGGGCTCCCCAAAGCCTGCAGGCTTCCTTACAGGTCACCGCTAATGTCCTGTGACAGGCCCTTGGCCCACCCTCCCCGCTGGCCGGGCCATCCTCGAGGCGGTCCATCCCTCGGGCCCATTCCTCTGCGGCCATTAACAAAGAGGGTCTAGGACCGCCTGGGAGAGGGGGCCCGGACCAGGGTGTCCGGCCGGGGACCGCCGGGCAGAGGCAGAGGCAGAGGCAGGGACAGGGGCAGGGGCAGGCGGGGCCGGGCGGGCACGGGGACGACTGGGGCCGGGGCACCCACCTTCTGCTCCACGTTCTGCAAGCCCTGGCCCAGCTCCTCCCGCTGCTGGGAGAAGTCCTGGTGGCTGCGCCGGACCTGCTGGACCTCCTCCAGGACGTGGTGGACACACCAGCCCGAGAAGGCGGCCGCGGCCACCAGGGCGAGGTAGAAGAGAAAGTTGAGCGCCCGGCCGAGCCTGCGCGAGCAGGTCGCCGAGGACGAGGCAGCGGCGGCGGCCGAGGACTTGCCGCCACCGCGGTGGCCGCCCTTGCCGTGCGCCTGGTTCTGCGGCGGGTGCTGCTGCGGGTGCGGCGCGGGCGGCGGCGGCTGCTGCTGCGGCGCCGGCGGCGGCTTCTTCGCCACGTCATCCGCGCCGCCCGACGGGTGGGCGCCCTTCTCCGAGGGGCTCGCGGCGCCGTGGCCGCCCTTGGAGCCCCTTTGTTTGGCCGAGGGCATGGCGGCGCGGCGGCGGCGGCGGGGGCCGCGGGCGGCGAGGCGAGCGAGGGGCGCGCGGCCCGGAAACTTGCTCGGGCTCCCCCGGGGCCGGGCGGGCGGCACGCGGGCGCTGCTGGCGTCGGAGCGGCCGAGAGAGCGGGCGGCCGAGGAAGGAGGCCGGCCGAGGAGGAAGGAGGAGGGGGCCTGCCTCCGCCGCCGCGGCGCCGACCCCGCCTCCCGGGAAGGGAGGCCGCGCGAGCCGAGCGGGGAGAGCCTGCCACGCACGCCGGGCCGCCGCGGCCCCTCCTCCCGCCGCCACGACCCCAGCGGGGGCGGGCCGGGGGGCGGGCGGCCGGGCGGGCCTGCGGGCCGGGGGCGTGGGCCGGCGGGCGGAGGGGCCGCGGGGCGGCGCTAAGGCGGCCGCGGAGGGCGGGTCGCCCCCGGCTCGGGCTGGCGGCGGCGCTGGGGCGGCCGGGCCCCGCGGTGGGCGGCCGGGGCGGGGAGGCCGGGCGGCGCCGGCGAGCCGCGAGGACCCTGCGCAGTGGGCCGGGCGCGAGCCCCCTCCCGTCCCCTCCCGAGCGGGCGGAGGGAGGAAGTGGAGCCCGGGGTGGGAGCGAGGCCCGCGGCCGACCCCCGCTCCGTCCCGCTGGGAGCCACGGACCCAGCCCGCCGCGGGGTTGGGTCTCGCCTCTCCCCTTGGGTGGGAAGGCCGAGGCTGTCTCCAAACCAGCCGGCCTCGGAGGCGTGTTTGGTAAGAGTTTGGCCAAGATTCTTGGGCTGAGGGGAGGCTGTTGAAGGGACGCGTTGATGGAGCGCCCCTGGTAGCCCAGCCCGCCGGCCCCTGGACCCTGGACAGCACTTTGCCCAGCCCTCTGTACTCTGTTGTCTTGAGGGTCACAAGGTCTTCCATAGCCCCTACTTTGGACAGACTTAGGGCTGGTGCCTGGAAGCCAGCAGCAGCCGCACCGACAGGAACACGGATCAGGGTTGTCACCCCTAGTTTTGCAGAAAATAAAATAATTCCAGGCTCCGTGCTTAGCAACTTACAAGGGTTCCTCACAAAAGCCTTGGCAGGTAGCAATTACTTTACCCATTTTATAGGAAGGACACTGAGACAGGCCCCCTCCCCCCCCAACTGATTGGCTCAAGGTTATACATAGATCTGCTTCTTCCCAAAACTGTGGTTTAATCTCCTCCAAATGTGAAGGAAACTGAGGCCCAGGGTAGTCACATCAAGCTAATTGGTGCTAGTACAGGACAGAACCTCCCTCCGGGTTCCTCCTGTATCTGGTCCCTGGTGTGTGCCTGGCTTTGTGCAGAGGAATGCATTTCTTCCCTACCCTCCGGATCTATTTTAAAAGAAAAGACATTTCCTGTTCTTAAAGCCAAGTTCAAATGCCACTGCTTTCCTGATGCTTTCCCTGTGACACCACTCGATACCTCTCATGGGACTTAGCAAATAATGGTAACAAGGCATTCTATGTGTTAGTTAAACCTAACTTGAGGGCCCACTATGTGCCGGACTGAAGGCCTACTATGTCTGTAAACTCCTCTCCTTGCAGGCAGGAAGCACATTGTTTAGGTTTCTCTTTTATCTCACATAAGATGCTTTTAAAATTCTCTAGGGAAGGAGTGAACAGTTATGTTTCCCCTCAACAAGCTGCATTGGATTTGAAGAAATACGCAGAAACATGCTAAGGACTAACACCCAAGGTTGAGAATAGAAACGTAAAGAGAACTTGGACAGCAAACTATTGGGCTGTATGCAGGAAGTCCTTCTGGGGCTGAAATACCTCAAAGAATGGATTTGCATAGGAGAGCAGGGAGGATATTTCTGTGGCAGAAGTGGGGTGAGTCCAGGACACCTGCCTCTGCATGAAGGGTGTGTGCTGCGTATAGAGATGAGCCAGTGGAGTGGGTCCAGAGGCCAGAGGGCTACAATAGTCACTATTAGTGAGGGAGGCCAGAGTAAATTATAGCAGGTTCTGCAGCTGAACCTGCTATAACATAATCATCTGCCCCAGACAGAGGACCATCCTCACACTCGGTGACTACCAGGAACGATAGTAAAATACTTGGTTCCACAGGGCACAGGAGTCTACCTGGGTGGCACAGAGATGGCAGAGGAAAACGGACAACCCAGCAGATTAGAAGGTTCTCAGAAGAACCTGCTTTAAAAACGGTCCAGCTGTGTTCAAAATGTGCTTGGAATCTCTAGTGCACAAAAGAGATCATCCTCCTTCAAGCAGTCATCCGTGTCAGGGGCAGAGACAGTGATAATGCAGAACAGCTTGCTGGGGCCCAGCCAAATGCTGGCCCCAGAGGCGGGAGCCCTGCTTTTTGAGCCTTGGCTCTGCCACCAATGTGACCTTGGGAAGTGTACTTAACCTCCTCTGGGAGTTTCAGGGTCACCCCTTCTGTAAAGTGCATCTCTAAAGATCGTATTATTTATATAAACCTCTTTCTTAGAGAGAATAGTCATCTGATATGGAGAACAGTTCAGTGATACCTACGCTTTTTTTCAGCTGGCAGACTGCAGGCCAGAGATAGAATGGAAGGATTCTCAGCTTGTGCTTCTACCTGGAAGAACAGAGGGTGAGGCGAGGGGGACTGTAGCCTTCAGTGTTTCCCTCTCACCGTTTTTTTTTTCCTCTGGGCGCAGTGAGTATGATGGTTAAGACGGCTCTGGAACAAACCAACTTGGGTTCAGACTCAGTGGACTGCAGAGTGTGACCTCTCTGAACCTCAGTGTCTTCATCTTTAAGATGACAGTTACAAGAACTACTTTCCCAGGTTGTTGTAAGGATTAAATGATGATTCTAGATACATAGAGGAAGGCTCCATGAGGAAAAGGTAGCTAACATTTTGCCGAGTCACCAGGGGCAAGTATAACTTCACAGAGTTTCTGTGTCTAGACTTCAAGGATTTTCTTTCATCCTTATTTCTTGGATCTCCAGCACCATATGTGGCTTACAAACCACACGCTATGATGTGTTTAACTAAAAAAGGCAGCAGTGTTTTCCTTTAAGTAGGGCTCCACTGTGGTGTTTGGTTACACCCAGAGGAGGAGGCTGGCCAGTGGTCATGGGAATGTCTAGGGCAGCAGGGTCCAGTGGCTTTTGGAGATTTCCATTCTGCTGTCCCCTTTTCTGAGCCAGCATGGGACACATTCAGGGGAGTTGCTCCTTCCCTTTTCCTCCTGACTCCTCCATCCCTTCTCCCCAGAGTATACTGGATGGTCAGGAATGCAGCTGGAACCGGAGACATCTCCTCCGACCAACCCAACTTGCCTCATAAGACCTGCGGACAGCGTGGACCTTAGACTATAGGGTGAAGATCTGTACGCCCACAGCCCTCTCGGTTCCCTCGTTTCAGTTAGAATGCATGGAGCTCTCCCGTGAGTGCCGGTTGCCTCTTCTCCTGTTCCAGGTTGACAAGGCCCACAGAGGCCAACATGAGCCCTGGAATGCTCTCCAAACGGAGGGTGGGTGGAGGTGGGGGGAGTTCTCCTTCACAGTTGGCTTTTCGTCCTAATTGCCTTCGGCGTCTCCCACTTCCAGTAACCTCCGCGGTGAGTTACCTGCTGATGGGAGCCACTGGCAGCTCACATGCGGGTTATTGAAACAACCTCCCACCTGGCCTCCCCGGCCAAGAACCTGCTGCCCTGCTGTCTGTTTTCAGCACAGTCGAGAACATCTTCACCTAAATATAAGTCAATTCATGTCACACCTCTATCCAAAACCCTCTCATGACTTTCCAAGACAGGACAAAAGCCAGAGTTTTTACAGTGACCTCTCTGTTCCCACGTTCTGCCCCCTGCCACCTCTTATCTCATCCTGTCACACCCCTTGCTCACTGCCTTCCGGCCACATGGGCCTCCTTGTTGCTCCTCAGTATGCCAGTATGTTCCTACTCGGAGCTTTGGAATTTTGTTCCCTGGGCCTGGCAACTTTACCCCAGGTATCTACAAGGTTCTTTACTTCTTCAAATCAAATGCCACCTTGACCACCCTATGTAAAGGAACTTTATTTAGTTCTATCTTCTATCCCCAGTGCCTAGAATGATGCCTAGTGCTCAGCAAATGTTACAAATATCACGTTATTACAACTTGTCTACATAGGGCCTTCCCTTTCATAAGACATCTACAAGAGAGAACAGTGGAAGGAAGGAACTCAGTGAGTATGGCCTCCAAGAGCTCCAGCGCTATGATCTTGGGAACGATGGCAATGGCAGTGATGATGGTGGCAATGGTGGGGGTGATTCGATGGTAAGATGGTGGTGATGGGATGGTGAAAATGGTGGCAGTGATGACATCTATGACAATGAGCAGGATGATTGCTGCCACTGCTGGGCTGCAAGGGAGCTTCAGTGACACACGCCCTGTGGTCTTTGGTATTTACTGATCGCTTGCTGAATGCCAGGCACCGTGCCAGGAGCTTTACCTTCATTACCTCCTCTCACTTCAGTGAGTCTCTGGTGTAGGCACCACAGCAGCACATATCCAGTGCCCATGACACTGGACCACTTGCCCAAGGGGACACTACTTAAGAATTGCAGAACAGGCTAGAATCTAGGCAATTGAGCCTAAAACTCACTCTCTGAGCTGGCATACAAATGTACAGACAGAGGAGGACAGAGGGCCTGGAGGGTAAGTAACCGACCCAGATAAACCCCACGTACTTCAGAAGCAGTGGGAACGTCCAGTTGGGAAGGGAGGGCAGGAGCCACATCCCAGCCTTCCTCAATCAATTCACCTTTGCAAGGGCTCCTCTTACTATGCTCTGGGTGGAAGTATTTCATTCCTTAGGGGTGCTGTAGGCAGGAAAAGAAATTATAAGAGCCTCTGCCCTAGCGAAACATTTTTTAAAAATCCCTCCAAATCTGGCGCCTTCTCTTTCCTCTCTCTAGCCTGGTTGCTCTCCCTAATCCCTTCCTCCTCCGTGTTTAGCCAGACCCAGCTTCCCTGCAGTTGCCCTAATTTACCCTCCCCTGAGGAACTCGGCTTCCTTGATCTTTTTCCTGCCTTTCCTCCCAACCTGGATAAGGTACCCATCCCCGCTACACCTCCAGCTCCTAGGCCGTAGAACTCACCATTCTAATAGACTAGTTGTTTACTGTTCTCCACAATAGAAGTTTCAGGGCAAAAGACTGATCTGTTCCCTTTTTATCTCCAGTGCAAGGTAGTTTGCCTGGATAGCAGGAGGCACTCAGTATTTGATGGATGGATGGATGGACAGACGAACAGATGGGCAGAAGGACAAATAGATGGATGGTGTATTCATTTTCTCAAGCTTCTATAACAAAATACCACCAAATGAGCACTGAGCTGGAACAACGGATATTTATTTTCTCACATTTCTGGAGGCCAAAAGTCCAAAATCGAGGGGTCAGCAGGTTTAATTTCTTTCGAGGCCTCTTTCTCTGGCTTGTAAATGAATAGTCACCTTTCCGTGTCTTCACGTGATCTCACGTCTCCCTAGGTGTCCAAATTTCCTCTTCTTAAAAGGACACCAGTCAGGTTGCATCGGGATTCACCCTACAGCCTCCTTTAAACTTAATCACCTCTTTAAAGACTGTGTTTCCAAATGCAGTCACATTATGAGGTACTAGAGGACTTCGATGTGAATTTGGGGGTGGGGAAAGAATGGATATGACAGTACATGACTTAGAATGCTATGCCAATTCTCTGCACCACTCTGTCAGGATACCTAAGAGGATGTTGAGAAAGGCTCAAAGATTTGAGAGTTTAGTTCAGGAGGTATCTGGTGAAAAATGCAACATTTTATGAGAGGCTCAGATAACAGTATAAATACATTTTGCTAATGTAGTGAAAAAAATCAGAAGGGGTGTATGGAGATGATCCGATCCTAAGTTAATGAGATGGAGAGGTAACTGGAGGGCTATACTTCCCAGACAAGATTCTCATCTTGGCCCTGCCTTGCTGGTTATCTGCCTTATCTCCTCATTAGAATCAAACCACAATACCAGGAGTGGGAGTAGGGTGGGGTTGGAGGAGCAGGCCTCCCTTTGGCCTACCACTCCCTGCCCTACAGCTACCTGCAAGCCTTTGTTCTTTGTTCCAGGTGTTCTTCCCAGCCTCCGACATCAAAGTCCCAACTGCCTCCTATTATAATAAAGTCTAGTCCTGGATGACCTCTCCATCCCCCACCTAGTCCCTCCACCTCAAAGTTCTTTAGAATGAGGAAGAGTGGTAAGCATACAGACTGGGTTTGATCCTATCTGGAAGACTTACTATGTATGTGGCTCTGGTTAAGTTATCTAACTTCTGTAGAAGTAGCATGAACACTTCACAGGATTCATGGGAAATAATAAACATCCAAAGGCCATCAGAGCTAGAAGTTGCATAGTTAACTTTACTGTGTGCCAACTAAGTCAGTCCAGTCCTTTTGTAATTTAGAACCTATGTGGGTATTTGCAGCCATAGAAAAAGCAAAGATAGGCTCTATAAATTGGGAATTATGGTACCCACGTCCTGGGGTTCTAGTGAGGCTTCAGTGAAAGATAAAGTCAAGCACCCAGAGTGTTCTGTTTCAGGAGAATGGAGATTATTGCATAATTAGCTTAATATCGTATCTCTCCCAGGCCTCAGGCCTTCAGTTGGCAACACCTTGTCTGCTTATCCACTGTGCTACCTTGCTGCACATTGTTATCTGGGGTATATCATTGACACTAGGAAAATATTTCTTTCATTCAATTCAAGCTCTGAACAAATTCAAGCATGTGACCTACACAGGGGATCTCAGGAGTGAACAAAGTGGTCCAAAGTCCTGTCTTCATTGAGCTCTTGAGATTTGCAGAGCCCAGACAATAGCCATTAGTCAAAAGCATTATGCTAAGTAGTATCAGGGGCTGGGGGAGGTGAGGGGACATGGCGGGGAGGGCCTGAAGGGTATGGGATTGAGATGCAGGTCAAGGAGACCTCACTGAGGTGACACATGAGTAAAGACCTGAAAGAAGGGAGGGAGCAGAAGAGCCTCTTGGCAGAGAAAAGAGCAAAAGCAAAGTCCCTTCCCGAGAAGGGAAAGGAGGTGCACAGTGGACGTCAGTGAGCAATTCATCTAGCAAGTACTCTGTGGAGCCCCTTCTATTTATTGAATAAAAGATTAAATGAACCCAATGCCTGGCACCTAGCTCTCAGCACATGTGGCTGTTACTATTGTCATTGTCAATTATCCTCACTGTGTCTCTCATAGCACCAGGCCAATACTCAGCACAAGACCTGGAACCTAGTAAGATCCAGTAACTAGTAACTACTAGAAGAACTGGGGCTTGCTGTCCTGCACAGGTCATTGTCCCTAACCATTAATACCTGGTTGTCCTTGAAGTTCACCTGCATCAGAGACTTGTTTCCTTAGGTTGGCCTTTGCTCTGGAAATCCGTAGGTCTTAAGGTGACACCACAATTGTGCATAGATGCACCATTATATCCCTTTGATAGGATTCCTCAATCTTCAAAAAGATAGGGAGTCCAGGAGTTTGGACTGTAACTTCTGATCTGTTCCTGGGGCCCCTTCATTTACCGGCCATGTCTAGCAGGGGCAGGGAAAGTGCCTGGGTTCTGGGCCCAGGGTGCTCATCAGCTTTGGAATATCACCTGGGACGTGGCGACCAGGATTAGGTGCCTGCTGTTTGAAACTCAGATGAGATGAGCCTAGGAGCGGGGACAGGGGACAAATGAGCTAAAGCTCTCCAGGAGGCTTCCAACCCAGCAAGCATGTCCGGGGAGTTCAGGAGACTCATCCAGTGTGTAGGAGACAATGAGAGCCACTCATGAACCGCCCCTGAGCCTCTGCCAGCCAGGAGACTTCAGGTCTCCTAGAAAGGGGACTCTTTGGCGACACAGGATAATTCTGTGGCTTTCTCAAGCGAAGAAGCCGATATTACCTTTCTTGTTTGAATAAGCCCAGGTCCCCTTGTTCTTTCTTCAAGCAAGAAAAACACCATCTTTCTATTGGTTATTTTCTCTGATGTCCAGTGAAGGACAAGCAGGCGAGCACTCTGTTGATAGGAGGCTTTTATTCAAGCCCCACCATCATCCAGGGACTTCCAAAACCCCTATCCTACAACCTGGGCTTTTGGGGTGTGACCCATGTGCCACACAGAGCACTTTCCATTCACCAACCCAGTGGTAACTCTCATTCCCAAACACACCCTCTCGGGTTGGGCCTGCTGGGGTCTTCCCCTCTGTTCCTCTGAAACGGTGCCAACCCCTGTCTGCCAGGATCGATGCACTCTTGCCTCCTCTCCACCCAATCGAAAAGGGCTCTTTGAGGAAGAGGGCACTGGCTTTTGAGTTAGAAAGATGTTCTCAGGGAAAAGAAAGACTGAGGCCCAGAGTGTCTGAGCTGTCCATGCAACGTCACACATCTAGACCCGTCAAGAGTCAGACCACACGTGTCTGATTCTGCGTCCCCTCTCCCTTCGCCAAGCCACACTGCCTCCTGGGTGGGTGGCCTCCAAGGAATACTGATGAGCACCTAATCACAAAATAAATATTTGCCATCAATTTATAACATAAGGCAGCATGAAAATCAATTTTAAATGATTACCCTGTAGAGGCCAGTTCCAAAGGACTTGTCAAACAGAGGAGATATCAATAAATATTTGTCAAATCCCAGAATGTGACATGAAGGGAAAGCAGTCGGATCCTCCAGGAAGGAATGCTATTTCCCGCCCCCCAGGAGGGAGAATCTTTGCTCTGTAAACAAACTTGCTGGAGGAATTCTCTTTGATGAAGAGAGCTGTGGCTGCGTCCTTTTCACAACTGCTGCCTTGGTTCGTGGGTTAAGCAGCCCAGGGGCTGGGATGATGTTTGTGGCCCAGTTGAGGTGCACCATGGTGGAGCCGGACTTGACCTTTGCCAAGCAACCAGGCTCTGAAGGAAGGCCTGTGTGAATGTGGAGCTCCTCACCGTTTCTCTAAGGCAGAAACGTCCCTCTTTGAAAAGGTGCAGCCCCTTTGAAGCTCTCTGGGAGTCAAGGACAACTCGATTCCCTGTTTCTCATCTGGGCCTGTATTGGCATGTTTTCTTATATCTTGTGTGTGTTCATCACGAAGGCAGCAAGGAGGCAGGGCTGGCGTGAACCAAAGGCTCACTGGAGAAGAAGAGGGGAGAATTCACGCAGATGACAGGTGCTGGTTTCCCATTGACTCATCACAAACCTGTTAGGTAAATATCATTAAGTTTGTTTAAAACCAAAAAAAAAAAAAAAAGAGAGAGAGAGGAAAAAATTTTTAAAAGAGGAAATGGAAGAGAACCAGCAATCTGCCCAGAATACAGTTTGCAAGGGGTAAAAATGAGATTGAAGCCCACCTGCCTGGATCCACATCCACACTCTGAGATCCTCCAGAGGCCTCCTGAACCTGTAGCTAAGTTCACCTTGGCCTTGATGCCTCTCTCTTTCTGCTCCCCTCCTTGTCTAACACAATTTATCTCCCATAATTTCCTGTATCAGGTGCCTGGGTGTGTGTGTGTGTGTGTGTGTGTGTGTGTATAGTGGAGATTGAACCCACTTTACCACCAAGCTATATTCCCATCCCATTTTATTTTTATTTTGAGACAGGGTCTTGCTAAATTGCTGAGACTGTTCTCAAAACTATGATTCTTCTGCCTCAGCCTCACGAGTCACTGGGATAACAGGAGCTTTAAAAACAGACAGACCTCTGTCTTAATAGGAGACCTACTAATGGTAGGGCCCAGGCAAGAGGATCTCTTAAAGCTCCCCGTTTGACAGGTTTCCCCAACCTTGGTTAAGAGTCACTACACTATAGGGACCCCATATTCCAGACAGACCCAATCCACACCATTTCCCATACCAAATTCCCTAAGCGGAGCTATAACAGCTGCCCTTTGCCAAACCCTGACATCCCTCTTCTCATGTCCCCATCGATCACAGTTCTTTTTGTTGTCATCTACACAGATTCGAGGAGAAGGGAAGGCTGCAGGAAGTGTTAAACGTTTGGAGAAATAACCAGTGTAAATACTCTGCTCATGCGAAACACTGTGCTAAATTACAAATTAATAAAATAATTGAATGTAAAAGTATCATGCCAGGGAAAGCCAGAAATAAATAAATCATTTCTTAAATTGTTTATGGGAAAATGGAATCTCTAAGCATGTGGAAAAAGGTTGTTAAAAGGGGAAAGGAAATACCAGTAGCTTAGGAGTCTGAGGCAGGAGGATCACAAGTTCGAGGCCAGCCTCAGCAACTTAGTAAGGCCCTAAGCAACTTAGTGAGAACCTGTCTCAAGAAATAAAAAGGCTGAGGAATGTAGCTCAGTGGTAAAGCACTTCTGCATTCAATCTCCAGTATCCAAAAAAAAAAAAAAAAGGAAAGTAGATCAGACTTTACATAAAAAATGTAAAACTGCTATATTGAAGATGACAGAAAACACACAGGAAAATTATTTGTTGTTCAGATGACAAAAAAGATCATATATTATTGTTTTAAAAGGCCATACAAATAGAGGGTAAGTACTGTGAAGATGGGAACGCTCTCTATCTTATTTATTATCTTATTTATTTCCTGTGTCTACAGAGGCTTGGCCTAGTACAGCAAACAAGTAAATATTTGCTGAGTGAAGAAATTAAAAACTAACTTCCAACTCCAGAAGATAAGTGAGCAAAAGACAGGAACATAATTCACAGAAGACAAAATAACGATTATTTAACACATAGCATATTTGCTAACCCACTTGCCGCATAAAAAAAAATAGAAGCACTTAAAATATCAATGGGTTTCTTTTTTTACCTATAAAATTAGCTGAGTTTTTTTAAGCTATAAAATATAATGCCAAAATAGGTAATGTGAAGTAGCTCCTCTGTTCTGTCATTGATTCAGCCACTTTGAAGACTAGTAGAAATGGGAGGAGTGTCCTTGTGGCACACAGATGGTCAGCAGCGTAAGGGGAAGTCCTGGTTTGGTCTGACCACAGTTCTTCCGGCCCCCATCCGACAGACCCCCGCCATCCTCAGGCAGTGCACCCACCTTCTGCTCCCAGGGGAAAGTAATGCACGACTAACCACTGACCGGGGCTGCGCTGGGATTACTCTCCTGCTCTGAAGGCTTCCTTTTTCTCTGGCTGTGAATCAGTGAGGAGGTAGCTCTGGACGCTTCCTGCAGCCACGTCTCTTGAAACATGGAGAGAGCAGATCTGCAGCAGGAAAAAGCAGGAGATTGGTCTCCAGAGAGAACCCTGCGGGCTTTAGTTTCTCTGGTTCCCCGCCTTGCGGAGGTCATTGTCTGCGCCCCTGCTCTTACCCCACGTTGATGAAATGAGAGCATCATCCCATCCCGTGGTTTTTCACCCTTAGTGTGCGAGAGAGGGCTTCCTCTTGCTTGCAAGAGACTATTGCTCAATGTCGGGAGTTTTGTAAACTGGTTATTAAGTGGCCGGACCTTGAAATCTGTCCTGGTAGAAGCATTTGCTCTAAAACCATGGTGGGAATCAGTAGTGCACGGAAATCTCCAAACACGACAACTCTGGGCCTTTTTTTCTTCCTTCCTTCCTTCCTTCCTTTCCTTCTTTCTTTCTTTCCTGGAGAGCCAGTTGTTAACTAAGCCAGTTGTCAAATATTTACCAACTCTCCTTTCATGAACAATTCAGAGAATTCAGGACAAGGGAGCCAGAGAGGGTGGGAGTCCCTTCATCCCACAGGAGACTTTTTATTATTAATCTCTAATTTACAAAAGAAGAAACCTCCCCAGGCGGTGCCGAAGGGAGGCAAAGTCCAAGGGGAACGTGATTAGCTGCCCCCTCCCCTCAAAGCAAAATTCTGCACATGAAAATGTTCTGCACAGTTGCCCCTGAGCCCCTGGAGCAGCCCTCTCCCCACTCCGGAGCCTTGGGGAGACCATCTTGCAGGGAAAGAGGGCACCCTGCACATTCACCTGGGCTGGGAATGCGGCCTCAGAGGAAGAGACCTGGACAGAAAGCGCCTCTGGCTCTTGGTCCTCAGGCCAGTGAGGGTCCCAGGCCTGCCTGCCCCGTGGGAGGAGAAGGAGCACAAGCAGTGTCCAGGCTTCCTCCTGCAGTTCATGTCTGGGCCAGCTTTCCCCTCAGACCGCATTCAACACGTTGTAGCAGAAATAAGACGCAGATGCCCTTCTCCCGGTTTCTTTCTGCCCCGTGACCTACCCACTGGCAGCGGGGACCCAGTGAGGGCCTGCGCCTCTGGTTAATCATACTCGGCTTTTTCCTGTCCTCATCGTGGGAAGATGAATGGCGTGAGGGAGGGGTCTGGAGATGGAATCCCCTCCTTCACCGGCCTCGGAATTGTTTTGGCAACAAGTAGGCTCACAAACTGTTCCTACCTTCTACATCAGTGATTTAATGTCTGGCAATCAGTTCTAAAGAAATGATACACAATAAAGGAAAAGTTCAGGTACATATTTATTTATTACTAAGCTATTTAGAATAGAGGAATAAAACTGGAATCCATATAAATGTCTAACAATAGGAGAATGATTAAGTAAATTATAATACACCAACTCGATTTAATGCATTGACGTCATTAAAATTTTTCTGAAGAAATCACAATCAGATGGAAAGAATTCTTACACTAAGTAAATGAAAATTAAGATTTAAATTTTATATTCCAAATGACTGGCAATACAAAAGGGGTGGGAAGCCATCTAAATTATGCATTGCCTGAAAATTATGCATTGCCTGAAACTCCAACATGTTAACTGTGGTTTTCTTCTTCGTGTGTAAAATCACTGATAGGTTTTAGTTCTGCTTTTTTCCTCTATTTTCCAAGTCACAGTCAATAAATTTACATAAAAAGTGGACACCACGGATTATTATTAAGTATTTCTCTTATGCCAGGCCTATGCGAAGCCCCTTTCTTTGATTATTTTTATTTACATCTTCAGCGATTCTATAAGATGGTTATTTTTTATTATCTCCAGTTTATTAATGAAGACACTGAGTCTCAGAGACCTTGAGTAACTTGCCCAAAGCCACACAGCTGATAAGTCCAAGAGCCAGGATTTAGTCTGCTCTGTTTCATTTTAGAGCCAAAGCCCCACTCTCGATCCCCAAGAAGAGAATAACCCATCCCAATAAGAGAATAAATTAGAAAAGTAATTTGCAAGTAACTGTACATACATGGAATTACATAGTGAAGAAAAACTTCTTTTAGGTAGTAGATCCATCCTTCAAGCACAGTCCAAGACCGAGCTCTTTCATGGGAACTTCTGCCCCTCTCCCTAAACTCTACACTGATACCTGCTCACTCTGTTTCCCTCCACTATCGACTCTGTTCCCGCTGCAGGGTTTGTACAGGCACACCATGGCAGCAGGTTCAGTTCCAAACTACCACAGTAAAGTGAACAAATTGCAATACAATTGGTTGAGCTAGATTTTCAACTTCTCGGTATGCATAAAAGTTACATATACTTTATTAAGTGTGCAATAATAGCATTATGTTTAAAAAATGTCCATTAAGCGTACTTAATTTAAACATATTTTCCAACTATAAGGCACTGATAAGAATGTGGAAAAAAGATAAAGACAGTAACAGGAAAAAATATACTTTATTGATTAAAAAAAATGCTAACAATCATCTGAGCTTTCAGCAAGTTGTAATGATCTGTTTGCTGATGGAGAACCTCACCTCAATGCTGAGCTGCTGACTGGTCAAGATGGTGGTTGCTGAAGGTTGGGGCGACTCTGGCAATGTTTTAAAATAAGACAACCGTGAAATTTGTTGTATGGATTGATTCCTCCTTTCATGAAATAGTTCTCTGTAGCATGCAATGCCATTTGATAGTATTTTGCCTGCAGTAGAACTTCTTTTAAAACTAGAGGCATCCTCTCAAATCCTGACCATGCTTTATTAGGGAAGCTTGTGTAGTTTTCTAAATCCTTTCTGGTCATTTCCACAATGTTCACGTGGTCTTCACCAGGAGTAGATGCTATCCCAGGAAACCATTTTCTTGGTTCATCCGCAGAAGCAATTCCTCATTCGTTATATTTTTGTCATGAGATGGACCAATTCAGTCACTCTGTCAGGTTCCACTCTTCATTCTGGTTCCCTTGCAATTTCTACCACCTCTGAAGTGACTTCCTCCACTGAGTTCTTGAATCCCTCAAAATCAACCACAAGGATTGGAATCAGTTTTGCCCAAGCTGATGATGTTATTTTTTTTTTAATATTTATTTTTTAGTTTTCGGCGGACACAACATCTTTGTTTGTAATGTGGTGCTGAGGATCGAACCCAGGCCGCATGCATGCCAGGCCAGCGCGCTACCGCTTGAGCCACATCCCCAGCCCCGATGATGTTATTATTTTGACAATGACAGCAGTAATATCAAAGATCACAGATCACCATAACACATATAATAATAATGAAAAAGTTTGACATGTTGCAAGAATTACCAAAATGTGATGCAAAGGCATGAACTGAGAGCAATGCTTTTGAGAAAATAGCACCGACAGACTAGCTGGACACAGAGTTTCCACAAAACTTCAATTGATAACCGTGAAATTTGTTGTATGGATTGCAACAAATTTACAGTGCAATTAGTAACAGCAACAAAGAACAGGAAATCTGATTTTAAAATGGGCAAATGATCTGAATAGACTTTTCTCAGAAGAAGAAATATGAATGGGCAACAAATGTATTGAAAAAATGCCATCAGGGAATGAAATCAAAACTACCGTGAGACTCTCAACCCAGCTAGAATACTAATAATTTTTTTTTTTAATGCTGGCAAGTATGTGGAAGAAAACAAACTCTCAGACACTGTTGGTGGGAGTGTACATTAGTATAGCCATCATGGAGAACAGTGTGGAGGTTCTACATAAAAACTAAAAATAGATCTAGCATATGATCCACCTATTGCACTTCTGGGTATATATCCAAAGAAAATGACATTGGTCTACCAAAGAGATAACTGCACGCCCACATTTATTGCAGCACGATTCACAATGGCTAAGATACAGAATCAGCCCACCAGTCCATCAGGAGATGAATAGATGAAGAAACTGTGCACACAATGGAGTGTTATTCAGACACCAAGAATGCAATCCTGTCATTTTCAACAAAATGGATGGAATTGGAGGGCACGATGTTAAGTGAAATAAGCCAGAAACAGAACAAGTACCACATTGTCTCTCTCCTATATGAAAGCTAAAAATAAAGTCAACCTGAATATAGAGCAGTGATTCATAGCGGTTGGGAAGGATGAGGTGGGTGTTGAGGGGATGAATAAAGGGAAGTTGGATTTGATCTGTGCGTGCTCTAGGCATGTGTGGAAATAGCACACCAAACCCCACTGATACGTACAACTAATACATGCTAATCAAAAATAAAATGAAATAATTATTTTAAAAACACAATGACCTGTGGAGCACAGTAAGGCAAGGTATGCCTCTCACCAGAGAGGCTAAGGGTGGGAGAGGCTCCTCTCCTCCTTCCTCCTTTCCTCCTCTTTCCTTTCTTTTTCTTTCTTTTTCTTTCTTTCTTTGTTTCTTTTTTTATTTTGGCTTTTCCTTCCTGAGAACCCTAGCTATCAGCTACAATATCTCAACACCATAAGATAAAAGGAGCTGAAAATTTCCAAATTTCACCTTCTAAAAGGCTTACCCAGGATTTCCACAAGTTCCTTGGCAACTATTTGTTTTTATCTTCTCACTGCTGCTGCTGCCCCCAACTCCTGACCCCCACTAACTAGCCCATTCAAGCCATGGTGGTCCTGGGTTTCTGTTTCTGACCCAGACGGAAGCTCAGTCCCTTCCTAGTTGCTGTGGGAAACCCACGTTTAGAAGGTAGCTTGAATGTGTGGCCTTTATCAGAGATGCCAGAGGGCTGCAGACGGTTCCTGCAGCTGAAATCCAAACAACCTCAGGGTGAACTTAGACATCCCAAGGAAGGCCAAACACAACCCCTTGCCACGAGCTCTGGAGGTGTGTTCTAGGGTGGCTGCTTACCCTCCTAGCATCTCAGTGGGTCTCCCTCTCCCTCTTCCTGTTCCTTTCCTACACCTCCTGGCCCTTACACCTGAACTCCATGTTCTCTCTACTCTGCACGGCCATTTAGGCCACCCAAGCCCTCACCTCCAACCTCAACCTCCAACCTTAGCCCCGATCCTTCCAGGTGCCCCGCTGGAGCAAAAGGACCTTTCATTGTAGCAGAACCCATTTCTCTTTACAAGTTGTTGTGTTTGTGGCTGGCGGGATGTTTTTACCATTTTGTATTAGCTTTATTTTACTCTGATGAAATACATGCAGCATCTAACTTAGTGAAGAAAAATGGTGTGTGTGTGTGTGTGTGTGTGTGTGTGTGTGTGTGTACACACATATATTTGTAGATGGATACAATACCTTTAGTTTTGTTTATTTATTTATTTTTTTAATGTGGTGCTGAAGACTGAACCCAGTGCCTCACACGTGCAAGGCAAGTGCTCTACTGCTGAGCCATAACCCCAGCCCCGAAAAATGGTTTATTTAGCTCACAGTTTTCAAAGTTCAAGTCCAAGATCAGGTGGCCCCATGGATTGAGGCCTCCAGTTGAAGGCCTCCATGTGGCAGTGGTGGGAGGGCCTTTAAGAGCGAGTGATCGCATTTCAACCCAGTGGAGGTGAATAAGTGTCTGCTGTCCCCTGTGAGCTAAGGACTTCCCACTAGGCTTTACCTAATGTTTCTACCACCTCCCAGTAGTGTCACCCTGGGGACCAAACCTTTACATATAGACCTTTGGGGATCATTCAACATGCAAAACTATAGCACTACTCTGCTATACTTAAATACATACATTTAATTGAGTCCCTGTCTTGTGCCTGATGCTGGACATCCAGAATTAAAAAAACACACAGCAGTCTTTAAGAACTTAATCCTTAAATTACCCTTCTTCTAGGTCATTGGTACTATAACAGAGGTAGGGACAAAGGACCCTGGGTCTCAAGCAGGTGGAGCAGCCTGCTGGTATGGGCTCCTTAGAAGTTCAAGGGCCTGGCATCAAGAGTCTTGCATTCCTTTCCCAGCCAGGTGTGTGCCTGGTGTTCCTCACATCTCCTTCCAAAAGCTTCTCTTTGGGTGTAGCAGCTCAGGTTCCTTCCATTGCAATACACGATATATAGCAATTATGGCGACACTGACTGCAATAACCCTAACTTGACAGTGGCCCATCCAGTGTGCAACACCTGAAATATGAACTCTGCACCACCCTGTAGGGCACCGAGAGACCTGCAAGACCAGTCAGTGGGTTGCCCAACAGAGGATACCATACAGAGGGTTTATTCAACCTAAGTTTCCTGTTCCTGTCTCCCCGCCCCACCTTTCAAAACCAAACACAAACCAGAGCTTGTCTTCAGATTAGTTAAAAATTAAATAAATAAATAAATGGAGGCAGGGGAGAAGTGGTGATCTGGTTATCACAAAGGATGTTGCTGCCTTGACACTGGTTTCAACAGTTCCTTTACAAAATACTGTGACTGCTTTATTTAGCTTTAGGTTGAATTTGGGGCATGGGACTTTTCATAAGACAATCAAACTGCTTCATCATAGACATTCTAATACTGTGGAGCACGGGCTGCCTGCTAGTTCCATACACAGAATTGAATCCTCAAAATAAACCAATAAGGTGAATGATAGGTCAGATTTCTGAAAGGAAGGAAGGAAGGAAGGAAGGAAGGAAGGAAGGAAGGAAGGAAGGAAGGAAGGAAGGAAGGAAGGAAGGAAGGAAAGAAGGAAAACTGAGCCTTTAAGAATTTGCTAAGATCACAGGGTTGATAAGTTTGAAGCCAGATTCCCTGAATCTAAACTCATGATCTCTTTCAAATGCAATAATTTATAGAAATAAAAATGGTATTGGTTTTGAAGTTATTCCCAGTCATTTGAGACCAAATATTAAAATCAAATGTTTATCTTCTAAAGATATTATTGGGGTCTGCCTTCACTTTAGTATAATATACTTTTATTAAGTTTAAAGATCAAATTGTAGCTATTGTTGAACTCTAAGTATTTTAAGTTAGATTTTTTATTGTAAGAGAGATTCTCATTGTAAATGTTAAATGTTTTTTTAAAGAGAGAGTGAGAGAGAGAGAGAGAGAGAGAGAGAGAGAGAGAGAGAGAGAGAGAGAGAGAGAGAGAATTTTAATATTTTATTTTTTAGTTTTTGGCAGACACAACATCTTTGTTTATATGTGGTGCTGAGGATCGAACCCGGGCCGCACGCGTGCCAGGCGAGCGCGCTACCACTTGAGCCACATCCCCATCCCAATGTTAAAATTTTTTGTGGAAGTATAAAGTGAAATATAAATGTCACTAACTCACAAAAATTTGAATAGACACTTTACTAAAGAAGATCTACAGATGGCAAATAAATATGAAAAATGTACAAAATAGTCATTGATGAGATTTTTTGTGTGTGTGCGTGTGTGGTGCTAAGGATTGAACCCAGGGCCTTGTGCATGTGAGGCAAGCATTCTACCCACTGAGCTATATCACCAATCCCCCATAAATTAGTCATTAAAAGAAGGAAGATTTTCCATTAGAGGAGTTAAAATGTAAAAGTCTGACCACACCAGATATTTGCAAGGATATAAAGAAATTGTAAGGTTTGTACGTTGCTGCTGGGATATAATATGGTCCAACTGCTTGGGAAAACAGTTTGGCAGTTTCTTTAAAATGTAAGTCATCTCTCTCCTAAGTATTCACACAAAAGATATAAAAACGTCCAACGCAAACCTGGACACACAGCTTTGTAGGGGTGAAGGGAAATTTTCCCTCCACCTTCTGATGGTCCCCTGGAATAAACTGACAAAGATTAAATATAAGAAAAGACATAAATTTATTAACATGCAAGCTGGGTGCAGTGGGGCACGTCTGTAGTGAGCCTGGAGACTCAGGAGGCTGAGGCAGGAGGATTGCAACTTTGAGGATTTTGCCTGAGTTATTTAGCAAGACTCTGTCTCAAAACAAAAATAAATAAAGGACTGAGGATGTGGCTCAGTGGTAGAGCAGCCTTGGGTCCAGTCCCTGGTACTAAAAGAAAAATTATTTACAAAGGGGTGGGAGGATCACAGGTGTGCAGTTGCCCACTAACCTCAAATTATTCAGACTGTTACTCGTCTCTCTTCTTTAGGGAGAAAGAAGGGGGATGTCAACATTGTGAGGAGAATCAGAAAGATGATTTTTAGGGGAACTCAACAGGCTTGGAGAATATATGGTGGGAGGGGACAAATTCTCTTTGGTCCCCAGAACAGACAATCATTAGTTAATGATTCTCTTTGATATTAAAAAGGAGACATTGAAGTCTGATAAACTACCCTGGTGGGGGAAGAGAGAAGGAAACAGAGGTGGTGGTTTTCTTCCTTGGGGGTCCAGACTTTAGGCAACTAAGGAAGCTTTCCAAAAAGCTTCTCCTGGAGTTTGGAGGAGGACCCACAAGGGAAGGGCAGAGGGAGCTTACTCTGAGGTGGGCGCTAGGCCTCGCAGCAGGCCAAAGCACCGCTGCCTTCGAGGTACGTTTTTCTGAGCTTCAGCTGTTCATGGCAGCTTTCTTTGTAATCGCCCCAAACTATTAACAATCCAACATCCATCTGCAGATGAATGGAAAAGCAAATCAAGATACAGCGGGACATCGCAGTGCTCTTCGGCAGTTAAGAAGAATTGATCTAGATATCTACACAAAATGGGAGAATCTCAAATGGATTTTGCTGAAGTAAAGAAGCAAGGCCAAAAATAATGCCCATATTGTTTGCCTCCATTTATATAAAATTCTAGAAAGGGTAATCTTTTGGTGACTGAAAGCAGACCAGTAGTTACCTGGGAATGGGGGACAGGGGAGGATGGTGGGGAGGGATTACAAACCGTGTGTGTGGTCACTTTTGGGGACTGATGGATATGTTCATTGTTTTGTGATTGTCTTGATGGCTTCCCAGACATGTAAATACGTCAAAAGTGATTCAATCGTACACTTTAAATATGTCCAGGTTGTTGTATACCTCAGTAAAACAGTTACACACACACACACACTCACACACACTCACACACACTGCAGCAGCGGACTGAATACTTAAGTCTCCCCTAAAATTCACACGTGGCAATCCTGACCCCAAGGCGATGGCATTAGGAGGTGGGGCCTTTGGAGCTGATTAGGTCATGCAGAAGAAGCCTCCTGCCAGGGGTTGGATCTGGATTATCCCCCAAAGGCTCATGTGTTCAAGACTTGGTCCCCAGTTTAGAACTACTGGAAAGTGGCAGTAGTAGGTCCCTAGGGCCTGCTCTTGAAGGCATTGTGGAAGCTCTGTCTCTTCTTTCTCTTTTTCTTCCCTGCCAGGAGGCAAGCAATTTTTCTCTGCCACCTGCTCCCACCATGATGTACCGTGCTGCTACAGGTCCAAAGCAATGAGACCAACTGATCAGGGACTGAAACACCCAAAAACATGAGCCAAAATAAACCTTTTGTCTTTATAAGAGAAAGACCTCAGGTGTTTGTTATAGTGACGGAAAGATGACTGACGCAGTATCGGAATACAAGAGACCCAAGAGAAACTCCTTCCCCTTTTGCTATGTAAAGACACAGCAAAAAGGCACCCTGTTTAAAACAGAAGCAGCCCTCACTGGACACCAGATCAGCCAGCACCTTGATCTTAGACTTCCCAGCCTGCAGAACTGTGAGAAATAAATTTCTGTTGGTTATTGTCTACCCAGGTTCTGGTATAGTCAGTAACCACCCAAGTCCTTTCCAGAAGTTTCCACCAATTTCAGTGTCATGATCTTCTTTCTAGTCATGTTCACAGCAGGAATTATAATACACACGTGATTCTACAACTTGCTTTTTTAACTTGGATGTTTTTTTCTTGCGTATGCATATAGAACTAATTCACTGGCTGCCTAGTAACCCAGTATGTAAATCCTTGTGATGTTTAATTAGTCCTCTATTTGTGGCTTTGGAGGAGGGGGGACTTCCAGCTTGTACTAGAGAATTTTTTTTTTCCTTGCAGTTTTGAGCACCCAAGAAGCACAGTGCTCAGGAAATTCTCTGGCTTTCGGGCCTTCTCCTGCCCTCCCTCCCCACCTTCACAGCCAGCAACCAAGCTGTCCTGGCCTACTTGCTCCCCCTGGTGGCAATGTTAAGACACTGCCCAGCCTTAGTATTTTTCTATCCAAGGCCTGGGGCACTTTGTCTCCGTAATGACCCTTCTGAAGTTGACCATGCCCCTGGCGGTCAGAGTGATCTGTCCAGCAAATGAGAGGCTTCCCTGCCATTTTTTCTTTTTTTAAAAAAAATATTTATTTATTTTTTTTAGTTCTTGGCGGACACTACATCTTTGTTTGTATGTGGTGCTGAGGATCGAACCCGGGCCGCACGCATGCCAGGCGAGCGTGCTACTGCTTGAGCCACATCCCCAGCCCCCTGCCATTTTTTCTTGAGGAGAACAATTACACCGACCTGATCCTTTTGCTCATAAGTTCATAAGAACTTCTCACCAAGTAAACATGAGCCCTTACCAGAGCAGACAAATTGGTGATCCTCCTTCCTCTCTTGGCCTACCTCCCCAGCCTGTTTTGGTAACTCTCTTCCCAGCACTCGGTACTCCAGTGATACATACTGAGTCCTCAAAACACCCAGTGTGGCCTCATACATCCATATCTTTATATCTGCTAGTTAATCTCCCTGGAACGTCACTCCACCCACTCTGTGTTTACATAATGAACTCCTGTTCAGTCTTCAAAACCCTACCCCAGTCCCCTCCTCTCTATAATCTTATTTTTTCCCTTACCTAGAGTTGATCACTTCTACATTCCTGGCACATACATCAAATACTGCACAGATGACATTTGGTACCATGATCTGCTTATACACTGGCTCCTTTACTGAACCTCCTCTCTAAACTTAAGGGCAAGCACTGTCTCTTGGTCATCGTTTTCTCTCCAGCACCTTCCACAGTGCCCAGAACACAGGAAAGGGAGGCTCAGCAAGCAGACACTGGAACAAGATGAACTAACCGCATAGCCTCCAGGGAATAGTACCCCGTGGCCTCCCTCTTCCCCACACGTGTAGGACCTGCCAAAGTTAGAAATGATGCTGGTCAAGACACAAAGTCCAGGGGCCGAGACCAGTGAGAGGACCCCACACTCTCACCTTCATCAACCGCGTCCCTTGTCAAGCCTGAATGGTCTCTGAATTATCATGAACTGGATCTTGTTCATGCAATGACTGGGAGGGAAATGTACCATGGGTCAAGGTTGCAGTTTCAGACTGGACCCTGTGGTGGCCACAGGAAAACAGGGCAAGCAAGTACATTGCACGGTTCACGGGAAGATAAATATTAGGGAAAGAAAGAAAAAGTTGAGCAGGTCAGAGGGCGCCATCTCTAAAGGTATGCATTGCAAAGTGTGGGGGCAGGTTGAATCCTGCAGGACTCGCCGCAGCCGAGGAGGTTGGCAGGCTGGTAAGCCCGTGGGACTGGGTGCCTGTTCCTTGAAGCCAAAGCACCCAGAAGGACTCAAGCAGCCACCGCGGTGGACCTTCCTCGACTGGGCTGGTTCCCCCCTGCCCATCTGTTCCCTCGGCAAAGAAGAAGAGTGACAAGAAGATGCTGAGTGTCAGGTTCCCTTCAGAGCTGCTCCCGAGGGCCGTTGACGATGACACCATGTCCTTATGCGCCATTCAGTTCTGTCCGTCCTTCTCATCTCCTTCACACCATCCAACACGGGAGGCAGAAAGGAAAGCTGCCCTCAAAGGACCCTCCAGGACGCGACCAGGGAGCAACACACGGCTGATGGTCCTAAGCACGCTCTATCCCCAGGGACAGGCTGCCAGCACAACCCTGTCCCTCCAGCCTGCACTGCCATGGCCTCCCCACTGGCCTCCCTGCCTCCTTCATGCCCCACTATGCTCCTATCCTCACGACAGCCAGGGTGAGGCCTTTGAGACCGCTGACACAAAGCCTCCAGTTGCAGGGTCAGTACAGCATGGGACCTGGCCCCGGGTGCACACCAGCCTCTCTCCCAGCAGCTCCCCCTTCCTCGGCTCCCGCCACGCTGCCTGCAGTCCCTGTGCGAACACTCAGGCACTTGCTATTCCTGCCATCTAGAATGTTCTTTTCCCAGACATCTCCAGGCCTACGCCCTCACTTTGTTTCAATTTCTGTTCCCACGTAAGTTTAGCAGCAAGGTCTTGCCCGGCCGAGGTCCTGCTGGCTGCTCCTTGCCCTGCTTGGATTTCCGTCACAGCACTTGTCACAGGTGAGATTGTCCTGTGGATCTGTCTTCTACGCCGCCTGCCTCTCCTTACCAAAACGTCAGCTCCTTGCGGAAATGGACCTGGCCCATTTTGCTCACCGCAGGATTCTCTGGATACAAACAGAAGGAGGCGCTCAGAAATTTTTTTCTGAATGAATTAATGGCAGCTTGACTCTGCCTGACTCCTTGACCAGGAGAAGATGGGCCCATGGACACCACTCCTGATCAACCTCTCCCTCCTCTCCTTCTCCGATTCTCATCATGTTGTCAGGAAAGACTTGCTTCCATCTTCTCTCTTCAGTTCCTTGAATTAAACAAGTGTCTTTTTTTATTGATTGATTGATTGATTTTTATTGATTATTGATTGATTGATTTTACAGAGCTGGAGATCTAACCTAGGGCCTGGGCACATGGTTATGCAAGCACTGAGTTATATCCTCAGCCTCCTAAAATATATTTTTAAAGTCATATATGATTAGTGATCTGATGAATGCCAAAGTTCTTGGGCCAGAAGTTGATAGATAGAGCTGTCTCTAGGAGGACCAAGCCACATTGGACGCAAGAGAGGAGAACCTCATGAGGCTCCAGGAAAGAGCAAATTATGCCTATAGTGACATGGTCACATCAATATTCATAGCAGCTCAATTCACAATAGCTAAGCCACGGAACCAGCCTAGGTACCCTTCAACAGATGAGTGGATAAAGAAAATGTGGTATAGATACACAATGGAGTATTACTCAGCCATAAAGAAGAATGAAATTATGGCATTTGCCAGTAAATAGATGGATTTGGAAACTATCATGCTAAGTGAAAAAGCTAGTCCCCAAAACAAAGGCCAAATGTTCTCTCTGATATGCTGCTGACTCACAATAGGTGGGAGGTGGGGGTTTGGGGGTGGGCAGAGAGTGGAGGCTCATGTGATTGGACACAGAGGAGAATGAGGAGAAGGAAGGGGGGATGGGAATGGGAAAATAGAGTGAACTGGACATCACTTTCCTACGTTCATATATGAACACACATGACCAATGTAACTCCACATCACGTACAACCACAAGAATGGGAAGTTTACTCCGTTTTTGTATGATATGTCAAAATATAGTCTACACTCATGTATAGCTAAAATGAACAAATAAAATAAATACATTTAAAAAGATGAGATTATGCCCAGGGTCGGCTTCCACCTGCACTGAGCCTAGAGCATTGTTTAGAAGCATCTAGAGATTGCCTGGCATGGGGCTTGGCTGTCCTGTGGCTCACAGTGGCAGAGGTGTCCAAGCATCTGTGAGCAACAGACCTGCACGTGTGGGCATCTGAGCAGAAGAGGACAGGCAGAGCCCGTGCCAGGCTGTGTTTGTAAGCTCTGGGGCACGTGTGAGTGTTCAGCCATGACAGGGGACGGGCCAGCTCTGGAGAACACTCGTTCCCAGCACCACATGCAGTAGGCACCCATGACATCATAATTTGAGTACAAAAAGGAAATGTGACCTCATTTTTATTTTCATGCTCTTGTAAAGTGGGACTTTTGGTGTCCAACTTTTAGATACTTGAGAAAGAAAGCATGAGCCGGGACTAAGAGTCAGATACAGGAATGAGCCACATTAAGTCAACCTTCAAAGTCATGACCAGAGTCAAGGAGTGAGTCTTCAGTAAAACACCTCCAATCCCCCAAATTCTTTCTCATTTTCCTTCCCTTAAATTAGCTTTCCCCTCCAATATTAGCATGTTAGATAAATTCTTTCAAAAAATTCAATTTATTTTTTGTTTTGTTTTTATTACTAGCATTCTAGGGTGTTTTGTTATTTATTTTTTCCATTGTGACTGTTTGGGGTTCCAAAAGGTAGATTTTTTTGTTATTGTCTTTGTTTTTTTGTCTTTTTTGGAGGGGTGGGGGTATTTTGTATCAGAGGAACTTTACCACTGAGTTACTTCCCCTATCCTATCCTTTTAATTTTTTATTTTGAGACAGAGTCTTACTAAGTTGCTGAGGCTAGCCTCAAACTTGTGATCCTCCTGCCTCAGCCTCCTGAGTAGCTATAATTACAGGCATGCACCACCATGCCCAGCTCTATTTTTTTTAAAGGATTCTTGTTTTATTCTACATTATTTTTTTGTTGTTGGCGCATTATAGTTTACACATCGATGGAATTTGTTGGTATATATTCTTACATGCACACATGCCTAGCTCCTAAGCAGCAGTTTATAAGACACCTAAAGGGTTTTGAATTCCCTAGTGCAACCAGGTATTCTTGCAAAGAATCCCTGAAAATTATTGGAAATCGCTTTTTGTATAAATCAGAAATTGATCAACAGTAAGTTGCTTTGTTTAGTGCTGATATTGACCGTAGTAAACAGAGTGGTCCTGTTTACGGATAATCCGTTTGCTGTGACCTAGAAATTTCTGCTTTTTTTGGAAGACACAATCAGTGAGTAGAGGAGAAATAAAGGATAGCTGAAGGGTAAGGCACCCTGTGACCCTTCACAGGTCTATCACAGTAATCTTCTCCAGAGAGGTGGTTGTTGATTAGAAGGTATTGGTCACCTTCCTGCTATTATAATGAAATACCTGAGGCAATTACTGATAAAGAGAAAAGGTTTATCTTAGCTACTTGTTGGGCTTCTGACCAAGCAATGAAAGCAAACTGCTTGTATGATGAGTCAAGAAGCAAGAAAGAGAGAGGCACACCCGCAGTGACCTAAGGTCTTCCCTCTAGGCCCTACTTCCGAAGGGTTCCACCACCTCCCAATAGTACCACCCTGGGGAACAAACCTTGAACACAGGGACATTTGTGGGCTTTCAACATTCAAACAATAGCAGAAGGTTACCATGATCAAGGCCATTAATTTGACCCAATGGCATCTGGTGTTTTAAGAACATTTCATGATCATTTAGCATTTGGAGTTTATCTCTTCCAACTATTTTAACCTACCATAAACCAAAGACTACCTGGTAAATAGAGGCAAAAGTAGCAGAAGGTGCATAGAAGTGTGTGTGTGTGTGAGTGTGTGTGTGTGTGTGAGTGTTGGGGGACACAGGCTTGTTCCTTTAACTGACGTTCTTTGAAAGTCTTCTGTGGCCAAACCACTTCCAGAAGAATTAAAGATGGAAGGAGGTGCAGGTGGCGGTGGTGGTGGTGGGGCGGGGGGATGGTGACAAAGGCAGATCAGACTTGGCTCCACCTTTCAGAAATTAGACCTTTCGAGGAGGAGCAGACCCAAATGGAAACAGATCCCTCACAAAGGATGTCCTAAGCTACACCTACGGTGGTCACTTTCACACCTGAGATTTTATAGTTCTGTTTATCCACCCAGCCAATATGTATTCAGGTCACCTAAGGAAAATTGAAACCAAGGCCCATGGAAAGCACCGAGAAGGGCATAATTACTACCAAATGTGGAGCTTGTGGAAGGTCATGATGCAGGCGGTGTCTGAGCTGAATCTTAAATGATGGGTAGAAATTTGGAAGGCAAACGTGTAGGGAGCAAAAGACACAGCCAGAAAAGGGCAGCGATGAAGTCAAAGCAGGGCCACAGATTTAGAGACCAAAGAGAGGTTTTTGCATCCCTAAGGTACAGTAACAGATATGGTGGGATTTTGCCGTAGTTTTGACACTCCTCCTTTCTATGGGCTGGTGCTAAAGACAGGCTTCCAACTGATAGAACATGGTAGAAATGACTCCACCGGATTAGAAAAGGTGATGCCATTTCCACCTGGCTTTCTTTCTCAGGACATGTGCCTTGAGGACCCACACAGGATAATTCCCATTATCCTGAAGCCCTCAGGTAGGAAAGACCACACAGAGAAGCCACCTAGAGAGATGCTACAGGAGCCCCAGCTATTAGAGTTCCCCCAGCATCAAAAAGCAGACCCAAGAGTGTAGGCACTTTTCATCAGTTCTTACCCTCTGCCTCTAAGTCCTCTAGCTGAGGTCCCAGACATTGTGTGACAGAGGTAAGTCTTCCCTGCTGTGTCCTGTTCAAATTCCTGGCACATGACAATCTCTGAACATAATGAAATGTTTCATGCCACAAAGTTTTGAAGATAGTTTGTTACATAATCCTAGTAACTAGAGAAAGGTTTTGGAGTGATAAGGCAAAAAGAATTGGTTACTCTCCAATCAGTAAAGGCTTTGGAATCCGTGTTGGAAGCCGGGGTTTTATTAGTGGGTAATGGGGAGCCGCTGATAGTTAGGGACATGACAAGATGATATTTTCTAACATTGCTGTGCTCCATTTTGGGGAGAATGACTTCATTTTTTGTTTAGTTTTGTTATTGTGGTGCTGGGGATGGAACCCAGGGCCTTGTGCAAGCGAAGCAAGCACTCTACCAACTGAGCTATATCCCCAGCCCTGGGGATATTTATTTATTTATTTATTTCTTGAAGTCTCGTTGTCACTGGACAATGGAGGAGGAAGAGAGCAACATGTGAGGTCCATGATCCGGGGAAGTGGTACGGAAGCAGGGCCACTGATCTCCATGAATCTCTTTCCTGTCCTTGGGAAACCCTAGAAAACATGGGAACAGTAATGTGGTAGGTGGAAATAGTGGAGGTCTGCCACTATGCACAAAACCATTGCTTTAGGACCTGAATATCAGACCAGTCTCCTCTTTTTTCCTCTCATTTACCATAGGATGGCCAAATGATGATGATGATGATGGTGGTGGTGGTGGTGGAGGATTGGCAAGTTTTACTCAAAGAGAAATGAGCTGAATAATGTGAAATGTAGCCATTGATGTTTCTCTTTAAGTCTAGCTTTCCCCCCAGGTACATATGCTATTTCTTACCTCTATGCCTTTGCTTTACCTTTATCTAGAACATTCTGACTCTTTTTTCCCCCCTTAACTAACTCATTCTCCAAGGCTCAGCTTTGGGCCAGCTCCTTCATTCCTTCATTTACAAAATATTTATGAAGAACCAAACATTGCACCCGATGCCACATTAGGTACTGGACAGCCAACCGTAAAGAAGAGTGATGCAGTCCATAGCACACAGGTTCTTCAGGTGATGTAACAGGATGTGTAAAGGAAGCAGTGGTATCAATCACCTGTAGCCCCAAGAAAATAGGTGACAACTACGAAGGAGATCTGAAGAGAGAAGTCAGACTATGGAGGTAGATTTGCACAAGAGGTGATCAAAAGTTAAGTTTTGTGACTTGTGGCTTCCTCACCATGCAAAGGGAGAAAGGATTAGATTTGGAGAAGTCCAGCCCGTGAACAGACATGGCAGTCATGGGGTGCGGGGTGGAGTATCTGGGGAGAAGATGTTGGCAGGTTAAGAACAAAAGAGAGGCAAAAGAATCTTACTTTTCAGAAACACTGAAGGCCTGATTGTCATCTAAAGGGATGATCAGGGCATGGTTGAGAGGAAGGTCTGAGAAGTAGGGAATGAACCAACAGACTGTGGTGTACGGAAACAAGCAAAAGGCGAAGCATGCTGGACAATGAAGACCGCCAAACAGTTCAAGGATCATGTAAATCACGAACTGAGAATTCATCTCTGGATTTGGAAACTTGGAAGTTTTCCAGGAAATCTCCATATATTTCTTCAGTTAGCCTAACTGTAGCTCTTCTAAGTTCTCTTGGCATCCTGGGTTCATTTGTTTATTTATTTATTTTAGTTGTCAATGGACACAATGCTTTTATTTTATTTATTTTTACATGGTGCTGAGGATTGAACACATGCTAGGCAAGCGCTCTACCACTAAGCTATCGCCGCTGCCCACCCCGCCACCAGTGAATTTCAGATCATACTTTATTGAAATCATTTGTCAGTGTCTCTGATCACACTATGGTCATTTAAATTGGAACTAAAGTGAAATAAAACTGGATGTTGGATGTGGGTGCTGCCATAGCCACATCTCAGGCTCTCAATGGCCAACATGAGCCTGTTGGAAGCTCAGACTGTGGACCAGAAAGTCTTCTCAGATAGCTCTGCTCATGTCTGTGTCCTGGACAGTAACTGTACTCTCTGGGAAGCACACAAATCAAGCAGCCCATTCTCAGATTGCCACTTCCCATTGGTCCTCTTCGTCACTGTCCCCAGGAGGCTGGATGTGGGAATGGCAAAGGAAAAGGACTAGAGGAAGAGGTCCCACCGGTGGAAGAGGTCCCTTCCTCTGCAGCCTCTGAGCCTTCTCCTAGCACACTCTCACCTCCCCTTCACTTAGCAGAGCCCAAACAGGGAGTCCCCAGCACGAGGGGGGGGGAATGCAGCGTTGTGGCTCAGTGGTAGTACGCTTACCTGGCATGCGTGAGGCACTGGGTTCGATTCTCAGCACCACATACAAATAAATAAAATAAAGATCCATCAACAACTTTAAAATATTTTTTAAAAATTAAGGATATAGGTTTAATGTGAATGATCTGTCTCCCTGCCAAAAGTGTAAATTCCCTGGGGCCAAAGTCCTTCACTGTTATATCCCTAGTGCCTAGAACAGTGCCTAGTGCATAGTAATTGCTTAAAAAAAACTAGTTTTGCTTTAATATGTTTTATTTATTTTATATATGCTATATACTATACATGATAAGTATGTGTATATGCAACTATATGCCCATGTATGTATATATATATTTGACAATGATACAGGCCACTGCCCCAAACTTAAGTCACAGTTTAATTCTCACTCTCATAAAGACCAAATGGGTATTCCTGACCAAAAAGCATCCAAAAACACAGTTTCCTTCCATTTGTGACTTCTCTCTTCTAGGACCCTGTGTTCTTTGCACTCAATCCATGACTGGGATGAGTGGTGTCTAAGGACCCAGATAGAAAGAGGCACCTGTCACTTCCTTGCCATTCCCTGTCCAGAACCCAGTAGCACATCAAAATCTCACCCTCAAGAAAGCCGGGTGCCAAAGAGGAAAGGGAAATGGGCATGATGAGTGGCCAGTCAATCTCTGGCTCATATTCATATGTACATATATTTCATGTTATTTTCACAGAATTTCCAATTACTTAGGCATTATTACTCCCATCTTGTAGAGGGCATAACTCAGACTTTGCAAGGTTACCCAAAACTGACACAGCTATTAGGTGGTAGAGATGCAAAGCACATCTAGGCTTATTTGACTAAATCTTCCCTCTTCCCTATTTTCATTAAATTAATGCTAATTTCTCTTAACCCCCATGCTATTCCCTAAAGGAAATGCTTAGATTGCTTTGGTGTCTTTGTAAATAATTAGAATCATCTGAAACTCTCAATCAGTCTTTTTGCAAGGTTCTGGGCAATCCTAACAGATCCTTAATCTCTCTTAGCTTGCCTGGGCACTCTGCAGTCATCTCCCATATAGCTTTTGGTCTTTAAAGGATAGAGTGATCTCCCTGCAATTTAAACAGAGATAAAGGAATACATTTCATTTTTAATTTTCACCATTAGCTCTCTGACTTATTTGTGTATTTCCTGGTAAATGAAAAAGGAAGTTGTCATGCAAGTTGTTCAGAGTTAAGTTTCCTCCTATTAATGATTTCCCTGCCAGGTGATTAGTGATTTCTGCATGTCAAGCAATATTTGAAAGTCTGCCTATAACATCTTCTTATCAATCAATATGCATATAATTTGCGTATGATTTACATATTTCTCATCTGTACTCTAAATCATCTCTAGGTTGCTTGTGATACCTAATACATTATAAATGCTATGTAACTATGGATAGTACTATTTTAAAGAATGACAAGAAAAAAATCTGTATATATTCAGCACACATTTTTTTCTTTTGAATATTTTTCGTGCAAAACTTGTGGATATGGAAGGCCAATGGTATACAGCACTGAGAACCTACTATGATACAGATAATCTATAAAAGAACACAGATTGACTTAAAGGTAGGCAAAAAGGGTTATTTTCTGACAACGGTCCCTGAGGAAATTTCCCTGAACTATCTAAATCTAGACTCTGAAGTGAGTTTCTTGCCTCTTTTGCTAGGAATGATGAATATCCCAGTTTGCATGTTCCTGTGGTACTAAAGTAAGCCATTTACTGCCATTTTAAAAAACTGTAAAACCATCAGTGAGGTAGTTTAAAGCAATCCAGATTTTTGGCTAAGCAGGGCTGAATTTCTTCCAAGTCAGTTGCTAACATCAGCTTTATTTTCCAGAGATGAATTTGACCCAAATACTACATCTATGAGCCTGAGTTTAAATCTATTGAGGTCACCCGAGAACATCTTATGCACATCTCTGCTCAGATGCTACTCTCTCTGGGAAATCCTGCCTGGTCCTCAGGTCTGCATAACCTGCTCCTCCTACATGGTGCCTAGAATTGACTTCTATCTATCAAGGTATAATTTTCAAAAAATTCAAAACATACATGATATAAAACAGAACAACCACGGGTAAGAAAAACTGTTTTTGCACACAGTGAAAGAGATAATCATAAAGTGGTCAAACCAGTTTAAGCAATGCTGAGAAGTAGGGGGTTTATATAGCTCATCAAGAATGAATTTTTTGGGGGGACTGGGGATGTGGCTCAAGCGGTAGCGCGCTCGCCTGGCATGCGTGCGGCCCAGGTTCGATCCTCAGCACCACATATAAACAAAGATGTTGTGTCCGCCGAAAACTGAAAAATAAATATTAAAAAAAAAAAGAATGAATTTTTTAAAAATCTTAGAATAAGATTACTGTGTGAGATACAAAGTTGGCTAATGTTACACAGAGTTTAAAAAGAAACAGTAACTTTTGGGATTACCTTTTCTGCAAAACATAAATAACTTCTACTGGCAACAGACAAGAATTATTTGCATCATTATCACTTGTCAGGAAATCAAAGTTGTAAAATATCTGAACAAATACATAGTAAATGTTGAGTCCCACAAACATTCACAGTCCTAGAGTTAGTTCTTGTTCAGACCTGCCACTACATTGCTCTAGAAAGCTCTATAGCAAAAGGACATCCAGAAATCCTTTTGCCTATTTCCAAGTTTTTGGATAATTATGTGAGTTTTTGAACAATTGTTCTTAACATAATTTATTATTTGTTAATAATAATAACATTTATTGAGCACTAACATGACTAGGCACATGCATCATCATTTTTTTTAAAGAGAGAGAGAGAGAATGAATTTTTTAATATTTATTTTTTAGTTTTTGGCAGACACAACATCTTTGTTTGTATGTGGTGCTGGGGATCGAACCTGGGCAGCACACATGCCAGGCGAGCGCACTACCGCTTAAGCCACATCCCCAGCCCCGCATCATCATTTAAAAAAAAAATATTTATTTTTTAGTTGTGGGTGGACACAATAACATTTATTTTATTTTTTATGTGTTGCTGAGGATCAGACCCAGTGCCTCACACATGCTAGGTGAACACTCTACCACTGAGCCACAACTCCATCCCACATGCATCATCTTAATACTAAAATAGGTATTATTAGTATTAGCCTATTTTATGGATGAATCTGAAGCTGAACTGAAATATCCTTCCCAAGGTCACATGGCTTATAAGTGACAGAGTTAGTGCTAGGACCATGCCTGACTTCATATCCATGCTCTTAGCAATGAAGAGCATTTGTTACTAATACTTAAATAGCCCATTTATTTTACCTATCTTCTCACTGGACTGGGAGTTTCATGAGAGCAATTATCATGCTTTTCTTTCCATTTGTTATTTTCCCTGTACCTCCTGATATCCAGCACATAATAAATAATAAGAATGCCTTTAAATTGATTATGTAAAAGCAAGGAGCCACATTCCAATTATAATACTTTTTTTTTTCTCCCTCTTTGGACTAAAGATTGAACCTAGGACCTGTGCATACTAAGTACATGTTCTAAGATTGAGTTACACCCCCAGCCAATCTTTTTTGTTTTCTTTTTTTTTTTTAAGATTTTTTTTCATTCTTCTTTGGTAATTAAAATGTTATTTATAGTTCTTATTTTCACCTTTTCTTTCACTCAGTAATAATGGTGCGGATGGGTGGAGTGATAAACAACACATTCTTTATTCACTTAGAGTTTGTTTTTGTTTTGTTTTTGGCACTAGGAATTGAACTGAGGAGAACTCTGAGCCACATCCCCAGCACTATCTTGTATTTTATTTAGAGACAAGGTCTCACTAAGTTGGTTAGCGCCTCGCTTTTGCTGAGGCTGGCTTTGAACTCATGATCTTCCTGCCTCAGCCTCCTGAGCTGCCCGGATTACAGGCTTGCGCCACCGCGCCTGGCTCTCTTACAGTTATTTATACAGCAAGCATTTGCTGAGTGCTTCATAAGTGCCAAGCATTGAGCTAGGCATTGTAAGAACAGTTCCTCTGCTGAGTTGCAGTTTTATGAAAAGGAATTGTGTCTGTCTCAGTTAACTTATTTTGTCCCCAGCACCTGGCAAAGATCTTAGAACATACTAGTTACTTAATCAGTAGTTGTTAATTGAATGAATAATTGTTGAATGAGGAATTATTGCAAACCCATGACATTTTCTTGGAATATTTCTTGAATACCCCAATTAGCAACTATCAGTGTAATTCTCCGATAAAATGGCATCAAATATAACTTTTTAAAATGTAAATGATTCTTTCTTATTACTGTTGTCTGAATGTTTATGTGCCCCCCAAATTTACATGCTGAAACCTAATCCCCAGTGAGATGGGATTAGCAGTGATTAGATTATGAGCATAGAATTCTCATGAATGGGATTGGTACCTTTACAAAAGAGGTCCAAAGGAGCTCCATTGCCCCTTACACCATGCAAAGACACAGCATAAAGGTGCCATCTATGAACCAGGAAGAGGCCCTTCACCAGACACTGAATCTACTGTTCCCTTGACCTTGGACTTCTCAGCCACCAGAATTGTGGGAAATAAAATAAGCAACCCAGTCTTTGGTATTTTGTTATAGAAGCCTGCACAGTCTAACATACTTGCCCTTAATAAAATTAATTGTGCTAATTATGTCCAGCTTGCTAGAAGATCCTTTCTCTTCCTTTCCCTGAATCTACATCTCCCAGGCTCCCTTGCAACTGGCTTCAAGCTAGTTTAGCTAATGGGTAGCCCTGGAGGGAGAGAGTAGGGTGGGAAGAAGGAGGAAGCCCTCATTCCCAGCTATCCCCCTTGACACATACTTTGGGAAAACATCTCTAATGGCAGCTGGTCTCTCTGTTCTACCTCCTGCTCATCACTTAGTCCGTTTTTCTGTGGCCTCTGAATTTGTCTCTATATTTTAGCTCTAGGGATGGCAGCACCTTGCCAGTGATTCTACTATCTGGATTGTTTTACCATCCCATGGTAGTAGGACTTTTAGCTCTTCTAACCTGTATGTCATTTGTTCTCTGTTATTTGTTCTCCCTATGAAATTCACTCTTTTTAAAAAAAAATTTGATCTCCTATCTTTATTTTAAAAATATTTTTAATAACTTTATTTCACTTATTTATTTTTATGTGGTGCTGAGGATCGATCCCAGGGTCTCACACGTGAGAGGTGAACACTCTACCACTGAGGCCCAGCCCCAGCCTGAAATTCACTCTCTTAAACCATCTGGAATGGACTGTCGTTTTCCTGAATGGATCCTGACTTACTGGTCTAATGAACAGAAGGTAGCAATATTCACATGGGTCTAAAAATACTAGGGGTTGTCTTAGGCTCACTTATTAGCTAAGTAAGTGGCTCCGGTACAACAAATTTGTTGGATGTGAATTTGTCCCTTGAAAAATTTTTGATGAACATGGGTCATGAACCTCCGACTTGCTCCGGACATGTTGCCCCTGTAAATAGGAAATCCATAAAATAACAAGAGTTTAATAATATATAAATATAATTTATTGATCCATATAAGGTAAGTGGCTCTCTGCTCAACTCCTCATATAAATGATCTTCATTAATTCTCTGGCAAACCATGGGATATTTGTTCTAATCAAGACTCTCAGTGGCAAATAGTAGTGACCTACTCTGAAAAAACCGGAAGGATCTTGGTAGCTCTTGGAACTGAAACCAGAGAGTCTCGGTAGCTTGTAGAGTTAGCTAATGAATGAGCCTAACCTATTTTAGGCTGAAAACCAGGCTTGGAAAAGAACTAGGGGAAGCTAGGCACAGCTAAAACCATGTCACAGGGATGAGTTGCTATGGTGGTGCCATCAGTTTTGGACACCATTGCAGGCTCTGTGAATCAAGATTACCTTCTTGTGGTGGCCAGCAACCAACAGAATGTGCTTAGGTCTTTTGCCCATGCTGTAGCCATTAAGTTCTGGGAAGAAAGAACCTTTCCATCTTTAATAGTAAAGTATTATGGGGATCACCGAATTATCCCCACTTTGGTTTCTGCGAAATAATGGGACAACCCTTCAGGAAGCTAGATCATGGCTATGGCTTGGATATAGCTTAAGTGTATCCTCTAAGGTTTTATTGTATGGAAATTTAATCCATTGTGAGGTATCAAGAGGGTAGAAACGTAATCAGACGATGGTGTTTAGAGGTGGGGCCCTTGGAAGGTGGCAGGGATAAGTCCTTAGGGTGGAGCCCTATGAGTGACTCCTGGTGGCTTTATAAGAAGAGGGAGACCATGCACTTCCTGTTTCTTGACATGTGATGTCCTTCACCGACTTGGTAGTCAACCAGCAAGGCAGCTACCACCAGGTGCAGCCGCTTGACCTTGCACCTGCAGAACCATGAGCCAAAATAAACCTCCTTCATAACTCATCCAGTCTGTGGTATTATGCTACTGGCAACAGAAAACAGACTAATGCAATGACCAAAATGACAAATGACCCTCACACCATCATTATGTCCACTTTCTACCTTGAAGATTAGGGCATATACATATGCAAGACAAGAGTAGAACTTGGCTATGAACTCTCTGGTCTGTCTGAATCCAAAGTCCACCCTCTTTCCACCATACTGTACTTTCTTCTATTTGATTCGTTCTTTAAAAATTTGATGAACCTGCATTTGCAAATTTTAAAACCTCAATTCAGGAGTTTGCTAATTAGGTACCTGTAGATTTACCAGAAATATATGCAATGTCATGGCCTGGAATCTGTCTCCAGGAATTGAACAGAAATACCTAATTGGGCCTTTTACTATGGATTTTCTTGAAGCAGAATTTACTTCTTTTTTTTTTCTTTCAGCATGTGTGTGCATGCGTGTTTGTGTGTGTATATATATTAAACAGCCTCATATTTTAGGAGAGTTGGCAACCTTGCTTTCTGGAAGGCACTGCCAACCCAGCACCTGGTCCAGCCATCCTGCTAGAGTAATGGAATGTGTTTATAAATACTTCGGGCACTTAGTTGGTACAGTGCTGGTATGCTTGTTGTCATGTTGTTATGGAAATTAGATAATTATAACAATAGGTAATACTTTGCATATGACACTGCCTGCACGTGTCTGTGTTTGTATGCGTGCATGCATGCATGTGTATTTGTGGAGAGAAGCCATGTGATGAGTTCTTCTGGTTTCTATTCTTGACCTGCCAGCTCAATGAGTCACCACTGAGTATCTCTTTGTTCAGTCATAAACCCTTAGTATCCTGGTATAAGATCTCCCACTAGAATGTTCAAGAACTCAGGTACAAGCACTGGGCAGGCATCAGAATGCCCAGAGCCCTCAATTTTTCAGCTTCAAAAAGTAATATAAGCCAGACATGGTGGTGCATGCCTGTAATCCCAGTGGCTCAGGAGGCTGAGGCAGGAAGATTGTGAGTTCAAGGCCAGTCTCAACAACTTAGCAAGATCTTAAGAAACTGAGTGAGACCCTGTGTCCAAACAAAATATGTTTTTAAAATATGTATTTTTTAGCTGTAGTTGGGCACAATGTCTTTATTTTATTTATTTATTTTTATGTGGTGCTGAGGATCCAACCCAGGGTCTCACACGTGCTAGAGGAGTGCTCCACCACTGAACCACAACCCCAGCCAGCCCTAAACAAAATATTTTTTAAAAGGCCTGGAGATGTTGCTCAGTGGTTAAGCACTCTGGGTTTAATCTCCAGTGCAAAAAAAAAAAAAAAAAAGTAATATAATGATCCAAGTTCCATACCACTTTGGGAAAGGATGCTTATCTAGTCATGAAAGAAAGGAAGGCCTTGGAGGTCAGAGGTTGGGACATAAACATGTTTAAAAAGAAAGTAAAGTCCGTGTACTTTGGCTATCTAGGAATAGGGCTTAAAGAGAATAACCTAAAAATTAAGAATCAATATTCCCCCAACCGGCATAAATAAATTTGACATACCATAGAAAGGGAACTTTTTCAAACAGATTCCTTTATATACTTTATGTGAAAAGCTCCATTGGTTATCATGACTGTCTTAAGTATGTATACAAAGGAAATAGGAAAATATCGTGAAGTGTTGATAGCTTATCTCCACCGAGGTATACTTAGGAGAACACACAATGATAAGAGTGGCATCATGGTATGGCCGTGTGAAATTACGCTACTATGAACGAGTACATTCTCGTTATAAAAGAACTATTTGGAGGTATAGAGAATGAATTGGGAACATTTCCCAACTTGCCTCCTAATCAGTTTGGAGGGTCTTTTGTCCCTTTTTACACATTTCATATGGGATGCAGGCATGCTGTCTCTACTGTGGGCTCTTTCCAGCATACATGGCCTTACCCTGTAATCATTGTTCTGTAATTCATGTTTTTATGTTGCATTCTGTATCTGAAGAGTCATATTTACTAATCTTGCCTTTATGTCTTCTGCGTTTTGCATCTTATCTTAGAAGCTGTTTTCCATTCCATTGGGCATTCCACTTGATTTTAAAAGTGAGAGCCTAAAGTGGTCACCCACAGACATTGCTTAGAAAAAGTTTACCTGCTGGCCAAGAGATGGACTCAGGAGAGAGATTTGTCCTGGTCAGGGAAGGAGCCGTCACCATGACCTCTCTGACCTCCCTCTTAAGTGCTCTGGGCTCCTCCCACTTCCTACCCGGCTTCCTACTGAGCTGTCCTTGTTGCTGGTTGTCATTCTTGTTTTTACTTTCCAGAGAACAGTGGTGGCCAGGTAAGTGGAAGGAGCCTGGAGGGATGGGGGAAGGCACTTGTCTTTTTCCTATCTGACAGGGTCAGGGTCTGGGCAGTGTCTAAACGTTGAGGGTACAAGCAACTGGAATGAGAAGTGAACTTCCAATCTTATACTAATTCAGTTCAGTGGAATCATGAGAAAAACTGGTTGTGGTGCTCTGGGAAACTGATCAAATGTCAAGTAATAGACAAACTGACCAATGACTTAAATCTGCCTTATCTTCAAGACCAAAAGAAAGAGAACAATGGGATTTGCCAAGAAGATGTGGTTATTTATTTTTAATAGCCTCTTTTTTTTTTAGAACAGTTTTTCTTTCACAGCAAATTTGAGCAGAAGGTATGCAGCTGATCTTTAAACATTCAGTGACCTATATGATATGTGTATAAGCTGCATTCTTTCTCTTCTTTCTGCTTTCAATTGCATCTCTCTTCCCCTTAGTGATTTTTTGACCCTTTCCTAGCACCTTAAGATGACTGAGGAGAGAGAAAGAGATGGGATTCCATTTAATCTTTCGTTTTTACAGTGGAGTCACATCTTATGTGAGATGTTAGGCTATAAGGGGAGAACATAAGGTCAAAATCATGTACAGTCAAAACTACTCTTTAAAACTTCGTAAATGGGCCATACAACCTGTTTTTGTTTGTTTGTTTTCCTTCAGCATCGACACAGATATGTTTCTCCAACTGAATACTAGATGAAATAGTAGACTTACATTTGGGGGCAGCTTAGTGGGACAAAGTGACTTTAAAAACACTGGGTTCATATTCTGTATGGTGAGGTTAGGACCAGTTAGTTACATCATTTGTAGGGGTCCAAGGCAAAATGAGAATGCAGGGACCCCTTGTTTAAAAAGGATTAAGAATTTAAAACAACAGTAGTGGAGCATGAAACGAAGCACAGTGTTCTTTCAAGAGTAAGGTCTTGGACAAATGCACAGGTTACAGACCAAGAAGCCAGCCCCAAGTAACAGCCTGGGAACACAATGAGAGGCCTCAGGATCTCCATAGGAGGAAACAGTAGGTAAGACCACTAAATCTTTAAATGTTTAAATCTTGTGCTTCCCAGTCCCCATGCTAATTGAGTATGTGTAACTGAGTTTGTATGCATGATATTAAATCTGCACATGATGCAACTCCATCAGAAAAGCCAAATGTTTGAGAAGTTGCAAATTCATATGACAATATACATTTTTGCATTTTCTGATTTGTTAAAGAATTCCTTGTAATTTAAAACTCAGACTTCAGATAGTAAAAAGAAAATGATTATTCATATGTCTTTATCAAGCAAAAAAATATTAATCTGCCCTTAGTCTTTTGCTCTTAGACCAAATTTGATCTCTTGTGGAATTTATAGGGGGAAAACCAACTATATTACCATGAGTTTTCTAAATAACTCAAAAAGGTAAGTTATGAAAATTAGGTGCAATAATATGTCTTCTTCAATTAAAATACTAATTATTTTGCTTAATAAAGAGGCCAACTTTTCAGAATATTTTCCCCCCAGAAGATCAGGAACATCATCTGAGCAGGGAGGATATTATTTTACAACTCTCTGAGTCCTGTGAGCGAGGATGTAATTGATATAAGGCTCATTTTTAAAAGGAACTGCCTTATATTTTATAGGGCTATATTATTTCAAAGTGCTTTTACAAACAAGCCCAGCTGAAAGCAGTTGGTCAGGTAATTCACCAAAAGGTTTTAAGATAGCAAGTTATTTAACATTAAAGCGACAGAAGATTGTGTTTCCAGGATCTCTCTGTGTCCCAACTCGGGTATGTGATGTTTTACTATCTCTTCCAACTTAAGATTCTTACACATGCTGAATTGTGACTCATCTGCTTTGACAAAAATTGCTTCCTTGTGGCTTTGAGAGTTATATATTTGAGCTTTAAAATAAGTGTCATAGCTAGGGTCAGGCAGATGGTCACCTGGGTAGACTGGACAACTACCTTGACTCATGTCCACTTGTCCCAGGTTATGTCACAGCACAAAATAATACATTACACATTCCTACAAAGCTACAAAGGAAGCAATGCTGCAATGTGTCATTGTCACAGAGTTACCAGCAGTCTGGGGATATTTTTTGGCTAATCTTTCTATTGTGGAGCTTTTATGGTGGTGATGGCAGTTGTGTTGTGGTTGTTATTTGGCAATAATTTAAATTGGAGACTTCTGTCATCTGCGTATTCCAACAAATGATATAAATAAGGGTGTGTTTGTAGGAAGAATCTGGGTGGTAACGACATTTTCTTTTTAATCTCTTGATCTGTATCAGATGGTTGTATATTTTAGAAGGAGTGACAAAAGAAAACACATATAAATCTCTACAGATTACCAGCTAAGTTTGTTCAGAGTGGTTTGCCAAATAGTTTCAAAAACTAACACTGATTGAGTGCTTACTGTGTACACCACTAAGCATGTTACATACTTCATCTCAATTCCTCCTCATAATAACCCTCATGATAACCCAATGGAACAGTTATTGTTACTCTCAATGACCAAGATCACATGGGTAGTAAATATCAGAGGCAGGCTTTGAAACTAAGAAGAGTCCATGTCATAACCACTGAAAACCAGGATTTCTATCCTGCTTTAAAATGTTGCCAGTCTGCTTTTGATTTTCTTTTTCTTTCTTTCTACAACAGAGCTGGCCAACTTGCCTTCACAATCCAGATATGATTTCAGCACTAGGCAGAAATACCTAGGCCTATACACAATCTACTAACATTCCTGCGTGAAACTGCCTCCCAAGTAATAGTCATTTACCTCTGGCAGAAGACATAGAGGTTTTCATGTGTATGGTGGGGGGAATTTGTTTCTTGTATGCCCTGAAGCGAGTTCACAAGAGATGAACTGCAGCCTGACCGCACAGAACCTCTCCTATAGCTGGTTATTTACATTAACCCAAGTTGAAACTTCTCCCAGAGATAGGCGCTGCCAAAGAACCCTAGAGGAAGTATGAAGCTTTATCTTTTGCACGCACACGAAGTCTTCCGAGAACCTGGGTAGGTGTGGTTCCCAGGGGCTAATCGTAGCGTCCAGGTGCAAATCTGAACCCGTGTTTTTAAATGGAGATGCAGACACAAATGTGGATGACTTGGTGAGTCTCTGAAGTGCTTGGGAAAGTCCACTTGTGACGTTTTCGGTTTGCTGGTCTCTGTGTGTGTTTGTGTGTGCGTGTTTGTGTGTGTATACAGTGCGGTGATGGGCACCTAGCTGAGTGTGCCAGGTCTAGGTAAGAGGTGTGACGGTTCTGAAAGTTTCAGGAGGGGCGAGGATCTGACAGCACGGTTCACTGAGCCTGAGAAGCATCCAGCCTTGGGCAGAGGACTCGAGCCCTTCCCTGGCCCCGCCCCCATCTAAGCCCCGCCCTCAACGTCTGGCGCCCCACCTCTGCTAGGCCCCGCCCCCAACGCCCGGCCCTTCCCACCGTAAGGCTGCCCCAGTTCCGTAAACACTCCTCTCCCCGCCCCGTGCAGTTCGGACCGTACCACTCGTTGCGCGGGGGAGCATCCTTCTCGCATGCGAAACGGCCTCCATCCCGAGCTATCTTCACCTTTTCCCATACGAACCTCGGGAATATTCTTTGGGTCTTAGGTTAATTACGTGCGAATTCGGCTTTCGGAGCCTGAAATGACTTGCCTTTCCCGGCTCCGCCGCTCCGTCATCCTCCCTCTTACGGGTTTTGGGGTGGCCTCTTCCCTGGAGTCTCTCAGGGCCCTTTAAATACCGCGTGTGGGGGCGGGGGGAGGGTGCCGAGGGGCTGGAGTTGTTGAGGAGTTCCGAGGTAGTGCGGCGCTTGGTTAAGGGACTCCCTGAGACCCCTGGTTCGGGGTCACTTGGTCGCCTTCCTCCTGTCTCCGCGCCGGACTCGGTGCGTATCCTTCCCCGGGGAGGGGTCTCGGTCTGTGAGGTAATGAGCTAGGGCCCGAGAGGGGACAGCTCAACCCAGGGCAGCCCAGGCCTCCCCGCTCCACCTCGGAACGCCGTCCTGAGACCGCGGGGCCCAGGAACCAACAAGCTTGACCCCTCACCCCGACCCCGTCCCTGTCCCCGTTTGACCTAGAACTGCCGTCCCGCGTGGGAGCGGGAAGCGCACGCGAGTGGCCGCGGGCTGCCGGACCCGGAGGCGGCGGGGTCCGGGCATTTCGGCGCCGCTCACAGCCCGCCGGGCCGGGGCCAGCGCCTGCTCCGCGGGCGGCTTTCCACCGGGGCTGCGGAGGCCCCTTCCCCGGCCGGGCGGGGCCCGCGGCGAGTGTTTGGGGTTTGTTGCCGGGGTTTCCCGGGCACTCGGCTCTGCCTCCGCCGTCCCCTCCTCCTCGGGTTTGTTTTGACAGGAAACGTGGTACTCCTGGAGGGAGGGGTGGCCTCCGGGTGAGTCCTCTGGACTTGCCCCTCGCCGGGAGGAGGCGTGGAAACACTGACTGGCTTGGGCTCCAACCCTGGACCTCGCGGGGATAGCTTTGTGCTTCCCAAAGCTGCTCCTTGAGCTGGCACCGCCGAGGGTAGCAGAGATGATTTGGTGGCACGTGGATAAACATAGTTACGTGTTTTTGTTAGTAAGAGGGAAAACTGCTCCATTAAACGAAGCGATTTCTTGATGGTACAAAGTTTTCCTTTTAAAATAAACGTATTTAAGTGCAAATATCCAATCAAGATAATTGTTTGCCAAATTATTGGAAGTAGAAGATGGAGACAGGGGGTACAGTTGCGATGCCTGGTCAAAGGACTCAAGTTTGGGGAATTTTCTCCTAGATAATTGTCCTACCTTGACCAGGAAGAAACAAGACAAAGTGTCCTTGGCCCTAGTGAGCCCCCAACACCTCTGATCTCCAGTCCAGAGATCTTGCCCTTCCTACCTGCCAACAGATAATGAGGTTATCTCAGTGGTTCCCACTTTAGGAGGTTCCCTGCCTGCCCCCCTGCCTGCCTGCCTGTCAGCCCTTTCCTCTTGACCCTAGAAGAGATTTCATAATCAACCCTCTCAGCCAGTGGAGGTTGTCTGGCTTAAAATGGCCCAGGGCTGAAGATACCCAGTCATGTGTAGAAGCAGCATCAATGCCATTTTGTGAGGGTTGAGGACCCTTTAGGGGGGAGTACAGGTATTAAAACGGGCCAGCAGGGGTGTGGGGAGAGTGCTTTCAATTATGAAAAGTGCCTAGAAATCCTTCTCCCTGATGCTGTAATGCCATGTGTAGCATGAACATCTGCTTTTTAGACAGTGACTGGCTTGTTGGCTTTTATCTAACTCTTTGTTGGTTCTAATTTGATGAAGACCAGTATTGTCTAGCTGAATAGTGCAGGCACCTATCTCTGTGCTCTGTGGTTTTGCTTTGCTGTGCGTGAATAACTTTAATGCTGCTATTTGGGACCGGTTCTAAAGCAGCATTTTGCAGAAGATGGACATTTTTAAGCATCTCCAATTTTGTTATAAGAGTCTAGTCTTACTCTTCTGACCCCCTCCTGCCCTTTACTACATATACATGAACGTGTGTACCTTCCATCTGACCTTGATCTGGTCTTGAAGGAGTATACCCCTTAGATGTTCCTTGAAATTTCTCTTTTCCATAACCTAACCTTAACTGGATGGGTTCCATTCCTCAGAACTCTGCTGGATAATCTGAATAATTCACTGCAAAATTGTTTATGACTCATGCTAGCTGTAAGCAGTTAACCTTTTGGATCATATTTAGGCTCTAACTAGGGATTTTGCTTACATAAGGATTGGTTCCCTGATACAGGATTTTCAGTCACTCTAGTGGGGTTGAGAGTTATTTTGGACAGTGAACTCTCTCAGTAATGCCCTTCACTGTATAGTACTTGAGCAGCCATCCCAGAGTAAGGTCAGCTTGCTATCACATGTGCAAGTGTCCACGTGGTAGTAGATAGATCAATTTGGCAGAGTGGGAATGGAAAGAATGAGCAGCACACTGAATTTTCTCCAGCTATCCTGGAGTAATAGAGTGCATGGGCTTTAGGGTTTCAATGTCTAGATTTAACTTGTGCCTCTTCATTACTGTGCACCCTTGGGGAAGTAATGCAATCTCTCTGAGCCTCAGGTTCTTATTATAAAATGGGAATAGTATCTTAGCTTATAAGGCTATAATGAGGACCCAAGGAGATAAAATATTTAAAACACTTATAAAAAATACTGAGTGCATATATTGAGATTATAATAAGCACTCCATGACTGTTAGCCCTAATTGTTATTATTTGGTTTTAGTGCTTTTAGGAGAGTGGAAAGACACCATGTAAAAATTTTCTTTAAACTCCTGAAACTAAGTCTTTGCTAGCTTGAATTATTGATGCCTTGTAAATGTGTTGAAGAAGGCACTGGGAATTGGAGAAGGGAGGCATAGCTTCTTACCACAAGCAGCTTAAAATTTAGCAGGGAGAAAGATATGCAGATAACTATAATAGTTTAAGTGACTACATAATAAATATGAGTAATGTGATTGGGGTAGAAGAGAACGAAAATCCAAGTTGTCTTATGAATAGGACTGTGGCTTACTTTGTTCATACAATAACATTTGTTGAGCCCAGACTATATCCCAAGTGGTGTGCCAAGCTCTACTCTAGAAGGCTAATGTAGATGAGGTAAGTGGTAGGATCTCCAGGGAAGTTCACCTTGAAATTGTGATAATAAATTTATAAAATGAATGACAACAAGGAGCCAACCATGTGGAGATCAGGAAGAGTAACATCCCAGGGGGAGAAAATAACAGGTGCAAGGCTCCGAAGTAGGAAGCTGTACATGTCTGCAGGACCCAATGAAGGTCACTGTGTCTAGATTAGGGGGGAATGGAGCAGGATGAAGTAGGCAGAGGCCAGAAATCACAAAGAAATTGTAAACTACAGCCAAGATAATCTTGTAAGTAAAGGGAAATCACCTGGGAATGAATTTATTTGCCCCTTCTGAAGGACTCTGGCTTATCTATTGTTTTCTTTTCTTTTTTTTTTTTAAGAGAGAGTGAGAGAGGGGAGAGAGAGAGAGAGAGAATTTTTAATATTTTATTTTTTAGTTCTCGGTGGACACAACATCTTTGTTGATATGTGGTGCTGAGGATCGAACCCGGGCCGCACGCATGCCAGGCGAGCACACTACCGCCTGAGCCACATTCCCAGCTCTATTGTTTTATTTTCCAAGCACTGTTAAAGATGGGCTTTAGGCAAGTATGGCTGTCTAGAAATACTATCAGACTTACAGAAAAAAATTCCAAGAATAGTTCAAATATCTTATTGTCCACTGCAAGTCAGATTCACCTAATACATTTTTCTCTATGTTTTGTTGTTTTTTTCTCTTTTGTATCATTTGAGAGAAAATTGCACACATCAAGGTCCTTTTTAAAACAACCATAGTCCATTTATCAACTTTAATATATTTAATGGTAGAATACAAATAACAGATTCAAGTATTCTAACTATGTTCTTGATCACATTTATTTTGTCCAGTGAAGAATCTATGCCTTAGTTCATTTTGTGCTGCTATAACAGAATACCATAGACTAGGTAATTTATGACAAACAGAAATTTATTTAGCCCACAGTCTTGAGGCTCAGAATCCTAAGATTAGGGGGCCAGCATCTGATGAGGGCTTTCTTGCTGAGTCATAACATGACTGAAGGCATCACATGGGCAAGAGAAAGCACGGAGATTGAACTCATGGCCTCATGCTCTCTGTAATTGGCTTTAATCCATTCATGAGCATGGACCCCTCATGACCTAAGCACCTGTGATGGGTCCCACCTCCTAACAGTATTGCATTGGGATTAAGTTTCCAAAATATGCTTTTTTGGAGTTATCCTCAAATCACAGCAGTTACCAAGTATCTTCATCTGGAACATATCCTCAGCTTTTGTTTTTTATGACATTGACCTTTAACTTATTTTAATAAGACTAAAATAATAGTTGACATCTTCAGGCCCTTACTAGGAACTTAGTTATTTGACATAGATTATTTCAGTTAATATTTACGACAATTCTATAGGATAGATATCATTATTATTACTATTACACAAATGGTAAGTTCCCTGTCGCTAGTTAGTAAATATCAAGAGCTGGGATTAAGAATCCAGTTCAGTGGGTTAGCTACTGTTCTTCCTACGTCAGTGAAATGCATATTATCACTGGCATATCTTTGCAATCTCACACCAGTACAGGACCACTTATCGTTATAGTTTGCTGCAGAGAGGAAATAAAAAAGTAAAGTAGGACATAGGCTGAGGAATCGGAGTCTGTGAGGAAGCATGACTTGACCCTTAAGGTCCCTCATCTCTAAGATGTCAGTAGTTATACTGCCATTCATTTATCTGTTCATTTATTATGCACTATTTAAGTGCCTGACTGCCTTTGAGTCATTGGCCTCAAAATGTCAAAAGACTGTTTATTATTATTAAAGAATAGAGTAGTACAATACAGATATGAAATGTGGTACTTCATTTGCTTTAGCGATCCACTGTAGTGTTGGAGGCTTTGCTTGGAGCAACCTTTTGTCTTTACCTTTGATCAGTGAGTGAGCCTCCAGGTAGGATGTGGTATTCCTGAAAAGTTGTTTGATTTACCTGTAAATTGCATTGGTGAAAGTTAGGTAGATCTAAGTTTGTGAGTATGAGAACTATTATGTTTCTTTTTTAAAAAGCCTAGTTTTATCATTACCAGCCTAAGAGGGGACCCAAAATACTTTAAAAAGCAATCTAACTACCCTCATTGGCTTTTGAGTCAAGTAGCTTTGTCCCTAGATGACTTATATGGAACAAGACCAAGAAGGGTAAGAGTAGGTGAGAAGGACTAGCAGAGGACCATGCACACTGTGATGGGCCATTTGCTTTTGTGTTTTGTATTTCAAACACGTGTAAGAGTTCTCTCCTAGGGTGACTACCAGCCTTGTGTATCTGTAAGGGAACATGCTTTTGTTGTCCTGGAGTAAAACTGTTTTCCCCTTAAGTTTTTAATGCTTGAGGTGATAATATTAACAAAAAGCATGTAATCATAAGCAAACCTCTGTATCCTGTTTATTCTGTGTCAGACACTGTGCTGAGTACTCTCTCTAGATTGACTGTGGATTCTTACCCCAGCCCTAAGAATCAGGCATTATCAATATTCCCATAAGAGGAAATGGATAATTTTCTAGTAGAGTAATAATAAGCATCTTCAAAGACAGGCTTTTGGGCTTAGATACACTAAGTCCCAGTTATAATGGGAAGGCTTCTACCAAGTATTTCTAAACATTGAAAAGCTTTAAAATTTTCTGTTGTATCCCCTGTGCTAGGAATTTTACCTCTAGTAACTTGCTGGCAGAAAGTGTAGTGGCATGCAGTGGCATGCAATTAAACATGCCTGCTCTGAGCACATTTAATTTATTAGAGCTTCTAGTGATGCCTCATAGAACTCTGGTTTGGAGCATTTTAACAATTTCGAGCTGAAAGAAACTCTATAACTGACACAATCCTCTTAGAAAAATGAAGTGAGGAGAGAAGATGTGGTATGTGTGAAGTCACATAGCAAATTAATGACCGACATATGCCCCAAACCCTGGATTTCTAATTCTTAACCTAGAACTTTTTTATTTTTTAAATCTTTGCAATTGGTTGCCTTGTTAAATACAATTAAGAAACCTACCAAATGTTCTGTCCAGCTGGGGTAGAATATAATGGACAGTAATAACTGTTAACCTAGTTCATACATTCCCATGGATGAAAGCTTTTATTCACTTGTACTTGGAAAAACAGCCAGAGATACTCATTTGAGGCAGCTGTAGTGGTGAAAATCAAGAGCAGAGCCAAGTTGTTACATTGCGGAGAGATGACTAAAGGAAAAAAAAAAAAAAGGTAGAAACAAACTTTCAGATATTTAAATGAGAGTGTGACAGAGACCTAGGAATTTGAGTTTTAAATCTAATAAACTAGGCTTAAATAGTACATTCCTTGCACTGGGGCTTGGACTTTGGCAGTACCAGGCATGTAAATGTGAAGTGGTATCAGCTTGCAAATGTTCTAGTTGAAGCTGTACCAAATGGAATTCAATGATTGTGATTCAGTTGACACTGAATGAATACTTGTCATATACTTGGTGGTGAACAAGACTCAGTGTCTGCCTTATTAAGCAGATTCGGAAGTAGCCATGGGAAAAAAATAACCATACAAGTGCTTTTGTGGATATGTGCTGCACATGTACTCAAGGGAGTACCAAGAGCTCTGGTGGGAGGGTAGAGGGAGGCTTCCCCAAGAAGGTATATTTTCAAGATTACCGTCAATGGGAAGTAAAATGTTGGCAATGAGGGATGTAGCAAACTAGAGGGGTCTCCATTTAGGATTTAGGGTTTGGTGGCAGTAAAAGGGTTATAGCAACCCTTTTTATTCTGTCTCCTCTCCCCTTCCATCAGCAGGTTGGAGTTAAAACTCAGGTAGAGACTGGTTGTTCCAGGGTAGAGTAGGTTATTTCACTATTAAAGGTGTAAGGGTCCAGGGCTATTTTTTAGCCTGTGTTCATGGTGATTAAGCTTAGGATTCTGAGATAGGGTAGAGTGCTTCCTGGCAGCTGCAGTCCACACCATGTCCTTTAGTCTGCAGAGGCAGGTAGGGGTTTTCTCCTTGGAAAATTGGTGGACTGGAGCTGAACATGCATGCCTATAATAAGATTCAGTAAGCCTGAGGCAGGAGGATCACGAGTTTGAGGCTAGCCTCAGCAAATTAACAAGACCCTGTCTTGAAATAAAAAATATTTTAAAAGGGGATTGGGGAAATATAGCTCAGTGGCAAAGCATCCCTGGGTTCAATTCCCAATGTCCTCCCCCCCAGAAAGAAAAGTGGTGGCCTGGGCAAGGATGTATTTCTGTGTTAGGCCTGAAAGTTGTTAGGTAAGGCAGTATGCAGGCGCCCTTGGGCTTTTCACACCTGGCGTATCCTCTCAAGCTCTTTCTTGTTTCTGTCACCACCCAAGGAATAAAAATTGGCTGTTTCTCTCAACAAAGTCTAGCACCTTCCCCCTCCTGAGTTCCAGTCCTCCCTTTTCTTTCTCTTGTTTTCTCAACAATGCCTTATTTTCCTTTTCTCCTCTAGCATTTGACATGCACAGTTTTGCATAACTGGACTTGAGAACCATGAGAGTAGGGCCCTATCTATTTTGTTTACTGTTAACTCTTCCTCGTGTCTGCTGCTGGATGCACCGTGAGCACTCAGTAACTGGAATCATCGCAGAACTTGCAGGCATTTCCACTGATTTTATTCTGCATAGTTATGGCTTCACATTCTGGCAGTTTAAAAAGTTCTGTATCCTCTATTGCATGGGATGGTTCAGATTTAAAGGGATGCAGTGAATTCTTCTATCATTGCCCATTCAGGATTTGAGGTGCCTTTCTCCTTGGGCCCAAATTTTCTTTTTGTGTCAGCTGACACCACACATATCAAGGCCAGCTTCCTCACAGGCCTTGCTCCTGGTCATTCTTTGTGCCCATGATCTTTCTGGGTTGTTCCCAGGTCTGACTCCCTTCCCTGGTAGGCAGTCTGATATCCCAGAAACAGCACTCAATTTAGATTCAAGAGATTGGTTCTGTGGTATAGTAAGTCCCCTTGTGTCTCCAGTCTATTCCCCTGTTCTGTGAATCACCATCCTATGTGCCTGCTCACTCATTGGGTGGTGATAGCTACTTCGTACAAACCAAATGTTGGGTCTTATTCTTCGTGTTGTGGCAATTCATGTGAAAGTGGAAGAGGAAAGGCTAAAGACCAGCCAGAGATTTTCATCAGTCTTTCCTTCTCTCAAGAAGCTCATAGAGAGCATGAAGAGTCTACTTTCAAAACTATTTTATTTAAAGCAATAATAAGTAACATTTGATTGCTGTGCCAGGCACTGTAATGAGATTTGTCCTATTCAGTCCTCAAGTACACTATGAGGTCAGTCTTCCAGTCCAGTTTCACCTATGAGGTAGGGGGTAAAGTGACCTCCCCAAGGCAGAAAGAGCAATATGACCCCTCCTAGAGCCCTGCTTTCTCTTACCTTCCCATGTCTTAGCATATATATTTTTAGTTATTTGGTGGGGGGGGCAATACCGAGAATTGAACTCAGGGGCACTCAACCATTGAGCCACATCCCTAGCTAATTTGTGTTTTATTTAGAGATAGGGTCTCACTGAGTTGCTTAGCACCTTGCTTTTGCTGAGGCTGGCTTTAAACTCCTGATCCTTCTGTCTCAGCCTCCTGAGCCAGTGGGATTACAGGCATGCGCCACTGCTCCTGGCTTTAGCATATTGTTTTAAAGAATATGTCATTGCTTAGAGCTGCTCTGCAATCATACTGGTTATGTCCTGAGTCACCTCACATTGATGAGTGTGGAATCCCTTTTCTGGAAGGCATTCTTGATAGCCTTGTGACTGCCTGGCTGGGGTGTTAGGGGAGGGACACAGTAATATTCTGGAAGCTTTTCAACACTGTTAAACTTGTGGGTATAGTTGTCCATACTGGTACCAATGGAAGTGCCCCAGAATGTTGATGCAGGGTCTGTTTGTCTGTACAGGTGTTCTCTCTTTATCCATACTCAAGTAACACAAAATGCCATTCAATGATGAGAAGCAATGTGTGGGCGAGGACCATCCAAGTGATTCAGATTCTTCACGGTTTTCCGAGAGCATGGCTTCACTCAGTGACTATGAGTGCTCCAGACAGAGCTTCACAAGCGATTCCTCCAGCAAATCCAGCTCTCCTGTTTGTGAGCCCATAGGGGAGCGGGATTGAGGGTGGTGTGGTGTTTGCAGAATATGTTGGATTTGAAAACTCAACAATGGTGGAGGGCAAAGCCCAGACTTAACCCTCATTTCTTGGTGTACCAGCATAGCACTGCAGGGGGACTGCAGCTATTTTGTGTGTGTTCTCAGAAATAGCCACTAAAGCTCACAACTGCTGATTTTTACTTTGATCAGTGTCTCTAGTCTGCTTTGGTTTGACTATAAATCAGGCTCCTCATCTCATTCATTCTTTTCTCTCAAACGATAGAAAGCTACTCCTTCTTGTGATTACTTCTTGGACAAATTAAAATCAATCCCAAACCAGATTGTTTTCTGGTTCACATTTAAGGAAACATGCACTTGTGGAAGCATCAGGCAGGAAGTGAGATATTCTAAGAGATTTCCTGCTAATTGCAAACCCTGTTGTGCAAGTCACTCAGAAAGGGGCCCTTAAGGAGAATTACTACACCAGGGTTATGTGAAAGAATTGAAAGAGTAGCAAAGGAAGACAGCTTTTTCCTTTTTTGTATGTGGACACAGGAGATGTGCTAAGCAGGTGTGTTTGCTTTTTTTTTTTTTTTTAAGATTTTTCATTAGCCTACAACAGCTTAAACAGACAAGGTAAATATAGAAAAAAGGCAACTGATGTTTAATAGATTAAAAAGACTTGTTCATTTGTATTTAAAATTTTTATGTTTTTTATTTTAAAAACTTGGAAAATACGTTAGTATAGAAAAAAGAAACTGTTGCCTACAGTATCACCCAAAGACTACAGCTGGCAGCACTTTGCCATCTTTATCCTTTACACAGATGTATATACATATATGGAATCTTGTTACTTAGTTGTATAACTAAAACATTTGCTTGTGATAATATATTTTCTAAACTTTCTTTATGACCGCTTACTTCAAGAGAATAGACCATAAATTTACTTACCAATTGATTTATTATTGAACATTTAGTTCCATTTTGTGGACTGGGGATGTGGCTCAGTGGTAGAGTGTTTGCCTTGCATGCATAAAGGCCTGGGTTTGATCCCTAGCACTACACGAAAGAAAAGGTTAGTTTCCATTTGGTTTTTGCTGTTATAAATAGTGTTTTATTTGGTGCATGAAGCCTTTCTGGAAATTACTTTGGATATCTGGGCCAAAGGATACAGCCATTTTTAAGAAGAATCTTGTGGTAGAGTTGACAAAAGAATTAAAAGCAGCCACCTCAAGTTTTTGTGCTTTTTCTTTTTCTTTTTAATTATAATTATAATTATTATTATTATTAATATTATTTTAATTATAATTTTTTTTAGTTGTTGATAGACCTTGTTTTGTTCACTTATTTATGTGTGGTGCAAAGATCAAATCCAGTGCCTCACACATGCTAGGCAAGTGCTCTACCACTAAGCCACAACCCCAGCACTCTGTTTTTTCTTATTCTTGACGTTTTATAGATAAGTTTCATGCATCCGATAACAGGGTACATAGATAGTCCTGAAGAAGGATTTTGATGTTATTCTCTTTCACCTTTCTTTGTCCTCCTCCTTTCCCCATTCTCTTCCTCTCTTCTCTTCTCCCCACCTTTGTTAAAAATTAAGTAAAAAAATATTACATCATTCCTATTGTTCAAGATCATGATTTTAATAGAAGCTAAGATTTCCAACTAATTTTATAAACATGATTTATTTATAATACTTTCATAGTAAAATCACTAGAAATAACTCAGATTATTATAACTTTCCTACTGAGAGGAAAATTATCCAGCTTCTCTGATATATTTTATTTTCTTTAATGATTTATTGAGCTCTTATTATATTCTTCTTCACTTATATTTTTTTAATCCTGGGCCAGCCTTCATAGGAGGTTATCTATATCTCAGTGAAGTCAAATGATAACTACAAGCAGGAAAATCTTAGGATTGAATTTAAACCTTATGTTATACTGTCTATACATTTAGAAATTATATTTTTATAAACAAGTATTTCATATTGAGTTTACTTAAATAAATGAGAATTCTTAATTACCAAATTAAAAAATCATCAGTCTCTGTATAATATATGTAAATAAAGGCAAGTACCAAAAATAAGGTGATTTAATTTTTTAAAATAAGTTATAATAGGCATATTTTAATAAGCTTGTCTTACAAACATTTGAAAATTTATTATCAAATAAAAATTTATTAGGGCTGGGGATGTGGCTCAAGCGATAGCGCGCTCGCCTAGCATGTGTGCGGCCCGGGTTGGATCCTCAGCACCACATACAAACTAAGATGTTGTGTCCGCCAATAACTAAAAAATAAATATTAAAATTCTCTCTCTCTCTCCCACTCTTTCCCTCTCTCTCACTCTTTCTAAAAAAAAATTATTATTAAATATAGCACCTGAAACTATTTTTCAAGTTTGTTATTAAAGTGAGTGAATCCACCTATTTTGTTTATATTCTTTCTGCTTATAAAACCATGAAGTATACATAGGAATAAATTAAACCTTGTCTACATCAGATGGCTTTATTGGGTGACAATTTCTCTTCTATAGCATTGACTGACTTTTGTTTTTCTTTCAGCAACAAGCCCTCCCAGAGTTGTGACATTTGATGAAGTGATGACTGCAGCAAGGAACTTATCCAACATGACTCTTGCTCATGAGATTGCTGTAAACGAGAACTTTGAATTGAAACAAGATGCTGTCCCTGAGAACAGGTGACCCATAGACCTTTGTTGTGCATAAACAATGCTGAAATTGTGTGTGTGTATGGGTGTGTGTGTGTGTGTGTGTGTATTTCATACTGATTCCTGGAAGTTCTTGTGTAATATCCACAGGAGATAAACTTGTTTAGTTCCCTAACAAGATCTTATATTTTTAAAAAATTTCTGTAGGATTGTATAATTTCTCAATTATATGTCATTTCCTGAGGAAAGCTTTTCTTATGTTCCTGATCCCCGTAAACTACAGTTAATTCTCTTGCTATAGTCTCCACCACTTCCCCTTTGTGAAGAAATCTTATAATTTTGGTCTGGGGATGCAGTTTAGAGGTAGAGCACATTCCTGGTATGCACAAGGCCCTGGGGTCCAGCACTGCAAAAACAAAAACAAAATTATAAATTTTATGTTCAGTGTTCATCATCCCCACTTGATTGAAAGCACCATCAATTGCAGAACTATGCCTGTATTGTTTGTTGCTTTATCTGGATTGCCTCAGATGCTGTGTGACCTCTAGTACACACTCAAGAAATATTTGCTCTTTTGTTTATTAAAAACTGGGCTGGGGTTGTAGCTGAGTGGTAGAGCGCTTGCCTCCCACGTGTGAGGCCCTGAGTTCAATCCTCAGCATCACATAAAATAAATAAAAATAAAGATATTGTGTCCATCTACAACTAAAAATTTTTTTTAAAAAACCCTGATATTCAGAATGAAGGGAAGGGAAGGGGAATGGGAATGGGAAAGACAGTAGAATGAACTGAACCTAACTTTACTATTTTATTATCTGAATACACGACCATTGTAACTCCTCATCATGTACAGCCACAAGAATAGGAAATTATACTTCATATATGTATAATTTGTCAAAATACATTCTTCTGTCATGTATAACTAAAAACAAATAAAAAATTAAAAACTGATACCCAAGTTGTAAAGAAGGAATAAATGCAACTGAACTGCCAGAGTTTAAGGATAGGCAACCCAGTGCACCTGTAGGTAGGAATTGTAGCCACCAGCGGGTATTCCTTGGTTAATCCCATTTCCAGGGACCTCTAGTTAGAGCTGCACTCTTATATCTTACCTAGCCTCTGGCATCAGTGGCTCTGGTTCCTCTGGGACAAAGAGGAAAAAAGGCTTGAGCCCTTTACTACAGATCATTTATTTTTAAGGTAAAGTTAACTCATGGATAATGGCATTGTTCGTTTTTCATCCTCACAGGGGCAATTATTAATCCTGAGGCATTCTCTCTCTTCTAATTAAGATAACTTATAGATAGTATTTGATTCCATTTATAACTTTTTGTTCATTTTAAAGCAGGAAAACCAGGAAGTATAATAATTTTTCTTCTTTGGAGTATATATTGCTCATAGTTCTCCTAGAGATGTTGTTAATAATTAATATTTTTAAAGATTACTGGCTAAAATCTATCTGGTTTTCTTTGGTAATTGCATGATATACCAGCTCTCTCCCCTAAGCTAGGCCCCCTCTGACCTGACTCTCTAAGTCCCAGCTGTTTGCCTCATCTCATTTTTAGCTTGCCTCAGTCCTCCTCCATATTCACAAAGTAGCTATTATGATCCTTCTGAAAGATAAATCAGATCAAGTAATTTCTTAGCTTAAAGCCTTTCAATGGTTTTGTATTACATGAAGAATAAAAATCTAAACTATGATGGCTTGGAAAGCCTACTTCCCAGACCTTATCTAGTAATATGTTCCTTCCTGCTTCCTTCCTGATGTGGGTGTACACTAAGCTTGGTCCTGTCTCAAGGACTTTGTCCCTTTTCCTTTGTGTTTTTGCCCTCGATCTTCATACAGCTTTTTTTCTCTCTGTTGAAGACTGAAATCAAAGATCATTGTGACCTTAGAAGATTTTTTTTTTTAACCTACTCAATGAAATAAGTACCCTGTCACTGTCCCGTACATTGACTCACTGTGTTCTGCTCATGGCTCTGAAATTATCTTAGTCTTTGTGTGTGTGTGTGTGTGTGTGTGTGAGAGAGAGAGAGAGAGAGTGTGTGTGTGTGTGTGTGTGTGTGTGTGTGTGTGTGAGAGAGAGAGAGAGAGAGAGAGAGAGTGTGTGTGTGTGTGTGTGTGTGTGTGTGTGCATGTGTCTGTGTGTGCGCCCTGGGCATTGAACCCAGGACCTTGCATGTGCTAAGTTTGTGCTCTACCACTCATTTTAATGTGTTTTTGTCTATTTCTGCTAGATAAGATTTTTGAGGCATAGACTTTCTTTCTACTGTGGTGTCTCAAGTGCCTAAAACAGGATCAAGCACATATTAGATGTTCAGTGCACAATTATTGATTAATAGAAATAAAAATTTAAAGTTAATCATTTTTATGAAGTATCACTAAAGACAGTTTGGGATTATCTGTACTTTAAATTCAAAAGTGGCAAGTAAAGCCAGGCACAGTGGCACACACCTGTAATCCCAGCGGCTTGGGAGGCTGAGACAGGAGGATCGCAAGTTCAAAGCCACCCTCAGCAAAAGCAAGGTATTGAGCAACTCAGTGAGACCCTGTCTCTAAATAAAATAATACAAAGTAGGGTTGGGGATGTGGCTCAGTGGGGATGAGTGACCCTGAGTTCAATCCCCAGTGACCCCCCCCAAGAAAATTACAAGTAAAGGCCATTGTGAAGGTGCTTTAGGATCAGGCAGATCCTGGGTTTGAATCCTGGCTCTTCTGAGACTATATCTGGGCCTCTCTCCAAAGATAAGATGGGGATTATGCTACTCACTTTAAATGTGTGATCATTGGCATAAAAGTGCCTTGTACTTAAGTACTTTGATACTGTGGAAAATATTAACCTCTCTTCTCTTCATTTTCTTCCATGGCTAGGAAAAGTGAGCATGGAAAACAAAGTATAGAGTTATGATGCATTATTTTGTTTAATAATGAAGTAGCAAGTTATTTGTTGATTTTCAGATGATCCTCACAGTGGCCAATTTTTTTTTCTTTTTTAACATATGGCTCACTCTCATTTATCATTTAGTTCTTTGCGGGGGGGGGGGGCAGAAAGTGAGCTAAAATTAGGTTTCTGATACCCAGTAGGAATGCTTGGATTGATCATATCCCTTCTTGCCATTCCCCCAAATCTCTTGAAAATTAAAGAGCTAAAAAGTGTCTTGAAGCATATAGGAAAACTTCAGTTTAAACTCTGATGTCCCTACAGAACCAAAAAATTGTTTTAGCTCATTGCTTGTTGTTCCTTCATGATAGATATATATATGGGGGGGCTTATAAAGTCAAGAGCAAAAGTCTGTACAGCAATGTTTGCCTTTTTCATTGTTCTGTAGTTGCACAGCAGAGTCTCAGATAATGGCAGTGGCATTTTTATTGAATAAACTCACTCGGACAACTAGAATAAGTTTTAATATTTAAAGTTGCTAAGTAGACTATAACATTTGCAGTTATGTAAACAATTTTAATTCATGCTCCTTGGCTGATTTCCATTTCTCATAACCTTTTATATACTTAGCTATTTGTACTTTACGAAGGCAAATTTTGCCAGGTACACTGGTATATGCCTGTAATCCCAGCTACTTGGGGTGCTAAGGCAAGAGAATTGCAAGTTCAAGTTCAGCCTGGGAAACTTAGTGAAATTGTTCTCAAAATTTTAAAATGTTCTAAATGGGCTGGGGATCTAACTCAGTGGTAGAGCACTTGTCTAACACACACAAGGCCTTGGGTTCAACCCAGAACCACTGAGGATAAAAAAAAGATGAAAGAAGGAAAATTAGGAGATATGCTTAACTCTCAAATTATTAATTTATCCACCATGCATTCATTGAATGCTCCCTAAATGTCAGGCATTTAGGTACAATGGCAGTACCTAGACGAAGTAGTTGTGTCCTCTACTTGGGAGAAATATGTTGCTCTGTGGCAAAAGACACATCTGTAATTATAGTGCAGGAAAATATGTGGTTTTCTAAAAGCTGTTGCAAAATGGTGTAGGAATGTGTATTTTAATGTGCACCTATTAGGACATTGATATAGGGGTAAAGCAAGGTGGCCACCTATTCTATTGTAAGCTTTTCCTTTTTCAGTGTTTTGGTCTGGGATATTGAATTGGAAGTTGGCAGGCATTAAAATGCCCGTTGGGTCAACCTATTCTGTTACTTGCCATGAAACTTCAGCTGTTGAGGAAAGAACAACTTTGTCATCTCATTGCTAAAATTTAGAACACATCTAAAGATCTATGTAGAAGAGTAATTAGCTAAATCATCTTATGTCCTTAAGACAGAATTTTATGAAGTCATTATAAGCCATGGTAATGAAGATTTTTAAAATCTAGCAGAAACAGGACAGAATACTAAATGAAAAAAATCTAATATTGTGCATACTTGGTATTCTTAACCACTAAAACAATGTATTGAACAGGGGAAATAAGTCAATAGATTAATAATGGGATTATGGGTTATTTTGTTCTCTGTTTTTTATGCATTTTTAAAAATTGCTACAGTGAGTCTTTAAGATTAGAGAAAATAATTCTTATTTTAAACAGTCCATTTCATTGCTATAGCTTGGCTGGTCAAGTGAAGCATATTGTTCACCAGGCCTTCTGGGATGTCTTGGAATCAGAACTAAATGCTGACCCTCCTGAATATGAACATGCCATCAAACTGTTTGAAGAAATCCGAGAGGCAAGTTGATGCTTGTGTGAATTAGTATCTTGGTCTATTTGGGCTTCTGTAATAGTATATTATAGAGAAATTGGCTGTTAATCAATAGAAACTTATTACAGTTTTGCAGGCTGAGAAATCTTATGATTAGTCTCCAGCAGATTTGGTGTCTTGTGAGGGCCTGCTTTCTGTTTCATAGAGGATACATTCTTGCTGTGTCCTCACATGGTACAAAGGAAAGGAGCTCTATAGGGTCTTTGCATTCGTGATAACTTCATCCTTATGTCCTTATCACCTCCCACAGTTTCACTCCAATATCATTTATTGGGAATTTCAACATATGAATTTGGGGGGAGGAGGACACACACATTTTGTCTATAGCAATTACCCACCCCATCCCCCTGCAAAGACCATTTCATATCCTTTGGTATTGGCCACACTTTTTGAAAAACTGAGCTCCATCACTAGTAAGAGTTTTCCCCTGCACTTTCTGAAGTGGGATGGAGGCTGGGAAAACAGGGCAGTAGAGATACCAGGGCATTGCGGAGCACAGAGCGTTGGCTAGAGAACAGCCTTTGGAGTTAGGTAGGTTAATTTAGTATGGGCTCTAAGTCTCAGTTTCCTGAGTGCTAACAGGGTAGTTACAAGAATAAATGAGCTAACTTTTATAAGGCCCTTGCTTCATATCATGCACTAAATTTTTCATTTATTTTTACTGTAACTCTTTGAGGTAGTTACTCCTATAATTTTATGTAAAGAAACCAAGTTTTATAATTCACCCAGGGTCCCAAAGCTTTGAGGGATCCGAGGGATTGAATTGGGCACTGTGGCTTAGAGCCTGTGCTCCCGACATGTGCTGTGTGTGTAAGCACAGTGTCCACTGTGTAGTGGAGACTCAGTAAACAGTTTGTTTTTCTAATAGATAATATTTTATATGAAAAAGATACTTAATGGGCCACTCAGGTGTTTTCATCTACTCTTTCTCAAGGGTTCTTCTGGAGCCATAATCTACAACTTATTTGTGCTTCTTTTATGTACTATTTTTTTTAAAAAAAATATTTATTTTTTAGTTGTAGTTGGACATAATACCTCTATTTTATTTCTTTATTTTTATGTGGTGTTGAGAATCAAACCCTGGGCCTTGCACATGCTAGCAAGCAAGCACTGTACCACTGAGCCACAACCCCAGCCCTTCCATAGTCTTTTTTTTTTTAAAGAGAAAATGATAGAGGGAGAGAGAGAGAGATAATTTTTTTTTAATATTTACTTTTTAGTTATTGGCGGACACAACATCGTTGTTCGTATGTAGTGCTGAGGATTGAACCCGGGCCGCACGCACGCCAGACGAGCGCTCTACCACTTGAGCCACATCCCCAGCCCCTCCATAGTCTTTTTTGAAGGGCTCTTAGCAATACAGCTTCTTTGCCAGTTGTTTTCATTCTGATAGAATCAGTCATTTCCTACAGTGAGAGCCTTTGATTCAGAAGGTAGAGATTTCTTCTTAGAGTTGAGATGCTAGTATGTTTCCCAGGCAAAGGCACTATCTGTGGCATCAGGGACATTATAATAAGGACAAGGAGCTTGACCATTTAGACACAAAAGTGAAAAGTGACAACCTTTATTCATGTAATGACCCTATTAATTTTTCTTGCTTTCTCTGTGTAGATTCTTCTCTCTTTTCTTACTCCTGGTGGGAACCGGCTTCGCAACCAAATCTGTGAAGTTTTGGATACAGACCTCATTAGACAACAGGCCGAGCACAGTGCTGTTGACATCCCAGGCCTGGCCAACTATGTCATCAGTACAATGGGAAAGCTGTGTGCTCCCGTGCGAGATGATGATATCAGAGAGTTAAAGGCCACTGGTAACATTGTGGAGATGCTGAGGTTAGCACTTGAATTTTCTTATAGTATCTCTGAGTTTCTTCAGAAGAGAATGTGGGTATTGGGGGACACAGAATAATAACTGGTCTTTCTAAGGAATTCTTTTTTTGTCAGTGCTGGGAATCAAACCTAGGCTCTCACATGTAATAGGTAAGCACACTATCACTGAACTACATCCCAATCTTCCAAAGGAATTCTTGACCCTATAAGAAAACCACATTAACAGGGAGTAGGCCAGTTGTTTACTGTGTGTGTAGTTTTCAGACAGAATGATCTGACAGGGTTATTGGTTGGCATTTGTGGGCCTTGGGGATGCTGTGATAAAAAGATAGATATGATTCCTGATACCAGGGAGTTTATGGTTTAAAAGGGAGACAGGGCTTGAACAGTGAATTATAGTTGTGGTAAGTGGTATGGAAGAGAAATAGAGGGTCTTATGGAGCCTCCAGCAGAAGGACTTGATCTAATAAAGGATCTAGGAAGTCATCTTTATTCCTAAGGGTCACTAGCTGCTAAACACCTAAACCCTGAATTCTCAGTGATTTAGCCAATAAAAGTTTGTTCTCACTTATGTCAAATGAAAATTCAATTCAGGAGCTCTTGGTTGGGTAGCCTTCCACATGCTATTTGGGGACCCAGGCTCCTTCTGTGCTTTTTCCACCAAGGTTTTCAGGATCCTCTCAATTCACCTGGGGAATAGAAAGAGACATGGGGAAAACAGACCCAATGTAAAAACACCTTAGCCCTGAAGTGACACATTCTTTGGCTATGGCTAGTCTTATGGTCCCACCTAGATTGAAAGGGACCTGGGAAAGGCAACTGCTCTCTGGAAACACTTTTTGCAGCCAGAAAAAGAGGTACCTCTCTGTAGAGAGATAACATGGACCCTTATGGTCAGGTAGCCATCTTTGCTGTAGTTTTCCTGAGGAAGTGAGGTGCACATTAAATTTCTAGAATTTCAGCTAGCTGTGTAGACAGTAACTTGATTTAAGAGAAAAGAAGAGTCTGTAATACTTTTTCCCACTAATGGGAACTTTTCTTCCTTTTTAAAATGTATATATTTATTATGTTCCCACATTGGGAATTGAGTTTTATGTAATTGTTTTAGAAAGGTAGGAAAAGGAAATAGGTTTGTATGTGGCAGGTAACTCACTTTGTGACTTTGGTCAAGTTGACAGTCTCTCAATGCAACACTTTCCTTATCTATAAATTAGGTTTTTATATATTTTATTCTTAGTTATGTTCCATTCTGGCAGATTGTGGGATCCTTGCTTCCAGATATCTTACTGTATATTAAATGCTAAATATATGGTGTTCATCTTGATCATTTATTGAGCACCTACTATGTGCCACTGCCCCCTGCACTTTACCCTCATTATCTCGTTGATTGTTAATAATACCCCTCCAAGGTTGAAGTCCTCCTCTTTTAGCCTTAAGGAAACTTGGACCAAGTGACATTGAGTGACTTTTTCATGGCCATAAATCTGCTCAGTTGCAAGGGTGGATTCAGCACAGGGCTGCCTAACATTTTTAAGAAATAATTTCCCATGGTGCCTCACTGCCCTGCCCCTTTTTTACTTTATTGATTGATTTATTTTTTCTTATTTCCTTAGAAATATAAACCATGCACACTATGTTCAGGCTCCTTAAAATTTCAAGGACTTTCAAATGAAAATTCCTTCTTGAATTTTTTTTATATTATTGTTAAGGCTAATTGTTGATGCTTCTTATTGTCTTTCTCTCTTTCTCTCTGTTTATGACTGGCTTTAATGGATCAGCTGGAGGTATTATATCTGCTATAGTAAATACTCTTGAGACCTGTGGAAGAAGTATTTGGAATATACATGTATGAATTCTATGAAAAGTGACATTGACAAACAGTGATTGGAACTTCAGAACCATATCTTTTGCAGACTATGACACATTGATAATAGCTGGTAAAATTCAGTTTCACTTCTTATTCACCTCTTTAACTGTTTTAAATTTTAATATTTTTAGACAGATATTTCATGTCCTGGACCTCATGAAAATGGACATGGTCAATTTTACAATTAAAAGTATCAGACCACACCTTCAACGCCAGTTGGTAGAATACGAAAGAACCAAGTTTCAAGAAATTTTAGAAGAAACTCCAAGTAAGTATGATAAAACATGTATTTATATTAAATTTGGGTGAAAATAAGATACTTTAAATTTTTTTAATCTTATGTTTTTTTTTTTGGTGGGATTCTTTTTTGTTTGTTTGGTTTTTGTCTTTCTTGTAACTGGGGGTCGAACCCAGAGATACTTTAATTTTTGACACTCTGCATAATGTCACTATTTTGGCCTTGCTTTCAGTCATTTTGATACCTTCTGAAATTGACATCACAAACTTACAGTTGTTCACTCTGTCCTAGAAACTATGCTAAGCCCTGTTTATTTTTTCATTCATTCAAGAAGTGTTTACTGAACACCTGCTGTGTTCTGGACATTATTTCTGTGCCATGGGGTTACCACCGTGAACAAAACAGTCACAGTCCCCACGGAGCTGACATGCTAATAGGCACGACAAGTAAACATATATTTTCAAATGTGTTATTAGGAGACAGATAGTAACAGGGCAGGAATGAGGGTGGGTAGTGTTTTTTGATGGAATGGAGAAGTTTTGCCTTTTTAGAAAATAACATTTGAGAAGAGTTCACAAAGAGATGAGGAAACAATGTGTGAAGACCTGGGGGAAAAACATTCTAGCCATAGAGAACTATAAATAAAATGATGCCAAAGTAAATATTGTGGCTGGAGTAGGTAAGGAGAGTGTTGTGGGAGATGCAGGCAACAGAGAGCCATGTTAGTAATGAGAGAAGTTTAGATTTTATTCCAAGTTCAGTGAGAGGTTTTTGAGCAGGGGACCAACATCTGATTTTTGTTTTTGAAGAATACTCTGGTTCCTGGGTAGGGAATAAATTGTATAAGAACAAAGATACCAATTCAAGTATTTGACAGGAATGATGATGTCTTATTCCAGGTTGTAGTGGTGGAAGTAGTGTGAAGGGGTCAGATTCCAGGTATATTTGAAGGCAGAAATAGTAATATTTGCTGAAAGTTGAATGAGAGAAGATAGAGGAATAGAGGATGACTCATTGGCCTGAGCTGCTGGGTAAATAGTGATGCATTTTAGTGAGGTTGGGGATATTGGATGAGAGAAAGTTGGGATATCATGTGGAATCAAGAGTTCACTTTTTTATATATGAACTTTGAAATCTTGTTTGACATTAGTGTGGAGCTATCAGGTAGTCATTTAGATGTAAGAGAATAGATTTCAGGAGGGTGCTGGGAATCATGGATATTCATTTGGTAGTGATCAGTATACTTATGATGTATAAAGGTATGGAAATGAACAGTTCTTGTCATATTCTAAGCACTTTGCCTGTATTAACTAATTTAAATTTTATAACAGCATACAAAGTTATCCACTGTTTTGTGGATGTGAAATTGAGACATGAAAAGGTTAAAATTGCTTGTAAGGTATGGAAGTGGAATCCTCCAGATATCTGTCTCCACATTCTATGCACTTACCACTATTATTATATGGGGTGAGACTGTGGAGGGTGTGTGGTCATGGAGGGGACTGACCTGGCACTCTAGTATCCAGAGGGTGAGATGAGGAGACTATGAAGGAATAGCCACAGAGGTAGTGTGCAGTTCAGGAGGAGGTGACATATCCTATAAGACAAATGAACAAAGTGGTGTTTGGAGAAGTGGGATGGGGCAGGGGGCTGCTAAATAGTCCAGAATGATTGGATGTGACAGGTGCAAAGGTTTGGCCATTGGGTATGACTAAATATTGAAGAAAATTGTTGATAACCTTGATGGGAGCAGTTTCAGAGGACTTATGGGCATTAAAATGAGAATTAAAAAGAGGGGCCAGGGAAAAATGGAAGTAGAGAAAGTATGATCTCATTAGATTCTCACCATTACCATTTACCTTGTAAGGTAGGTACTGTTATCCCCTGGTGAGAAGGTTGAGGTGCCAGATGTTGCACAGCTGCCAAGATGTTGATTAACTGCTCATTGACAAACCTTTGTCTCTGGCCTCTGTTATTTAGTGTGTATCAGTCGAAGGCTGAATAAAGTGATCTGTCCTTCCCCACCCCATATCCTCATGGGGGTAAGCTTTTCTCACTCAGTGGTCAACAAAGAATTGTATGGAAATAAAGCAGAAGAGATGCACCCAGGGAAGTGCACATATGGAGGGCCATGTTGGGAACAGTGGCAAAGTTGGGCATGTTCTGCTTGACCCTTTGGACCATGGCACCATCCTCCCCTTGGATGCCATCAGAGATTTTGTTTAAGCCCTGTGGAGCAGACTAGGATCTATAGAAGGCACATAGCAGATTGCTGTATTTTTTAAATTAATTAATGTATTTTAATTAGGTATAATGACAGCAGCAGACAGCTGTTTTTGACCTTCCTGAGAGTTGGAGCTGTTTTAACTTTAAAATGGGCCCCTGCTATTGCTAGTAACAGTCAGTACTAATTAACACCTTATTGAGCTCTTCGAGCATGCCAAGTCCTTACATGTGCCAAACACTTCATCAGCTCATTCAAGCCGCACAACCGTCCTATGAAGTGTTGGTACTATCATCACCCTCATTAACAAATGAGGAAATTGAGGTTAAAATACTTGTACCAGGTGATTGCTAGTAGGTGATAGAGCCTGGATAATCCAGACATGTTCCTTCCTCAAAGCATGTGCATGTCGACCCTCTGGGATTCTGCCTCTCTTCAAACAAGATACTGTCTGTGGGAATATTACAGAGGGATCTCTGGTTTCAGCTGGCAGATGGGACTAGATTCTAAATATCATTTTATAACAAAAATTATGTGACTTCAAGAACTGTGTTATTTTAGTTCCTATGGGAAAAGTATTAGGAGAAATAGAACCCTACATAAAACCTGAATCTGAAACCTAAACTCTTATCTTCTTGGCAGTAATTTCCTGAGGTTTAGTGATGAGCTTCATTTTTATGTCTATGTATGTACACATGTGTGCAAATTTGCCTATGTCTTGAATCAAAATAGCTTGGAATCTTGGGCAGATTTCTTAATATGGGGTTGAATTATCATTTTGTTTATCTCAAATTAATTACAACTCTCCTTAAAACCTAGGTCTAGTGACCCATAATTCATTTGCACCTTTCACATAGACTTTGCTATTTCCACAGATTTACAAATAGAGTAATTCCATCTATGCATATGTATCATTTTTGTCCAGCTGGAGAATTCAAGAGCGCAGGAAGCAAAGTATCTGTCAGCTGTAAATTATATCCCCAAGTCACTCTGCCAAAAGTTAGCCCTGTGCCCTAATATCAAAATAAGAGCCTCACAAATTCACATAGGACAGAAGTAATGTTGTATATTTGTGCACACATTATTCTTATATGTTTATAAATTTGGAAAATTAATACTGATAAGTACACTGAATTTCTGAACAGACTCCAGGAAAATAGTTTATTTTGCCCTAGGAAAGATAGCATATTTGATAAGATGTTTTCATAAATTTTATTTCATGAGCTATAGCTTATTAGTAGAATACTTGCCTAGTGAGTGTAGCCCTGGCTTTGATCCCCAGAATGCATGCACACACACACACACACACACACACACACACACACACACACAGACACACACACAAAAGAAATAAAGAAAAAGAAAAGAGAAAATCTTATGGGACAGAAATATCTTTTCCAGAAATATATCAAAATCCATTATGATTGTCTTTGCCTGACACATAAGTCAATTAGGAACATTTTAAAGAAGAGCACACTGATGCTTAAAATCAGTCATACCCCTAGAAAGTATTGAAGCTAGAACTGGAAGCCAGGTCTCTTAAGTCCAAATTAAACCAAGCTGTTACTTCTGCTACTTTTTTGGGGTTTTTTGTTTTGTATTGTATTTACTGGGTGACATAGCAAAAAGGAAATGAATGGAAAAATGAAGGGAGTTCACAGAATCAAAGGAGAAATTAAAATGTCAGAAACCAAAAAGAACATCAGGAATATAGACTAGTAAAGTCAAAGGAAAGTGAGACTTCATTGTCAGAATGTTAACATGTACTTCAAACATAGGCCATCCCTGACACTGTAGTCACATTCAGAATCCTGGAAGAGTTTGATGGACTTATGACTTTTTGACTAAGATAGGCCAATCCTGGCAAGGCCTCTTAATCAATATTCACAAAGGAAAACATGGAATGAGGGAAAATGGCTTCTCAAAGAAAATCAGTACCAAAAGAATGAAGGTGAGGTGTTACTAGACAAAAAAGAGCAGATGCCATAGATAAGAGGGCTACATGTTTCTAACTGAAAATTGGGGCACTTAAGTCAATGCACCTGTAGAGTCATTTCTACTCCACCAGAAAATTCTTGAGTACAGGGGCTATGTTTATTAATCTATCAATCCCCAATACTTGGTACAATACCCAGCACATAGTAGATGCTCAGTAGTTATCATTGAATAGTTGAGTGAATGAATGGTAAAGCTCTTACTCCTGTCCCCTTCAAAAAGGTTATAAATGCCTTGAGGGTTGACTTTGCTTTTGGAGCCACATGGATTAGTCAGTGTACTAGCTTGTGGGCATGAAATCTCAGCAGATTCCAGGGAGAAAAGCTGATACTCTACTGTAAACATATGCTCTTTCTGCTTTACCAATCCTTTGCAAGTCTGATTTCTGTTAGAATCACCTGGTGTATTAAAATGCAGATGCTAGAGCCCCCACCTCAAACTGATTAAATCAGAATCTCCAGGAGCTATGCCCTGGATCATTATTTTTCTTTTTAAAGCTCCCAGGGTGATTCCAAAGTCAGCCAAAATTGAGAACCACTAAGCCACACTGTTGCTTTTGTTCAAGATAACTAAATGGGCTTTTAAATGTGTCAACTGTAAATGATTAAACTTGCAGCCTAAATGCTTATTACTGCCACATTGTAATTATATCCACTATGATTTCCACTTTTGCTTTCTCTGCTGGATGCCTTTTAAATAAAAGACTACAAGTCTTTATAAACAGAACTAGCAAACCAAGAACAACATTTGCCAGTGGAGAACAGAATTGTGAAATTCTGGGGGTGGTTTGGCTTCAGTGCTGCAAGCAGCTACTCATAAATTATCCTGGTTCAATTGCTGGGTCTGTAAAAGAATTTCAATCTATTCTCTCCCCCACCCGCCCCAATCTGCACCTGTGTTCAGTAAGCACTTCTTAGCAGTTACCACCTTATAAATTCTACTAAATGTATAATTTTTATAAGAACTGGGGTATAAAAAGCAATTTGTTTTTAGTGGGAAACCTTAGAACTGGATCTAAAATAAAATAAAGTGGATTTTTCCCTAAAGCAGACAGCCCAGTAGAGAAATATTGCTTCCAAACTTTAAGCCATCTGGAATAGCCTTCAGTATGATTTTATTTGGTTTATTTTGTTTGGTTTGTTTGGAAGATGTACTTATAAACAAAAACAAATAAATATCAACTTGTCATCTTAAGTCAGTGGTTTTCAAATAGGAGTGATTTAGCCCCTCCTTGCTCCATTCCCATAGGACATGGAACCATGTCTAGAAATACTTTTGGTTGTTCCAACCTAGCCAGGGGTCAGGAGGTGAGGGAGTTTGGAGGGCATGGAGTACTACTGGCATCAAGTAGGTAGGGGCTAGGAATGGACAGTTCTCCACAGCAAAGAATTATCCAGCCCAAAATGTCAGTAGTTCCAAGATTGAAGCACCCTGTTGTAGGTGAAGAGTTGGAATGTATGGATCAAAGAAATATCTTCATGAGCCAGGGGCTTCAGTAAATAAGGAAGTCTGCTGGCAATTGAGCCCAAGAGGGTTGTTTTGTATTTGGAAGTGGTGTACTTCAGTAAGTCAAGGTGGATGGTAGGTGCCTTCCTTTTCTTGCTTTCTTTCCATTCTCTGAAGAGGGCTGTCTTCACCTACAGAACAAGCACTTGCAGAGGCACCTTTTGGAGCAAGTTGTGTGGGGTGTAGTTATTTGTCAATAGAAACTACTAATATTTAGAAAATGATAACTCTTAAGCATCTGATGATAATCTGTACTACAGTAATCTTTAAGTGGCATATGCTTAAAATTAAATGAATTCAAAATCTCATCTCCAGTGACACATATTTTTAATACACAGGAATTGAACTTGATAAATAAATTTGTTTAAAGTGAAAGGGCAACCTAATCAGACATTGGTACACATTCTTTCAAGTCACATTAGTATGTTAATCATGAGACTCAAGGTCATTGATCTCTTCTTACCACTTCTTCTCTCACTGGTCCTTAAAATAATAATAAAGTCAGGTTCCCCAAAAAAGCCTGTCTTGAAAAATTCACTAATCAGCCTACCCATTCTTTTTTGCCCTGGAGATCACTTCCATCTTAGGTAATTTCAGTAGTGAGGTGGCTGTTACATGACAGGGAAGGAACCTCTGTCTAGGACCTTCTGAGCTTCAGACATCAAAACCAATTCAAGTGGAGATGGCAATCCCCTCTCTAAAGATGTATGGAGAGTTAAGTGAGTTAATATAATAATTGCTAAAACTTACTATACATTTACTGTATACCAAAATGGTTCTAAGTGTTTCTCATGTATCAATTTATTGAATCTGGCTGTTTCATTTAATATGTTCCTTTATTAATAAATTAATGTAGTCATTTCTCAATATCATTTTAAAGAAAAGTATAGCTCTTATCAAACACTCAGAAATACCCAGGACCCCCAAATATTTCATAATTAATGCTATTAGTTTAAATACCTTATCAGCATAAAACTCAAGGTCATTTGTGAGCTCATTTCTGACTATCCATCCAGTGCCATCTGCTGCCACTCTTTCTTTTAGTTCATTATGGACCAGAAACACAGATTTGCTGGTAGCATGCAGAATGTGCCACCTGCTGTCTTTTCCAGCTCTTTGTGTGAGTATTCTTGCCTAGAATGCCAGCCCTTTCCTCCTCCTTTTTTTATCTTCGTGTGTCACTTATGGAACTCCTCCTTAGACCCTCTACTGGACAATCTCTGCTTCTTCCTCTCCTTCTGTGCCTCTAGCATTCGGCACATCCTGTTATAATTAATTGTTAGCTTACAGGTCTGTCTCCCCATCTGGACTAGGGAGGTGATTGTGACTTTCTATTCATGCTTATTACCTAACATGGCATCTGTCATGTGGAATATACCAATGAAGGGTCAGTCGGCTATGGGACAAATTCTGGCCTTTTTATTCTTAGGTGCTCTTGATCAAACTACAGAATGGATAAAAGAATCTGTAAATGAAGAATTACTTTCTCTTTCTGAGTCTGCTTTAACTCCTGGGGCTGAAAATAGCTCCAAACCAAGCTTGAGTCCTACAGTGGTGCTAAATAATAGTTACTTGAAACTGTTAAAGTGGGATTATCAGAAAAAAGACTTACCAGAGGTAAGTAAATTTTTTTCTTCCCTAAAGTTTTCCAGTATTTTAATTCTTAAGTTCTAACTTTGAATTGACTTGTCTTTGTTGTATGTGGTTTAATGACTTTACTGAAATCAGATAAAAATGGGAGTTTGGATATGACATTGCTTATTTTATGTTTTAATGGTATTGTGTTGCCTTTTCATTTTTACATTTCAAATAAATATACAGACACTTGTGACAGATGGAGCACGACTTCAGGAACTGACAGAAAAGCTGAATCAATTGAAAATTATTGCCTGCCTGTCCCTAATTACCAAGAATATGGTGGGGGCTGTTACAGAAGGCTTCCCTGAGCTTACAAACAGGTTAAAAAGGATTTCAGCTGTTCTACTTGAAGGCATGAACAAACAGTAAGTTCCAAGTGTTTGTATCTGTTTGCTCTTATATTAAGGCTCTTGTGCATGTGTTTCAGAGAACCAAGAATAACCCTGGACATCTGGATGTGATATTCAGGACTGTGCTTTAGAGAAGCTTATCTTATACCTTCTCTTTCTACGATTCCTTTTAATATCTCTTAAGTTTTAAATGTCCTTTCATAGGCAGGAAAGGTGTTTTCCAGGATGAGTGTAGTGCTGCTACTTCACATGGTAGTATTTTGAGAGTACTGTGGCAAAAACAAAAAACAGAAATCCTTTGAGCCCCATGTTCAGAAGAGTCCTATCAAAGAGGTCTCAGCAGGTTCAATTTTTCTTATTCCATTGTTTTTCTGCAGTGATATTTTTACTGAGTTCACCAATCCAACCTGCTATGAAGTCTTTAGAAGTGGGGACAATTCTGTCCTTCAAAGATGTGACTGAAGTCTAGACAATGTTTTGTTTTTGGTAAATTTATTTCCAATAGGATACTTCCACTGAATGAAAGAATTCCATTTAGATTTTGCATGTAGGTCATTGCATTGAAATCCTATTCAAGTCAGAAAATTCCTACTTTCATCAAATGACCAGATGTTTTTGTGGGTCTTATGTGGGTCAGCTCCTCCTGCTGGTTTGCCTTCCAGGTGTTTTCAGGGACATGTCCTCTTTATGTACCAAGCCTTCCACTCGATACTCAAAGAACACATAAATTACCTGATAAAATTCTACAATAGGAACCTGAATGGTTATAGGATCCAAACTTCCCATTTCGAGCTGAAAATTAGAGAAAGAATAGAATTTGCCTTGTGCTACACAAATAGAAAAGGGAAATCCAAGGCTTGAGCCCTGGTCTGATTGTCTCAAAGCTCTGTCCTTTCTGCTGATTCTGCATGAACCTGCCATGTTCATTTATTTCACATTCCAGGAACCAGGCTCTATAATTGGAAAAGGAAAAAGAAAAAAAAAAAACACATCCTCTGATTTCACACCTGGTGTTAACATTTTCTCACTCTGAGTAACCCATTGCTTTTCAGAAATATTTATTTTTAAGTTTACTGAACATCCAGTGCTACTTGCTTATTAAAGTGGAGAATATAGAACCTGGTTACCAGGAGGACAGGCTTTCAGGTCAGGCAGACCAGTGTTTAAATCCCATCTCTGTTAGGGTCCTGTTCAGTATGTGTGAATAAATTCCTGAATCCACTCTGAGCCTTTCTTTCTATGTAAAAGGAGAACAATAATTGTACTTACCTTGAAATTGTGAGAACTTAAGGTGATTCATTGTTTTCTCTGATATGTGGAAGCTAATCTGAGATAAGGGGAGGGGGGAGAAGAAGAAGGGTCCAGAAAAGGGAAGAGCAGTGGAATGAGTCTGACCAAACTTTTTTTTAATGTGGTTCTAAGGATCAAACCTAGTGCGAGGCAAGGGCTCCACCACTGAACCCAACCCCAGCCCCTGACCCAACTTTTGTATGTCTGTGCATGGTTGTGGCACGTGGGTCCTGGTGTATCCATAGGACACTAATTTTAAAAAATAATAAATAAGCTGTAAATGTATTGAAGAGGGATCAGCAGAATGGAGGGAGGGGGTGGGAATGGGGGAGATGGGAAGTGCTGAAGACTGAATCACAGTGGGTTGGGGTCCATGCTTTTTTGATTATGTCTAGGTGTATCCTGGTGTTGTACCATAACTAAAACTTTTTAAAAGATGATTTATAAAGCACTTAGTATAGGTATCTAGCATATATTGTGCTTGATGAGGGTAGGCTATTAATAATTGTTTAGTTGTTAAACCATCCTGTTTATAGCTTTATCTGGCTGTTTAATTTAATATTTTCCTTTATTAAGAAATGAATGCAGTCATTTCTCAATATCCTCATTATGGATGGGGTAATAACATCTGTAATATGAAAAAGCAGATGGTCCCAATAGCTAATAGAGTCATATGTCATTTATATTTGGTTTGATGATGCATCTCAAAAATGAGCAGGAGTTTTTCCTTCATTGTGAATAGGAAGACTTGAATTATGCTACAATTTAATTTTTCATTTAAAATGAGAATTCACTGATTGAAAGCTAGTGCAGTGCTTTGTAGTAGATAAAAAGTCAGGAGTAAAATTTTTGCCACAGTCTGCCCCAGGGTTGTAAGAACCTCAAAGGCAAGTCCAATGTGGAAGTATAACAGATTCAAGTCAAGGCAGAACATAAAGGACTTATTTTTTATTGCTGTTAATGATGCCAATAATGATATCATTTTTTCTCTTCTCATTGAGCACTTGCTAAGCAATCTGCAAAAAGCTAATATAGGCATATAGCAAGTTCACTGGTAGAACCAGGATTTGTACCAAGGTTTGCATGACACCATGACTTATGTTCTAATTCACTCCATTGTGCTGCTTCCTATCATTGGTCTTTGTCTTATCCTTTTTTTTTAAAGTTTTTTTTTTAGTTATAGTTGGACACAATACATTTATTTTATTTATTTATTTTTATGCAGTGCTGAGGATCGAACCCAGTGCCTGGCCCATGCTAGGCAAGCGCTCTACCACTGAGCCACAACGCCAGCCCCTTTGTTTTATCCTTTAATTCCCATTTTTCAAATAGTCATCTTAAAGATCTTTTTTGTATGGTGAAGTATAATTTGCAATTAGCATTCCTTAAGAGTATGAATCTAATACATGCCTGCCTTTACTACCTTTTCTCCTTACCTATGAAATAACCTATTTCTTAATTGCTTTTTACAATTTTCAGGGCCCTCTGTATACTTGAAGTTACTTATAAATTATTTGAAAGTAATAATGGGGAGGAGTTTATTTTCTTTGGTCTTGATCAGTCAAGAGTTTTAGGTAATTTACCTGTGAATATCTTCATTGTTTTTGATTGGTGTTATAGATTTTCTGCTCAGACATAGAAAAATGAATTGATTCTGCCTCATTTTCCAAGCACATTTAAAAGAAATGTATGAATGGATCCACTTAGAACAACATGTTTATTTCAAGAAGTAAATTTGTATTTTCTGTCCCTTTCTGATAACCTATATGTAAATAGAGTTGCAGACTTATTTCAGGGACTACATATTTTGGTCCATACTATTAAGACACTGTACACAGGGCTGGGGATGTGGCTCAAGCGGTAGTGCGCTCGCCTGGCATGCGGGCGGCCCGGTTTGATCCTCAGCACCACATACCAACAAAGATGTTGTGTCCGCCGAGAACTAAAAAATAAATATTAAAAATTCTCTCTCTCTCTCTCTCTCTCTCTCTCTCTCTCTCTCTCTCTCTCTCTCTCTCTCTCTCTCTCCCCCACACACACACACTCTCTCTTTAAAAAAAAAAAAAAGACACTGTACACAACTGAGTGGTTTTATGCATTTTAAATTCTGGTATATTGGGCTGGGGATGTGGCTCAAGCGGTAGCATGCTCGCCTGGCATGCGTGCGGCCCGGGTTCGGTCCTCAGCACCACATACAAACAAAGAAGTTGTGTCCGCCGAAAACTAAAAAAATAAAGATTAAAAAAAATTTCTCTTTCTCTCTCCTGTCTCTCTCTCTTTAAAAAAAAATTCTGGTATATTGGGAGAGTTAGTGGTTGAAAGGAGTTACTACTTTCTAAGTTTATTCTAGAAGTAATTATTGTTGGTATAAGAAAAAATTGGTAGACATCTGAAATAAGTTGGTATATTTAAAAAAAAAAAAAAACTGAAGAACAAAAACTTTCCCTAAAGGGGTATCATTTTATTTTTGTAGGACATTTAACTTGAAGGAAGCCCTGAATTCCATCGGTGTTCAGACTTGTGTTGAGGTTAACAAGACCCTGACAGAGAGAGGTTTACCCACTTTAAACGCTGAGGTTCAAGCTAATCTCATAGGTCAATTTTCAAGCATTCAAGAGGAGGACAATTCTATCTGGTCCTTGATTGGTGAGTTGCTCATTTTTTAAAAAATTGGTTTCTGCTTCTGTTCCAATTTGCTTTAACTTGCTGTTTTTGACTAATTTTAAAGGTCAGTCATATTTTAGTCTTAAGCACATTAACAAAAGTTTCAGTTCTGGAGCATTTTAGATTTTATATTTTCAAATCAAGAATGTTCATCCAGTAAAATCCATACAAATATTCCCAAATCCAAAAAAAATGTAATGTCTGAAACACAGCTGACTCTAAATATTTTAGATAGAGAATATTCAATTTATATTGGCTTTGGAGGATAAATTTTAAAAATATAAATAAATATTAATATTTTCAAAGATCGGGATTCACTGCATCTTGTATAGTGGGGTGAGTGGGGGTGTTTCAGGGCCTACTGTCTTTATCCAGCCAATAGATGTTATGAAGAAAGTGATACAATGCTGCTAGTAACATTAAAATAATATACCAATACACAATTCAAACCAGATAGCAATATGTTCATAGAAAGTAGATGTTGATTCTGCTGTGAGCCACCCTAAGGGAACTGAGGCATCCTTCTTGGTCAGGAGGGACAAAATGCAAAAAGACTGGGAATCTGGGAAGTGTGTCAGGTGACCTCTTTTTGTACTTGTTGGCCAGGACAATGTCTTAGTGTCAAGCCATGTTGGTGAGTTGAGGAAGTGCAGATTGTTAGGCCTTTTTCTGCTACCTGTGACAAAGAATCTAAACTTTGAAACTACTTGAAGCAAAGAGAACATTTTTTTTTCTCACATAACTGAAAAGACCAGCAGTTCAGTTTAATCAGAGTTCACTAGCTTCCCAGCTTCACCTCCCCACTCTGCCGCCTTCTACCTATAGCTCTTCTCATGACAGCAAGATGGCTTCCTCTTCAGCCTACTCTGTCTACGGTTAAGTCAAGCAAAAACAAGGAGTCTGCTTCTCTGTTAGCTCAAACAATGACCCCAGCACTGAATTTTGTTGACTCCAGTTGGCCTAACTCTAGGTTGTGGGGGAGAAACTTAAACTTGAGTCATGTGCTCAGTTTCTGAATCTAGGAACAGTCTGCTTTACCTGTAATATCTGATGAGAAAAGGGAAGAAATAGTTTCCTAAATAAAATTAGGGCACTATGACCTTGAGAAGGGGAAGAGGCTCGTGTGAGGTAAAAAGCAGGTGCCTGCTGCAGAAGTTGAAGAAGAAACACTAGGAGGAGGAGGAGTGTAGAATTAAAATATACTGACATTCTAGTATTAACTTGCAAGTTTTCTAGTTACAACAACACTGAGTACCCTATGAAGACAGACATATTTTATTTTTGAGGTTCTCAAGTGGTTTTTCTCATCTTCACTCTGGGGACATGGAATGCTGGGGATCAGTCTGTACAAAACTACTTGGGTGGCTCAAGGCTTCATTCAACCCTGCTCCCAGGAAAGAGCAGCACTACAACATTTGGGGTGTCAGGAGAAGCTGCTGCTTAGAGGGGTCAGTTTATAATAGTGACACAGACACCTGTGACAGTTCTCACCTGTGTACCTGCCTCTGCTGATTTGCATCTGACCTCACAGTATGTAGTCTCCAGCTGAATAGTGTAAATCCTGGAGATTGTGTTCCTAGGAGGAGAGGAGTAGAATGGGGACTTAAACACTGTCTAGTCTCTGCCACATGCTGCTAGATCCCCACTAGCAGCAAATGAGAACAGAGTAGATGTTTCTTCCTGGCTGTATCCCTGTAAAATGCTGAGTCCGTAGATGACATTTGATTAAGTACTTGTAGAATGGGTGAACGTTTGGGAGACCTAGAGAGGTTAAGTAACTCTCCTCTAGGGTCCCATAGTTAGCTAGGGCAGAGTTGTGATTCTAACTTAGCCTGTCTGACTCCAGAGCTCATATTCCTAACTGCTCTGACTGGCACCTCAGTCAGAGCTAGAGCCCTGCTGCAGTTGGCCGAGTGGCTAGAGTGTCACTATGGGCCCTGTGTTTTTGCATTGATGAGAAAAGTCCTGGCAGTGTCAGAAGGGAGAGGGAAAGGTGGCACGAGATGCCTTTTAAAATCCAGGAAAGCAACTTTGGTCTACTGAGCTCTCCCCAGTCAACTTTCCTTTCCTTTTGCAAATTGAAAGCATTTTTTAACCTCACTCAGAATATTGTTGGCCTAGCAACTTGAGTGACTCACTGGAGTATCTCTCCTTTGGCTTCGAAGCCAAGGACACGCCTTTGGCAGGGATTCTAACTGCTCCTAACTGGACAAATGCTCCTGTCACTTTAATCTTCTCCTTAAAACTGAGGAAACAGAATCACTTTTGGTGTAATAGCAATTTTGAAAGGACTTCATTTTTTAAACCTTCATGCAAGAAAATGTTTAGACAATATCTGTGATGAAACCTATGAGAGTCAAGCAACCAGTCTAAAGGGAAACTTAGTACACAGTTAATTCTGCGTTTCCTGAATGCATTTGGGCTAGAGTAAATTAAGCACTTAGAGAGATCCTTGGCATATAAGGAAGGTTCAACTTCATTAACCACGGGTTTCCTCCCTGTTCAGAGTGTCCATAGTCTATCTCCTGTGTGCTTAGTTGATGTGCTATTCATTTTCCAAAGGGATTGTACTTCCCACTTTGTTCTTAACCTTTTGAAATGATCATTAGAAAGGGAATTTTCTTTCAAACCAATTTATTTTCAAATGTGAACAAAAGCCAGGTAAAATTATTTATGGATTATAAAATTATTTATGGACTATCTGTTGTGTAGATTATTTGCATGCCTGTAGCCTTCTGCACTTTTTAAAAAGTAATTTTCAATTGTCCAAGTGATACGTGAATAATCTATTTTTCTTGAAACGTCACAGATAAGACTTAAGTTATTTGCGACTGCCTTTGCCAGTCCCTTTCATCCCTGGCTCTGTTGTTTTCAGTTTGGTATTTATCTTCATCAACCTTTTTCATTCCATTCCCACTGAAGTTCATTGAGCATTTTTGATGTATCTGCTTCATGCCAGACCAGGAATATAAAGATAAAAGAGACATAGCCCTCACCCTCAGTGGCGCCAGGTCTAAAGCAGGAAAGAGAAACATGCTTACCTGGCAGTGTTATGGCATGATAGTGATAGTAAACATAGGGAAAGCCACCGCAAGGAGGTAACTTTGGAGGGATGGAGGGATGTTCTGACTCTGAGTGGAGATGAGATGAGATAAAAGGGCATTTTGTTAAGAGAACAATTCTAATACTTGGATGTTGGAAAGTTTGAGGTGTAGGTTGGATCTGACTGGAACATGTGATTTAGGGGAGAAGTATTGAAGATAAAGAGCTTCATTAATGTCACAGTTGTCCATATTTGATGCAGTGTATTTTTAGTAAACAGAGAGAGTCCTTGCAGTCACATGAGCTGTAGCAGGCCTAGTTTGCTTTGTACTAGTTGTCCAGTATGGCTGCAGCCTGATGAATGTATGCATTTGCATGCTTTCATGCAGTTGTTTCAGACTGGAAACAACTGGAGCATTACATCAATCGGAAGGTGGCAAACTGCACTGCTCATTGGGGTGGCTCTTCTTCAGTGCTTCAGTCACCTTGTGCAAGATGACTGTATGATTTATTGTCCAAACAAGGACAACTTTTGAGAGTGCTGTTTTTAATTATACTGCAACAACAGGTGTAAACTTGGACTGTCTTGGGAAAACCTAGGTGTGTGGTCACCCTTGCCATGTGGTAAATTGGACCCTTAAATGTGATAGAGCTCTATATTTTTCATGAAGAAACAAAAATTTGGATATCATTGTGAAACTCCCTGTTTTTAAGTTACTTCTATTTTTTAAAAATAAACCAAACCAAACAAACAAAGAACAAAACCAAAAATCATAGAGAGGGCCATGCTGGCAGAACCAGTTAACAAGCTAAGCCTCAGTTTATGTAACTGCATAAATTGTGGCCATTAAGGATTGTTTTTTTGTAAAAGATTCCCCACAAGTGCTCAATGTTTTTTTTTTTTTAATTTAGTCAACTATTGCTGAATAACAAGTTACCCTCAAACTCCATAGCTTAAAAAATAAAATAAAAGCATTATTACTATCCAGAAGTCTATGGGGGCAGTTGGGTAGTTCTTCTGGTCTTGTTGGAGCATTCATGCATCTGTGTTCAGCTGTGTCTCAGGTTGGTAGTCCTGCTGGTCATTGCTGGACTCTCTCAGGTGTTCGGGAGTTGATGGCTCCAGGCTGATCTAGGATAGTCTCAGATGGAACAACTAGTTTTCTCTCTACTTGATCTCATCCTCTGAAAGCTCAGCCTTGTCACATGGCAATGATAGGTGGAGAGAGTGGGCATAAATGGTCCCTCTTGAGGCCTAGGCAAAGCAAGTCATAGGCCAGTCTAGGTTCGAGGGATGGGGAAACATATTCTATCCCTTGATTGGAGGAATTTTAATACCATCTGGCTGCAAAAATGGGTAAAGAATTGGGAGCATTATTGCAATCAACTTACTACAGTTACTTGTTTTTAAAATTATGTTATTTAGCACATGCCTGTTATCCCCTATTTGGGAGGCTGAGGCTGGAGGATCTCAAGTTGGAGGCTAGCCTGGGCAACTTAATGATATGCTGTCTCAAAATAAATAAAGGGCTGGGTATGTAGTTTAGTAATAGAGTACTTGCCTAGCATTTTCCAGGCCCTGGGTTCAGTCCTCCATTCCCCTTCCCCCCAAATTGTGTTCTTAAATAATGGGACAGATGAAGATATCTTTTTTTTTTTTTCCCTTCAGATAAACGAATCCAACTATACATGAAAAGCCTACTTTGTCTTCCAAGCTCTCAAAAATGCATGCCTCCTGTGCCAGGAGGCCTTACTATCATTCAGCAAGAGCTAGAAGCATTAGGCTGTCAATATGCAAACATCGTGAATCTCAACAAACAAGTGTATGGACCATTTTATGCAAATATACTTCGGAAGCTGCTCTTTATTGAGGAAGCTGTGGGGAAGGTGAATGCTTCATCTCCAACCAACTGAAGACAACTGACATTGGAGACAGAGATGGGAAATCCAGCACTTTGGTACCCAGTCCATAACCATCAATGGCATTATAGATATGGCACATTCTTAGTACTGTCTGTGGTGCAGTGTTAGCCCAAGCATATGTAATCTGGTAATGTCAGCGTTACAGAAGACACACATATCACATAAACCTTACTTTTGCATCACCTTCAAGTTTAAAACAGACATTTGTAATGAACAAAAAGCAATTTGTAATTAATTATGTTACCTATATAATACTTGTTTTCCTAAGCGTTTTTATATGACTTATTCATTCAGCTGATAAGGAGTTGTTTTTCTCATTTGTCACTATCAAATCTAATGATTTTTAATTTTGGTACAACTTTTTAAAGGGTTTGAAAGTTGTGAGAATATTCAAGGCAACTGATGTTCTGAATAAATGAAGTGAAGTAACGCATAATTGTATATGAAGTGTATAATTTCATTTTTATTAATGTATAATAGAAACTTAATGGTAAGTCCTCACATTCACCAAATGTACCAAACCATATTTTGTGATACCAATTGTCAGTATTTATTTAGAAGTTAAATTTATTAAATGCATTTTAATGCTATGTATAAACTTTTAGATAAAATCATTCTTATTTAGTGAAAATAGAAACAAATCCTTTCCTTAAAAAAATTTATTTTAGAGGTTGATGTCTTCTTAAAAATTAACCTGCTCTCTGAGAGAAACAGTTTTAGCACAAATCTCTTAGTGAATTTCCTTAAATTTCTCAGGCCATAGACAGGTTTATATAAGATTTTAATATTTTTATGTAAATCAGGGATGATTTGAATTGGTTTCCTTATAAAAAGAAGGAAAATTAATAATAATAAAATGAGATCCCATTCTCCATGAAGTTCAGAAACAGGTGAACTTTGAATTTCTTCACCATTATAATTTAACTGGCAAATGCCTTTTGTGCTGAATAAATCCTTACCTTCTTATAACCATGGTGCTCTTTTAAGTAGCATTATTATTTGCCATTTTGGAGCACTAATCAGAACTTATACAGATGGGCTCTGGTTGTCGCTGGGATTTTAGAAAAGTTGGCTTATGCTGGAATTACATACTCCCTTTAGTGTGTTAAAGTAAGTACTCAGTCTATAAAGTGCTTTAATTGCTAAAATACATTTTGGATTTTTTGTTTGTTTGTTTTCCAGGGACCCATAAAATTAGTAATTTGGTGAGAAGAGGAAGTAAAATGAATATTCCTCTCTCCCAACCTCCTTTTACTTGCCACATTCTCCACCATTATGGTGTTATTTTCATTATTTTATGAAGTTCTAGGAAATGATTGTGTGAATAAATTATCTCCAATCTTTGAATTTTGAAGAATCTGCCAAAATTTTATGAAATTCTGAATATCATTTTTTCCCCACAATGCCCCATACACAAGTCAGACATTCTGTGTGTTAAAGCAGCTGTGCACAAGTGGACTTTACTGAAGAGCACATCATGGACTTGCCCATTTTGTTCTCCCTCACTCCCCTCTACCATGTTTCCCTGTGCTTAGAAACCATAAGGTGCTGGAGACTTCGGTTTTCATTTTCTCTGAAGCTGAAGTAGTTTTCAACTAGGCTTATTTTGGGGCATGGGTGGCTGGGTAGGTCTATCAGTAGAAATGTAATGCATACATAGTGTGATGTTTTGTTGTTGTCGCTTTCTGAGGTGAACTGAATGCTTAACAGTAGTGTATATTTTTATTGTCAGATTGGAATCCAGCTGATAACTCATTTATATACTTGATTATACTGCAGTTGTCTGCAGGAAAACAATGTGCAAACATTTTAAAAAATGTATATAAAATGAAGGGCATTCTGATTTTTTTCTTTTTTTTTTAACATGGCAAAGTAAATCTCAGTGTCTCAAGTCTGGATTTAGGCAACTACCTTTACTAGTATTTTAAAATCATATCCCTTAGCATATTGTTTACTTAGTTTTACTTAAATGTTTACTTCTACTTTTGAGATTTTTCTGACATCATCTTGTTTTGTAGTGTAAATTTTATTAAACACCAATACACACATTTTCATTCTTGCTAAAACGTATACTGTGTGTACTCACTAAATTTGAAAACATTAAAAATTATTTCAAAATAGCCAGTGTCTCTCTTTTCTAACTACTTTTGGGTAGCCTGGGGGTGGGATATTAATTATAGTTGTTCTATCGAGATTCTCATGCTCACTGCCAGAGCCATGCAAATATCAAGTCATGTTCATTCATTCAGTCAGCCAGCCAGCACCATTCGGCTAACAGATTCCTGTTGAGCCTCTGCTATGTGCCAAGAAGTATCCCAGCTTTCATACAGAGATGCATAGACAAATGCTGTCCTGAAGAAGTTTCTAATCTAGTAAAAATACAATAACATTTATAGAATAAACATTATTAGCGCTAATGATCATCAAACTATGTTTTGTGGAGAAGATAATTCTTGTGCTAAAACATGTAGGCTACATAGAAATTTGCCAAGAAGTCAAGAAAGGAAAAAGCACAACAGACCAAGTGCACAGTGGGTACAGCACTTGGAAAAATGGGGAGCCCAGGGACTAGCATAAGTTGTCATACACATATGCACTCATACAGGAACACATGTGAACAATAGAAATAGACTCTGGGTGACTGAAGCAGTGGAGGAGTTTTTTGGGGTGTGTGGAATACCTCATAGAATCCATTTAATCAGAGGAATCAGGCTAGGAAATGGGTAGGAACCAAAGTAATCCTAATTGCAGGAATCTAGCTACGCTGGTTTCTGCTGTGGCTTCTGAGATTGATTTCTGAAATGTGCTTGTTGTTTTGCCTCATTTACATAAAACTTAAAGTTCCAGATGATGACATTTATTTGAGTGAGTCTAGATCAAGCACCCAGGCTCTAATAGATAGTTGACTCTTATATTCCTGGGATCCCACTAAAGTCAACCTATTTGGGATTTTCCTGCTGAGGAGCAGAAAAAGAAACCCACCAAAACCACCAGTCATGAAGTTCTTAAGAAATTTGTATGGGGCTGGGGCTGTGGCTCAAGCAGTAGCGCGCTCGCCTGGCATGCGTGCGGCCCGAAAAAATTCTCTCTCTCTCTCTCTCTCTCTCTCTCTCTCTCTCTCTCTCTCTCTCTCGTCTCTCCTCTCTCACTCTCTCTTTAAAAAAAAAAGAAAAAAAAAGAAATTTGTATGAGCAGACCACACAATACAGCAGTATTTCTGAAAGTGATTTTTTAAAAGAATAATTCCTAAGGAAGGATGTAGAAGTGGGGCTGGGGATGTGGCTCAAGCGGTAGCGCGCTTGCCTGGCATGCGTGCGGCCCGGGTTCGATCCTCAGCACCACATACCAACAAAGATGTTGTGTCCGCCAAGAACTAAAAAATAAATATTAAAAATTCTCTCTCTTTCTCTCACTCTCTCTCCTCTCTCACTTTCTCTTTAAAAAAAAAAAAAGGAAGGATGTAGAAGTGAACCTTTATTAGAATGTGTGGATGAACTGCTCTAAAGTCTCTGTGGCCTCCAAATAAGCGATCATAGTTCAAAGGAACCAGAAAAGCCCTCAGCGTGCTACAAAGTATGGACCCAGATATTCTCTGAAATAAATAAATGAAAACCTTTCCACTCAGTGAGGGAGTCCTGGTGTCTCCTTGAGTCTTCTTGAATCAGTGACAGCCTTCTGCAAGTAGTGAAAATGGCCCCTGTCCCAGAATCCCCCCCCCAACTCTCCTCTTTCAAAATATCTCCATACAATCCAATAAAATAAATGAGAACTAAAAAAAAAAAACAAAAACAAAAAAAGAAATGGAGGTACACCTACTCCATTCAGCCATCCAGAGACCCAACTTTCATCCATTTTGAGACTCTACTGTAGTCTTCAGATCTTCAGAATTCTCTCCATTCACTGAATAGATGGAGAAAGAAAAGGATTTTCCATTTCTACTCATGTCCCACTGGCAGTATTCAATCATATGGCCTTATTTGACTGCAAGGGAGGCTGCACATGTGCCCAGGAGAAAGATATTGGCTTGCATATTGGTAAGCATTAGTTAGTCTCTGCCTCAGTTCTTTCTAGCTTCCTTGAATGAGCCCCAGTAAACTTTCTTTTTAGGGAAATAAGTTGAAAACTGGTGCCTTCTCTGACCTTTGGTGGTAATTCCCTAGAACACTTTGTGGAGGGAACTTTGAAGCCAGGTTCAGGATAATTAATGGGGTTCTATGGTTGATTAGCCAAGGATGCTATGGGCATGTGGAGGGACACCTTTTGTGCAAGCTTTTTTTTTTTTAAACTTCTCACTTGTATCTTTCTCAGAATCAAAGTTCAGCCTTCTAGGGGTGTTAAGTTCCAAAGCTGTCCACTCATTGCTCGGTAAAAAGTAGCATGGGACTGGGGGTCATGAGATCTGAGTTTGAGTTACTTCTACAACTTAATAGGTATGCGAACCCAAGTCAGTCTTTTAATCTCCCTGAATCTGAGTTTTCTATCCTACACGTCTACCAGACAACCTGTTTACCTCACAGAAGTATTCTGAGGATCAAATGAGATGTATTTGAAATTGTCTGCAAACTCTAAAGTATAATGTATTCAGAATACATTATAGTAACTATAATTTATGAGTCCTAAATCTCTTTCAAGCTTCAAAGGGTTTTAGTACTTTGAGATGCAATGATTAAGTACTTAGCTACATAAGAACAAAAATTATCATATCTCATCAGAGTCACGGTTCATTAAGCCCAATATTGTCATTGGCAGAGAAACTCAAGGGTAGGTGGAGGGCTGTGGTTGTTGTCCTTGATGCCAACTTCAAAGGACAGTGACAAAACACAATGTGTTTTAATTTCACTAGTAACCAATTATGACTTTATCCTTCATGATTCCATCTAAAATTTCAAAAATTTCTTTGTATTATAGCTTGTTTCCTGTCATTCACTATTTTTGGAATGACTTTTTCTTGTAAATTCTAAGCTTACTTCGTTCATCTCTTTCAGATTTCAAAGGAAAGAAACAGAGTTTTTATAAGGCTTTATGAAGAATAAAAGAAACCAGGTAATCCTGTCTCAGCAGTTGCAATTTCAGGTGTGCTGGAAAAGCTGAATATAATATATCTTTTAGAATGTAATAATAATAGCCACTGAGCACTTACCATATGTCATGGACTTCCTAAATACTCTATATATAAATTATATAACTACCAACTTGCTTTCAGGCAGAGTGACATTTTCATATATGCAAAATGAGACTCAGAGGCTAAGGAACTTGCCCAAGGTCACAGATCTGCTAAGTGAACCTAAGGAAGGAGTCTAACTCTTGAATGAGTGCTCTTATCTACCTGTTATAGTGGCTCCTCCGAGCATCCAACAAGAAGCATTTCTCAGTGTTAAGATGCTACCAAATGCTGACTTGGCATTTACTTCTCAACTTCTGTTTCTGTCCTTCCTTTCTGTGTATCTTAATTGAAAATGTCCCAACAGAGAATCTGATTGAGTTTGTTTGCCACTAGTTACTATGAACATGTCCCTGCGTTGGGTAAGGTTCTCATGATAAATGTCCTTGGCCCTCTCAGATCTAGCTTATGGGGCTGTCTGTGGGGGATACATGGCCCTACTGGTTTTCACAGGATGATAAGGACACATCATGTAAAGCAAAACTTTTCAGAAGACTGTGGGAATGGCAGGCAGCTGAAGATTTTTGAACTTACAAGTCTTGCTCAAAATGCAAAATATTCTCTGCTTACAGTACTTAGAAACTTTGGTCCACATTCTCTCTTACCTTGCTGTTTGTGAAATGACAGAATGCAGGGACCCTTTCTATCCTTGCCTTTTCAGTGTTGAATCCTTTCTCTGATGCTGCTTCTGGTCTTCTCCAGTTCTATATATTTAAATTTATCCAGGTGTAGAAATCAAGACTGAACACAATCTAGTCTGAACCAAGGTTTAAGAAGAGAAGGTATATATTTTTTCTCTATTATCTTCATGTTGAGGCTACTCAGTAAAGGTCGGGCGAGCGTCGGAGGAAGAGACCACCAAGAGACTGTCTCATGCAACAGCAAGGGGTTTATTGGGGGACCAGCATGCTGGGGCTCAGAGCTCACTTGAATAGAGCAGAGAGAGCCCTGAGAACAGCTTAAGCAGAGCTTATATACTTTTCTTGGAGAGGGCAGGGAGGGAAGTTCATTGATGGGTCAGGGCCAGTGGGCGGTTTGCCTGCAACCGAGTGAGGGAGTGCATTCTGCAGTTTGGCAGTTGGGGACAGCACCTTCTGGGAACAAGATTAGCAAACAGTTCTCAAGATTTCAACAGTGTTTTGTTAAGCATACAGAAAAACGGAGTGACAAGTACCTATCTTATTAACCTTTCAGAGAAGGTATATATTTTTTCTCTATTATCTTCATGTTGAGGCTTCTCAGAACAAGGTCCAATTTCTTTAACATGGATTAAAGCCAATTAAAGCCTGGCTCTCCTGGATCTTTCTAGCAGCATCTATAGACATGTCCCTTGACATGCCCTACATGAGAACCATTCTCAGTTACCTGGATGTGGTAGAATGTACTTTAAAGCCCTCATGCTGTTGTTGACTGTTGAAATGCCATTGATCCGTCTCCCCATGCTTTCATTGTAGTATTAACTACAGTGGTCAGATAATTATGGACTTAAATTCCAAATGTACTTGGGCAAATATTGCTTAACCACTATGAATCTTAGTCTTTCACTTGTCAAGTGGGGATAACCATATTTATGCCCCAGGGATTGACCATTTGACTAGAGAACATGTTTATAAAGGGTAGATTCCAATGCTTGGCAAGGAGTCACACTTGGTAACTGGAAGCTTTCCCTTATATTCCAGAGCCAGCGGGGACACTTCTGCCTTCTCCTTTTCCTTGCTCTTCCATCACCAGTGCCTCCCCCCATTCTCCTACCTCTGTCCCATGCATTGGTTTACTTCTCATATGGCTACCATAACATTTTATATGTAAGTGATGGCAGCGTGTGCCAAGATGTTAACCATTTTTTCCCTCTAGGATATCTTGGTCCTCTATTCAAAACATCAGTGACAGCAGAAAACAAATCACAAGACTGTTCTTAGTTTTTTGTTTTAAAAATCCAGCCTTTTAGGGAATCAGAGAGAAGGCATGAATTTGACCTGGGGTGCAGGTGTAACGCAGGATGGATTGCAAGTGATTAAGGTAGCTATGGTGTAATGGCCAACACTCCAGTCACTGTCAGCCAACTGTCACCAAGGAGGACTTTAGGACTACTACCAATCTCCTACTTTTCAATAGAAAACTTTAAAAATCAGGACAAAAAAAGTGAATATCAAATTTGTTATCACTCATTGAATTTTTGCTTTCAAATAATTTATTCAATACAAATTTATTCAGGAACAAACAATTGGGTAGAACCCAGGAATATAGAGACAAGAAGGTTCCTGGTGAAGCTCTCTGGAGAACCAGACACATAATCAGAGGATTGTGGTATTGAGTGATAGCAGCGGCAAGCTACAAATTATAAAGCTGAACTTGTCTTAACATGCTCTCCAGGCAATTCTGATACTGCAGAAGTTGGAGACCCACTCTGATGGTGGAAAGAAAAAAGGACTTTGGAGCAGGGAGCCAATGCAACTCAGCCACCCTTGAGATACTATCTTATATAAATCACAATCATAGTCCCTTCCCTGCTAGACTCTAAATAGGGTGCTTTCTGGTAATTCACAAGAATCATATACAAATGTATCTTGTCTCTAAGAAAATTGAAGAACTTTGAGGGCAAGGCTGATTCTTCATTTATTTTTCTTCACTTATTTTCAGATGTCCATCAACACAGTACTTTCACAAGCATTGAAATTTAAGTAGCTAATTCAGAAATAAGTCTAACTTAGTGCAAGGCTTATATATTCACAAATTTTCATAACATCGTGGTCAGACATTCATGAAACTTCCTATTTTCACCATTAAAAATGGTGTATAGTTCAGCAGATTAAACACATTCACATTGTTGTGTAACATCAACACCATCTAGAACTTTTACCCCTTCCCAGATTGCAACTATCCATTAAGCAATTATTGGTATCTTTTGTTTTTTTCTAATGGGAATTTTTCCTATTGACTTATATTAGTTTATTTTAGGGAGACAAACTTTTTTTAAATACTCTATTCGTGGATACAATATTTTGGAAAATTTTTAATTTTTCATGGAATCATAAAATCATGTTTAAGAAGCCTTTTCATCAAATCCTGTATGATTTGTTGCCATCCCTGAAGTTCTTTGCCAACTCAACGTTAGGAATACATAAGCTTAGTTTCTTCTAGACCTGTTTTTTAACACTGAGATATTTAATTCATATAGGACATATTAAAAGTACACTCAGATGTATTTTTCTCCCAAATGGCTCTGCTGTTCCAATGTCATTTCGTGGATTCCCGCTACTGATTTAAATGTCATCTTTTTATACTACTCCCTCCATGTGCTAGTAATTTACTCCCAGATCACAGGTCTAGTACCTTGGGAACTTACTACTGTCCTGTTATACCTTAATGCCCAAAGGCATCATCACTAATTTAACCGACTCTATTACTAGCCTTTGGGAAGTTTCTCATCCTTCCATAATGCAGTTTTGGGCTTAGTGAAGTAAATTCTCTGCCTCAGTAATTCAGGTTGCGCAAATTATCAGTTCACATTTTTGTTGGTCTCCATTATTGGAGAATTGGCCATATCCTGTAAGCTCGGGTTGAGGATTATTAAGGTAAGACTTCCGACCTACACCAGAGGGCGCAGTTTCCAGGCTCGGCCTCGGTCACATCCGGTTTCCTCCCCAAGTTCAGTCGAGAACAGGCGGAACCTTTCTGACGTGCCTCGGTTGAACGTACGCGGCGGGGACAGTTTAGGCCACCGAGGACCGCTGTTAAGGCGTGCTGCAGTTTGGGGCGGTGCAGGCGTGCGTGAAGGTTTTGTCCGTTTCTTCTTTTGTCGTGACCGACATGGAAGTGCTAGCGGAGGAATTTGGAAACCTGACCCCGGAGCAGCTGGCAGCGCCGATCCCGACTGTAGAGGTAAGTGACGGAGTGTGGCGAGCGGAAGGGGCCGGGAGACATCTGAGGAGGCGTTTCCCGGAGAGCCGTGGTTTCGGAGGGGCGGAATAGCGGCTTCTGCGCATGCTCAGAGGTTCTGCGCATGCTCAGAGGTCCGCGCGTGCGAGCCTTTTTCCCGATCCGGCGTCCGCGTGCCGGTGAAGGGACTGAATCCGGAGCTGTTTGCAGCGTCCGGGCCTGAGAAGCAGTGCGTTTGGTCCTCTGGATGGAGCTCTTACAGTATATGTGTGCATCGGCAAAGATTGGACCTCGCATTCACCCTGGGGGATCAGTTACATCTTCACGGGTTTACAGAGAAGTGCACTGAGGTCCAGGGGCGTTTAGGCTATTTTCATGAAGCCCCTCAGCTGCTGTAGTGGTAAAACCAAGTCGTGTCAACCCAGGGTAGTCATAATTCCTTTTAACCTAGAGTTAAAGTTTGTGCTGCAAGGCACTTTGCAAACGCCCTGAATATTTATCCAAAATGTTTCTTGTTTTCTGAGGGAAAGCCCTATAACTTAATCAGAATTTCAGAGTTAAGGATAACTTTCATACAGCAAGCTGCCCAATGAGGTGCACCTGTTGCCATTTTTATTTTCTGGAATGGCTCTTATTGTAACGGGTTCACCTTGGTGTTTTGACTGTATTCCTTGTGGTTTTGAAAATTACGTGGTTTCTTTTCCCCAATCTTCTTTTCCCTAAACTTCTCCCTGGTTTTCTTTTTCCTAAACTACTACTTCCTGATCTCTCCTCCCTGATCTCATTTTCTCTGAATCACTTCTATAAAAGTTCCATATTCTTGCAGATGGACAGAATCACAGCCTTTGGGACCGGAGTCCTCTGTGTTTTTCCTTTGCTAGCAAAACAATAAACCTTTTTCCTTTTTCACAAAGCTGCGTCCTTGTTATTGGGTTGGCATTAGGGACAAGGATGGAGCTTTCAGCAACATTATCATAGCCTTTTTGACCTTCAAAATCTTCATTGGCTTGGAATGGGAAAGTAGATAGTCCAGGAAGAGATTCCAGGTAACCCGAACAGGGTGCTTGAAACCCCACAGCAAAACCATCAGTTGAGGAACTGAAATAAATCTGGTGGTTCTAGAGTGAATAAAAAGAGGGGAATAAGAAATGAAGGATATGTAAGGGTTCTAATTATGAAATATATTGTTAGACATCTGAAGGAACTTGGACCCTCTCCCTGGAAGCTATAGAGCATTTAAAGGGTTTAAACGGGAAAGCAACATGATCAGTGATTCTGTTGCATTTGGAGCTGGGGGTATGAGTGTGAGTGGGGTGGGAGCTCAGCAAGCACTGAATTCTAAGAACCTCTTTATAATTATTCGAAGCTTAATAAAGTTGGTTAATGATCATTCCATCAGATTGAATCTGAGTGCCTACAGCACACTGTTATCTGTCATTAGGCAATACTGGATTTTAATTTTGCTGTTACTGATCCCCTACAATGTGTCAGTCTCTGTTTAGCCATAATATGTATTATATTATTTAATCTTTTTAAGTGCTGTTTTTACTTGTTTTACTAGTGTTCTACAGTAGTTAGATAAATAGTCCAGTGTTAAAAGGCTGGTAACTGGCTGATGTAGAATTTGGTCTTGGTCAGCCTGACTCCAGAGTCTTCATAGTTCACTGCTAACTAGACTGAGGAAATAAGCCTGGTAAGTTTGTATTTCTTGACTGAACTTGCAAACTACCAGTACCACAATTCCTTTTTTCTTATTTAGGAATAATAACTCTGTTTCCTGCATCCAATCCATATTACATCTTAAGAGTTCTGTTTTCTAAATATATACAAATCAGAAATTTCATTCCTGTGACTGTCCCAGAAGACATTAGATTTCCTTGCTGTCTGCTGCCATGGGAATCCCATCCATCCATCCTTCGTTCCTTCCTTTCTTTTTTTCAGAGTAACAGACATAAGTTTATTGAAGGGATAAGAAGGGGAAAGGGGACACTCTTGAGGGAGAGAATGGGTCCTCTCAGGAGAAGAACCTCCTATTGTTTCTTAACACTAATGGTTTCTTGTTTTTCTTCCTGTCAGAATTTTCCTTATCTTAGTCTGTGCTGTGCCCTCAGTTCTTAATGTTCTTATTGAGTGAATGAATATGTGAATAACTTTTTATTGCCTTTGACAAATTAGAAGTATTTGGCTAGAATGGCATTTTTAAGTGACACTTTACTGTTTTTTTAATAGGATTTTTTTTCATTTTTTTTAACAGAGAGAGGGAGAGAGAGAGAGAATTTTTTAATATTTATTTTTCAGTTTTCGGCAGACACAACATCTTTGTTTGTATGTGGTGCTGAGGATCGAACCTGGGCCGCACGCATGCCAGGCGAGCACGCTACTGCTTGAGCCACTTTACTGATTTTTTAAAAAAAATTTTTATTTATTTTAGTTGCAAATGGACAATATGCTTTATTTTGTTTGTTTATTTTATGTGGTGCTAAGGATTGAACTCAGTGCCTCGTGTGTCCTAAGCAAGCACTCTGCCACTGAGCTACAGCCCCAGCTCCACTTTATTGATTTTATACTGCTGAATATTATCTTTGCATTTAATTTAATTTGGGGCATACTGAGTTTGAGTGGCCTCTGAATCCGTAAGATGTCTGTGTCCAGTCAGTAGAGTGCACAGGTCAATATCCATCACCAAAGCACTGATATTCACTTATATCGTTCATTTATTCATTCAGTATTTATTGAGGGTCTTTTCCATGCCAGGCTCAATGCTTAACAAGGTAGGTAGATAGAGCCACTGCCCTTGGAAGAATTTACATTTGGAGCTGGGGGAAGGAGTGTAAGGTCGGGTGGGGAAGCTCAACAAATGTGTGAGATCTTGCATGTCCAGCCGTACTTGAGAAGGAGGAAGGATTCTCCAGGGGTCAAACTCTGACCAAACACCTTGACAAATACCACATGTGCAGGGTAGGCAGAGGAAAGCGTAGGAAGAGGCCCAGTAGGGAGGAAAGAGGTCAGAGAAGGAGGTGTCGCAGAAGGCTGTGGTCAGTATGGCTGTGGAGGGTCTGAAGGGAGTGAGTGCCCTTGGAGTTGGTACCTCTGTCAGCCTCCTTGCAGGCAGCTGAGTCAGAATCTGGCAGCCCTGGGATACAGGAGTGGGAAGAGAGGGAGAGTAGCTCGGCGTAGACTGTTCAGGAAGCGGTAGCTGAAAGGAAGAAAGTAAGGGAGAGGCTGCTGGGCCAAGGGAGGTTTTGTTTTTAAATGGAAATATGTAACAGTGCCATGATTTTAAAGAACACATCAATAAAAATATATAGGCTGAGTATCCAGGAGTGGGGGGAACAGAAATGGGATGAGGTTTCCTATCTTCTGGAGGAGATTGGAAGACAATAGTTGTGGCAGATCATCAGCCTCTGACCAATGATTTGGCTTTGGGATGTGAGGAAGTGGGTATGAGATTGGGTGGAGAGTGGGGTGGGGGAGAAATTTGAGATGTGGGAATAGGAACATGAGGGACTGGATTAATTTGTAGGATTGCTATAACAGAGTCCCACAGAAGCATAGCTTGAGCAACTGAAATTTAATTTCTCACAGTTCTGGAGACCTGAAGTCATAGCAGAGTTGATTCCTTTTGTAGTCTGGGTGGAGAATCTGTTCCATGCCTCTCATCTAGCCTCCGGTAGTTTGCTGGCAATCTTTGGATCCCTGGCTTGTAGAAACTTTGTCCTGATCTCTGCCTTCATCTTCACATGATACTGTCCTTAGTCATGTCTCCTTTGTGGAGATCAGCCAAGTTGAATTAGGTCTCACCCTAGTGACCTCATCTGAACTATTACATCTGTAACAACCGAATTTCTAAATAAAACTCACATTCTGAGGTACTAGGGGTTAGAATTCAACATAAGGATTTTAGGAGGACACGATTCATCTTTTGTTAGTTGTGAGTCTCCTCCTTGTTCTTTTTAATATTTACATATAATTTATTATTAAGTCTTCAATTACATTAGTTTTGATAATTACTCAAATAACTATTGTCCAATACATGTTATAGAACAGTTCCATTAACCTATGATCCTTTTCTATTCTTCCCCCCACCCTGTCAACTTTTGAGTTCTTTCATTATAGATTGGTTTGGCTGACTCCTTTTTTTCTTCTTTTCTTTGGTACCAGGAATTGAACCCAGGGGCATTTAACCACTGAACCACATCCCCAAACCTTTTTTTTTAAATTTTGAAATACGGTCTTGCCAGGGTGTGTAGGGCTTCACTAAGTTGCAGGGGCTGACTTTGAACTTGTGGTCCTCAGTATGATTACAGACGTGTAACAATATGCTCGGCCTGGCTGACTCCTTTCTTAAAAATGTTTCTACCATCTTCGGTTTGTCTGCTTCCCCTGCTGGCCACTCCTCAGTCTCCATCTGTAGATGTTGGAGTGTTCTTGTTCTCACTTTGTGGAGCTCCTTTCCATTTCCACTCTTATGGTTTTAATTACAACCTGTTTGCTAATCTATCCTTAACTTACACCTCCAGACTGACTACTCTGCTCCCAAATTCAGACCATGCGTTGCCTACTCCATGTTTCACTGGAATGTGTGATGCATATCTCAAACCAAATTTCCCCCTAACCAAACTCCCATTGCTTCTCCACAACTAAGCCTGCTGCTCTTGCAAGGTTCCCTGTATCCTCGACTCCATCAGTAGCTCTAGTCTGGTGGCCCTGTTCCTCCATCTGCTCAGGCCAGAAAACAAGGTATTGATTTTGACTCCATTTTATCGAGTCCTGTTGGCTGTAACTGAAAGCTTGTCTCCAAACTAATAATTACTCACTACTTGTTGTTACCAGGTTGGATTGTGGCAATCAGACACCAAGTGATCTTCTTGCTTTTAATCTTGCTTATTCTTAAACTGGTAGCAGGAGTGATCAGTTAAGGTGAACCAGATCATCACTCTTCTGCTCAGAGCCTTCCAGTGCGTCTCAGGTCACCAGAGTGAAAGCCAGATTTTGCTCTGAGGTTCTACATGATCCTTCCTCAGGAATTGTGTAGTGTGACCTTAGACTCAACTGTAACCATATGTCAGCATTTCCATTAACAAATAAGATGCCATATGTGAAAAGAGACTATCATGGTAAGCAATAGTCCAGTGCCCCAAAACTCAAGAAGCGTGACGGTTAGAATCATTTACTAGAGAAGCAAATGCCATATGTGCCACCCTTCCACATCCTTGAGGTGTGCTCTAACCTGGCACCAGTGCAGAGAGAATGGGAGGGAGAAAGGAAGACTCCCTTTGAGGCCTGAGACCCACTCCCCCACCAGCTTCTAAAACTTACTATTCCTTTCTCAAACAAGCCAACCTCATTTACTAAGGAAGTATCATGAGAATAAAGTGTGAAAAATATTTGGAATCTTGAGTCATCAGGAAGAGATTAAATGTTAGTATGTTTAGGCCATCTATGATATATATTTATGTGTATATACATACATTTGAATGCATGTATGTGTATACACACACACTATTTCCATAAAAGGGGTTATAATTTTAAAATCTTTTTGTTTTGCTTTGTTTTGCTCACTGTGATAAAGTTTTTATAACTTCATATGAAAGTATTATGGTGCTGGCATAGAGTTCTGATATTCTTTTTGTTTGGTTCACAGGAAAAATGGAGGCTGCTTCCAGCATTTTTAAAGGTAATTGTTTAACATTTAATAATTGGTTATATTTCACATGTTAAAAAAAAAGTTAAAAAGCACCATTTTTAAGATTGAATTTTTATTGCCAACTATCATGTTTTTACTTTGTATAATTGTGTGCTTTGCTAGATTTTGCCAATACAGGGAATTATAACTTTTTTTTTTTAAGTGGTAGTCCTGGGAATTGAACCCAGGGGTGCTTTACCACTGAGCTACATCCCTAATCCTTTTTGTTTTTAGAGACAAGGTCTTGCTACATTTTCCAGGCTGGACTCAAACTTGCGGTACTCTTGCCTCTCCCAAGTCTCTGGGATTATAGGCATGTGCTACTCCACCCATCTGGCTAATAGGAGGAATTTTAAGATAAAATCACTCCCCTTATCGTGCTGGTTGGGCGGGAGTGAATGTGGATTTGAGGGGTGGTAATCTAATTTTACAGAGAAGAAACAGTATATTTAGAAGCATGGCACATGCATAATTAGAAATAAAATACTGTTGGTAAGAGGGATGTTACAGGTGGTCAGAGATGCCCACCCAGACATAAACTGGATTTTAAGCGTAAAGAGTTGAACTAAGATGAAAACGATGCAGAAAGTATGGCTTACTCAGAGTGCTTAAGAGGAGCCTCCACAGCATCTGTGAGAAACAGAGACTAGTCTGTTTGGCTGGAATGAATGGGTAGATAGTCAGAGGAGCTGTTGAGTTTAATATAATATGGTGTAGGGCTTCAGTTTGAGAGGACTTATGTTTAGTAGTAGGTATCTTAGTGAGAGTCCACTTGTTACCCACGAGGGTGGCTATAATCAAAAGTCAAGACAATATGGGGACATTAGAATCTTTATGTGCTATAGGGAGAATGCACGATGTTGCAGCTGCAGCATTTTTGGTAAACAGCCCAGCAGTTCCTTGAATGGTTAAACCAATTTACCTTATAATCTAGAATTCTGCTCCTGGGTATCTAGCCAAGAAAAATGCAAACAAAAGTCCACCCAAAAACTTTTATATAAATGCCAGCATTATTTATAAGCGCCAAAAAGGAGAAAAACTACAAAGGAACATCAACCAATGATAAGATTTCTTAAATGTGCTGTAGTCATACAATGGGGTATTACATGGCAATTAAGAAAGATCAAGTACTGATACATATTACATCCTGAAGGAATCTTGGAAGCATTATAAGTGAAAGAGTGGAGACTTAAAAATAAGCAGTTTTGTTCAGTTAAGTCAGTATCACAGGCCAAAGAGAGAGGCTGGAGAAGTTGTCAGGGCCTGAAATCTGATCAAACGTAAAAGCCATGGTAAGAATTTGGCTTTTAAAAGTCATAAGAAGCTAATGAAGAGTTTTTAATAGAGGAGTGACCATGCATGAAATAAAATGGTAGTGAGGTCAAGGGAAGGTTGTTTTTTGTTTTAGTTTGTTTTTAAGGAACTGTATATAAGCAAAGAAGAGGAGTGGTATTTATGATTCAAAAGAGGAAAAGAACTGATGGCATATAGTCCAAGAAAAGGTGGAGAACTCACTAGAGATGTAAGATTGTGGTTATTGTATTTCTTCATTTAAGTTGGGGTTCTCCAGTAAGGAGGTGCCTCATAAAAATAAAAATAGATCTACCATGTGATCAGTTATCCCATTGTGGGTGTCTATCCAAAGGAAATGAAATTAGCATATCAAAGAGATACCTGCATGCCTGTGTTTGTTGCAGCACTATTTACAGTAACCAAGATGTGGATCAACCTAGGTGTCTATCACTGGATGAATGGATTAGGAAAATGTGGTATATGTACACAGTGCAACATTGTTCAGCTGCAAAAAGAATGAAATTCTGTTGTTTAGGTCAAAAAGCATGGAACTCAAGGACATTATTTTAAGTTAAATAAGACATACAAAGAAAAACAAATGCCATATGTTCTCTCTCAAATACCATATGTTCTTTCTTATAAACTAAAGAGTTATTTCAAGGTAGAAAAGAGTAGAATAGTAATTCCTAGAGGCTAGAAGAGTGGTGGGCAATGGAGATGGAGGTTGGATAATGGGTACCAAAACACAGAGAGGAGAAATGAGTTCTGGTGTTCTCCAGTGTAGTTGAATGACTGTAGTTCACAAGTCTGCTGTATTTTAAGAAGTAGAGGAAGGCCCAAGGCCTCGCACACAAGGTAATGATAAGGAGAGGGAAAGCTAGTCCGTCAACTGAAGGACTAGCTTTCCCTCTCCTTATCATTACCTTGTGTGCACATGTTGTACACATTGTGTGCACATGTTGAGATATCACACTGTAACCTGTAAGCATGTAGAATTGTGTGAATTTAAAAGAAAAAAATTAGAAAACAGAAAAAGTAAAGCTAGGTTTCTCTACTCAGACCACCTTGGAATGTATTTGTTCATGAACAGAAATTTAAAGATTTTAATATGTAACTAAATATTAATTCAAAGAATACAAAACTTGTAGTTTTCCAGAAGGTGCTGTTTTTGGCTGACAGCATCAGCACTCAGAAGTCTTTTTTTGCCTGGAGTGACAGTGGTAAAGAGGGGCAGGTGTAAATACCTGTACTTATACGTTTTGCATAAGTACCAAATGGAGTGTGCTTGACTTGAGAGCATTTTTCTTTTTGGTGAGGATACCAATCACCTTTTGGGTTTTGGTTGACTTTCAGCTCACCATGAGCCAGAAATGTGAGCTGGTTTCCATAACAGAACTGTAATATTCAGTATGAGGGAGTATACCAGTCAGATTGTTGAGCATGCTGCCAGGGAGCAGCATTCAGGTGCCCATGCTAGGAGGAATGTTGGCAATCTGGAGTATGGGCAGAGCAGGCCACTGCAGCTGGAGGTTCTGAAAGGCATGCATGTGAGAGGTAGTTGAAGGGTCTGGTCTACTTAGAAGTGAGACCCTGAGAGAGAGGTGAGGAACAAACAGACGATCCTTCCTAGAGAGGACATGGAAATTGAGGGGCATAATCATCTCTTTAAGAGAAAGTTAAGTCTAAGAGGTAGAAATAAGGAAGAAAGACCTCATATCATTATAAAGTTGAGGTTTTTTTCTCTGAAATTAGGACTGTTTCAAAATGGAATGGTTGCTTTGTAAACTAATGAGCACCCTAATAAAGGAATTACAATTAAAACAGGTTCTCTAGTTGTGTCTATTAAGAATATTCTAGAATTGTTGAATGGTATGTTTGAAGATTAATGTAAAAAATGAATATGCGTAGCCCTTTTAAACGCTGAGATTTTAGAGTCTTATGTGTTTATTTTGTCTTGTCCATAGCAGTACATAAGCTGTCATTATACAGTTGATGCTGACTGACTTCTGAGACAAAATAGACTGCTGACTTGTGTCTGATCTTAGGTTCCCTAGGTTTCACCTCCCCTTTTGATTTTAAATGCAATTATTTTCATCTTTCTTAATATTGTGATCCTCCCTTATTCTTCTGTAAGATGGTATGAATGATTAGGGATTTATGAAAACGGGATCTATTTTTCATGATCCCTGATCAAAAGTCAGAATTACAACAAATTAAAAGATCTAATGGACTTTAAGTTGGGATGTTAGAATGGGACAGTACCTCATGCTATAAAATCTACATATTCTAGCTGAGCTGAGCAGAGGAGGTGGGCTTTATAGGCAGAAAAGGTCTGGAGAAGGCAGAAAGAGGTAGCAAAAATTGGATTGGCCTTTTCAAAGTTACTTCCTTATAGAATTAAAACAGGGGATTTCCCTGTCATTCTGGTTCAGTTAAACTAATCTCCTTGTGACTAATTGCTGTCAATCGCCTATTTGGGGGAAACTGGCCCCTTTCAATGTTAGTTTGATTACATGGCCCTTAGCACAAGTGACTCCATTTTGGTTTGATCTGGTCTACTGGGACCTAATACAGGAGGCTAGTACAACAAAGAAAATAGACGTTGAGGCTTGAAGAAATGATGCTCAATTGCTATGTTCTCTGCCCCTCCTTGGATTTATTAGCTTCTGGGAAGTCAGTAGGTATATTTAAATACTCATATCTTGAATCCCAAAGGTCAGTTTGCTTCTTTTTTTAATATTTATTTTTTAAGATTTAGCAGTACACAATATTTTATTTTGATATGGTGTTGAGGATCGAACCCAGTGCCTCATACATGCTTGGAGAACTCTATCACTGAGTTATAACCCCAGCCCTCAGATTGCTTCTTAAGGAGGAAAATTTGAGAGTGTACTAAGATGGTAGAGAAAAGTAATGACACATTAATGAAAAGTTTTGCTTCATCAAATTCATGGATATTTTCTTTGCTTTGGTTTTGAGAAAAATTTGATCATCATGTTTGGTTAGAGTGAATTATATAATCTATTATTTTATTAATGACCTACTTTGTATTTTCTGTCTGTTTAGGTGAAAGGCCTTGTGAAACAGCACATAGACTCATTTAACTATTTCATTAATGTAGAGGTAAGCATCAGATCTTAGACACAGACATAAGCTAAAATTTAGTTGGAAGCCAGAGCCCAGTTCCTAATGTTGCGCTTTCTACTGCAGATAAAGAAGATAATGAAAGCTAATGAAAAAGTTACAAGTGATGCTGACCCCATGTGGTACTTAAAGTAAGGAACCAACTATGAGTATACTATTTTGATTTGTTGAACATTTTTTAAAGTGAATGTAGTTGCTGTCGAAACTTTTTTTTGTGTGTGTGTGGTGCTGGGGATTGAACTCAGGGTCTTGTGCATGCGAGGCAAGCACTTTACCAACTGAGCTATATCCCCAGCCCATGTTGTCAAAACTTTTATAAAATTATTATTTTTTAAAAATATTTATTCTTTTAGTTTTGTTTTATTTATTTATTTTTATGTGACACTGAGGATCGAACCCTGGGGCTTCGCACATGGTAGGGTAGCACTCTAGCCCTGAGCCACAACCCCAGCCCCATAAAATTATTTTTCAGTCCCTTTAATAAGGTATATAAACTGCTCAAGTTTAATTTTGTTTAATGTATTAGCTCTCTTTTTTAATACCTTTATTTGTTTATTTTTAATGTGGTGTCAAGGATCGAACCCAGTACCTCACATGTGCGAGACAAGCACTCTACCACTGAGCCACAACCCCAGCCCCTGAAGTTTAATTTTTAGTTGGCAGACTAATTAAACAAGTAGAGTTATGATTGAGAAGTTACTAAGACTGTTTATATTTTAACTATTTTATACAAACTTTTATTTTAGTAATAATTTTATAATGATAAATAATAATTTTAAATAAATTTTAATAATTTATAATGAATTTTTAATAATTTAAAATAAGTTTTTAATAAATTTTTAATAATGTTATAATAGAAAACTTGCAAAAATAGTATGGAGTTCCCATGTATTCTTTACCCGGCTTCCATTAATACATCTTACATAACCATAGTGCAATTAATTAAAAAAAATTTTTTTTGGTAGTTGTAGATGGACAGAATGCCTTTATTATATTTATTTTTATGGGGTGGTAAGATCAAACCCAGTGCTTAACATGTGCTAGGCAAGTGCTCTACCATTGAGCTACAGACCCAGCCCCCATGGTGCAGTTATTAAAACCAGAAAGTTAGCATCCATTCAGTGCTACCAAATAGTCTGTGTGCCTTATTTGATTTTTTTCTCACCAATGTCCTATTTCCGGGCAGGAATCAATCTGGAGCCCTTTGTTACATTTAATTGTCTTGTCTCTTCAGTCTGCAATAGTCTTGGTGTTTTTTGACCTTGACGCTTTTGAACAGTCTGGTCAGTGTTTGCAGAAAGTCCTTTAACTTTTGGTTTTGTTTGATACTTGCTCATGATTAGATCAGTTATGCATATTCTTTTTTTTTGCAATGTCACAGAAGCAATGTTTGTGCAATTTTCACCAATTCATATCTGGATACAGATGTCAGTATATTTTATTACTGATTTTAACTTTGTTCACTTGTTAAGTGGTATCTTCCCAGTTTGTCTACTATAAAGTTACTGCTTTTCTTTTTGTAATTAGTGTCTTATGGGAAGATCCTTTGAAACAATGCAGATATCTTATTTCTCATCATACTTTCCTAATTTTAGTATATATTGATGGTTTGTAAGACTAACCATAACAGTTATTATTGTAGTGTAATGGTGAATGTGAATCTCTGTTTCCATCATTTCATCTGCTTTCCCTTTCCTCATTTATCTTCCTGTGTAGTAACTGATATAAATTTGGACTCATGGATATTTGTTTTATTCCCTTGGTCTAATCCAGTACTCTCATGCTGTTGCTCACTCTGACTCAGCTTTGGTCATAGCACATCCTTCAAGGTGACTTCTTGCCCCATTGTCTCTGATACCATTCCAACAACTTTCTCTCTTTCCTTATTTGTAACTTCTGTCTCAGTAAGAAATATTATGTACAATTTTTTGATTTTTTTAAAATCATAGACTATACATAAAGTAACTTACAATTATTAACTCATACCTCTGTGAGATAGGCTCCACCACGCGGCCTGCGCAATGGTTTCATTAATGAGGTTCTAAGCATAAAGTTAGCTAGCAGAGATCGAAATAAAACACACAGACTCAGTTACCTTATTTCTATTGCCAGGTCCGAGTCGGCTCCCCTCTCTGGTTCCCTCCTCTAACCGCCCAGCAGGGCAGCAAGGATTACTCAGGGCTAGCAGGAGAGAGAGAGTGAACACGCCTGGGAGTAGCTTTTTATTGGGGAACAAGAGATTCAGGGGAGAATTTCATCCAATGAAGGTTGAGGGGGGACTGCACTCCAAGGTCAGAGTCAGTGATTGGGCCCCCAGGGTCAGTGGTCAGGCACACCCCTCACAGATGGGCTCTCTCATCAGGAAAGGGCTGGGGAAGCTCCGACACAGCCAGAGCGCCTCAGGCCCTTAACGGGAGCCACCCAATCGTGTCAGAAATGGCTTCCCACAATAGGCTCCATTTTGCAGGTTGTCTTTTTTGTTTTGAGGTTTAAAGTGGCCAATCAAAATGCTGTTTTTTAGATTCTTTTCTTTCCCACCTTTCAGTATAGTTATGCTCTTTGATGATACAATTAGATTTGTATTCTATTTTGGGTTCCCCTACATCCATGTTGATTTTACTTATGCTTTTTGGGGGGAGATTGTGTGAATGAACCATTGTTATGATGATGAGTTAGCCTCTACAAAATGTGTCTTCAAAAAATTGGTGCTTCCCTTCCATTTCCCACACACTCCCTGTAGGCCTCCTTGCTTTATCCTTCCCATGTTTCTTTTTCATCGATGAGCATATATTTTCCCCTCTTATGTCCTCCTTATTTGAATGATAGCATATCATAGATACCCTTTTTGTACTTTGCTTTTTTCATTGTGTATCATTCTTATGGAGCTATATTTTCAGTATTTGTATAAAGAGATTTACAATTTTTTAAAAGATATTTTGATAGTATTTTCTTTCATTTGTAAAACTACATGTACTATCACTTCAAAAAAATGTTCAATTATAATTTTTAATTTGTTACCCTTTGCAAAGTAATGATTTGTCAAAGCAGAATTCTTATATTTGGGAGGAAAATAGCTTCTTTTTTTAAAAAATGTGTTTTTTGAAGAAAGAAAATATATAATGGAATAATCTGCTTTTCAGATATCTTAATATCTATGTTGGGCTTCCTGATGTTGAAGAAAGCTTCAATGTAACTAGACCAGTGTCTCCCCATGAGGTAATTATAAACATTATTTTATTTATTTATTTATTTATTTTATTATTAGTTGTTCAAAACTTACAAAGCTCTTGACATATCATATTTCATGCATTTGATTCAAGTGAATTATGAACTCCCATTTTTACCCCATATACATAAAAAACATTATTTTAATTGGACTTGTTTGCTTTGACTCAAAGAATCTGCCGTCTTAAAAGATTACTTTAAAACATGCTTAAAAAAAACCAAAAAACAAAAAACCAACACTTCTGAGACAGAGATAACCAAATTAAATAAACACTTGTGTACAGGTTGAAAGTTCCTAATCTGGAAACCCAGAATTCAAAACTGAGCATTCCAGTGCTCACCTGATAAAGTTTATGCAGATATTTCAGAATATGAAAAAAATCTGAAATTTCTAATTTTTTGGATCCCATGTAATTTTGGATAAGTGACATTCGGCCTGTACTATACTGTGTTAGGAAATAATTCTGTTGTATTTATTTTGTCATTCTGTCCTGATTAGCATGCACTGTTGTATAACTGCCGTATTTGTATCCAGTTTCAGAGCTTTTTGGTAATCTTCATACCATTGCTCAGCCACTGTACCTCAAGTACTATGCTCTTCATTGCAGGGGTCTCTCACCTGATACACCTTTGAGGATTCGCCAGGCATTGTAAATAGACCAAGAACTAGGAGCTTGTAGTCTCGTAGGAGAGATGGATGAGAAGAAAGCTGAAATATAGTGGCTTTACTAGAGCTATAGACAAAGGCTTATAGAAAGGCAGGCCCTTTTATTGGCTTTTAATATTTTCTTGATTTCAGATTCCTCCATTAAGGGTCTATAATTAGGAAATGATTTAGGAAAGAATATGAATTTTGTAGGTCATGTTGTAGTCAAGTGAAAACTAAAATAGCAATCAGGAAATATAGGGATCTTTACTGAAGAACAAATAAGGTGTTCAGTATGATGGTTATTGTCTAGGTAGTATGATCAAGTAACCAGACATTCTGTATTGGTAAATTTTGTTCTTATTTATACACCAAGTATTTGTTGAACATTTCTTCTGTGTCTAAATATTGAAAAAAGAAGCGAGATACATACTCTGTGGAGAGATTAAAATAATGAAACACATGAAGCAGATACCAGGGTTGCAATTTGAATGCTTGGAAGGGCCAGGTCTGTGAGGTAAGGTAGATTTGTGGTGAGGTGGAAAAGGGGTGTGGCCAGGACTGTAGGGTAAGGAGAGTATGTGTCCCAATTTGACTTCTCCCTCCTCCAATTTCCACTTTGCTAGATCTTTCCATTTTTTAAAGAACAAGGCAGCCAATTGGCAATCTAAAAAAATTATTTTCCAAACTCTGTTACTGAGTTCAGAGAAGGGAGAAGACAATTTGAAGTTTAAGAAGGCTAAGGCTTTGTTACTATAATTGGTTTTTCTGGTGTTGAAGAAAATATATAGATATTATTGTAATTAGAGATGAAAGGCAAAGATTTCTTGGATGGATTTTAGCTCTTGCAGAGCTGGGGAGAGTGTGAGCAGGTTGGGGGCCTGTGCAGCTGCTGCAGGCTCCATCAGAATAGCCCCACTCCTGTGGTCAGAGCAGACAAGGGGATGCAGACCTCAGGGCCCGTGGAGCGGGGACCTAGTTAGTTTTTTTTTTTTTAATCACATCTGTGGAATTTCATTTCTGTTGAAGGGGTGGATCTGTTAAAACTCATTGAATGCTTACCTATTATGTACATTACATTAATTTTATTAATAAAAATAATATTTATATATACAAGGCATCATGCTAAATTTTTTTTGTTTTTTACACTCAGGAAATTAAAATGATCATTCTCATCCCCATTTTTTATTTGAGGAGACTGAGATGTAGAAACAGAAGTGGTGGAGCCAGGATTTGAAACTAGGCAGTAGAGCCCACACTCTTGGTACCATGCCATACTGCCTTAGTCTGTCCTGAAATAGGAGGCTTGACCTAGTTAATATAAGTATATAAATAATTTTTAATATTTAAAATGTCAGACACTGTTCTAAAAACTATAGACGTTTAAATATAACTATTTTTTGTTCAATAGAAGCCAGAGAGAGGATTTAGCACCATGAGTTATATGGTTGATATTCAGAAAAATTATCTTTTTTGAAACTACAACCATCAATCTAATAGAAAAGTCATCAGAAAATTTGGATGTGGTTTCCTTATGTCTGATAATGGCTCAGGCAAGGCATCATTTAACTTGTCACTGCCATGTCAAACTGCATAGGGCAGCAGTATCTAAAATCTCACAGATGGTTCCAGAATTGTTAGACTGATTCAGTGAGTGATTTGTGCATAACATATCACTTGGTAAGGAGTTTAGTGTATTTGGAGAATATTTAAATATGGTTTTAATTTGTGTGTGTTTACATACTATAGGCACTGTTATCTTGGTTGTAAACTGTTTTGAACAGTACACCCAGGCACATTGATTACTTTCCACGGATTTACTTTGTAAGGAACATCATTGTTTTAAAGATACAGGGGGAGACTGGTGATGGCTCCAGATGAGTGAGAAGAAAATCAATATCAGATTTATTGTTTCATCTCTGAGCTGGCAGAACCAGGGATGCTGTTGCAATGTCTGGATCAACACGTGATGTCAGGACAGGGACTATGGCTTAGAGCAACAGCTCTTGTGTAGCATATGTGAGAACTTGGGTTTAATCTCTAGCACCACAAAACAAAACAGAAAAACATACATGATTTCATCTACCTCGTGGGGAAGGCATGTTGATAACTCTCAATTCCCTAAGGCAGCACATTGAACAGCTCAGTGGAAGGAAGATCAAATTTCAGTGTGGGGCACACTGCCACTAGATTTTGAATTCTGAAGAGGTCAGAACCTGTTCTTTTCCAGAAAGGAGGAGTAATAATTCTCTGATTCTATTTTTCAGTGCCGCTTGAGGGACATGACATATTCTGCCCCCATTACAGTGGATATTGAATACACCCGAGGCAGCCAGAGGATCATCCGCAATGCCTTACCCATTGGCAGGTAAGAAATGAAGCCCATACTGCAGCCACACTGCCTCAATTCCAGACTTATGATGTGACCTTGAATAAGTTCTAAAGTTTTTGTTTGTTTTCCTTCATTTCCTCGTCTGAAATATGTAGGAAATGATACTTATTTCATTGGGTTGTTTTTTGGATCTGATGAGCCAACACTTGTAAGGCATGTACAGAAATGCCTAACTTAGAATTGTGGTTGTTATTAATTGTGAAACTTTTTCTGTAAAGTTGGGGAAAATGCTTCCCTTTCCTCCTTTGCCAAGATTTTTTTTTTTAAATTTCCTGATTAGTTTTGATTGTCTCTTGTCCTTACACTTGGTTTCTCTGCGTTATTCCGAGTAACTGCATTCATGATACATTTATCATGAGTGAGGAGTTATTGTCATTTCTGACTTTCACTAAAATCAGTATGCACAATTTAAGCTAAATGTTTGAGATTTTATTTTCTATGCTAGAAAAGTAGTACCCTGAGAAAATTCTTTGTTTCTTGTGTCTCTTTCATATAATATTGTTCCTTTGCCTTTCTAACAGAGTGCACAGAAATGCAGAACCCTTAGTGATGTGTGCACTGCACGTATTGTCTTCTTTGCAACTTTTGCCAGTGACTGTTTGAACATGTTATTTTCTTTTTTTTTTTTTTTAATTTTGAACAGGATGCCCATAATGTTGCGAAGTTCAAATTGTGTTCTTACAGGGAAAACACCAGCAGAATTTGCCAAACTAAATGAATGTCCTTTAGACCCAGGTATGTGCAATAGCTTGGATTTACCCCCTTTCATTTTTTTTTCTTTGTTCTGATGTAGCTGTCGTTTAACATTTTCCTTAAAACAATATCAGCCTTTCTGCCTTATAATGAACAATATTGTATAAAACTGTGTTCACAAAACATCTGAAAATTTGGCTCCAGCTTTATTCTCTTAGTCTATATTTCTAAAAATATGCTGTTTCCTGTTTTGAGTTAGATTTGAAATTTTAACACCCCAAGTTCTGACTTACTTCCATGGTTCATTAGACTCTGCTTTTTATGCATGCTCAATGTTTTCTTTGGGGATGCTTAAAATTCAAGAGTAATTGACCCAAGTTACTTGTCTAGCCTGGTTTAAAGTGGCTCACTTTAGTCTGTTGTAAGTACAGCAAAGGAGGGAAAAATTGGAAGTCTTTTTAGTTGTTGTTTAAATTTTAAAAATTATATATGTACTTATTTTTAGGCAGTTTCTTTGGTGAAGTTTCAAAATGTAACACATAACAGAAAATCGTCTTAATACCTTAGTTCACATTTAACACTGACTTATTTTAATTTATAGTCACTTTAAGTCCTATATAGTTGCATTGATGTGGAATCCTAGAAGTTTTTGGAAGAAAGTTCATAGAACATGATTTTACTAGACTAACAAAATGTTTCATAAGTCAAATGTGCTGCCTTGTTTCACTTATATTCTGCAGGAGAATTGAAGTCTTGATCTACTCTGAATTGTGTGCAAAAAAATAAAGTGTAATGTTATGAGTTTTTCTAAATAGGTTATCTAGGAAACCTAATCTTAGTCTACTATAGTCACTGATTTGTTAGAAAACTTGGAATAAATTTCAGTTTATGTTGAAGACTGTTTGTTACTTTTGTGCTTAAGGAATCTGAAGTTTAATTTAGTGTCTTTCTTTTTTCATTTACATGCTCTATGTGTCAGGGGATGGTAATATGGACACCAACAGGATATAGCATATGTCTTTAAGAAGGGTATTATCTTGCGACTCATTTGTATGAAATCATGTGCTGACACTGTCATTCATCCAACATAAAACAGTATCGGCAGCACCTTCAGGTTAAATGATCACCAGTGCCACAGAGCATTGGAGATGTGATCTCTAATCAGGAGATCCTACACTGTTCAGTCACATTAGCTGAAGAAAAGATGGTAAAACTTTCCTTGTTTCCTCTGGACAGGTGGCTACTTCATTGTTAAAGGAGTTGAAAAAGTCATTCTTATCCAAGAACAACTGTCTAAGAACAGAATCATCGTGGAGGCAGATAGGAAAGGGGCTGTGGGAGCTTCTGTTACCAGGTATGGGAAGCAGAGATAGTGCTGTTCAGGTATGTTGATATTCCAGGTGGCTGTCATCCTCTATGGAGACTGTCAGTGTTTCTCTTGATAGCAGATATTATGATTTTGAAATTATCTGCATTCAATTTACTGTGTAAGTCTCTAATTTATAGGGTATTGATTGATTGATTTGGATACTGGGAATTGAACCTAGGTGCACTCAACCACTGAGCTACATCCTGAGCACTTTTAATTTTATTTACTTACTTTTTGAGACAGGGTCTTTCTAAGTTACTTAATGCCTTGCTAAGATGCTGAGGCTGGTCTTGAAATTGTCATCCTCCTGCCTCAGCCTTCTCAGTCACTTGGATTTCAGGTGTGTGTCACCACACCCAGGTAGGATATTGATTTTAAAATTTCAATGATGAGTATGTGAGACAGCATTTGAAATGTGACTATTTAAGTTGGATTTTCTATTAATCTATAGCATAAAATGAACTTGTATAAAATAAAACATAACAAAAGTACTCCAGTTTTTCATGCTTATTTTCATTCTGACCATTTATATGTATATTCCTTCATTCTTATAGGCAGAGGCCATTTTATATTCATTATATAATGAATTACATCACAAACTTAATTTTCTAGACTAGCCTCATTTACAATGTATTTGTTTTGTACAAAACCATCTCTTATATCATTTATGTAACCTCTTTTCTGTGTTTTATTCATGTCTTCACTTTTCTCTCTGATAGAAAGGCAGCTAACAGTAATGATAGTTTATCGAGCACTTACTAGCAGCTAGGAAGTATCTTAAGTACTTTAGTTTTATTTGTCACTGCAACTCTTCACGATTAAATGGTACCACCTCCATTTTATAGATGAGTAATAAGCCCAGAGCTCACCTTGGTTGTAAGAAGTAGCCATCATTTGAACCCAGATATAATAATTCTACAACCTACATCTTTCCACTATATACAGTTTTGGAGCCAGTCTGGATTTGAATCCCACAAGTGCATTTCTGACTGATACTGAAGAGGGCAGTTACTTAGATTCATTTTCTAGGACAGCACTTCTAAATAAGTTATTATGTAAAAGATTAGTGAGTCGTGGTGCATAGTATGTTGTAGGTAATGAGTATGTTATACTATTGTGGTTGAATAGAGCTTCCAAATGCTTTTAAAGTCATTAAGAATTTTAAAACTAAAAGAGGTAGTACTAGAAGGAGATTACTTAGTGTTTTTGTGGCTTCAGTGTATACAAAGACTGAAGGTGAGTCTTATTGGAGTATTAATTTAACGTCCATTTATTTCCTCTTATTTCTACTTTTTTCAATGTGGCTTTGGGCCCATTTTTAATTATTTCTTTTTTTTTTCTTTTCAGTACATGAAAATAGTCATGAATGTATGCCCTTCACTGGATAGAGTAATTCAGGTGAAGTTAAAGTGAAGTAGGTCAGGAGGTGACTGTCACTCATTTATCCACAAAGCTTCTACCATAATCTCAAAGCTAAAGAAAAATAGGTTGTTTTTTTTCCCAAATCCCCCATACCGAAAAAAAGAAAGAAAAAAAAAAGAATTTTAGTGTTTTCAAATTAAACCTGGTTGATGGATGCTCATTATTACTACAGTTGAATGTTACTGAGTGAGGATGCAGCTTAACCAACTTGTATTTATGCATAGCTCCACCCATGAGAAGAAAAGTAGGACTAACATGGCTGTGAAGCAGGGGCGGTTTTACCTGAGGCATAACACCTTGTCTGAAGATATACCCATTGTCATCATATTTAAGGTAAGATTGCTGCTCTCTTTTGACACTAGAAAGAATTTTTTCTCTATTTTCATAGCTAATTAGAAGTTTGCAAAGTAAGGAATTCTAGGAGTAGAGGGGTTGGTGAGGTAAGGAATTCTAGGAGTAGAGGGTATGGTGACAGTCATATGATTCATCTTAAATTGAAAGTTAATAAAACTGAGGTTCATATATATTTTTAAAAATTATTTAAATATTTTATTTGAAATGTTTTAGCATGTTTAAACACCTTTTAAGGGTGTTTAAATCTTTTTTAAAAATCACACATTTAAAAAATATATCCAAAGTATAGAAGGGTTATGTAGTAATGAGTAAAAGTCTCTACCCACCCTGTACTTAGCCACACAGTCCTGCTACCCAGAGTCCCCACAGTTTCTAATTCTTGTGTGTATCTTTAAGAGATAATTTTGTTTGAAACTTACATACAGTATTTTACAATTAGCTCTTTTTCTTTTTTTCTGACTTACAGCTTGGAGATAGTCTTACATTTGTCCATGTGGACCTACTGTTATTTTTGACAAACTGCTCCATTTATGTGGGTAACATAATTTATTTGACCAATCCTCATTCAGTGGACATATACATCTCTTGTTATTACACAGCTGCTGTAATATCATGTCATGCATGAGCGCGGATATCTAAATTCCAGCAATGGAATTTTCTAGGTCAAAGAGTATAAAACTGGACATAGTGGCACATACCAAGTAAGGAATTCTAGGAGTAGAGGGGTTGGTGGCATAGATAAATTGACAGTCATATGATTCATCCATTTATAGTAGTCCTGGATGCTTGGGCACCTGAGGCAGAAGGATCACAAGCTCAAGGCCAACCTGGGCAACATAAGAAGACCCTGTTTCCAAAAAAAAAAAAAACTATGGGCCAAGTTTCTTTTCTTTTTTCTTCCCCTCCCCTCCGCCCCAGAGACTTCTAGATTCTTGTAAATTTTTGTATAAACAATTCTTTAATCAACAGCTAATTTTTTTCTAGCTTATTTATAAATTTTTGGCTTAGAACCCAAAAGATACTTACTGTAGAAATAATGTTTAAATGGAATAATTTTCTCAGATATTTGCATAATGGTCCAGAGATAACAAAACTATACATGTTCTATAAACAGCTAAATTGTAGTATTAATCCATTAAGAAAAACAAAAGGATAGTGATATAGTTTTCATGAGTTCCATGTTTGTGAATTCACATATTTTCTAAAATTGATAGCCTCACAATCAGTACTGGTGGTGCTTCTTTGGTTGTTCATGGATGTGTACATAAACAGAATAGCAAGCTATTTGAGTCACCCAGTGTACATGTTCCTGTTGAGGTAAAGAAGGAAACACTTCGCTTTCTTGTTTCAGCTCCTTTTCTAGTACACTTAATGCCATGTTTTTGTATTTTTGCTTGTGGTTTTGCTATATAAGGGACTCCCAAATATAATGCTGAAGGCATTGCTAATGTTCCTAAACACTAATGGAGAAAATATGTATGTTAACCATTTAGTCAGGCATGAGATATGGTACTTTTAACTGAGTTCATTGGTAATGTGTCAACAGTGCATTAAGTAAGGTGTTTTTAAACACAAGTATACATCAGTTGACATTCTGTATTGATCAGTTAAGAAACATGTTGTTCCTGCAGTCTTCCAGGAACCTAACCCTGTATTTTCTCCAGGAGTAACAGTCCAATATGCTAATTAAGTGTAATTCAGCAACTTTATCAATAGAACATCCATGGATAATGGACAGCTATCTGGGTATAAAATGAAACCTTGATGGCTGGCTGAATTGAAATAGCTTCGATTATTTTAGAAGATACTGGATACTTCATATAAATTTAGAAATTGATAGTATTTATTTGTCATTCATTTTTACTTTAGAATTATTACTTCTGTTTAGCAGTTATGATAGTGGAAATATATTTTGGGTCACATTAAGAAGCAACAGGAAGAGATCCTCTAAGAATGGAACTATCTAAATTGGAAAGGAAAATCAATGGGTATAATCTCTAGAGGAGTAAGAAAGAAGGGACTGAGTCTTTACTGTCAAAGGTGCCATTGGGTGACAGATATGGAAGTGTATCTTTTTTTTTAATGCTTAGTACACATTGCTAATTTTTTTCCTAGAGAATCATCTGTTAACCATCTAAGTCAAGACTTCTTCAGGTCAGATTGTGATTGGGGGATAGAGAGTGTGCCCCCTGGTGGTTCATAGTATTGAAGGGATATTGACAAGTTGGGTTATTTAACTCAGGAAACATGTCAATGCAATTATGTGGTGGGCATAGTGGCACATGCCTGTAATCTCAGAGACCCAGGAGGCTGAGACAGGTGGATCACAAGCTCAGGCCAGTCTCAGCAACTTAGCAAGGCTCTAACAACTTAGTAAGACCCTGTCTCAAAATAAAAAATTTAAAGAGCTGGGGATATAGCTCAGTGGTAAAGCACTACTGGTTTAATTCCTAGCACAAAAAAAAAAAACAAAAAACAAAAAACAAAAAAAACCCATTCAATTATGTGAAGGAAGTTCTAGAAAATTTTCTCCATATTTAATACAATTTAATGTGCTTTTGAGTTCTATAAATGAGGTGGAACCATTTATTTTCTGTTCAGGATAATGATGATAATAATCGTAATAACAGGACAATTGTAGTAGGGTCCAGAGAGAATTCTTAAAAAATATATATATATGTTTTTTCTTATTTTCTCTCTTTGAAGTTTTAATTTTTAAACACAGAAGGCATTTTTTTTTTTTTTTTTGTAGGGATCCCATAGTTCCAGACACAGTGTCTTAAAGTACATAGTGATGAATAAAAACATTTTATCTAACAGTGTGGAATCACATCTCCAGCAGAGGGCAGTATGGTCCCACACATCCTGAGGGCATTTTTGAAAGTTTTAAATGCTCAAAGATATCCATCTTTGGTAGAATTGTTTTCTTATACCAGAAATTTTAAATAAAAAAATGCATTTAATCTTATATTACTGATATATAAAGTGTGTAAGGAGCAGCATGTCTGTGTAGAGATCAGAAAAAAAATATTAAGTATTTTTTTGGCTCTGTGACAAAAGTTTAATAAGTCAATTTCTTCTGTTAAATATAATATTTTATTGTAAATACATATAAATGTAATACATATAAATATTGTAAATGTTTATAGCTGACTTAAGTCCTTTTTTAGAATGGGGCTGTTGAGTTAGCATAATTATGTAAGTAGTAGTTGAGATTCCAACTTTTTCCCTTTCTGAATGCAAAACATTTCTTTTATTGTAAAGATTTAGACAGCCACTGAAAAGTATGGCTACATTTTAAAAATTTTTCCAGACTTTCCCCCTGTGATTTTTGTAATATACACACAGTGTTTTTAAATAAATGAATTGTTTTTAAATAAATAAACTATTCACAAATAGTTTCCCATGTCTATAAATATGAATATGTGCTATCATTTTTAATATATGTGTGTATAAGTTGCAAATATGGTATAATTTATTTTACCAATTTCCTATTGTGGGACATTTAGGTATCATTTTTTTTTCTCAAGTTTTTTCACCCTGGGATGACTCTCAAGATTATACATGTTTATGCACATTGCTGATATTTTGTGAGACTTTAGTTCTGGATATGGAAGTGTATCTTTTTTTTAATGCTTAGTACACATTGCTAATTTTTTTCCTAGAGAATCATCTGTTAACCATCTAAGTAGTGCATAAATCTTAAAATTTTTAAAATGTTAGTTCATATAAATGAACTAAATTTGGTCATAAGTAGTCACTTTTTTTGATCTTTCTCACTCTAGGGATGTTTTAATAAATGGATGGGAATTTGTTGATAACCACTGTTCAGACTTTTCCAGCTGAGAAGCAGCATCGAGTATTAGACAGCTTCTCCACTTTCTAGCTATGTGACCTTGGGCAGATTTCCCAGTCTCTTTGAGTCCTGGAGACTTCACCTCTGGGGTGGTTGTGAAGCTCAGATGAGATCATGTAGTTTTTGAAAACAGAGTGCCTGGAAAGAGGATACGCTTTCCCTTTCCTTGCTTCTTCCTACCCACTTACTGTCAGAAGCTGAGAAAAAAAAGTGGGATGCCAGAAAAGGGACATCATTTCTCTTTTTGTGTTGTGTGGCCGTAACACAGACCTTGACAGTCATTAGGACTTGATGGTTGTTGTTTGTAACCAACAATTGGCTAAAAGTGACAGAAACAGCAGGGCTTCCAGATTCCATGCTGAGTCTGAATATGACGGATAAAGCTTTTAAGACCTAGATCAGTCTTATTTATGGACTTAAATTACTGCAAAGGTTTTCCTGCCCATGAATCTTCCCTGCTTTCTGTTTTGTACTCCCAAGCATTGGATAGTTGACTATGGGGGCATCTGTAGGAAAGTTTTTCTGAAGAAGAGGATCCAATTTCAGAGATGCTGAGCATTGTTTCTTGGAAACCAACTTGCATGGAAATATTTTATCTTTGAAGAGAAACAGTTGTATAATTAAAGAGGGCCATCACAGATTTATTATCTGCTAGGACTACTCTGAGTAATAATTGGTGGACTTTAGTTACTTTAAAGAAAAATCTGAGATTTCTGAATATTAGATATTTTAACAAATTCTCTCCTGTTTTCAAATAAAAATTTCAACGAATCACCATTGGTGCACATGTCATTCTCTTCTGCTCATTAGTTTTCTTTTTCTTCTTGACTTTGTGTATCTGTGGATATCCAAGGAGAGGACTTCATGCCATTTTAAAAATCCCCCTGATTTTGTTTAGCATCATTGCTGGTTGCTAGACTGCGTGACCTTCTGATGAAATGTATTCTCTCTGCTAATTTTTTATATAGTATTTCGTAACATTTATTTTTGACTTATTAGTTTAGTGGAAATGATTTCAGGTTATCTGGAGTACAAAGAGTTCCAGATAAAGGTAGTTTTCAGATGTCTAAATTACGTCTGTAAGGCAAAATTGTTGGACATATTGTTCGTTTCCATAGCAATGTATCATTTATTTGTAGCTAACTACTGAAGGCTAAATAGTCATAAGGTCAGTTCTATCTTTGGAGCTGAGGCGCTTTTTAAAATGTTTTTAAATGTTTATTTTTCAATTGTATTTAGACATAATACCATTATTTTATTTATTTTTATGTGGTGCTGAGGATTGAACCCAGGGCCTCACACATGCTAAAGTGAGCGTTTTACCACTGAGCCACAACTCCAGCCCCACTGGAGCACTTTTGATGATAACTTAAATGGTTATTGCACCTGAATTTCAGTGGGTTGATACAGGAAGACTTTTGTACTTTGTGGGAAAGCTTTGGCAGTATAATCACGCTTTCCACACATATTCTGTCACTTACATGAGTACTGTATACCTTTGTTTCATGGCTTAGACATATTTGGAAGGCCTAAGAAGTCCATGTTATACCACTTGAGAATTTTATGCAGTTACTTAGATTTAACATCAGGACAATTTAAAGTAGCAATCCAACTATCAAATGAAGAAGGTGTTTTTTTTCTTTCCCCATTATTATTGAACACCAAAATAGGCAATCAAATTTATACTCTTTTTTTAAAGAGAGAGAGAGAAAGAGAGAGAATTTTTTAATATTTATTTTTTAGTTTTCAGTGAACACAACGTACTTATTTTATTTTTATGTGGTGCTGAGAATCGAACCTAGTGCCCCGCACATGCCAGGCAAGCGTGCTACCACTTGAGCCACATCCCCAGCCCTCGAATTTATACTTTTTAAACTTGGATATTACTGAAATAAAAAATGCTAAAATAATGTAAATGATGGTATGACGCAAATCATGTACAACCAGAGAAATGAAGAGTTATGCTGCATTTGTGTACAATGAATCAAAATGCATTCTGCTGTCATATATACCTAATTAGAATAAATGAATAAATAAATAAATAATGTAGGTGGCTTTTAGTTCACATGATTTAGATATTAATAAACCTAAAGAAAGTGGAAGTAATCTAGAAAGGTCTTTCTATTTCAGTTCAAGATTCTATTTCTGCCTCAGACCTTTTCTTGCTATGTGATTTTGCATGTTCTGTTTAGTATCTATCCTGTATAGGTATCTGTTCATTTTGGGGCTTTCCTCTCAAAAGTGCATTGGTTAAGTTTTACAGCAAAGATTTTAGAGAAACATGAATGGATTCCACCACAGATAGTTACCTTAGCATTGTTTTTCTTATATTTGAATTTCATTGAAACCCTTAAAACATTATTTTGAGAGACAAGTAAAAATTAACCTACACTCTATGCAGCTTTTCATAGAGAAAAATTCTTTCCTAATACTTGTGACTGGCTATTTGCAGACTGAGGACAAAGTATAGATGATTCTGTTACCATCAAAGTAGATTCAACTCATTGTGCTTAAGCTAAAAATAACCTAGTTTTTGTTTGTTTAAAAAAATAGAATTGATCTTTTTTTAGAATTGCTATCCTTTAAAAAGAAAGACTTAACTATTACTTTAATAAATTTGTGTTATTTTCAAATAGTGTGGTTTATCTCTAGTTTCATTTTGAATCAATACTTTATATCAAATCACAGGTTAAAACGCACACACAAAATTAAAAAGCGCAGAAAAGCTATTTGTGTCCTGAAAATTTCTTTGTTTATAAAACAAACAAAATTTAACAAATTAAATTAAAAATTTAAAAATTTTTAAGAATTCAAATAGCATATTTAATTCCAAAAGTTGTTGTATTAGTTGTCTGTGCTTTTGTAATTATTATAGTTTCTGTCGGTCAGGAATTTGAGGATTGCTTGACTGAGTAGTTCTGGTCATCCCAGCCACAGCTGAGCTGGGCTGCTTCCTTTGGGGCTCATCGATAGGCCAGTTGGGAGAAAGCCTCAGTCTTACTGTCAGTCAGTCAGAAGTTGTGGTCCCTCCCTACTAACTCTTCCCACAGACTGCTCTATTGTCTTCTTGATTGTGGCAGCTAGAGCAAGGAGGAAGTGACCTGCCTTTTATACCCCAAACCTCTAAAGTTGTATATGCTGGTTCCTCATGTCAATTTAGCATTCCCTCAGATCTTCAGAATTTTCGGGAACTTTACATCTGAAGGTAAAATGAAAACTCTAGGGTGGGAGAAGGTGTGTGACTGTAGTAGTTGGGGTGTCTTTCTGCAGCTGGTGTTCTGTTAGGACAGTCACTTCTGACCTTGGGTATGTTGGATGGATGCTCTTTCATTTGTACTGAGGGTAGTGCCCTTGCTGTTCTGCATTGGGACTTGGGATTCGGTTTTCCTTTCTCTCCTTTGTGTGGAGGAGAACTGAGAATTAGATGGTCAAAACTTGACTGAACAATTATCTTCAGTTGTGTCTTTTTTGGTTCTGTCTTGTCTGCAAAGCTAAAGGAAGAGTTATAATGGAAATATAACTTTTCCCCTAACTTCTAAGAGACAGATTATTACTCTGCCAAGAGAGGTTTTGTGGATTATGCTGTTTCTCACCATGGCAGAGTTCCAGGTGACCGTGTGAAGAAGTAGGCTCTAGGACCATATGGGAACTACAGAAACTTGTATAGCTGTGCCACCTTGAAACGCTTTAGTGGATTTCTTCGACCTGTTAAGGGTGTTCCTAGTTTTTAAACATCTCTTTTAAGACCTGTATAAACTATGGTTTGAAATCTCTAGAATTCTGAGGTAAAACATCTGCATTTGTTAGGAAAATTATTTTTGCCTGATAAGAGTGATTTGATGAGTCTCAGAAAAATTCATTTTGTGACAAAACTAATTGTGGTTCTGCATATTTTCAGCGGTGAACATTTTGAGGTTCACTATCCTATGGCTATTTTTCTTTTTAGTTTGCCTTTGTAATTGTGACCAGTCCTCTCCACTATACCTCTTGCTCTCCTTTTTTCATTAAGAAACTCTTAATATATTTGAAAATTTTAGAAGGTGGTACACATGCAAAAGATGCTTGAGAATGTTTTCTCTTCCTAATCAAAATTTCTGTTTCAGGTTCTTCTTGCAGCTTGGGCAATGGCTGCCAATGCCAGATGGCACTGTTTCTGAGAGAAGAGCTAGCTTTTGCTTAGAAGTAATACCCACAAACAATGCCAAATTAGCATAAGCAAATGTCAGTGAGTTAACACAAAGCCAACACTCTTTCCATCTTTTCTTTCCTTCCTAGGCCATGGGTGTTGAAAGTGACCAGGAAATTGTGCAGATGATTGGAACAGAGGAGCACGTGATGGCTGCATTTGGGCCCAGTTTGGAGGAGTGCCAGAAAGCTCAGATTTTCACACAGATGCAGGTGTGTCCTTTCATGATGTCCTTTGCTGCAAATTGTAACTAGAACTTTAATGTGGTTCATTGATAAGGCATCAGATGCAATGGCCTGATGATAGATTTGGGAAGGGTGTTGGGGAGATGGGAGGAGTGGTAAAGAAGTTTCTTTGATGCAATTTTTTAGAGATTGAAGGAAGACTTCTTCATTCGGTCTAGACAGATTGTCAGCCTGTGGTATCTAATTCAGAAGGGAGATATATCCCCAAGAGACTTTTGTTCTGATAAAATGGCCCATATTATTTTTTCCCTTATTTACTTGAGTGATAATTTTTTTAAAAAACTATAGCAATTCTAATATAGTGGATTTTTTAATGCAGTCTCTCTCTCTCTCTCTCTCTCTCTCTCTCTCTCTCTCTCTCTCTCATAGTGGATTTTTTAATGCATTCTCTCTCTCTCTCTCTCTCTCTCTCTCTCTCTCTCTCTCTCTCTCTGTGTGTGTGTGTGTGTGTGTGTGTGTGTGTGTGTGTGTGTGTATGTATGTGTTTCTGGGGTGGTAACCCAGGGCCTCACATAGGCTAAGGGGTTGCTCTACCATTAAGCTATATCCCCTGCCCTTAATATCTCTTTCATTCTCTACTTCCAGTTGCTTTAGGCATCTAGTTGTATGTGGTCCTTATCCCATCTCCTAAATTTCATACTACTTTCAATAGAAAGAAATGATCAGAAATAGTACCTTTTACCACTTAGAGTCTTCAGTGACCTGCTTAGACATTCCTGGTCAAGGGAATCTTAGGGCAAGACTTGAAGATAGGGAACTTTATGTATGCTAAACAGAATAAAAATAATTGTACCTCCTTCCCATGTGGGAGAGCTGTAACTGCCATATTTAGGATTCATAGTCCCACTTTGGTCAAGTGCTTTACTGAGTGTAAATCATTGGTAACATTCTTCATAGCCATCCTTGGGAGGTAAGAGTTCCCTATTATAGGACCATAGTACACAGTTCTTATTTGTCCATACATACGTTACCTATTCTGTGGGTTACTTAAAATAAGACCTAAGTTCTGCACTGCTTTTTTTCTTGTCACCCAGGATGCCTATAGTCACAGCATTCTCACTTGTATCTATTGGTATGTGTTCTGAAATCAAATTGGTCTTGATATTTTTATAAACTAAGCTAAACATTTAGGAATGTTAGTTATCCTATGTAATTGTATATCATTCCAGAGCATAAATCAGCAGGGATTATGTCTTCCCTGCCTTCCTCTTTTTCTGGATTTAATTAATAATTGACTCAAATAATTGGGCAAATAGCATCAGGAAAAGCTGTTTGGGTTAGGAGAGTCTATATTTAGCCTGTGTTGGAAGGTGAAGTATTTGTAGATATGGATCTTTGTTACAAACTGAAAGAATATTGTCTAAGTGTTCTAAGAACATGAAGGAAAACTATTAAGAAATATCCAGAAAGTTGAAAATACAAAATTTATCCTGTGGACGGTAATAATTGGTTCAGTTTTATGAGATTCACTGTTCTTTTTTAAAAAAAAATTTTTTTATTTAATTGATTTTATTTTTTTAAATACACGACAGCAGAATCCATTATAATTCTTATTACACATAGAGCACAATTTTTCATATCTTTGTATATAAAGTATATTTATGCCAATTTATGTCTTTATAAAATGTACTTTTTTTTTTTTTTAGTGCCCTGAAAGTGATTTACCTTAATGGTACCCCAGTGACTTTAATGAGATCTATTATGCATTTTATTGCAAACATCGTCATGTTTGTCAAATAGCCCTAAGCATTGTAAGGCTGTTTGATCAGTGGCTAAATAGTGGATTGGAAACACATACATTTATTTTTGTTAAGTAGATACTGACAGAAAATTTCAACTAACTGAATTAGATCAAGTCCATGAAAAGGAGGGACTACATAATTAGTTAAAATGAGAAAGGCAAATATTCTGTTTCCCTAAACAGAAGGTATAACTTTGAAAGTGTTTATACTTTGCATGCTGGATTGTGGCATAGATTTATTATTTGCAGCTAATAAAAAGGTAGAGAGGCACAGGTTATCTGAGATGGTTGATCATTGAACATACATTGCCAGACATGGATGTTTTGTGCTGATCTAAATGAAGAGATAGCAAGTGCGTTTTTTTATGTAGTTGAATTTTTGAGGACTTGGCACTTTAATGGATTGTTTGAAACCTGCAAGTTTTCTTTTCTTTTTTTTTTTTGTTGTTTGTTTTTTATGCCTCCCTTTTAAAAGTCTTCCCACCATTTCTTTTGTTTGTGAAGCTGCCACTCTATGTTGGTTATACATGTTTTACATCATCATTGTCAAGGGCTCTGGCATAAAGATAAGAAATTAATTTTGCCTTTTTGCAGGGGAATGTCATTTTGGCCTATTTGTGAAAAGGTAGGGCTCTTACTCTAGCCCTCATACGAAACCCTCCAGCATTACTAAGTATTACAGGGAAAAAGTGACTTTCCACTCTATCAGAAGGATACCCTGTTCCTCTGTGTTCTTTTGTTTCTTCATCAATAAGAGAATTATTAGCCTTTTTTCCCAAAGGAATTAGAAAGCAAAAATTTAATGAAGATAGCTCAGTTTAGAGAAAAAAACAAACTGCCTGTATACTCGTGATTCCCACCAACTGCTGAGTTGCTTTATTCAGTTACTTAGTTACTACTTACTGGGAGGTGGTTGCAGCAAGTGTTTTCAGGGTCTTAATTTGTCTTATGCTCTAATGTCCTTTTAATAGGGAAGATTGTAGATTTGATGTCCCAATGTTGTATTAGGGGAGGGAGCCCCATTCAATTTCAGGCGCTGTACTAGACATTGAGAATCAAAGAGAAAAATGGCAAAGTTCCATCCTCAGTCTAGAAGCAAACATGTAAGTAGATAATTAAAATATAGTGTGATGTGAACATGAATGAAAGTATTCTGGTTTTTTTTTTTTTATGTACAAGGAATTAAAATAGCAGAGAAACAGGAATGGGATTCCAAAGGTTTCAGAAAGGAAGTGATATCTCAGCTAGACTTTGACAGATGAAGAGGGAATTTTCAACAGTAATGGGGCAGGATTCCAGGATGAAGAACTAGGATGTTAAACCTTTCTTCTGAGGAACTGAAAGCCAGGTTTTTAAAAATACATTGTTGTTACAAAACAAAAAGAACCACATGATCCTCTTCTTTAAACACTTTTTATTATGGAAAAACTGGAACAAAATGTGAAGTATGTAGAGGAAGGTTAAGAGCCCTCATGTGTCTGTCACCCACTGTCAGCATTTGACATTCATGTTCCACGGTGCTCTTCCTGACTTGATTTATTGTAGTGATTTATTCTTTTAAAGTAGTTTGTAGACACTGAGATGTACAAATCTTAAATGCTTTTCCTGATGAGTTTCACTTTTACCCTCTGATTTGTTTTCCATTATTCTGATATTTTCACCATAAATTAGTTTTGCCTTTTCTAGCACTTTACATATGAAATTAAGCAACATATTTTCTATTGTGTCTAGCTTCTTTTGGTGAGCATATTGTCTGATATTCATCCAAGTTCTTTTTTATTCCTTTTTATGTCATTTATCCACGTAGTTTGTCCTTCCTATTGCTGAGTGGCATCTCACTGTGTGACTACCATTGTTTATTGTGTTTCTTGTACTGATGTTCATTTGTTTGTTTTCCATCTTTGGCTATTATGAATAAGGTTGCTGTGAACAAATCCTATGTGGACATATTTTCATTTCTTTGGGATAAATACTTAGGGGTGGAATTCCTGGAGCACAGGGCAGATGTATATATAACTTTCATTAAGCTGGAACTGCCAAACCTTCCAGAATGATTCTGCCACTTCGTGTTCCCACCAGCACGTAGGAGAGTTTCAGTTGCTGCTTCTTGCCAGTATTTGGTGTTGTCAGTTGTTGATTTTAGCCATCTTAGTGATGTGTTGGGGTATCTCATTGTGTGACTCACCCCCCACCCCCATGCTAGATATTGAACCCAGGAGTGTTTTACCACTGAGCTACATCCTCAGACCTTTTTATTTTTTATTTTGAGACATGGTCTCCCTAATTTGCTGAGGTTGACCTCAAACTTGCCATCCTCCTGCCTCAGCCTCCCAGGGAGTGGGGATTGCAAGTTTGTGTTTCTATGCCAGGTTCATTGTGGTTTTAATTTTCACCTCCCTGATGAGGACTGAAGATGAACACTTTTTTGTGTATTGATCACTGGTGTTTCTTCTTTGTGAAGTGTTCAAACCACTTGTTCATTTTCCTTATCTATTTGTCTTTTTGTTCATGAACTTTAGTCTTTTTAAATCTGGATATAAATCCCTTACCAGATGTAGGTATTGCAGTTTTTCATTTCTTACTTATTTTTCTTACTGTGTTATTTAATTTTGAAAAATGTCAAATTATCAGGAAGGTTTTTAGTTGTCATTTATAGTTACTTCTTCTGTACTATGTTTAAAAAATTATTTGCCTGTCACAAGATCAGGAATATATTCTGTTTTCTTTTAGAGGGCTTATAGATTTAGTTTTTATGTGAAGTTAAAAATCTGTTTTAAACTAATTTTTCCATTTAGGGTGAAGGTCAGAGTTCATTTTTTTAACCTTATGGGTAGTTCATGATTTCTCCACCATTTGTTGGAAATACTTTCCTTCCTTATTGAATTGCTTTGGCACTTTTGTCAAAATCATTTGTGCTTATATCATGGATTATTTCTGGACTTCTTATTCTCTTCCTTTTGCCAGCAACACACTGTTCTGATTACTTATAGTTAAAATCAGGTAATAGAAATACTCCAACTTATTATTCCAGTACTGTTTTAACTACTCCAGGTTATTTGCATTTCCATGTATATAGAATCTAAAACTCTAGAGTCAACCTGTTTTTGCTTTTCTAAAACCCTCTCAGGAGTATTTAGAAATTATGAATTTATTGGTTACTTTAGAAGGAATTTTAACAGTAAGCCATTTTATCACCATTGAATTATCCAGTCCATGAAAATGTCTTAACCCTGAAGTTATTTAGGTTTTGTTATCTCTGAGCAATGTTTTCTTAAAACTTTAAGCATAGAGGATCTTTTGTGGTATGATTTTAATTTTTTTGGAGGGGAAAAAAGTACCATCCCACAATGTTACTTGTGCTTCTCTTTGAATAGAGAATTCGTGACTGCTTTATGCGTGCATGTATGTGCACACACACTTCTTTTTCCTCTTGGGTGTTTTCTGAATTTCCTGCAATGATCATGTTTGATTGTTTTTTAAAACATGTTTATTTTATTTATTTATTTTTTATTTTTATGAGGTGCTTGAGGATTGAACCCAGTGCCTCATGCATGTGAGGCAGCACTCTACCACTAAGCCACAACCCCAGCCCCATGTGTATGTTTTATAGAAGAAAACAAAGTAAAAAGGAAACTGATGTAAATTGTGTATTGAGCTGTTTAGTCACAATTCATGATAAATGTTGATTTTTGGTTACTATTGTAGCTTTCTCTACAACTAGGGTGCTTATTTTTTTTTTTGCTTATAATGTATTTGTGTATAGGTGCTTAATGAATGATCTCTAGTGATGTCGTTCAAACACTATAATCTGTTTTTTATAGGCCCTAAAATACATAGGGAATAAAGTAAGAAGGCAAAGGATGTGGGGAGGTGGACCAAAGAAAACCAAAATAGAAGAAGCAAGAGAGCTCCTGGCTTCTACCATCCTGACCCATGTTCCAGTGAGTAACACTTTTGTAGTAAATAATGATAATTATGGAATCTGTGAATTTCTGCTAAGGCAAAGGATGTGGGGAGGTGGACCAAAGAAAACCAAAATAGAAGAAGCAAGAGAGCTCCTGGCTTCTACCATCCTGACCCATGTTCCAGTGAGTAACACTTTTGTAGTAAATAATGATAATTATGGAATATGTGAATTTCTGCTAAAGAATTGTAACTAGGAGTTGTTGCTATTTAACAGTTTGTTCTGAAGAGCGACTCTAAAAAGGACTGTCCTACCCCACCAATTACCAGAAGTTGTGTTCAGAATATCAGGTACACAGTTGCCATCATGATGTGTGTCATCTGGTAGTTCTTCTTTCAGTCTTACTGTTACTTTATATTCATATGATTATAGTGCTACTAATGACTGACTTTATGGCTTCAAAGGACAGCTCTGCTGACCTACCTGTTTTTAAAGGAAGGCAAGCTTATGGTTCTTTCCCACGTATTTTTTATTTAAGATTACAAAATATAAAGAAGTTTACTGTTTTAACTGTGAAATATATTCACACAATTGTACGAACATCACTATAATAGATGATTGGGTATATTCTACGGAGTGGGATAAAATAGATAGTTTTTGTTTGTTTGTTTTTAATTGTTGATGGACCTTTATTTTATTTGCTTATTTATATATGGTGCTGGGAATTGAACCCAGTGCCTTGCATGTACCAGGCAAATGGTCCACCACTGAGCCACAACCCCAGCCCTAAAATAGATAGTTTTTAAATGCTTTTTTGACAAATAAATCTCCTAAACCTTGAATATTAAAATTTATGTTGTCCAGCCTTCTTCACTTACAGCCAAAGCAAGAGATCAGGGTATCTGCTTGGACAAGAGACGATTCCTGGCCAATTAAGCTGGATGATTTGCCTTATCATCCCACATATTAGTGGTCAGAGGACTGGAAGCAACCTCTGATCCTTGAACTAGTGCATAGTAGTTATTTTTTATTAAACAGATTAATTAATTAAACAGATTAGCCATAGTGACATGTGGCCTTTTGACAAGAATCACTCTCTCCCCCATTTAATACATGTGCTGCTTTTTATAAATCAGTTACTATATGTACCTTCATGAATGATCTGATTCAGGGGTTGCAGACTATCTTTAGAGCCTGATTTTAATGCTGGAAGATCAAGAGATCTGTGAAAGTGGAGAGTAGCCACAGGAGCACATTCACAAAACACCTTGTGAGCATACAACACAGGTCCCTGATTCAGCCCTTTGACTGCAGAGTGTCCTTGATCTAATCCAAAGAATTGGAAAATTCTTAATGTTAAAGCTGGGTCTGAACTGAATTTTAAGCTCTTTGGGATGATTGGAAAGATGGATTGAAACTGAATTGCCATTTTGAAAGTTTATTTAAACATAATGTTTTGAAGAATAGTCACTTTAGATGAACCAGGAAAATTACCTTCATTTTCCAGGATGGTTTAGGACAGTATTTATCTAAGTGTGATATAAAAGATGATTTTATGTGAGACAGGACATTTTGATTTAATTATGTATATATTTGAATGCAAGTAGCACATCCCCTTGGGCACAGTGGTGCACACCTGTAATCCCAGCAGCTCAGGAGGCTGAGGCAGGAGGATCATGAGTTCAAGGCCAGCCTCAGCAACCCAGCAAAGCTACAAGCAACTCAGTGAGACCCTCTCTCTAAATAAAATACAAAAAGGGCTGGGAATGTGGCTCAGTGGTTAAGTGCCCATGGGTTCAATTCCTGGTACCAAGAAAAAGAGCAGATCCCTTTTTTTGTGGTTTTTGACTTTATATGTTATTACAAAGGATGAAGTTTACTTTGAAATGAGTTATTTAAAGATGATTAAAAATATTAAATAAATAATTCTTACAGAAATAAAGCAATACTCTCAGTGCTGGAACCTGAACAACTAAATTATGGAAAAGCACTGGTTTAGATGTATCCACTAAGAGTGAGAACGATGGGAAGGACATCCAGCAGTTCTGGCCCATGTTCTTGAGGGTAGTCTACAGAGGAACTTCTACTCGATACCCTTATCTGTAAATTCTTTGAGAGTTGAAGTTCTCAAAGAGCATTTCCTTTGCCAGTAGCATCACCATTATCTGGGAACTTGCTAGAAGTACTGTAACTCTACCCAGTACTTACTGAATCTGAATCAGAAACTCCAGGGTAGGGGTTTGTGTATTTTAACATGTCCCGCCACAACCCTGCCAGGTGATTCTTATGTATAGGATAGTTTGGCTCCAAAACTCCTCTTTCCTTCAAGGGTAGTGTTAGAACTCCAAGAGTTCTGTTGACAGTAATTCTGTTTTAGTATTTCAAGTTTTTTGTTAGTTCTTTCTCTCCTACTTTTGGATAATCCATTTTTTTTTCAAACTGTATCCAGCTTTATTAAAGATGCTTTTCATAAACAATCATGTTATTTCAGGCAGGACACGGGCAGACAATCATTAACAGTATACAACAACTTTCAAACTCCCTTCTTGGATGGACTACCAAAATCAGAAAGCCACTATAAAACCCAATGAAGTCATCATTTGATGCTCTGAATAGGGAAAGTTTATAGTGAGGGTTGACATTTCACATTTAGCATGTTGTTTAATAACTTTTCACAAGCTGACCCTGACTTTCAGGAAATGAAAGGAAAATGGCAAAAATTATTAATCTGAAGATCCACAATCTAGTAAAGGGACTGCTGCTCTTCTGAGGGACACTATTCTCAATGACGTCACTGGAAAGTCCAGATTGCCCCACACACTAGTAAAACCAGTCTTTGGGAATCAGGTCCCAGCAGGTCTGAGTTTAGGAGAGTTAAGTCTATGCCGATGGCAGAGGGACAGGAGGACGTATAGATGAGTTTGAGTTTTTCCATAGCATTTGTGCCAAGGTGGCTATGTGTGCCAACATCAGGGAATCCCTTCCTCTTGGGAACAAAGAGGAAGTCTCTCAAAACTAGAAAGGAAAGGTGTTTTCCCCCACAGCAATCCAGCTTTGGAGACATTCTACTAGTGACATATGCTCCTTCCCCCCCCCCCCCCCGCCAAAACAACAATGGAGTGTTCTGTGTGCTAACAACATAGCTTAAAACAAGTAAAACAAAATTCTGCATTTTTATAAAACTTGATAAAAAATAGTATTTCAAACTGTACAGTCACCAGAAGTACACAGTTACCAAAAACGCACACACTTCACTTGGCATCTCCAGCGCCTCAGCTGTCTGTGCCTGGTCTGTTTGGGCATCTCCATTTTCTGCAGGGTTATTCCCATCCTTGCCAGCGTAAGCTTTTCCCTTTTTCCCTTTGGGTACCTTCTCTCCCTTCTTTGCAGAGGCCTTTTTAGGCTTGGGCTCTAGCTTTGGAGGAGCAAGTTTGGCAGACAACCTTGCAGATCTTTTCTGTAGTTCGTCTTTCACCTTGACTTTGTCCCCTTTAGCATCCCCTTCAGCCTTTCTCTTGGGCAACGGTGGCGACGGTGGTGGGACGTAGGCGCTGGACATGGAGATGCAGCGGCACGCGGCTTTGGTTGGTCTGGGGGTCATTCTCGCTTCTTCTTCTTCACACTGCTCAGGCTCCAGGGGGTTTATAAAGTTTTTATAGCACTGGAGATAATCCATAAATTAACATCCCACAATTATTGGTATTCTACCAAAAAGTGATGACAGCTACTAGATAGATGAGTGTTCCCACTCACAGTATGCCTCAGAAGAGTCCTAGAGAAATGGTTCCTGTGGTTTACAAGGCTTCACCTAAAATTGGAGAGGGAGTTCTCATTTTAGGCCTCTCATGAGGTTGCAGATAGATAGCAGTTAAGACTGGAGTGAGCCAGAGGCTCCACTGGACATCCGAGATGGCCCCCTCATTTTCATCAGAGCTCCTCAGGCACTTACATGTGGCCTTTCCTCCCACTATACTGTTTGGACGTCTTTTGTGATATCTCAGGACTCTATGAAAAAGGAAAGGAGGTGAAGATTGCAACTTTATTTAAGAGCTGGGGCCAAAACTAGTTTGGCATAATTTCTGCTATATTGTGTTCATCAGACTAATCACTGCCAATCCAAAGGGGATAGATGTGTGATAAGCTCCACCTCAAATGAAGGAGTGGCATGAGATAGGCAAGAAGGGAAAGAGTTGATAGTGGCCATCTTTGAAGAAATGTTGTCCAGGTACTAAGTACAAAGAAAAAAAGTTAACCATCTACCTCTTGCGAACTTTCTAGACTAGTGGAATTTCTTTGAATCAAGAGAATCATAATAACTCAGTGCTTTCTTATTTGAATGATATAATGATTCTTTGGGCATCTTAAATTTTAGCTTTAGCTTACATTGTCTCTAAATTTTTCTATAATTTCTGAATTACAGGTTAAGGAATTCAATTTTCGAGCCAAATGCATCTATACTGCAGTGATGGTCCGAAGAGTTATTCTGGCCCAAGGAGATAACAAAGTTGATGACAGAGACTATTATGGTAATAAGCGGTTGGAATTGGCAGGACAGGTGAATTAATTATTTTATCTCAGAAATCTTATTTCCTTTAATAAAAATTAGTTTGCAGGGGATGCTGGGGTTGTGGCTCAGTGGTAGAGCACTCGCCTAATAAATGCAAAGCACTGAGTTTGATCCTTGGCACCACATAAAAATAAATAAATAAAATAAAGGTGTTGTGTCCAACTACAAGTAAAAATATATACATATAAATTTTTTTAAATTAGTTTGGTATTCATTTTAAGTAGGAGAAACAGACATTTAAATGGAATATAGGTTGCACATGTTTGAAATATAAACTTTTCATACAGGAATTGCTTTATTTTCAGCTTAAGAATTTCCTTATGAAAAATCAACATTAATTCTTTAAATATGTTGATTCCCTGTAATGTTTGAAGTGAAATATGACTTTAATATCATGTATTCAATTAACAAATATGTATTAAACAACTATTATGATCTAGGCATACTCCTATGTACTGGTTATAAGAGTAAGACAGAAAAAGATCCCTTTACTCTTATTCCTTATATTTTAGTGGGACACAGAGAATAAACAAGTGAACCTCCCTTTATCTCTTGTTGGAAACATGATAGAAAAGTAGGTTAGTGAGAATGTCTATAATTTCATTTTAAGCCCTAACTCATAAATGCCATCTCATTTTGAGAGTGTATATCCCTTTTACTGGGTAGCAAGTATCTGATAATCTTTGAAACTTTATATCTCGGCATTTGAATCACAAATTACCATTAAATTAAAGATCTAGAGTAGAAACCCACCTGTTATGGACATGTTTTCTTTTTCCTTGGTTTTTTTAAGTACCTTGGTATGACTGCCTCTGTTGTTATCCTGTGTAGTAAATATTTTTTTAATCAAATTTGTGGGCTTTATTCAAATATCTTTTTTTTGTTGTTGTTCTATTCTGTTTTCCTTTCCTTCTGGCTCTAATTATTAGAACTTTTGATATAGATGTTCTATTAATTAATTTTTTCTGTTCAAATTGGGTGATTTCTCTTGATCTATTGTCAAGTTTACTTGCTCTCTTTTATGTCATATATTGTTATATATATCCAGCTAATTTTTTGATCTATTTTTCAATTCTAGAAATTTCATTTGAATATATTTTTCAGAGCTTGTTTCTCTAGTGAAATGTTTTCTTTGTTCATACATGACAACCATACCTTTATTTATATCCTTGAATTTTTTAATGTCTGCTTTAAAATCCTAGTCTGCTAATCCTATCATTTTGGTGTCAGTCTTTTGATTTGCTTTCCTCTTGAGTATGGATCATGTTTTTCTATTTCTTGCTATGTTTGTTATTTTGGATTGTATCTTGATAAAGTGTTTGAGTGTTGATGGTGAGGAAAAGCATTGCTTTTGTCAGTATAATCAGGGAAGGTCTTCTGGAAAAAATGATGTATTTTTAACAAGCCTTCAGATGTTCAAGCAGAAACTTGAATGATGAAAAGCCAACCTCATGCAACCTGGGGAATTAAATTCCATCAAGAGAGACAAGCAGGTGCACATCTTCCAAGGCAGAAATGAGTTTAGGGACCAAAAAAACTGAAAAGGGTCAACGTGGTTGGGGAGAGTGAGGTGAGGTGTGAGATAATATTGGAGACATAGACAGAGACTGGATTATCTAGAGCCCTGTAGGCCATGGAAGGGAATGTGGATTTAGTTTTACTTGGAGTAGAAAATGATGGGTGGTGGGGTTTAATCAGGGGGCTGATATGATTGAATTTTAGCTTAAAAGATCTGATTTAGAGACAAACAAGACGAGTGGATTCGCTAGAAGGTGGTAGCAATATTCCAGATGAGAAGTGGTGGCAGCTGGGGTAACAGCAGACACTACGACAATTAAAATTAAGAATTAGAATTCAGAAGTTATAGCAAGTTTTGTAGCCCGTGCAGTGGCACATACCTGTCATCTTAGCTACTCAGAGGCTCAGGCCAGCTTCAGCAGTTTAGCAAGGTCCTGTCCCAAAATGAAAAATAAAGAGATCTGGAGTGATGTAGCTCAGTGGTAAAGTGCCTGTGGGTTCAATCCCTCAAAAAGAAGTTATACCAAGTTTTGGTTTGGGGACGAATTAGTGTCTACTGGACTCTAGGGAAACTGTTTGGTAAGAGCAGATGATTGACAAGTCTGCTTTTGATCACATTCTTATTAACCGTATTGCTGGGGTTTATGGTGGTGGTATCCTACTACCAATGCCAATTTTTAACTTTTTTAATTGGAAAAAAAAGTCATGCTGTTAAATGAGTCTATGAAAAAGAAGTTGATTGTCTAGAGGAATAAGGAATGGAGTAGGGTGAGGGGGAAAGGAGACTATCCTGTTGCTTAAGAAATTAGAATTAAGAAGAGGGTTCCCTTGTGCAAGAAAACATAGCTTTATAAACAATGTAAAGACATAAAAAGCATTGTGTTGGCAAAAATGTGTAAAAACAAGAGCTGCTAATTTCACACCCCATGGGATGAGGGAGTATAAATGTGCTTCAGCTTTAGATAACAGAGTTGTCTCCATTGGCTCAGCCGGTTCACAGAGCTTTTCCTCAGTCTTACTGCCACCAGAGGGTTGGCAGGCCAGCCGCCAGTAGAGGTGTTAGCAAAACCTACCGATTTCAGGCTTAATCTTTTCACCTACCTTTTCTTTTTCGGTAATGTGTTCATTATTTGCTGCACATTACTCTATTCTTTGTCTGAAAATTTTTTTGTTTCTAATGCAGCTTGCTTTGTATGGGTGAGATATGGAATGGCACCAAAATCCGGCACCCTGGAAAGCCAGGGATTTCCACCCTGTGACAAAAGAATGCCGTCTTGACTTCAGAGATTGCCTAATCCCAGCTGTTCTGATAATGTAATTAAGGCTGCCTAATGTCTTTAATTTTGCAACCAGTTTATGTGAAAAGGAGAATTTGGCACTCTGAAGGCTTAAACACTAAATAGCAATCTCAAGACGCCTAATTAGAATTCTCTGACATTAAGCTAATTGGTGAAACTGTATTTCAGCAGCTTAACTTCTTTATTAATTTTTTTAGCATTTTCATTGAAAATCAATTGATGAGCTGTCAGCATATTTTCCTTAAATTTGATTTGCTCAATAGTGCTCCTGTCTTAAGCAGACAGAAAGGCCTCAAACTAGCAATGAAAGGTATTCAATATTATCACCAGCATTCCATCCCTTTTAATCATTTTCTTCTTGACCTAAATAATGTGGTTTTTTTGGTGTGTCTTGGCCTTGTAATTTCTCACTGCTCTGGTAACTGGACAACATTATTTCTCCTAAATTGAAAATGTAAGAGTGGAGAAAGTTATTAATGAGGCAGTTTTTCTGTTGACTGTGCTCTTAGTTTTCACTTGTTTGGTACATTTCCTTGCGTTTGAATTAGGTGGCTGCAACAAATTCAGCTGGGATCCAAAAAAAAACTTTGTCATAATTTGAGACAAAAGTGTCTAAGTGTAGGGAACTAATTAAAAGAGAACTGAGCTTTTGTGGTGTAGGTTAAGGGCATTTGATTCTGTTCAGGATGCTTATTCAAGTTCTTTTTGCCAGTTTCCACAGGAAGTGGCTGGAATGGGCTTCTTCATCCCCTCTCACCCCTCTGCACCTGCTTCCATTCCTATATTCTTTCTTTCCATGAGTGAAACTGCTGGGTCTGACTGTAAGAAAGGATTAAGCTCTCAGAGGAGGAAGTTTTCTTTTTAGAACACTCCAACAGTAAATTCAAGTCCCAGATCCTAGCTCCCCTATCTGCAAAGTTGATTTTAATAGAAAAATGGAAAGATATGTCTAGTTTAAGGAGGAAAAGCATAAAATTTAATCCCATTTAAGAAATTCTTTTTCAGTACTAACTAGAGGGGAAGACTTATTTACTTTGAATATATTCTTCATTGAGAATCAAAATTATATTGTTCATTGTAAACGTTCACAAATGTCAGTATGGAATTTGGCAAATCTTTAGTTTAAATTTCACTGAATATCAGAATTCTTCTTTATGTTTATAATTAGTATAAATGTAATATCCCCATAGTACTGTCATGTTTTATTAGTTAATTTAGATCAGATCACAAATATTTTGAGCTTTTTTTCTTGCTCTGTAAAGAAAAAAAATAATGCTTACAAAGGAAAGAATAGGAGCTAGCTAGTACAGTTAATTTTCAGGGGGATTTATTATTTGTAATATCTATTATGTTTATTATTAAACAAGTGTGCCCATTTTTTATTTCTGGTAAGCCACCTTCTTAGTTTTTCTTCTTTGTGAATTTAATGTAGCTGTTCTGGTTATCTGTTGCTGTGTTACAGGCTATCCCAAAACAGTGGCTTAAAACAACCAGTTTTCTTAGACTCCACGATTTTGCAGGTCAAGTGCTCAGGCAGGACTTGGCTATTTGATACTTCTGTTTTGGGTGTTGTTGAGAAAGGTCACGGGTAGTATTCTGCTATGAGACTCCAGGGAGAGCTGAAGGTGAGGTTTAGTGAGGACCTGGCCTTTCCAGTGTTGTATCAGGGTGACTCAGTACTCCTGAGAGTGAGCAAGACAGAAACTGCATGACCTTAGTGCCTAGTCCTCAAAGTTACACACCACCACTCATCTTATCCTGTGGATCAAAGTAGTCACAACTCCCCCACCGTGTATTTGGATCTTTGGAGTACATGAGGCACATCTTTCAATGTGTATGGAGTTTAGGAGTCAGCTAGATTTGGGTAAAGTTTATATACAGAATTCAGGGGTTTCTTTGTGTGGTTCTCTCATTTCTGAGATTTCCCTTTACTTTCCAGCTACTCAAATCCACTAGCTCTGGTTCTTCATTCAGTATTATTCAGTGATACTCACGCTTTAATTTTTGCCTTCTAGTGCCTTCAAGGAGTTTTAAATGTTTTGCCCAGACTTTATTATCTGTAGGGGAATCCATCTATTAGAAACTATTACACAATTCTGGAAACAGACCATCTTACACTGTTTCTGTAAATTCCTGTTTTCATCTCATTGATTTGGCTTTCATGACCATACTATTTAAAATATGTCACTATTGTTTAATAGCATTTAGTTTTTATTGTGTGATTTTTTTAACATTAAAATATATTACATATGTAAGTTATGAAGGGTACAAATAAAATGAACACTCTCAAAGTCACTACCCAGCCCAACTTAAGAATTATACAGATCATCAATACCATTTTATTTACTTGTTACTCTAGTCTTTTTCTCTTCTTCCCACTATTCAAAACACTTGTTTATTATTTTCTTGATTTATTACATCATTTACATTTTTTATTTTAAAGTTTTAAAATCGTATTATAAGTTTTGCTTACTTTTGAGCTTTATAAAAATAGATTCATACCATATAACTTTCCTGCAACATTTTTTTCATCCAGCATTATTTTTAAGATTCACCATTCATTTTCATTTTTTGTATTATATTCCATTGTGTGCAGATAGAATAAGGTAAATATCACTTTATCCATTCTATTGACCAAGAACTTCATCATTTCCCTTTTTTGAAAATATTAACATTATTGGGGCTGGAGTTGTGGCTCAATGGTAGAGCACTGGCCTCAAAGTGTGAGGCACTGGATTAGATCCTGGTACCACATAAAAACAAATAAAGTCATTGAGTCCATACATAACTAAAAAAAATATATTTTAAGAAAATATTAAAAATAATTAATATTGGCCTGGCTTTCATATATTTGAGTTTCTACAAAGAGGATTGCCTGTTCATGGAGCTGAGTTAAACCTTCAGTCTAACTGGAAAATGTCAAACTAGCTTCCCGCTATTTGTATATCATCCTGATGATCTCCATCCAAGACTTGGTATCAAATGTTAATTTTTTTTGTCTGTAGAGTGGAGGTAAAATGATCTCCTTTTGGTCTTACTGTATATTTCCTACCTCATATCACTGATAAGGTGGAGCCTTTTCCATCTAGTATTAACCAGTCCTGTTGTTCTTTTCCTTGAAATGCCTTTTAGGTTATTTGCATTTTCCTTATTGGTTTCAAGGAGATTTTTTTGTATATTTTGAATTCTAATTTTTAATCAGTTGTATGTGTTGTGGATGTCCTATCCCAGGTTAAGGTTTTTTTTTTTTTTTTTTTTTAAACTCTGGTACTTTAGTATCTACAAGTTTGTGGTCAGCTTTATTAGCTCTTTCTTTCAATAGTTTGTGTTCTTTATATTTTAAAATGGCTTTTGGTATTTGTTCTTCATTTCTTCTGAAATTGAGTAAGGAATCTGTTTTCATTTGATTTTCAAAGGTGAGTATGTTGGCTATGTGTGCATTAGCTTTTCCATAAAAAGTTTAGAATTAGTCTGTGAATTTTCATTAAAATTGGAAATATGCAGATCAAATTTGGAGAAAATTTGTAATCTTAAAATTTTAATCACATAATAAATATTTTGCTCTTTTCATTTATTTAGGTTTTCTTTGATGTCTTTCAAGAAAGATTTCTAATTTTCTTCATGAAGGCCTTGTACCTCTTTTGTTAGATTTATTTCTAAATCCTTTGGGGGGTTTTTGATAGATTTTTTCACTAAAAATATTAAAAAATTAAACATGTACATAAATAGAATAGTAAAATTAGCTCCCATACATCCATCCCAAAACTTGTTTTATCTGTATTCTCCTCAGTTCCCTCTTATGCTGCCTCCATTTCCCAGATCACATGATTATTTCAGATATCAAATCACATTCTAAGAAGACTTTGAAATGTATCTCTAAAAGATAATTTAAAAAAAAAAACCCATAACACTGTTTTTATACTTAATTTTTTTTTCTTTTGGTGGCAGTAGGGTTTGAACTGAGGACCGTATACAGGCTAGCACTATACCACTGAGCTACATGCACAGTCCTTTTTATTTTATTTTGAGATAGCATCTTGCTAAGATGCCCAGGCTAGCCTCAAACTTGGCAATCCTACTGCCTCAGCCTCCAGAGTAGCTGAACTTACTGTCATGTACCATCATGTCCCACTCACACCTAAAATTTTTAAAGAACAGTTACCTCCTATCATCAAAGATTCATGATGTATTTAGATTTCCCCATAAACGTTGTTTCTATAGAATTTGTTGATATGTCTCTTAAGGGGTTTTTATTTTGTTTTGTTTTTTTAAAATCTAGAGAGTGTATCTGTGTATATGAAGAAAGTAGATCCTTTGTACTAAGAATTGTCTACTTTCTGGGTTTTGATGATAACATCCTTGTATTAGGGTTCATCAGAGAAACAGAAACAGGAGGGAGGGAGGAAGGGAGGGAGAGAGAGAGAAAGAGAGAGAAAAATTTATTATGAAAATGACTCACTTGATTATGAAAGCAGGGAAGTCTCATAATGTGCTGTCTGCAAGCTGGAGATCCACAGAAGCCAGTAAGGGAGCTGGTAATGTAGCTTCAGTCTGAGGCTAGAGACCTGAGAACCTGGGGATAGTGCAAGTTCTGGAGTTGAAAGAGAAGAATGTGGAGCTCTGATAACCAAGGGCAGGAGCAGATGGGGGGCTGCTCCAGAAAGAGTGAGGGAAATAACTTCTACCCAGATCCTCAACAGATTGGATAGTGCATACCCACACTGAGTGACGGCAGGTCTCCTTACTCAGTTCTCTGATTCAGGTGCTGGTCTTCCAGAAACACTGTCATAGACATACTTAGAAGTTGCTTTATCAGATGTGTGGGAATCCCATAATGCAGTCAGGTTAAGTCCTAAAATTAACCATAATTAACCATCATTCTCTATGGTGTCTTTTTTTTTTTTTTAATTTGTCCTTTTTAGTTATATATGACAGCAGAATTCATATTGATATAATTATAAAAGCATGGAATATCTTATTCTAGTTAGAATCCCACTCTTATGGATGTACATGCTGGTGGGATTCACTGTGTTATTTTCATATAGTTATATTGGAAAACTTTGTCAGACTCATTCCACTGTCTTTCCTTTGCTTATCCCCCCGTACTTCCCTCCGTTCTTCATTGTCTAAACTACTGTACTTCTATTCTCCCCCTCACTCACCACATCCTCATTGTGAGTTAGCTTCCACTTATCAGAGAAAACATTCAACCTTTGATTTTTTGGGGACTGGCTTACTTCACTTAGCAGATCCATCCATTGCAGGCAAATGTCATATAGTCATTCTTATTAGTGGCTGAGTAGTACTCAATTGTATATATATGCAACATTTTCTTTATCTATTCGTCTTTTGAAGGGCACCTAGGTTGGCTCCATAGTTTAGCTATTGTGGATTGGGCTGCTATAAACATTGATGTAGCTGTGTCCCTGTAGTATGCTGATTTTAACTCCCTTGGATGTATACCAAGGAGTGGGATAGCTGGGTCAAATAGTGGCTCCATTCCAAGTTTTCTGAGCAGTCTCCATACTGCTTTCCAGAGTGGTTACACCAATTTACATTCCACCAATAATATATGAGTGTACCCCTTCCCCATTTCTTCACCAACATTTATTGTTACTTGTATTCTTAATAATTGCCATTCTGACGGGAGTGAGATGAAATTTCAGTGTAGTTTTAATTTTTATTTCTCTATTTGCTAGAGATGTTGAACATTTTTTCATATATTTGTTGACTGTTCATATTTCTTCTTTTGTGAAGTGCCTGTTGAGTTCCTTTGCCCATTTAATAATTGGGTTATTTAGTTTTATTTTGTTGTTAAGTTTTTTGAGTTCTTTATATATCCTGGAAATTAATGCTGTTTGAGGGGCAGGTGGCAAAGATTCTCTCCCATTCTGTAGGCTCTCTTTTCATGTTCTTGATTGATTTCTTTGCTGTGAAGAAACTTTAGTTTGATGCCATCCCATTTATTGATTATTGATTTTACTTCTTGCACTTTAGGAGTCTTATTAAAGAAGTAAGTTCCTGTGCCTGTATGTTGGAGTGTTGGGCTTACCTTTTTGTCTAGTATGTGTAGGGTTTCTGGTCTAATTAATACCTAGGTCCTTGATTCACTTTGATATGAGTTTTGTGTAGGGTGGGAGGTAGAAATTAAATTTCATTCTACTATATATGGACTTCCAGTTTTCCCAGCAGCATTTGTTGAAGAGGCTATCATTACTCCACTGTATGTTATTGGCACCTTGTGTTGTATGCGTTAACTGTATTTTTATGGATTTGTCTCTCTGTCTTCTGTTCCATTGGTGGTCTTGCCTGTTTTGGTGTCAATATCATGCAGTTTTTATTACTATAGCTTTTTAGTATCATTTAAGATCTGATATTTTGATATCTCCTGCTTTGCTTTTCTCATTAAGGATTGCTTTGGTTATTCTTGGCCTTTTGGTTTTCCATAAGAATTTCATGAGTGCTTTTTCTATTTCCATGAAAAATGTCATTAAAATTTTGTTGGGAATTGCATTGAATCTGTATTGGATTTGTTATTATGGCTATTTTGACAATGTTAATTCTAGCTATCCAAGAACATGGGAGGTCTTTCTATCTTCTAAAGTCTTCTTCAGTTTCTTTCTGTAATTTACATTGTAGAGGTCTTCCACTACTTTTGTTAGATTGATTCCCAGGGGTGGTTTTTTTTTTTTTAGGCTATTGTGAATGGTATGGTCTTTGTAATTTCTCTTTCAGCTAGTTGGGCATTGGTGTATAGGAATGCAATTGATTTATAAGTGTTAATTTTATATCCTGCTACTTTGCTGAATTCATTTGTGAGTTCTAGAAGTTTTCTGGTGGAGTTCTTTGGGTCTTCTAAATATAGGATCATGTTATCAGCAAACAGCTAGTTTTAGCTCCCGCCCCTCCCCATTTGTATACCTTAATTGCTCTGGCTAGAGATTCAAGAACTATGTTAAGTAGAAGTGGTTGGCCTCTTGTTTTTCCAGAAGAATTTCATGAGTGGTATCCCTGTCTTATTCATGTTTTTAGAGGGAATGCTTTCAGTCTTTTTCCATTTAGAATGATTTGGCCTTGGATTTATCATATATAGCTTTTAAAATGTTGATCATTTTATGCCTATTTTTTTCTAGTGTTTTAAACATGAATGGACGCTGTATTTTGTTAAATAGTTTTTCTGTATCTGTTGAGATAATCATGTGATTCTTGCTTTTAAGTCTATTGGTATGGTGAATTGTATTTGTTGATTCCCTTGTGTTGAACCAAACTTTCATCCCAGTGATGAACCCTACTTGGTCATGGTGCACTATCTTTTTAAAGTGTGTTTGTAAGCAATTTGCTGGTATTTTATTGAGAATTTTTGTATCTATGTTCATCAAGGATATTGGTCTGAAGTCTTCTTTCCTTGATGTATCCTCTCATCACTGGATACATCTTTCAAACAAAAACTGAGTAAAGAAGCTGTAGAACTAAAAAATACAGTTAATAATTTAGATTTAAAACAAAAATAGAATATTTCATCCATCAGTGTCTGAATATATTTTTTTCTCAGTTGCATATGGAACATTTTTCAAAAATAGGTCATATTTTAGGACACAAAATAATTCTTAGCAAATACAAAAGAATAGAGATAATATCCTGTGTTATATCAGATCGTAATGGAACGAAATTAAAATCAATGATAAGATAAAAATAAAAATTACTCTTAACACCTGGACACAACATAAATCTCATGATGTCTTTTAACATATAGACATATTGTTTTTTCTCCTCTCTTTTCTGAATTTCTTATAAACCAGCAATTAAATCTAGAGATTAAATGCTACTGTGGTTTGGCACCCCTTCTCCAAACACTTTGTGGATGGTAGTATTATGTGGTTGTATGGTTGTATGTACTTTTTTTGTGCCATTGGAATTGATCTTTGGAGTTAGGTTTTGGGTCTCGATTCTTCCATTGTAATGTTCCCCATTAACTTTTTTCCTGATGGTTTTATTTTGTACTTATGGTGATCATTTCCTCAATTTATTATTTCATTAGGTCATACAAAATGGGGATATTCTAATATTTTCACTTTAAAGCATTTATTAACTGGAATTTTAAAATAAGGAATAGTTTTATTATCACATCTTTGGTTACCCTGGCACATAATCTATGTGGGAAAGACAGTGTTTTTTAAAAAACAGTTTGCAGGGGCTGGGGATGTGGCTCAAGTGGTAGCGCGCTCGCCTGGCGTGTGTGCGGCCCGGGTTCGATCCTCAGCACCACATACAAACAAAGATGTTGTGTCCGCCAATAACTGAAAAATAAATATTACAAAAAATCTCTCTCCTCTCTCTCTCTCCCTCTCTCCCTCTCTCTTTAAAAAAAAAACAAAAATAAAAAACATTTTGCAGAATAATGGTTTATGTCTCCAATTTCCTCCAGAGATAAGTAGTCAAGGATTTTTTTCCTTCTTTTTCTGAGTATCATTATAAAGTTAGGAATTTTAACCTGTTTCTTAAATTTAAAAATTAGCTTATCCATTTTTACAAGTACTTAATAAAAACCCTGCAAGCTTTTGATTAAGATTGCATTTGAATCTATATATAAATTTAGAGAGAATTGACATCCAAATAATATTAGCCTCCTAATCCATGAATGTCCTATGTATCTCCTTCTGAGATTTTCTCTAATTTCTGTCAGTAATGTTTTAAACCTAGTTGCTTTTCATTTATTGGCCTTGTAGCTTAGCTTGCAGGTTTGATAAACATTGATTTTTGTGTTATCTGAAGTAGAAACAGTTTTGTTGCTTTTTTTCCCAATATTTATATTGGACCTTCTTTTCCTGCCCTGTTGCAGTGTTGAACAGGAGTGGTGAGAATGGGTACTCTCTCCTGTCTCCCAAATTTGTAATGGACAGCTTTCCATTTCCTGCCCCTTCCCAGTGGGACCCAGCCCCTGCTATGTATCAGTGCAGGATCCCTTAACCCAGTGAAAGATGGTATTTTGCTCTCCACTGCTTCCCTCTCGTATAGTACCTCTTCTGGAATTGGTGCCAGGAGCTTGTGCTGACCTGCTCTGTGGTAGACTTTTATTACTAGGTGCAAAGCCTGGAGAGAACAAGGGAGGTTTCCTCTTCCACCCCAAAGGTCAGATAGATAGCTCTTGCCTCTGCCTTCTTCTGAGTGCAGGTTCCCCTTGCCTTCCACGGCTTTGCAAGGCTGAAAGGTTTCCTTACCCTTTCCCAGTATAGTTTAGTTGTGCTGTTTTTTTAATGTTATACATAAGAAATCATACCATATACATTCTTTTTATATCTGATTTCTTTCACTCAGTGTCATGTTTTTAAGATCCAGCCATGATTTCATGGTTAGTTATTTTTTGTTCATTTTCATTGCTTATTAATGTTCCAATATGTGAATTTGCCACAGAATTTGTCTAAGTATTATTTTTATGGTTTCCAGTTCTTAGCAGTTACAAATAGTGCAGCTACAAATAAATTGTATATGTCCTTATGCAATTAGACACAAATTTCTGTAGAACACCGATATTTATTTATTTATTATTTTTAACCTGTGAAAGGTATTTGTGAGTTTTTAAAAATTTGTTCTTTTTAGATAGATATATATGACATTGGAGTGTATTTTGACATAGTGTGCTGATTTTAAGTTCTTTGGGTATATTTGACAAGGAGTATAATTTATTAGGATTTCATTCTTGTAATTGTACATGATGTGGAGTTTCACTGGTCATGAATTTATATATGAATGTGAGAAAGTTATATTCATTCTACTGTCTTTCCTATTCCCATCCCCCTCCCTGTCCTTCCCTCCACTTTGACTAATCCAGTGAACTTCTATTCTTCGGGGATGGGCATTGCATATCAGAGAGAACATTTGGCCTTTTTTGAGACTGGCTTATTTCACTTAGTATGATGGTCTCTAGTTCTGTCTATTTAATATGGATAAATTAAAATGCCATAATTTCATTCTTCTTTCTGGCTGAGTAAATACTCAATTGTGTATATATTCCACATTTTCTTTATACATTCATCTGTTGAAGGGCACCTAGTTTGACTTCATAGTTTATGGTCTATTGTGAATTGAGCTGCTATAAACATTGATGTGTCTGTCACTGTAGAATGCTCATTTTAACTCCCTTGGATATATTCCAAGGAGTGGAATAACTGGGTCAAGTGGTGGTTCCATTCTAGGTTTTCTATGGAATCTCCATACTGTTTTCCAGAGTGATTACACTGATACACAGTCCCACCATCAGTGTATGAGGGTACCCTTTTCCCCATACTCATCAACATTTATTGTTACTTGTATTCTTTTTTTTAATTAGTTAATTTTACAGTAGAATGCATTTTGATATATAGTACACAAGTAGAGCACAACTTCTCATTCCTCTGGCTGTATATGGTTCAGAGTCACTCCAGTAGTGTAATCATATATATATATATATTAGGGTGTGTCTCTTTCTACCATCCTTCCCATCTCTACAACCCCACCCCTCCCCTAACTCCCCTCTATACAAACCCAGAGTTCCTTCATTCTTCCCTATTCCCCCACTCCACTATGAATCAGCATCTGCTTATCAGATAAAACATTCAGGTTTTGTTTTTTGGAATTGACTTATTTCACTTAGTGTGATATTCTCTAGTTCCATCTATTTACCTGCAAATGCCATAATTTTCATTTCTCTTTAATGCTAAGTAATATTCCATCATTATGTACATTATTATATAAAGAATATGTACCACATTTTCTTTATCCATTCATCTGTAGAAGGGCATCTACATTGTTTCCATAGTTTAGCTATTATGTATTGAGCTGCTATGAACATTGATGTGGCTATGTCACCAAAGTATGCTGATTTTAAGTCCTTTGGGTATAAACCAAGGAGTGGGTTAGCTGGGTGAAATGATGGATTCATTACAAGTTTCTTGAGGTATTTCCATACTGCTTTCCATAGTGGTTGCACCAATTTTTAGTCCTACTAGCAATGTACCTTTTCCCCCAATCCTTGCCAACACTTATTATTGCTTATATTCTTGATAATTGCCATTCTGACTGAGTAGTTTTGATTTGCATTTCTCTAATTGCTAGAGAAGATGAACATTTTTTTATATATTTGTTGATTGATTATATTTCTTCTTCTGTAAAGTGTCTGTTCCATTCCTTAGCCCATTTATTATTTGGTTTTTTGGTGTTAAGTTTTTTGAGTTCTTTATATATCCTGAAGATGCATGCTCTATCTTTGCAGGTGGCAAAGATTTTCTCCCATTCAGTAGGCTCTCTTTTTCTCATTTGTTTTTTCTGTAATTGTAGATGGACAGCATGCCTTTATTTTATTGGTTTATTTTTTAATGTGGTGCTAAGGATCAAACCAGTGCCTCACACATGCTAGGCAAGTGCTCTGCCACTGAGCCCCAGCCTCTCTGTTCACATTCTTGATTGTTTCCTTTGTAGTGAAGAAGCTTTTTAGTTTGATACCATCCCATCTATTGATTACTGATTTTAGCTCGTGTGCTTTAGGAGCCTTGATGAGTAATTAGGTCCTAAGCTAACATGTTCGAGTGTTGGGCCTACTTTTTCTTATAGTAGGTGCAGGGTCTCTGGTCTGATGCCTAGGTCCTTGATCCATGTTCAGTTGAGTTTTGTGTTGGGTGAGAGATAGGGTTTTCATTTCATTCTGCAACATATGGATTTCCAATTTTCCCAGCAGCATTTGTGGAAGATGCTATCTTTTCTCCAGTGTATGTTTCTGGCACCTTATTTATGTAGGTTTGTCACTAAGAATACTGATTCTTAAAGTGCCCCTTCCTTCCAGCTGCTCTGACTTCTCCTGGGTACTTGTTAGAAATGCAGATTATTAGTCTCTACCCTAGACTTACTGAGTCACAAACTGTAAGGGTGGGGCTAGCACTTTGTGTTTTAATAGTCCTCGGCATGGTTACGACCCTTCTAAAGCTTGAGAACTACTGCTGTAGGGGCTACACCTAGGAGAGAAGCTACTGGATATAAATGATGGGTAAATAATGGCAGGTTGTTTTCTAACTGGTTTGTATTTTTACCAGTGTTACAGGAAAGTTCAAGTGGCTCTACATCTTTAGTTTCATTAACTTTCTATTGGTAACCCCCCCACACACACACACACACTCTTTTTTTTTTGGTTTGAATGTTTTTATTTATAAAATTAAAAATCAGGTCTCTAGTCAGTGAAGTCTAAACAGCTGGAAGTGACTAGTTTAAAGGTGTCTCTGAGTGCAGGATGATCTCACCATCTTTGCTCTCCACTGTAGTGTCAGGCATATAGAAAATCATGTATGTATCTATCAAACTGAATTTTAAAATACATATTTTTAAGATTTTTTTTGTCTTTTTTATTTTAAAAACAAAGCTTCAGAGTTTATTGAAACAACCCTGAAGGGTGGTGTGTAGAGCTCCATGGTAGAGGTGCTGGCTGGCATGTGGGCGGTCCTGGGTTCAGTCTTCAACAATGTTTTGCTTTTTGAAAAATCATCATATACTTTTCTTTCCTTTTCTTTTAGCTTTTATCTCTTCTTTTTGAAGATTTGTTCAAAAAATTTAATTCTGAAATGAAGAAGATTGCAGACCAGGTGATTCCTAAACAAAGAGCAGCCCAGTTTGACGTTGTGAAACACATGCGCCAAGACCAGATCACCAATGGCATGGTGAATGCCATTTCCACTGTAAGTCTTCTTTTAGGATTTTGGAGTTTGTGAATTTATTCAGTGAAATGGAGATTTAAAGGACTTCAAGAATCCAGGTTTTGTGTGTGTGTGTGTGTGTGTGTGTGTGTATTTGTGTTTGTGTATGAATTTAAAGGAATGTACAAATAAAAAATTTTCTGCTTTGGAAAACATAGTCTAAAGTGTAAATTGTCTAATAGTTTAATACTGTAGTAACCTGAAAGTTTAATACTGTAGTAACCTCCCTCAGCTGTGGGTTTTGTTTCCATGGTTTGTTTCATTTACTCATCTTCAACTGATATCTGAAAATATTAAATGGAAAATTCCAGAAATAAAAAAATTTATAATTTTTAAATAACTTTTATTATCATATATTTTAATTTTCAAATTTTATTGTTAGTTATTATTGTTTACCTCTTACTGGCCTAACTTACAAAACAAACTTCATCATAGGTTACTTATGTATAGAAAACAAATAGGATGTATAGGGTTCTGTGCTTTCTGCAGTTTCAGACATCTACCAGGGTCTTAGAATGTATCATGACTACTGGTAACTTTCCTGCCAAATTATACTTCCTTCTCTATAAGACAAAAAAGAAAATAGATAACACATGGAGGGGAAAATTCTTCTCTTTAAACTATTAATAACCTTTCTTTTAATAACCTTTTCTTTTAACTTTCTTTTTTGTATAATAAAATTGATGTATTTCAGGCAGGTTTATTATTTGGCAAGTTTTGTCCAAAACAATACAAAAGTGTTTCATTTCACATTCAACCTAATGTTTCATTTAGCTTATATTCTTCAGAGACCTATCAGCTGTTCCTTTCCTGAGCAATGAATTCAGTCCTCAGCAGCTGCTGTGTATTCAGGGTCTCCAGCTATTCACCAAAGGTTATCAGATAGGTTTTTGCTCCCATTTTTGAAGCATAGCAACTATAGGTCTATCTGATGAAGTCTGGTTCACATTTTTGATGCCAGACATACAATTAGTTTTATGGATGGGATCTTGTCCCAACAAAAGGGTAGTGTAGCCCAACACAATGATTCCCGTAACAATGAGAGAATGAGTGCAGACCTGCTTCAGTAGTTGACTTTGGAAATTTCCAGTGGTCTGTGTGAGCAGCAACTATAGTGATAGCTGCACCTAAAGTGGAGGTGCACCCTGCCTCTGTGCCATTTAGGCTCTTTAAGCATGCTTTTGTGAGAACTGCTTTTCCTTGCTTCCTGACCCATTTTTTTAGGTTACAACAGCTGTTTGGAATAGTTTTTTTGCTGAGTGGCTTGTTTTACCTCCCTGACAGGGCTGCTTATTAAGAAAATTAGTAGTAGGCTTTGTGGCAGGTGTAACCCAATATGAAGGCAACCAGGAAAGATGAACCTGTAATGTTCTGTAGTGTTGCTTTAGTAGAATTCTTAATATTTTTAGACTCTTTGACTATTTCTCCCTTTTGTAAAAAACCTGCAGAATACTGGGACAAATTCTCATGCTGCACTTCTTGGCTTCACTCCCCACCTACTTCCTGATTGCTGTCAGCTGCTGCCTTATTTTTAGCTTTCTACCAAATATTTTTTTATCTTATTTATTCTTATATTATGTTTATTCTTAATTTTTTCCTTATTTATTCTGTCTGGGCATAAGTTAGTTTACTAGATTCTTTCTCATTTCAAGGATAAATGGAGTTACCTAAGTGAGCAATATAAATAAGTTAATTTGTGAAATTTGTGTATTTGCTCTGTTTTCTTGTTTTATAATAGAATTTCTTCTTAGAATTAATTCTTTTCCACATTATCAAAAACTCAAGGTTTTGAAGTGATGGACCTTTGTTGTAATGAAGAGAAAACTTCAGTTTGTGAAGGAGCTCCAGCGAAGTCATATATTTCAATATGAACAGATCACTTAATATCTTTTTGTAGCCATGCAATTTATCTACTATGAAGGTGTCTAATCTGGGATCCAGAAGTCTGCTTCTGAAATTTGAGTGTCAGATTTTGTGTTCATAGTATTTTGTACATTTTTCTCAAGAAAATATTTGTAGTTGTCATCAGGTTCTTTTTAAAAAATTGGTTCTTTTTAGTTATACATATCAGTAGAATCCATTTTGATATAATTATACAAGCCTGGAATGTATCTTTAACTAATTAGGACCCCATTCTTGTGGATGTACATGATGGTGGGATTCACTGTGGTATATTCATATATGAATATAGGAAAATTATGTTAGGTTCACTCCACTCTTTCCTGTCCCCACTTCCTTCCCTTCATTCCCCTTTATCTAATCTACAGAATTTCTGTGTTTCCCCCTCCTTCCCTTATTGTGAGTCAGCTTCCACATATCAGTGAAAATATTCAATCTTTGGTTTTTTGGGATTGATTTATTTTACTTAACATAGTAGACATAAAATAATTCTTACTTGCTATAATACTGATGTGTTTATATACCACATTTTCTTTATCCATTCATCTGTTGAAGGGCGTCTAGGTTGGCTCCATAGTTTAGCTATTGTGAATTGGGCTGCTGTAAACATTGATGCATCTGTGTCACTATAGTATGCTGATTTTAACTCCCTTGGATATATACGGAGGAGTGGGATAGTTGAGTCAAATGGTGGCTCCATTCCAAGTTTTCTGAGCAATCTCCATACTATTTTCTAGAGTGGTCACACCAATTTACAGTCCCCCCAACAATGTATGACTGTATCCATTTCCCCACATCTTCACCCACATTTATTGTTACTAGTATTCTTTACACACACACACACACACACACACACACACACACACACACACACACCAGGAATTGAACTTGGGGGCACTTGGCCACTGAGCCCATCTTCAGCCCTATTTTGTATTTTATTTAGAGATAGGGACTCACTGAGTTGCTTAGTACCTTGCTGTTACTAAGGCTCTCTCTGAACTTGCCATCCTCCTATCTCAGCCTCCCAAACCACTGGGATTTCAGGCTTGCACTACAGCGCTCAGCTTGTTACTTGTATTCTTCATACTTGCCATTCTAACTGGAGTGAAATGAAATCTCAGTATAGTTTTAATTTGCTAGAGATGTGGAGCATTTTTTCATATATTTGTTGATAATATATTTAATATACTATGACATATTTATTGCATAGGATTAAGCAAATTTAATTTTCAAGAGTCATTTATATGAATCTATTCCACTATTGGCATGATAGCCACAGAGAATATACAGTGTTTAATATGAACATATATAATTTTTTGGGCTGGGGATGTGGCTCAAGCAGTAGAGAGCTCACCTGGCATGCGTGCCACCTGGGTTTGATCCCCAGCACCACATACAAATAAAGATGTTGTGCTGCTGAAAACTAAAAAATAAATATTAAAAAATTCTCTCTCCTCTCTCTCTCTCTCTTTCTTTAAAAAAAATATGAACATATATAATTTTTTGATTCCTCAGACCTGATGAAGAAAGCTACAGTGTATTCATTATTCCTAATAACTGCTATGAGTCATTTTTCTGTTGCTGTATTTTCCTCTGATTAAGACTAACTTTGGAAGACATCCAAATAATAGTGTATGCCAACATGAAATTATCTCTTTGAGCTTCAAACTCATTTTACCTTTGATCAGCTGACTTATTGCTTCCAGTGGACACTTGGGTTAAACTGACATGTTCCATGTGTGAGTTTTTCAGATGACGACTACACTGACATGATAAGGTTGAAAGAGTGAAGCATTCTGAGATGGTTGCTAGACATAGTTTGTGTTCATCATATTCCTGGAAAACCTCAGCAAGTAGCTGCATAAGTTTTAATTATAATTGTGACATTTTGATTTAGAAATAAATATCCTGGCTTTAATTTCATGAGCAAGCAGTTCTTATTCTGAACTTCTCAGAGTGACTCCTGAGATTCAGGCAGCATATGAAAGGGTTACCGGTAGTCTCATGTCTGTCATTTTTCTACAGGGAAATTGGTCTCTAAAGAGATTTAAAATGGACCGTCAAGGTGTGACCCAAGTCTTGTCACGCTTGTCATACATATCCGCACTGGGCATGATGACAAGAATCTCTTCCCAGTTTGAAAAAACCAGGAAAGTGAGTGGTCCTCGCTCCCTCCAGCCATCTCAGTGGGGAATGCTCTGTCCTTCAGACACTCCTGAAGGAGAGGTAAGGCACCTGTGTACAGTGTCAGAGGACATACTTGTTGGAGTCTGGGGCTGGGGATTCTGCTTCTGCTGTCATTCTCTAGCCCATGTCTTTTTCTTAGATTAACCACTTATCTGGCAAGAAATAATGATGTAATTTGTTAAGACTATATCAATATCATTCCAAAACTAGTGTCTGCAGAAGCATTTGATAAAGAAATTCATGGTCCACATTGATTTTGCCTATTATAGTTTATCCCAAGAACCAGTCATATGAAGAGGGGATTAGAACGTGAAGGACAATTGAGAGACCCATCACTTTTGATGCTCAAATGGATCTCTTTTTGAGTAGCTTTTTATTTCCTTCAGATGTGCTTAGAGGACATTGTGTACTCAGGTGTAGCTAACTAAACGTGTGCAGTCCAAAACCTGATAATTCTGACTCACTTAGCGCCGTTACCTAAATGCCAAATAAAGGGGCTTACTATCATTCCTCCCTGTGACATGGCCCCTTTCTCCTTTGCATTACCATTGTTAGTTTCTCTTGCTTCCATTTCTTTTAAATCAAACCTCCAAAGAAGGAAGGTTTACCTCAGGCTCCTAACATAGAGCCTCATTTAGAATGGAGGCTCCATAAATACATACTGAATGAATAAATAAGTTAATTTATGACCAGTAAAAAAAATGTCAGTTCCAAAATATATCAAATGTTATGATTTGAGAGGGGTAGAAAATAGGATTCTATGCACTTGTGATTTTTAAAAACTCTTCTCCCAGTATGGTAATTCACATAAATTGGTACAGTTTTTCAAATTTGCATGAGTTAAACATCTTGAGCTTTGGAGCACTGTGTTTCTCAGAGATTCCTTCAGCTAACTTTATTAAGTGGCTAAGTGGCTACTTTGTGCATATAGAAAATAGTTTCCAAGAATTGAAGTTACAGTCTTTAGGTATCACCCATGTTCTGAGTGTTTTCTGCTTTTGCTATGTTTTTTCTTATACTTTTGTTGTAGATTTTTGGGGTTGTATAAAAGTCGAAAAGTTCTTGTTATTTTTTTATCATGAAATAATTTGATATACAAAAAATTGCAAAAATAGTACAAAGACTTTTCATAATCTTACATCTAGATTCCCCAATGTGAGCATTTTATGTAATCTTATCACAGTTATTGACCTCATGAAATCAACATTAGTGACAATGCCATAGACTGTAGACCTTGTTCAGATTTCCCCCAGTTGTCCCAACAATGTCTGTTTCTGATCCAGCTCATGTGTTGCTTTAGTCACCATGCCTCCTGAGTCCCTTTCAATCTGGAGCAGTCCTTTAGTCTTTCTTTGCCTCTCATGACCAAAAAACTTTGAGTTCTGGCCAGTTATTCTGTAGAAAGTCTCTCTTTTTCTGCCAGAAGTTTTCTGTTTTTGTGTAGCTAGATTTATTATTGTTTTTCTTTACTCTTTTCCTATATTATATCATTGTAATGACTTTGATATTCCACTCTCTGGGAAAAATAGTTTCTATAATGTTTCTTTCCTTTTTTTGTATATTTATGATATCATTATCTGTAATTGCAAATATACTGTGCTGAGCATTTATGTGGCTACATCTATTTTATATCCTTTCTTGTTACCTGAGTATAAATTTCTCTGGGCAAAAGGACATGTACATTTTAAGTTCTTTTTGTAAATTACCAAAATGTCCATTACGAGGTTATACTGCTTTATATTGCCACCAGCAGAGTAGTGAGCTATTTTCAGACACACACTGTACTAATATTCATTCTTAGAAATGATTGTCTTATGTTTTAGGCCTGCGGTTTGGTTAAAAATTTGGCCCTTATGACACACATCACAACTGATATGGAAGATGGACCCATTGTTAAGTTAGCCAGTAACTTGGGAGTAGAAGATGTGAATTTATTATGTGGAGAAGAACTCTCTTATCCAAATGTGTTTCTCGTCTTTCTCAATGGTGGGTATATTATAGAGACATGTTCCTGTTGGGAGTAGGGAATAGAGACATGTCCCTGTTGGGAGTAGGGAAGGAGTCAATTAATATCCTTATATTTAAATCACAAACATATTCTAACCCTGGGCCTAGAAGGACCTTGATTTAAAGGTGGAAGGAAGACAGTGATTCTACTGGTTGCATTATCCAAAGTTCTGAGAGGACACAGCTGTGTGAGTGAAGGATAACATTGCAAAGACTGACTGCTTTCTCCCTCTTGTAGCTGCTAACATATTTACAGTGGAATAAGGTTCAGCAGGGTACCTTAAATATCTGAGTTGCCCTGTAAAATAACCAGGTCAGCCCTTACAGTGAGTTGAATGTATTCAGCCATTTGATCCTTGGTATGTTAGCAGCCTGTGGCAAGAAGTTCCCCCTCTTCTGACCCACTTTCATATACCTCTTCCTGCCTCCTTCAGAGCCCACCAGAGGCTGGGCAGTAGTGCGCCCATCCTTTCTCCTTTTGACTTGGTGGTTTGTGTGCCTGCCTGATGTGCTCACCCCTGACCACTTAGGTCATGTCCTTCTCTTCTCCCCAATTAGGGATCCACTAACCCTTGCAGGTAGGGCCTGCCAAGGGAGAGTCAGGACCTCAACAGGGCTGTTAACTATCTACCTTCTCCAGTGAATCCAAGAAGCTAACAGTGCATGAACTCTTGGCCTGCACTATGTCCTAGTGCCTCTGAATCCTCTTGAAAATGGGAGGAAAGCCCAGTGTCTTCGTTTCATAGATGCTGAGCAGATGAGCAGTCACTAGATGTGGGGCAGAATCCTCAGCACTTTCAACTCATTCATTTTCTTAATCTCCCCGTGGAAGTGGTAGAGCCAGTGGGCACACGCTGGTGGTGTGGACCCACATGTACACTCACAGCACTGTGCTGCCAGATGAGAACAGTGAAATTCACTTGCACTGCTCCTCAGCCAGTGTGTGATAGGACTGGCCCTGGATTCCAGGGCCCCAGGATGACCTTGACCGCTGTGCTGCTTCCCTCAGCCTATGGATGGCCACATGTTAATAACTATTTTCAAATGACTATTCAGTATTCCTGTGTTGGGTAGATATTTTATATGAGATTAGGTTTATATTTTGTTCCTGTCTTACCTCTTCTTAATTCTTTTACTTCTTTTGCTTAGGTAACATTCTGGGTGTCATTCGAGATCATAAAAAGCTAGTGAATACATTTCGACTGATGCGAAGAGCAGGATATATCAATGAATTTGTTTCCATCTCAACAAATCTTACAGATCGGTGTGTTTATATTTCCTCTGATGGAGGAAGACTGTGCAGGTATATATTGCTAGAAGAGTCTCTTTATGTTAACTTTTGAAATAAATTGACTTATTTTTGAAGCTTCTTTTTCCTTCTTCAATGTTAAGATACATTTAATTCAGTTAATAAACATTTCAAAGATTAATGAGAGACCATTGTTGCCCTCAGAGAGTTCAGTCTGCTGGGAGAGGAGAAATAATTATTATTAATGATAATCAACTGTACTATTAATAAATGTTAGTCACTACTTATTATTTTAATGGATATACTTATATATAAGGCTCTAACTACATTCAACCCTATGAGGTTGAATTATTATTTTCATTTAGCAAATGAGGAAATTGGGGTATTCCATGAAGTATTCCTGAGTAACTTACCCAGAGCTAGAGAATGGTGGAGTCAAGTTTTTAATGGGAATTCCTTAGAAGTCCCTTGACTCTAACAGTCATGATTTTATCCTGTGTATTCCGCTGCTACAAACTGCTTTAAAAGATTAATAGGATTGCGTTACTTGGGTATAGGGGAAATGAAGAAGGCTGAGGAAAAGCAAGAATTTAAAAAATTACATTAGAACTAATGGAAAGTAGGTTAATATTGTTCATTCAGCAAATATTTATTAAGGATTTGTTATGCACAGGTATTGTCCAGCAGCTGGAGGTATAGTGATGAATATGATATAGTATCTGGTCTTTGGGGGACATGCAGGGGCATCAGTTGAGGTCATTATGGTGTTTCAGAAGCCTTCACTTATTTTCTAGTTGTAATTTTTCAACTCCTGATGATGTTAGGTATAAGGCAGTGAGCTAGCAATAGTTGCAAAGCAGAACTGGAAGAGCGGACTGCCATTGTCTGTCTGTCCCTTATCCTTTCCTCCTTCTAGTTATACTATATTCTCCTTTGGGGACTGCCCCTCCCTATTGCATACAGTGTGAAGGCTTTCCTTGCCTAGCAAAAGGTCAGGTATGAGATCCAAGTGAGGCCAGTCATACTTCCTCATCAGATTCATCAGTTGAATTCAAGTAGAATAAATCAAGGGAGGCAAGTAGTTGACATGCTGCCAGTGACCCATGCAAGAGTCTGCCTATTACTCCTTTCTTTCTGGATCCTTGTAGCTGCTGTGATTCCTGTTCTTTCTATGCCTAAGCATTTCTCCTTTTTCTTTGATTCTTGTCCGTCCAGTAAATTCTTAGTTTTTCCAGTAAATTCCATGTTGCTTAAATTAGCACGAATAAGTTTCTCTTAAATATACCCGAGAATGATATGTGTTCAATCTTATCTTGCCAGTTATTGATTTTGTGTGACTCTGAGTATAATATACAAGTCTGAGCCTTGGTTTCCTTGGCTGTAAAATGGAAATAGTAAAGCCTTCCTAGGATTATCCTGAGAATAACTGGCAAGGTGAGGTAAGTTCTTGTAGGGTGCTAATCACATATAATGTGCTTAACAACATGGCCTCATTAGTGGCAGGAAAAACAATGACATGTTCCAGGTTGGCTTTTTAAATGATTTTTCTCTTTCATTACATTCAGCATAATAAAGCATATTCTAAAACAAAACAAGTTTTGGTTTTTTTTAGCAGTAATTTTACAATGGCAGACAATAGATATGGCAGGAAAAATAGTGGGCTTTATTGAGTTAGTGATCTCTCTCTTCAATTCCTGTGTCTGCCTTCATTTCTGAGTCTTAACCTGAGCTATGCTGCAGCCCTCCCATGTGACATCAGGTCACTCTGCTTCCCTCCAGTGAATAAGCCAGAATTTCAAGGTACTGTTGATTTCCATGAAAAGCTCACCCAGTTCACTTTTCAGCAGCTCATGTTCCCCTTTTGTGATTATGCAGATCCTCTTCTTAACAGTTTAAAGTGCTCATTAGTCCTCACATAGTTATTTGGGCTTCAGGGTGCAGTGCACAAGTGTCGGCTGGTTTCTTGCTTCTCTATGTGAGAGCTGCTGTCCAAATAGCAACGGCCCTTGACGTTTCCATGCTGCATGCCATCTTTTGTGTCAGTGTTTCCTCGCAGTGGCGAAGCCCTCATCGGCAAGTCACCACTGACAGTTACAGGTTAATCTACCCAAGTGCTCTCTCTACCTTCCACCCAGTATGCCAGTGCAGATTATGGAGTAAGGAAGCCTCATTCTTGCAAAAGTAGAGCCACTTGATTTTGTCAAGAATAGTTAAAGTAACCTATTAGTCTATCTCAGTGATGCTTATCCTAAATCAGACGGTTCCAGAACATCTGGGTATTCATCATCACATCCTCACAACAAATGCCATCATTACCCTTGGTGACAGTGTTTTGTTGCCAGCTAGCTTTATGGGTTTACAGCAGTTTCCCCTTACTTGTGGGTGGCGTGTTCCAAGACCCTCTGATACATTTAGAGTTTAAAAAAATATGACATGTGACATAAAGTTTTCATTTCCTTTCTAGACTTTGTTGAGTATCGTTTTTGTGTTGCCTTTTCATTTAAAACTGTGTGTATGTGTGTGGTGTGCATTTGTGTTTGAGAGAACACCTGTGTGCATGCAGGTAGAGGCCCCTGTATGGTCACATATGCCAAAATTAGTGTTCTCAATCAATCTGTATAACTTTGATCATTTCTACATTTTCCCTTATTTCATTATAACAGATATTACTTGCTGGTATAACTCTTCTGTAAAATTACTATTAAGTTGTTATTTTTTTCCTTCCTAGACCTTACATAATTGTTAAGAAACAGAAGCCAGCAGTCACAAATAAGCATATGGAAGAGCTGGCTCAGGGGTACAGGTAAATGGCCAGAAGTAAAAATAATGTTATTTGATTTGTTGTTCTTTTAAGAAAAGTACATTTTCATTTTTGATCTCTTAATTCCTCCCCATCAAATATACCAGTCTGTTTAAAAAAAAAAAAAAAGTTATTTTCTCCATATGAAGTTGCTTGGACATGGTAAAATACTTACCAGGTTAAATTGAAAGTCTTGGTGTAAATTTCTACACTAATAGTTTTTAGTGAGAAAAGAACTTACATTGATGTATATACTGTGGGTCTTTCATTATGTGGAGTTTCTGAAGTCAAATATTTTAGAAGTTAAAACCATATTAGCAAAAATCAGATACATTAATGTTTTTATCTCAGTGATTTGTGATCACACCGTGATTCAAGAATAACCTGTTTCAAGTATCTCAGTATATTCTGGGAGAGAAAGGTGCCTTGGGCCAAGTGAAAGCCAGTATCTTCTGTTGTTATATAAAATATTTCAATAAAATGTTCTTTTATAATGTCCCTTTTTATCATTATTTTCCCAGGAATTTTGAAGATTTCTTACATGAGAGTCTGGTAGAATATTTAGATGTGAATGAAGAAAATGATTGTAACATTGCACTCTATGAACATACAATTAATAAGTAAGTAGAATCTGTAGCACTTTAATTAAAACCTTTTCTGACCATAGACACTGCCTTCTTTCCATTGTCCTCCCATTCTGTCGTGTACTCCTATAGTAGAAAACTGTTAGAGGTGCACTGTTGTGTCGTGAAGCATACCTGTGACTGTCCCAATCGAAGGTACCACGAAGTTGCTAACAAGTCATCTTCAGACTTACTTATCTTTCCAGGCCGTTTGGCATTTAGTGTGTGTTTTTCTGAAAGAAATCATTTTTCTGATTTTAACATTCAATTACTATAAAAATTGAAGTAATTAATCGGGCTACATGAAAATGGATTTCTTTCTTCTAGAAAGAATTTTATCAGTGGACATCTGAATTCTTACTGTCAGAGCAGGAATTCCCTATAAAGATATCTCTAAGCATGAGATGAACTTGAGATGGTAATATGCTCATAGTGTTTTTTCCTTCATGTTACTCAAGCTGAAAATGTGGGTTTCAATTCAGCTACTCTCCCTGCCCATATCCACAACATTTCCTTGGCTTGTAATGTAAGCCTTCAAAATTCACCCACAATCCAGGCTCTTACCACCACAGTCTGCCACCCTAGTCCATGTCATTGCTTGTCTGGACTCTTGCAGAAGTCTCCTGACTATTGTTCCCTGTGTCCCTATTTAGCCTGTTCCTCATAGAATAGTGTGCTCATGTCACATCTCTTCTCCCATCCCCTGAAAGTCCTCCTAGAGGCCTTAGGTTCTTGCACATCTGCCCACACTGTCTTCATCCTGCAGCAGCCTCCTCTTCCTCCCCTCACTCAGTTTCACCCACACTGGCCTCTCCTGAAGATGCTCCTGGCATGCTGTGTCTCAGCACCTTTGCTGCCTAGAATTTCTCTCCCTTTCCCTCCTCCCACACACCTACAGGGATTCACTGTTTCACCTCCAGATTCACCCAGGTGTCACCTTTTTGTGAGTCTTCTGACTAACTTGTTTTAAAATTGAAAATCCTCTATCTCTAAATACCCTGTTCCCTGCTTAATTTTTATACTGTTTATTTTCTAGTCTTACTAGTATAGAGCAAAAGTTGTGTCTTGCTAGTTTATATGTGTATGGTCTTTTCCCCTCCACTGTAAGCTTCATGAGGCTGAGTTTTATTTTTGTCTTTTTTTTTAGGCTGAGTTTTTTAAATCTCTCTTTTTATTTTATTTTATTTTTTAGTTATAGATGGATGCAATATTTTATTTTGTTTATTCATTTTTTATGTGGTGTTGAGAATCGAACCCAGTGCTTCATATGTGCGAGGCAAGCACTCTGTCACCGAGCCACAACCCCAGCCCTAAATCTCTTTTTTAATTGCTATAAATGCTTATGACTATTAGGATTACCCAATCATTGAACTAAATTCATCTTATTTAAAAAATATAAAAATTGCTGTATTATTTAACTTATAAAGTTTTTTGAAGTGTAGAAATGCATAAAGTAAAAACAATAAATTCCCTTCCTTCCTTATTCCAACAGACTCCACTCTGCTCAAGTAGATAGTGCTAATAGTTTGATCTTTGTTTTCTAGATATTTTTCTAAATGAGTATAAAAATACATAAGCTGATCTCCCACAATGCATATATTCAAGACACTGGTAACATGTTTTCAGTGGCTTAACTTTTAAACTTAATAGTGTCTTTTGGACATTTTCCATATTAATGCATGTACATGTATTTGAATATATGTATAAATTATTATTTTTCTGTTTATTATTAGAGTATCTTCCTTCACATATGTAGTTTATTTAGTTTGTTCCCTATTAATAGAATATTTAGGTTTTTTCTAAGTTTTCCCCAATTATAAGCAATAAGTTATTTACTTTTAATTTAAAGTGAATTTAAGTGCTTTATCACATTGGAAGAGAAATCTCCCAACTCCTGTTCAGGACAGAAACTTATGGTGGTTATGATTTTAAAGTAAATAATTTTCCTTTTTTGTAAAATTAGAACTCAGAGTGTTTAGCACCCCATAAAAATATTAGAAACTATGTGATCTTGTATATGTTGCTGTGCTGTTAAAAGAAAAATTATTTGATGTTTCCTTTTGGTTTTCTCTTTTAAACTCAACTCAGTCTTTACATCTGAAAAGTAGTTTTATTTCCTTGGGGAATGTCAGCCTGGCTATTAATGGAATAAATATTTAAAATAAACTCTGTTTTATTCTGTCCTATAAAATGTAACTTTAAGTTCATGTTCTTGAAAACACAAAACAAAACCTACAACCCTTTCCTATCCTGCTGACAGGAGGCCCAAGGTAATGACAGAATGGAGCTTTGCCAGGTCCTAAGGAAAACAATTTCTTCAACCAAGAGCTACTCAGAAAGTACCCACTCTCACCACACTAGGAACACATTTCAATACATGAGTATTAAAAGAAAAATGGATGGATAAATGAATTAGTAGAAAATCTTGGGCCAGATACATCACAACTAAATTTCTATGACAGATCAGGACCTAGTTTCTTGAAATCACTTCTCTCCATGGGACTACCAACCACCGAATTGTTAGGGTTCCACCTTCCAATCACTTGAGGTTAGCAGACCATGGATTCTGAGTGTGATACCTGTTACTGTCAGCAAAGGCCTAAGAATAATTTGGCTCCTCCTTCCTATTGAAATATCTGAGGTGCTTTGTCATTTAATCAAAAACTGGATTTTCTGCAGAAATGTGTTATGAAAGTAACTAAGATTCTGGTACCTATGAGATGAACTCTTCCCTTTTGTTTAAAACCTATAGCAATACTGATACAATTTCAAATTTTCTAGTAGCCACATTTAAAAAGTAAGAAGAAACAGGTGAAATTAATAATAAATATTTTTGTTGTGAACAACCAATAAAAAAATAAAAAATTTAAAAAAAAAATAAATATTTTAACTTAACTCAGTATATTCAAAATACTATCACATCAACATGTAATCAGTGTAAGAATCCTAAAATATTTTACTTTCTTTTTTCTACTACAAGTGTTCAAAATCTGATGTGCATTTATAGTGTACATTCATCTTGGATGTTAAATTTCATGAGAAATACTCAATCTAATCTGATTTCATAACATTTTAGTTATAAAAGTAGATTCATAAATGTAAGCTACTCTGAACATAATTAGGTTTTAAATAATCAGTTGAGGGGCTGGGGCTGTAGTTCAGTGGTAAAGTGCTTGCCTCAAATGTGTGAGGCACTGGGTTCGATCCTCAGCACCACATAAAAATAAATATAATGTATGTTTATCTACAACTAAATAAATATTTTTTAAAAAAATAATCAGTTGAGTTTTTAAATGTAAATTTGAGTTTCAAATTTTTAAATAAGTAAAATAAAAAATTTATTTCCTCAGTCACACTGGCCTAACATTTCAAGTGCAAAGTAGCCATAGTTAGCTGGACACAGTGGCACACACCTGTAATCCCAGAGGCTTGGGAGGGTAAGGCAGAGGATCACGATTTCAAAGCCAGCCTCAGCAAAAGTGAGGTACTGAGCAACTCAGTGAGACTCTGTCTCTAAGTAAAATACAAAATAATGCTGGGGATGCCCCTGAGTTCAATCCCCATTAACTGTCCCCCCCCCCTCAAAAAAAGTAGCCATAGTTAGTGAGTGGTTATGCTTTTAGTCCTCATACAGTGTCCTTAAAGGGGGTATGTTCCTCTCTAAGGTGACAGCCTTCTCATTGATAACGTGACAGCCTACCCATCCATATGCATATTACTAATACTGTATTTCTGTACTCAACATACTAGTTTCTCTATATATTATATATTAATAGTATGCTATAATAATGCTTTATTTTTTATGAATGCAATTCTATGCTGTCTCCCTTTTCTTGTATGTCTATCACTAATTCAGTTTTTATAATAATAGAAATTTTTAAGTTCTTAAGTTTTATTGTATTTTATTTAAGTATGTTTCTGTCTTTCAGTTTTGCTAGCATCAAAATGTATAATCTTATAAATTCCTGGGAGAACTAGATAAAGATATTTTTATACACTTTAAGAGACATTGATTTTAGTGCTTGACTCAGATGTCTAATTCTTGATTGGTAGAGATACCACCCACTTGGAGATTGAACCCTTCACTCTTCTCGGCGTTTGTGCTGGCCTGATCCCATATCCTCATCATAACCAGTCCCCAAGAAACACCTATCAGTGTGCCATGGGGAAACAAGCCATGGGTAAGATATCTTTCTCAAGCTTGATTTTAAATACTTGCAGGAAAGACTTATATTTTTATTCTTCACTAGTAACATGTATTTGGTTCTATCAGACATTGGTGATGCCTGAAAGTTGTCTGTGGAACTTGCAGTGCTTGCAGGAGCCCTGTCCTGATTAAAACTTAAAACAGAAATTCAGAAAATCGCTCTGAACTTGTTCCCTTAACAGAGTGACATATAATAAATATCACAGAATTAAAAGCAAGTAAATATGAAGAGCAAAGTTCTACAAAATGTAAATTGTTAACTCAGAGAAATGGGAGAAAGCAAAAAAAAAAAAAAACTCAAGGTGAAGGGAGGAGGCAGAGAGAAAATAAAGATGCAAATTATGTGCTAGAATGTAACTAGGATTTGTCTAGGTGATAATCATTAAACTCATTATATCCTTGTAGTTGCTTCTGCATCTCCTAAAACTACCACACCTAATGTGAGTTCATTTTCCTTCTTTATATTTTTCTTTCTTTTCATCTCTCCATCTACTAATTTATCTATCAGTCCATCCATTCATCATCCAACCATTCATCACATTTGTTGAGCAAGCCTATACCATATAAGGGTGTAACCTGAAAACAGATGAGACAGAGTCCTGTGCCTAAGGAGATCCCAGCCTAGTAGGAGAGACCAAACCAACAAAACAGTAATTCAGTGTAGTTCAGTGAATGTTTAATAAATCAGCAGCCAGAGCCTAAAGAAATTAGAGGAGGAAGATAGAGCTGAGCTTGGCCTTGAAAGAGTGTTTTTCAAGGGTAGTGGAAATGTAAGCATTTCAGTGGGAAGTCTTGGTACTTTAGTGTGGCCATCTGCTATTGAATCGAAGAAGTGTGTTTGAGAAGTACCATATATTGAGTTTGTGTTTTGTCTTGAAGATGATACAGAGAGAATTCCAATGCCTGCCCCACCGCACCAAAAAAAACAAGTTTTGCTTATAAACTTTTGAAATGGTTTTTTAAAATCATTTAAAACATAGTAAATTTTCTATAGATATATGCCTATGACATAAATATGATTTGCCATTCTCTAATTTTAAGGGATGTAAGGAACTTCATGAAGAAGTTGTGAAAGTATAAAGGGGAAGGTTTTTGCATTGCCTTTGGGGGTCAGTCAGAGTGCATTCAGCTTCTTGCTAACCGACAACCAACTGTGCTGACCATAATTTGATGATTAAGGAATGCTATTTCTTTATTATGAATAGAGAGTAGACATATTACTTTTCAGTTTTTTATATTGCCCTTTGGCTAGCTGGGAAGAAATAAAAGCATGTTGCTCTGCTACCATTTACCTGAATGATATAAGGCTTGGACAGTTGGGAATAATTCCCAGTGGGAAAATCTAAACAGCAGCTCATCAGTTTTGCCTTCCCATTCATCCTCAGTGGCATTGGAGGCTGAGGTCCTGCTTGTGCCTCTGACTCACTAACAAGTTGAAATATACAGTGCTGAACCCTGTGTGTCATGAAAGGGCTATCACTTCTATTGGGTTTACCAAACCATTTTGTTTCATGATGTGAATCCTGGCTGAAACAATATACCTTTTGTGTAGAACCTTCAGTAGAATTAAGGGAAGACTAATCACTTCATCGCTAATGCCACTCTTTATGTGTTTGAAGATTAAAACCAAAGAGCTACATCTATCTCCACTTAGTGAAGCTTTTTTAAAAATAAAGAATAGGCATAAAGGAAAGAAATAATATTTTTATTTTTATAACACCAATCTCTACAAATAAAACAAAACATAAAAACAACCTTTTATTTTGTGGCCCTGAGTATCTGAAGCGTTGGGTTAGTTACCACACACAGTTAAGCAGGATCAGTGTGTACAGAAAGCCAATTCAGTGTCTGTAGAGTTCTTTTGTAGTTTTCTGTGTGAAGGTTTTTTTCCTCGTTTTGTTTTGAGTGTCATTTGCAATTCATTGTCTGTGTTTTCTGAGGTTGGTGTATTCAGCTGCTCTGACCCTGGGTCCTGCACATTTAGCTCCTTGGATACAATCCTCTGACGTTACTGCTGACGCTAGGAAGACAAAAGCCACTGAATATCTTAAGTAATAAAAAAAAAAAAAGCCTTTGTTACTATTTGTTATTACAAAACACCTGACTGGAAAGAAAAGCATTGAGATTAAAGTACATTTAAAGTTAGCACATAACATGGCCACATATCTCTTTGGACACTGAAATAGCTGCAGAAGTATAGAGCAAGGTCTATATGAAAAATCACAAAAGGAAAAGGTCAATAGAGGGAGAAAATCCACAGCCGAGTTCCGGGTTTCAAAAGCAGACCTACGCTTTTGAGTGGACTTCTGGATCATTTTAATTCCATGCAGTCTTGGCAGCGATAACTAAAAATCATGTTCTCCCATTTTAAATAGGAGCCATCAATGAAGACTGTTTAAATCTCACAGAGATTCTATGTAAATTTTCTTAAGTAATATTTTAGTTGCTGTTTATCTGTTACTCTATATGGAAAATGAAAGACTAGTCCAGGGTTGATTCACTAAATATTCTAGCCAACCTGAAAAATTTGCTGTTTACCAACTCCTGTCCCTTTAAAATACCAACCTTCCAGTCCCATCAACAGTGTGAGGAAAGAAGTCATTTTCCATCACTGCAAAGGAGACCAACACTAGCACAAAACGGAGAAACTAAAAGCCTTACCTCATACATGGGAGAGATCTATTCCACATGAAACACCAGCAGAGGGGATTTCTTAGGTCTTTGGTACTTCAAGTTATTAATAAGTTCAAGTTTTCACGCAGCATCTGTCTGTGCTGCTGAGAAGCTCCCCTCCTTCATGGATATGGCTCTGTGTTGTGACGTGGCTCAGAGCAAGAAGTCAGGTAGACATCTGCAAATGGCAAGGTCTCCAGGTCACTCAGCTCTAGGAGCAAAAGCTCAGCGTTGGTGCTGCATTATGTAGAGTCTTGGTGGCACTCAGTGCTAAGTTCACATGAGTCACACTTTCATATCCTGCCCATTTTATTAGTTGGCAGTCCTCTAGTGGAACACTGTCCTGTTGAAAAGGATCACTCAGTCACTATCAGCTTAGTTAATGAGTATGCATCACCGCCCTCCCTAGCCCCTCCGCAGCTTCTCACCAACCCTTCCTGCTTCAACTCCCTGTTGTTGGGACTTGTCTTTTTTTTTTTTTTTTTTTTAACTCAGGAACTAATGCAGACTCTTTTTGTTTTCAGTAGATTCTGTTTCTAAGCAAATAGTTTCTTCCCTTATGTTCCTCACTTAAGGGTAGGAATGGGATGTACTAGAAAGATGCTGGAAATTTTTGAAATATTCAAAACACATGACACACAAAGATCCTCACAAATTTTGTTTCCTTCTATACCTTTTCCCTACTCTTGGGATGTTCTCTGTTTTTTTAGCTATATTTATTATTTTTTGGGGTGCACAAAATGAAAAAAAAATAGTCTTGGCCAAAGTATTCGTGACAGTTCTTTTTTTTAGAGTTCTGCTATTAAAGTATTTTTTTTTAATTATTGTAGCTGTTTTCGATACGAGCTTATGTAGTGTTCCTAAGACTAGAAATGTTGTCAATCAGTATGTTTGAAGATAAAATTAAAGTTTGGTATGCAGGTTAGATTTGGAGGTAGAGAAGGTGATATTGCAAGGTGATGGACTATATGTTTTTATCATTACTGTACTACCAGATATTGTTATTGTTTATAATGAATATTACCACTTACTGACTATCCCAATTTGGGTGGTGCTGGAGACTGAACTTAGGGCCTTGCCCATGCTAAGCATGTGCTCTACTACAGAGCTACAATTCTTTTATATATTTGTTTTTTTAAACACAAACATAATCCTGTGAGAAATAATATATGCTCTTTTTTTTTTTTTTGGCAAGCATGCCGAATCCCAGTATGATTGAACAACTAATAAGAGGTTATATTATGTCTTCTATTAACTTACTGAAATTCTTCTCAGCTAAAACTAACTTTTTTCCTCACTTCTTCCTAACCTCCATGGGTCTCAATTAGGCTGCCTTTCTGCTGGACTGCAAATTCTAAGCTCCTTGAAGGCAGGAATGGTCCTTGTTTATTATTGTATCCTTGAGCCTAGCATAATGCCAGCTTAGTAGGTGGTATGGTAAGAACTGAATAAATGTTCCAAAATCAGTGAATTCTTGGAGCATATAAAAAATTGTTAAGAAACCAGCAACAGATTTTATAGATAATTTTGAAACAGAACACATTGAAAGAATTAAACAACCTGATTTTGACTAACTGTAAAGCTATTATAAAAAGATACTATGGTATTGACAGACAGGCAGATATATAGGTGAATGGAACAGAATTATATATTAGAGTCCAAGAATAGATCCACACTTTTAAGGGCAATTGATGTTCAATGAATGTATTTCCAAAGTATTTCATTAAGCAAAGAAAAATGTTTTGAACAAAATAAAATCTCTGACTATCAATGTGAGAAAAAGAATGAATGTCAATTTCAATCTCATACTATATAAAAATTAACACAAAATGAATCATAGCCTTAAAAGTAGGAGTTAAAACCATAAAACTTTAAAGACTGAAACAGTTGAAAATCTTTAGTAAGTTTTGACTTGAGTTAAGTTTTCTTAGGACAAAAAAAAATACAAATCATAAGAAAAATTAATTACTTGGACCTTCTCCAAATTAAACCTTTGCTCTCTGAAAGACAGGAATACAAATATGCAAGCCACAGTTTAGGAGAACGTATTTGTATCTAGTATGCATATATAATATATATAAACTCTTCAGTAAGAAGACAACTTAGTAAAAAGATAGGTAAAGCAAAACCACAACCAGGCACTTTTCAAAGCAATAGGAATCACCTATAATCATGTGTGCCTATGTTTAGCATTATTAGTTGTCAGGTAAATACAAATAAAACTATGAGATACTACTGCAAAAATGTTAGAATTATCAAAGTTAAAAAGACCAGCATGCTAAGTGCTGGTGTGAGGGTGCACAGAAGTCCGTCAGAGGGCTCATACTCTGCTGGTGGGATGGAAAGAAATGTAACAAATCTGGAAAATTCTTGGATAGTTTCTTAAAAGTTAATCATTCCGTTATCAAACAACCCAGAAAGTACTACTCCTAGATATTTATCCAAAGAAATTAAAATACACAATCTTGTACATGAATGTGTCTTGTAGCATTTATTCATACAGCAGAATAGTGCTCATCAATCAAAAGGAATGAAAAATGTATGAATCAGAATTGTGCCAAGTGGAACAAGCAGTTATAAGAGCATATATATGGTTCCGTTTATATAAAACCGTAGAAAATGCAAACTAATCTCTAATGATAAAATATATCCATCTCTAGGGATGGATCTTGGTTGTGTTTGTGGTTTTACAAGGGTATATATCTGTCAGAACTCATTCATTTTGATACTCTAAATGGATAAAGTATTTTGTATTTGATAATGATGAAGATTTTGGACAGAGGAAAACGAAATAGTTAAATGCATAAATGACATTTTTTTAATGTTTGTATTCTAATTTGTTTACATACTTACTAATCTTTTTCATCCCACTTTGGGGGAAAAAAGTTCTTTTTCCCTATTTTAACTTACTTTTTGTGGGGAACAGATAAACCTAGGAATGCTCCAGACCTTTTTATTTTTACTTGAGACAGGGGCTTGCTGTGTTGCTTGGAGCCTTATTAAGTTGTTGAGGCTGGCCTTGAACTTGTGATCCTTCTGCCTCAGCCTCCTAAGTTGCTGTGCCCAGCTATACATTTATATACCCTGCTATGCCAGTTTGTAACTTAAGAAAGTTATTATCAAGAAAATGAGGCTTTGTAAGAAATAGTATGTCTTGAGAAGTAAGAATAGGAAATTATTTGAGACTGTAGTTCCAGCAAAATGGGGCAATAGAAGTAAAATACAGCTTATAGATATTTTCCTTGTGCTAGTTATATGTATATAACCTGCCCTCTCATGTGCCTTTTTTTTCTTTCCTCTTATTCTCTTTATTTTTCTGCACTACTGGTTATCAAGCCTAGGGCCTTGTACATGCCAAGCTAATGCTCTACCACATAGCCACATATCCAAGTCCCTGCAATACTGTTTTTAAGGAAACTGGAGACAGTAATAGGGACGTCCTAGTTTGTGCAGGTGCTTCAGACAGGCAGGCCTTATGATTTAATTTCTTAGGGAAATTTTTCAAAAAATTTGCTTATTAACAAAATAGTCACCCATTCATAATTTTTATATAAATTATGGGGATCTGTTGGCATTTTAAAGTTTTATGATATAGAAATCACAGTTTATAAGTTACATTTTAACTTGCCCATACTGTTACTAAAAATGTATGTACATGGATGCTCCCACAAGACAAGTTCTTTCAAAAGTTTTCGAAGAAAGATTTTTATGAGATCATAAACCCCGAATATGTGCTTAATGATTTTTGCTACTCCTCTATTCAATGATCAGCTGGAATGCCCGAAAATTATGTTCTGGGCCTGGTAGCATAATTTATAGCAGGATCCAGCCTCTTTCGCCATTGTGTAGAGGCAAAGCTTCCCTGCTGCATGATAATGCTTGTCTCAGGTTTCAGGAGACAGTTTGGCAGCCTGGTGGGACATTTTGCCTGAACCCTCATCTCAAGCTGAGTAAAGTACACAATTGGAGCTGAAATCTCAACATAAATTTTAAAATGATTTCATGGAAAAGGACACATTTATTGTCAGTGAACTTTACCATGATCCTGGTGGCATTCTTATTTCTAGAACAGTACATGATCTGTTGCCAGGTGTCCTGCCCAGGTTATTAGTTGGCACTAAAATAACATAAATTAATTGGCAGTTTGCAGTGCAAGTTCACAAGGTCCAGTTGGACTATTGTTTTCAGCTGAACTTTGATAAATTTTCTAGAGATTTAAACACAGATACATCCTGTCATAAAAAATGTAGTATGATTCTTCTACTTAATTCACTTGACATTTATTGAACATCTTCAGTGAGCTTGGCGTTGTACTAGGAGAATTTCTTTGATACACTGTACAGATTTTATTTCTCTCAGTAGTGATTGTCAAGGAGTACCATATATCATATTTGCTGTTTGAATGGTTTATTTGCAGCCCTGAATTGAGATGATCATTGATTTAAAGACATGGATATGGAGAAGTTAAAGGAAATAAATATTAAGCTTCTGTATCTGCTTGCCTAAGTAGCATAGCTTCATGAAATGGCACATAGGTACCACAGGGCATGGGACGGGGTGTTACTTTGGAGGCATGTACAAGAGAGAGACAAAACTACTGTCTTTCTCCTAATGTTAGCATCTATTCTTAACTTCTCAGCCACTCATTGGGGAATAGAGAGCTATGAAAGAGAGATTAAAGAGGCTCAGTAGCCCGTACACAACTTCAGTAGTGGGACAGGCCTGGTCCCCAATTTTAAGGTCTCTATGTAGGGTCAACATAAGCCCAAGGCACTGAAAGACTTCTCTTCATGAAGACTATGAATCCCCGTGTATTTCTCGGAGAAAAAAGAGAAAGGGCTAACATTCTGATTTTATTTCAGTTAACAGTGACCCAGCAACACCCTTCTCAGGACCAATCAGGTAGAAAGTCTGATTGCTAAGAGTAAAGAGCCATCCGAGACCCCAGATCCCTCAAGATCAGAGACCTTGCCTTTCCCCATTTATCTCCAGTGCTTGGCACAGAGTAGATATGCATTAACTGCTTAATAAGTGAATAGTTACTTAGATGAATAAATACACTCTTCCCTGTCTTTAGTTGATTTCCTCTTTCTTCATTCATTCCTTCTGTCCTTTCCTGCGGTCTTTTTCATTTAGGACTTTTGTAGTTGTTGATTTATTTTTCTGAACTATATCTGTTTGTTGCCCTGTGCAAGCTCCTTCTGGTGAATAAACGATGTCCTTCTCCCATTACCCTTCCACAAGAGCCAAGAGCGTGAAATTGGCCAGTGAAGTCTAAAATTCCTCAAACAAGATCAATTTTGTAAATCTAAAATGTTGAAGTTGTTTAAATTAATGTACCTTAAGTATGATGTTTTCTTCTTTGTGGGATTTTAAATATTAGTGAGAAAGACTGCTTTTAAGAGGGATTAGCTACCATGAGTAAATTGCTTTTAAAATATTTGACCTGAAGATTTTCTTCTTTTTAATTAGCAAAGTTAATTGTTTATCTATATTCATTGCTACCTAATCATGTTACATAATAGAATATTGCATTTTGTTTTCTCCATGATCAATGCAGGTACCATTGGATACAACCAGAGAAATAGAATTGATACTCTCATGTATCTGCTAGCATATCCACAAAAGCCCATGGTTAAAACAAAAACCATTGAGCTGATAGAATTTGAGAAATTGCCTGCAGGACAGAATGCGACGGTTGCTGTGATGAGTTACAGTGGTTACGATATCGAAGATGCTCTTGTTTTAAACAAGGCCTCCTTGGACCGAGGTGAGCACATTTTCAAGGCTCTAACACCAAAAGTACTTTTTACAAAGTGAGATATAGGGGGTGATTAATACAAAAATCACTTGGTGTCAAATGTCGGTTTCAAGTGACAGCATGTACACAGAGATATTCACATTCTAGTAGTGGCTTTTTGGTTGATTGTTTTTAATGACTGTTATGTTGAGATGATATGTTGAATGTATTGCTACAGAATCTTTTGTTTATTATTTTATTTTCTTGGTGACTTGAGACAGTTTGTTAAAGAGGAAAAAAAAAAAAAGAATTTTTTTTTTCCCCAGAAGGAATTACAATATATGAAGTAAGGTACCTGTTTGAGAAGCAGTAACAGTAACAGTATTCAGATGAAAAAGGCTATTTTTTATTTATACCTCTGTTATACCTCTTTTTTTTTTTTTAACCAAATGACAACAGTTTAAAATACACATATACAAGCCCTAGCTTGTTGTTTCTGCACTCTTCTTTCTCTGTTTTGACAGTTCACTTTTGCAGGTCACTGCTTCATGGTGTGTTAGCCATCACCTGATCTGCAGCCTGACTTCTCTATTCATGATCTGTTTCTCTTTTTCCTCCCTGGCATACCCACTATGCCTTCCCCTTCCCTCTTTGTAGTTGCTAGGCAGCCCTAATAGTACTTCGAGACATGTGTCATTGGCATTAATGTTGGCTGCACTTAATTTATGCCTCTTTTTTTCCTCCAAATGACAACAGCCATGCTTTAAAACTAGATGTTTTCCTTTCTGATTAACTGGTTACGTTTATGTGGAAATCTGAAGACTTTGTGATGTCTGTCAAAAACTCCACAACACAATTTAATGATCTGAGTTTACTGTCCCCTAGCTTTTAAAGCTACCACCTGTAAATAAAACGTCTGTTGACACTTAGAAGAAAACATTTCTCGATTCCATGCAGCTTGGATTCACACTGCAGTCCAGTGTCTTGCAGCTAATGATTCTTGTATGACATTTCAAGATCACACAATGTTTGCAAGCCAGTTGATTCTGCACTGCTTTTATGTCAGTCACAGTTGACTAGGAGCCATGAGGACCAGAATTTGCTCAAAGACATACAGATGTCTACATCTTTGGTTGTATAAATGTATTTCATTCCATGGCACCTTTAGATCTTAAACATTACATAAGAGCAGTGAGTGATATTTTATTTAGAAATCTGCTTTTACCTGATGGATTTTTTGAATTCACATTCTCAAGATTTCTTGAAAGAGTTCCACTTCTGGTAGAGAATCAAAAGTGAAGGCTTTTACAACCATGCATTTATTTCATTAGTAATAGCTGCCATTTAATCCTGAGACATTTTTCTATCCAAATGAACCCTGACATGGCTCATTGTATCCTGAGGAGATTAGAGAGGGAATTCAGTTTAAAATAACTTGTTGGCCACAGGGGAAAAAAGAATGAAGCTCAGCCACAGAATCTTGGAAATGATATTTAGTGTTGAAAGAAGACAGCTTTTTGGGGGGTAACTCTGCAGCTAGTTTTTTTGGGGGGTACAGGGGGACTCTCAGTTGATTGTGTTTTTTTTTTAAACCCCTAAATGGTTTTCTTCTGTTTTGCTTATTTTTTTATATGTTAGTCTTAAGGCTTTTCCCTCATCTTCTAGACAAATAAAATCTAAAAATGTAATTTAATTAAATTGATTTTCATGGAAGAGAGAAACTATCCTATTAAAATTATTTGATTGTATCTTTTTATTTTCTCTCTTCTCTGGAGAAAAAATATTATTTTGTTTGTTGGTTTATTTGTTTGCTTGTTTGGAACTATCTGTAAGTTAGTAAAAGGAAAACTTGCCAGGGACTTACAGAAATTATGTACCAAAAGAATGGGTACTAAGAATCCTGGCTTAGAAGTTAGTGGACTTGGTCTATTCCCAGCTCTGCTACCAATTTTCTGGGTAACTATGGCTCCTTAATTTCTCTAGACCTCACTCATAATGCCTGTAAAAGAAAGGAATTAAACCATGTCGTTTCTCAGAACTTTTTCAGCTGTAATATTCTGAGGCTCCAGGCTTGGTGAGAATCACAGTGTCAATTTGATCTCTCAACGGTAGAGTGCACACTTAGCACATTCGAGGCCCTGGGTTCAATCCTCAGCACCACATAAAGATAAATAAAATAAAGTATAAAAAATTATTTAAAAAAAAAACAATAAAAAATTAGATCTCTCTACTTTCCTCCAGTGTGGCCAGGTGGATTCTACACTGGAAGTGGTTGTAGTTTCCATGTTTGTGTGACAGTGACTAGGAGGAGTCCCAAGACATTTCTTCTGGTTATCAATTGCTACTTGGTTTGTGCCAGTCCCAAATTATCCACTGGTATAGTAGTTTTAGGTTTTGGGGGAGGGTAAGGCAGAGTGGATCAGTGAATGGCACAAATCCATTTTTCTCATAGTTTCGTGTTACTGGTGGTTTTGATTCATTTTGGTTTCATTTTAGGCTTTGGACGGTGCCTGGTATATAAAAATGCCAAGTGTACATTGAAACGGTACACTAATCAAACTTTTGATAAAGTGATGGGGCCCATGTTGGATGCTGCTACAAGGAAACCTATCTGGCGACATGAGATTTTAGATGCAGATGGTATCTGTTCTCCAGGTAAAAGTCTTTTAAAAACTTAATTTTAATGTATGCTTTTTAAAATTACAAGTTATTCACAGTATTTCTGAATATTTGATAAACAGGGCAGAGAAAAAATAACATCCTATATTACTACTACTGTCCAGACTTAGCCATATGGTCATTTTGGATGAATTTCTGTCCATTTGATTTTTTTATGCATCATGTTTTCACATAACAATAATCTATCCTAAATATAATTTTCTATTTTAATTTTGAATTATAGAAAAGCTACTTTAAGAAATGTTTAGGAAAGGGTCTTGTTCCTGCACCTGCACTGGTATTTCTTTACTTAGGCACTTTTTCTACAGACTGACTTTAGAATCTATTTTCCCTAAAAGTATAACTCCATTATAATTATAAGCTTCTGATCAATTTGTTGATGCAACATACAGTGCTTCCCTCTGGTGAGTCTTATAGGCTATTGTGGGAGACCATCATAGGTAAAGCATCACACAGAAACATGTCAAATTATAACCAACTTAAAGAATCACATGGTATTTTATAGCAAGAGGATTTTACTTGATTAGGAAGATCAGCATCCCTTCCACAAAAAATGAGCAGAAATTGGAAAGACGCATAAAAGTTAACTACTTAAGAAGGCTCTAGGCAGTAGGAAAAGCTTGTGCAAATGTCCTAGAGCTTGAAGCTGAGGGATCTGGAAGAAAAGCAGTGTGACTAAGAGAAAAAGAGTGCATAGGTGCATGGCACTGTGGCAACATTGAGTCTGGGAGTGGTGGGGAGGATGGGGCCAGCCTAGCCAAGACCTGGCAGCCTTGTGGCTACTTTCATTGTGATCCCCAAAGCAATGGCAGGATTGGGTGTTCTGAAATGATCATTCTGACTGCAGTGTGGAGAAAAGATGAGAAGGACACAGAGTAGAGGAGAGACCAACTGAGCACTCTCTTAGCACACAGGGAACCACCTGCACAGCTTGTCGTGCTTGGTCCCTGGGTGGTCAGTGCTGTATTAGGCCAAGTGCATGGCTCCCTGTCATTTTCTCTGCCTTTGATTCATGCAGAATTTCTCACACTCTTAATGCTGGTCATTGTGGCTTGGAAAGTAAGTGGTGGGACAGGACTGTAAACGGTCTTTGAACTCACCATGAAGAAGCAGAAAGTGAAATGGGAATAGTAGCAAAACCAAAGAAACTTGATTTCCTTCCTACCCAAGTTGATGACTTGCTACTGATGGAAAAAACAAATGTATATATCTCTTTAAAGTACCTGTTTCTACTACAGTTGTTTTTGACCGAGGTGACAGTTTATCCTATTAGTATAGTCCTTAAATCAATTAATTTTTAAATTTTATTCACACTATGATCTTAATCTGTGTGTGTGTGTGTGTTTGTTTAATGGCTTACAAAATCACACAAGAACCTTCTTGAGTTCTAGTTCCCACTGTGTGGATCCATTTCTTTCTTCCTTATATGGGTTTCTTGGGCCAAGTCTAACCACATAATTTTATAATGTTCTAGCAATCTTTGCATTCTACACAGATGATAATGATATGTCTAACATTCTTTTCTCTTTCTTAGGTGAGAAAGTAGAAAACAAACAAGTGCTTGTAAACAAGTCCATGCCCACAGTGACTCAGATTCCTTTGGAAGGAAGTAATGTGCCACAGCAACCACAGTACAAAGACGTGCCCATAACGTAGGTATTGGTTGTGCCTTGGTAAGACAGAAAGGCTGGCAAAAGAGAAGGGATGGGGAAATATGAACTGGGTATTGGTAGGTTATCTTGAAAGCAGGTGGGCATGGAAGATAAAATTGGGCTGTGGAATCATAGAGGCCTTATTACCTGGTGTGAGTTTCTGAACCAAACAGACAAGGGCTCCCTGTGGAAGGAGCAGCAAGGTAAAGGGCACAATATGTCAAAGTCCCCAGGTTTTGGTGGATCAGTAGCTTGCTGCTTCCAGGAAGTGGAAGAATTGGGAATCATTCTTAGAGGGTGTTACCATCCACTTTGTGTTTTAAAAACAAATAGCCTATACTGGCCACAGCATGGCATCACCAGTGTACTTGAGTATAGTGTGGTTCAAAGATTGGTTGTGTTGATAAAGGATTAAAATTCCATCAACTTTAGTTTTCTCATCTATATAGTGAAAGAACTAGAATTGTTCATCTCTAGATTCCCTCTTAGCTCTAAAATATATGAAAATATGAAACTTTCTGAGAAGACCAGTGAGAGGCATCACACTGATAGAGAAACTAAGCTAGGAGAGAGGATGAGCAGTCTCACCCAGGGCAGGTGGACCAGGTCATGTTCAGCAGGTGGGAAGTAGGTGACAAGGGAGAACAGGGTTCCTAAACTGGGCATAGTGGGTTTCCAAACCCACTTTACACATACGTGCCAAGGCCTGCTGTGTGCTAGGGACCATGCGCATGTGCTGAGGATATAGGACTGACATAAGCCATGGCTTTGCCTGTCTATAGGGAGTCGTGGAAGAGACTTCCACACAGAAGAAATGCAGTTACTACTGTGAACCTCGTCACTTCCTTGAGAATTTCCCGTATCAGTAGCTTTTCTGGCCATTTTACATGTATTAGTTCAGTTGATCCTACTACCACCCCTTGAGCCATGTTATCTTAAAAGCTCATTAGATATGAAAATGGAGGCAAGGAGATACAGTTTGGTGACTTCCCAACGTCACACATCTACAAGTGGCAGAGGCAGGATTTAAACTGTCGGACTCCCCTATGCACACTGTGCTTAGTGTAGCAGAGTGGGGCAGGTGCTATGGACTTGTCTGTGGGGTGGCCACACAAGGGACAGAATGGGCAGTTCATTTGGGGGGCAGGGTGTGAACACTAGCTCAGCCCCACAAAGCAAAAGCTGTTCAAGCTGCCCAGGTGATTATGCTCAGTGGCTCTCTTCTGTCCTGAAGGAGGAATCTCTTTCTATTCAAAGCCCATCTCTCTTCCGCCCAGGTCCTTAATTTCTTCTACTCTTTTCAGAGCTCTTATTCTGTCATTTTGGCTTTTTCCTCCCATACTTTTTAAGCCTGTTTTTTATTGATTCCTTCCTCACAGGCTAGAAAGTGTAGTCAAGTACTTCTTATCATTACAGGAAAATAATAGCTTTTTCTGGAGTTTGGGTTCCTTTCTAGCTACCATTCTGTTGTTTTTTTCCTTTCACAACTGAGCTTCTTTGAAAAGTCATCTCCATCGCTGTCTCCGGACCAGCCTGCTACCTCTTCATCCCACTGAAACAGCTGCAGAAGGGGTCACCAAAGATATCCTGTCACCAGAGATCTCCTATTCACTCAGTTTATTCCAGAAGTATTGTGAGCACTAATAATATGCCAGAATGTATTCTAGGTGCATGGGATAGTGCAGCGAGCAAAATTAACAGTAGTTCCTGCCCCTGTAGATCTCACACCTTGGGAAAGATGACAGATAGCAAAAAAGTGAGCAAAGCCCAGAGCTCCTCAGTTTACCAGGTTCTGTGGACTCCTCGGTCCAGTCTTGTGGTCTGAGGCTTTTTCTCTTGTTTATCTGGGACCCTCAGTGTGTGGCACAGTAACAAATGAATGCATGAATGGCATATGACCTTTCTGTAGCTTTGGACATCAGTGACACACCTCTCCCCTTGATTTTGTGATACCACCCTCACCTGACCTTCCTGCCTGCCTTGTTGGTGACCTCTTTCTGCCCAGTACGTCTTGTGCCTTGTCCAGATGTGCTTCCTACTTGCAGAAATTCAGCCCTCCATGCACACTTTTACTGATAACTCTCAGATGGAATCTGCCGAGTGTTGGCTTCATACTAGTGCTTAGACATGTCAGGGACACCAAGCCTGGACCCAAAACATCTTTTTCCCCGTCCCTACCCCAACCTCAGACAGACAGCTCCACCTGGAGTCCCTGTCTCGGTGGTGATGGGCACCACCACCTAACCTGCCACCACAGCATAAACCTTACTCCTTCCTCTACCTGTCAGATGTGCACATCAGGAGCTTAGAGGTTCTGTCGCACTCCTCCTCCTCCCAGCTATTGCCATTTCTGGCCCTCTGCTTTTTCCTGGACTGTCGGTTATCATTAACTATTCACCTGCCTCCCAGCTTGCACCTCTCCACCCCTCTTGTGTTCTGCATTAACCGCCTGAGTGATTTTCTAAATTACTTGCCTAGCTGTGTTACTATCTTGAGTAAATAAGAGTATGGCTCTGAATGGCGCTGTTGCCTGTGGAAAATGTAGGACATCCATGATTGCCCATGGTCCTCAGCACCCTCCACACCCTCGGTGTGCCTTCATGCTGAATTCTAGGCCCCACATTCCTAGGAACTCACCTCTTACTGTCTAATACATACCATCCTTCTCCAGGCCTCCCACGTTTGCTCAGGATGCTCCCTCTGCCTGGTGGTTCTCACCTGCAGGTCACCTCTTCTGTGGCAGTGCTCAACAAACAGCCCCTCCTGGTGTCTGCCACAGTCTTTTCTTCCTTAATTGGCAGGGAGCTCCTTTTGTGTAGGAACTGGGTTCACTCAGTATCTGTGTCCAGAACTTGCAAGGGTCTGACACTGAGAGACTCTTGATATTATCTGTTGTATAAGAAACAAGTATATGTGTGTAGAGGGGATTAATGTTGGAAAAGCTGAGTAGATAAAAGAACTGTTAAAAAAAATGGTTAAGAACTTGGAGTTGGGTCTGACAAGCTCCAGCTCAGGCCCATTTCTACTCTGTGATGTGTGTGCCCTTGGACAAGTTACTTAGCCTCCCTGAGCATCAGTTTTCCCCTTCTGTAATAAGGGATTAACAGTATGCCACTGTTGAGGATAAGTTACGCTGTGCCTGCCTCATAATAAGCATATAGGACTGTAAAGAGAAGTTGTGAAATTTGAATTAAATGTTAAAATTGAAAGTCACTTTTCAGAATCCACGCTGAGAATGTCAAATATTTTGTAGTAGGATTAAATAAAATATGTCATATAGGAGATAAATTTACAAAGGGCAATTTAAAAAAATTGCTTGAATGCCTTTCTCTTAACATTAGTTACAAAGGGGCAACAGATTCATACATTGAGAAGGTGATGATATCTTCCAATGCTGAAGACGCTTTTCTGATTAAAATGTTACTGAGACAGACAAGGCGACCAGAGATCGGAGACAAATTCAGCAGTCGTCATGGACAAAAAGGTGAATTTTGTCATTTCTTAATTTGTTACAAAACTGAATGTATTGAAAAGTTTATTATCCACATGTATTAGAAATATTTTTTAAACTTTGAAAAATTATTACATGATTATTGCTGTTTTATTTCTCAGATTTTTTTTAAAAAGAGAGAGGGGGGAATTTTTTAATATTTATTTTTTAGTTTTTGGCGGACACAACATCTTTGTTTATATGTGGTGCTGAGGATCGAACCCGGGCCAGACGCATGCCAGGCAAGCGCACTACCGCTTGAGCCACATCCCCAGCCCAATATTTCTCAGATTTTAATGGCATTTAAAAATGTATGATAGAATTAGTCAGTATACATAGAGTTTAAGAGTGGAAAGTTGGTTCTGGGGTTTTAGCTGTACCTGACACTTAACTTTAAAAACAATAACAACAGTTAACACTTTCGTACCGCACACTGCGTGCCTGGCAGTGCTCCTTTACGGGAATACTGACTCATTTGAGTCCTACAAACTCGGTAACATCTTTTTTTTTACAGATTAAAAACAAACAAAACCCAGAAACCCAGAGAGATTAATAGGTCCCTGGTGTCATATAATTTGTGGCAGATTTTGAATTTTTGATTTTGAACCCAGGCTGCTTGGATCCACAGTCCAGCCTCTTAACCAACTACCAGTCTGCCCTGACTGTTCAGCAGCCAGTGTTGTGCCTGCCTCATGATGAACACTGACTGTTACTTGAGGTGATGTCCTGTACTTCTAAATCTTGGTTCATCATTGCTTATAAGTTAGTATAATACCTTCCTGTTTTTAATGGATCGGTTTGAAAGTAATTGCACATTATGGTCTTGCTGATTTTAACTTTATTTGCCAACCAAGTATATCAAATATTCCAGTTTGGTTAAATAAATCCAGCCTTAGTTGTCATTCTGCCAGTGAAACTGTTTCAGACTAAGATACTCTTTCATCCAAAATGATTTTAGTTCAGTTGACAGAAGTAAGATTATTTTAGCTTATCAATATTTTTAAGAAAGAATTTGTTCCATCTGTTAATATGAATTTGACATCTCTAGTTCACATAATTTGCTGAGATACTCTGAACACCCTTGGAGTATTTTTTTTTAATTATTTTGAAGTTCTTGCATTTTCTTCTACTGGCCAATGAAAATGAATTCTCTATACTATAACTATTTCTCTTTTCTCTTGTTCTTAACAATTTCCGAAATGTTCTCCTAAGCCATTCTGGGGTAACCAGAGCTTGATTATAAACCCACTATCTGCAAGAGTTAAGTCTGATTTTTTCTTACAAAATGTTGACACCGGAAGTTTTAGGAGAATGCATACCATGAGAGAATACCCTCCTTCTGAATCAGTTTACAAGCTTCAGGTACCCCAAACTCTCAGTGTTTTTGTTACCTTAGAGTATTGTGTGAAAAACTAAAGACTGGCAGGCACATCAGTAATTATCTGCTGGTCCTGATTCCACTGAATTTCCTGAAGGCATAGACAATGTCCTTCTATGTGATTTTTTTTTTTTTTGGAAGATCAATTCTGATAGAGCCTTTCTCATAGCAGCCACTTAATAGATAATTGATAATAACTAAATATCTGAATAAAATGAGTGAATTGAAGATAGAGGAGGTGATGAGAAACAGATTTTTCATTTTCCTTAGCCTTTATCTACATAATATGTGAGTGCCCATGTATGAGCATAGATAGAGCAGTGCTATGAAATAAAAATTACCAGATGAGTGTAAACACAAATCTCTAGGTAAAATGTCAGAAAGTCTTTGTGCTATGGCATTTTTTTCAAACTTGAAGGTTTCTAACTTGTAGTGATCTAAAAGCAGATTTGAGAGGTTTATTCACTCTTAGGGGGGCTCCGACTTACACATCTCTGTATGAAACCAAGGGAAGTCCTCCCAGGGGCGGTGACCTTTCGCTTGTAGTGAGGTGTTTGTCTTGTTACTTTTCCATTTCCAGATGGCTTTTAATCCAAGGGTAAAAACCTCCTGATTAACCCAAATCCCCTGGATAGTTCCCTCTCTTACAGCTTCATCAGAGTTATTGAAAGGTTGGGGGAAAAAACAAACAGAAAAATAGGTAGTGTAAGCTTTAACAGGGTAATGGAAGGAATGACATAGGACTCTTCTTTTTTCTTTAAAAAAAAATTTTTTTTAGTTATAGTTGGGCACAATACCTTTATTTTATTTGTTTATTTTTATGTGGTTCTGAGGATCAAACCCAGCACCTCACATATGCTAGGCAAGCGATCTACCACTCAGCCACAACCCCAGCCCTGACATAGGACTCTTAACTGAATATAATAAATTTATTTTAAATATAATTTTATCAGATAATAAATGCACATGACTTTAAAAGTTCAAATTGTACCCCAAAAGGGGTTCTTTGCAAAGTACTAACAAGTCAGTTCCAACCTCTCCCTCTAATTCAGTCTTTCAGAATCAATTTTCTTTTCATTTACTTTTGTATCTCTAAACAAATGGATGAATATGTATCTGCTTACTATATGTGTCTAATATGTCTTCAACACACAGATATGTTTAAGACATACATTAAACAGACACATATCATTCATTCATTTTAGGTGTTAACTTGTCGATTTTTATCATGCCGGATTAGGAGGACCCAGCACTTTGCTGGGTGAATTGAAGGTAGGGGAGGTGATGAGCAACAGATTGTTAATTTTCCTTGGCCTTTATCTACATAATATATGAGTGCCCATGTATGTGCATAGATAGAGCAGTGATATGAAATGAAAATTACCAGATGAGTGTATACAGACCTCTAGGTAAAATGTCAGAAAGTCTTTGTGCTGTGGCATTTTTTTTCAAACTTGAAGGTTTCTAACTTGTAGTGATCTGCCCTCTCAGCTTTCACTCTCTGCATAGGCTTATCACAGTTATTTAGATTGCATTATTATGGGCTACATAAATAGTGTTCATTCTCAAACTAAGTGATTGAGTGCATTTTCTTTGTAGCATTTCTTTCTGAAGCTTATAAGTTTCTGCTTTTATATTTGCTTAATTTTCTTTATTCCCATTGTCATTTTTCTAGACCATCAACAGCCTTTTTTTAATATTTATTTTTTAGTTGTAGTTGCACACAATTTCTTTATTTTATTTATTTATTTTTATGTGGTGCTGAGGATCGAGCCCAGGTCCCATACATGCGAGGTGAGCACTATACTGCTGAGCCACAACCCCAGCCCCAGTCAGCAGCCTTTTGATATGATTTCCACATTGTTAGTAGTCTGTTAGGATTTGTGTACTCCCCTCCTCCCAAAAAGTTACCCATATGGAGCCTCCTTTCTTCCTGCTCCAAATTGTGGGAGTTGTTCTCTGAGCCAGAGCTCCTGGCACCTTTTAAGAACTGGCCAAGGGTGAGCTGGCAGGTTGGACCCTATAGTCCTCAGGACTGCTGAGCAGAGCCTAGGGTAACCAGGGCCAGGAACAGCCTTCTTCTCTTATATGCCCTAGAACCATCCAATAAGCACTCTGCACTTGTTTGCTACTTTTCATGGAAACTACTGAGATAATGATAGGTCCTGAGATGAAAGTCAATGAAAAATAGGGGAGGGGGTCAGAAACATGTGGCAGGAAGAGCGTATGGTGGTTAATGGTTGAAAGTTTAGCTAAAGTGACTGGGAAGTAGTCCTGTTGTGAAAAGATGGGCTTGGAGTGAAGCACTGAGAGGAGTCAGGTTGCAGAGTCTCCCTGGCTGAAGAGGGATCAAGCTCAAAGGAAGGCCCAGGAGTGGGGGAGGTTGAGAGGCTTGTGGGAAGCCAGTGGTGGCAGTTGGGCTCTGAAGGTTTTCCTGAAGAGCTGTGTGGTTTGGCGTATGTGGTTCTAAAAATAAAGTTCGTTTCTTTTGACAAGTGGCTCCTGAATTATGCCCAGCCAGACTGCGGCATTTGGTGGCCCGTACGGGGAAAGAACCCGCGACCTTGGCGTTATCAGCACCAAGCTGAGTGTTAGAGGACTAGCGGAGAGGCCAGTGTGGCTACAGCAGAGCAAGTGAGCTGTCCTGAGTTGGAGATGAAGCCTTGTAAGTCACTGTGGGAAATTCAGCTTTTACTCTTGAGTGAGAGGGAAGCCCCTGGAAGAATTGGAGGAGATGAAAGAGGGGATCTGACTTCTGGCTATTGTATTGACAAGAGATTGTAGGGGGCCAGCACAGCAGTCAGAAAGCTATTGTTATAACTCAGGTGCATGCATGCATTCAAAGTGGAAAGCCTGACCTTACTGATGGATTGGTGGCTTTGAGTCAGACCTCCTGTTTTACCTGACAGCTCACCTTATTCTCACAGTGCTTTGTTTGTCTGTGAGCCTTCCCAAGGGTTGGGATGAGGGCTGAGTCAGCACTCTTCTTCATACCTCCTCTGCAGATACTTGGGTTTAGTTTTCTCCTTCTGTTTCCTCCACAATTCTTCCCTCCATTCATCCACTTTCAAAGTTGTAGGATTATCTCATGTCCACTGATACCACTTTGCCCATTCTTTCTCATAGAGGTTATTTTAGACCTTAATTCTAACTCTGTAGTGAGGTTAGAGAGATAAACACTTGTGTTCTATTATTTGGGAATATTCAACACACTCAAGAATGCTGAGTGTGCTCAATTTTTCTTTTTCTGTAGTTTACAGAAATGATGTTAAAATTATTTGAAGAAAAAGTGAGGAGGATTTTTAGAGCTGCCAAACTTTTGGCTTTCTGCAGTTTGGGCTCTTTGATTGATTGATTGATTGATTGATGTGCTGGGGAATGAACCCAGTCCCTTGCCTGGCTCTGCAAGTACTCTTTGAGTGACACCTCCAGCCTTCTTAATCATTTCCAAGATTGAGAATTAACTTTAAAATGTCTAAAACTCGCATCCTAAGAATTACCAAATAAATGCTAACAATCATCCCAAGGGTATTGATCACATTTTTGTCAATTCTTAATTCTCTGAGAATAATGTATCTTTTGTCTGGAATGTTGTTGTAGCTAAGATCTGTCACTTTCATCCTCTCCTTGGTCATTGAAACTAGAGGCATGACAGTGGCAAAAGTCTGGTTTTTTTTAAGTTTTTTTTTAATCTTTATAAACATCAAAAAAAATATCAGTGGGTTTGTTAAAAATAATTGTATATGTTATCATTAAATATTCAGAATACTTTGTTGGCTGACTTATAGAAGTATATTTTAGGTTCATTAAAGATAAGAAATATTCTCTATTAACTCCCAAAACATCTAGCACAACATTTTACCTATAGTATGGTATCTGCTCTACATTTTTGGAATAATGTATTAAGTAAAATACCTTAAATGTTCATTGGTCTTATTGGAAATTGTGTTGACATCCAAAATCATTGCTCTGATGGTGATACTTGCTCTTTCCAATAAATATCAGGAATGGGGGACCTTTCACCTTTTCCAAATTGGCACCAGAAATTCAGCCCGTAAGACTCAGAACTTTTTGTCTTCATCCAATTTGTACTGCTATAATAGAATATCTAGCTGGGTGATTTATAAAGAACAGAGATTTCCTAAAATTCTGAAAGCTAGGAAGTACAAAATGGAGGGCCTCACACCTTGTGAGGGCTTTATTATTACATCATCCCCTGGTAGAAGGTGGAGGAGCAAGAGAATATGCTGACAAGAGACCAAGAGATTGAATCGCAGCCTCAAGTGCTTTTATAATCAGTGTTAATCCATTCATGACCTAACCACCTCCCGTTAGGTCCCACCTCCCAAATCTGTTGCATTGGGAATTAAGTTTCTAGCCCAGTGCTTCTCAGGGGAACATATGCAAACTGTAGCACTCTTTAACCCTAACTGATCAAACAAGTCGACTAAAACTTTTTCAACCAACATAGCAAAATGCATATGTCCATACTGAGCACACATGAGAGTCTACCTTCATAGCTCTAGGCAAATTTGTTTACTCATATGTAAGTCACTACCATAGGCTTAGAATTGTGCTGGGCTCTCTTAAGGGATATAAAGAAAATTCAACCCTTCACTAATGCCCCTAGGGAGTTGACTATACCTGAAGCAAAGATAGATATGAAGGATTACATAGTTCAGTAAGTACTAAATGATATGGTAAAAACCACTGATGATGGAGAAGTTCAGAGTTTATTGTGGATGAGAATAGCTTCTGAGAGTTGGAAAGGCCTTTTAGAAGTCTAGTCTAGATCCATCTCCCCAGTGTAAGAGTTCTTTTATCCTTGGCAGATGGTTTTCTGCTTTCACAGGGCTTGCCAGGCTAGGCCCTCACTGCTTTTTAGGGCATCCTGTTGTGCAGTGACACAATTCCAGTGGTTATCTTGAGTTCCAGTGGTTATCTTGGTTATCTTGAGTTATCTTGAGTTCAAATCACCTTTCTGTGATTTACTCACGTTAGCCTTGCCCTGTCCTATGGGCTGCATTGAAGAAATGTGTTCCCCTTTTCTTCAATGGTCACCCTCTGTTCTGCATTTAAAGAAAGACTTCAGGTTGAGAAAAAGTATAGCAAGAAAACAAGTTCTTGTAGTCTAACCAGGTGAGTTGTGTTGACCCTTATGCCTTGGTCTCCCTGTCTTTGAAATGGAGACTGTGCTGAGAGTTTCTTGCTGGTTGTTATAATGGTATATGGCATGCAGTGAATACAGGGCCTGGCGGGCAGGCATCAGATAACAAAGGCAAGCTGCTGTTGACTGGTTGGGATTTGGACTTGGAGGGATTTGACAAAGATAGGAAAGAAACATGGGTGACAACAGAGAGAACCAGATCAATGGGGCCTGTTGGCTGACTTGTATCTAAAGAGCAAGGAGAGAAAGAGGCCTCAGTAGCTTTGGTTTTAAATTTGGCACATGACAACCAGTTTCAAAGCAACTTGTGTCTCACTGAACTTGAGATTAACAGCGTTATTAATTAATTCACCCTTATTGTGCTTTTCCTCTATACCAGCACTTATCCAGCTACTGGAAACACAAGGGTAAGCAAGACTGACACACACTGTCTGTTCTCTGTAGTTCATGATCTCTTGGACAGGAACCAGACAGGAAAGAAGTAAACAAAAACATAAGCACAGCCAGGTGCCATGGCACATGCCTGTAATCCCAACAACTCGGGAGGCTGAAGCAGGAGGATTTCAAGTTCAGAGCCAGCCTCAGCAATTTAGCCAGGCCCTAAGCAATTCAGTGAGACCCTGTCTCTAAATAAAATATAAAAAACGACTGGGGATGTGGCTCAATGGTTGGATGCCTCTGGGTTCAACCCCCAGTACCAACAAAACTAAACCATGAACACAATAATTTGAAATAGTGATAAATGCTTATGTGAAAGTGCTATAAGAGTGACTGGTTTGTGGATGGAGTGTGGACTTCAGTTTGATGCTCAGGAGCCACCTCTTTAAGGAAATGATATTTGAGTTGAGATCTGGAGAATAAAAACGAGTCAGCTAAGCAAAGTCTGGGAGAACTTAAGTTCTAGAGAGAGAGACAACTTTTAAGAGAAGGGCTCTGAGGCAGGAATGAGTTTGGCTTGTTAAAGGAACAAAAATAGACCTGAGGAAGAATACCATATGAGACATGGTAGAAGAAATGGGATAAGGCACACCCCACAGGGCCTCAGAACCAAAAGAAAGGAGTTTGTGCTTTATTCTAAATATGCTGGTGACCAGTAGAACTGTTGGATGGTTAGTGTAAGCAAAGGAGTGACTAGAACTAACTTGAGACTTGAAGAGCTCAGCCTGAGTTTCATTTGGAGAGTGGGTTGGAGGCAGGAGTAAGCAAGGAAGCAGAGAGACCATTGTGGTGGCCTTGGACTAAGCCTGCAGTAGTGGGGAAGTAGAGAGAAGTAACTGGTTGTGGATATACTCAAGATAGAGCCAACAGGACATGCTGATGGCTTGGGTGTTGGGAGAGGTCAAGAACAGGATTGAGGACTAGGCTTATGGGCTGAAGAAGCCAGTAATGCTGCTCACCTAGTTCGGAAGACTGAGAAAAGGAAGAGTGTTTCACAATTAGGCAAGAGTAGAGGCAGAGAACCCAAGGCTAAGATTTGAGGTACCTGTTAGACTCCAAATGAAGGTGCTAATAGGCAATTGGATATAGAGTCCAAAGCTCCAGGGAGAAATTAGGGCTAGAAAAGAAATATGGGCATCATTTGCATGTTGTATATTCCCAGGTTTATGACATTTTACTTTTAGTATACAGATAATTTACAAGCATTTCCATCTGAATTCCATTCTTTCATCTATAAAGTTCAAGTTAGACTCATGATTCCTGTTACAGAAGGAGGAAATGGAGGCCTAGAGAGGAGTGTCACTTACCGGATTCAGCCCAGCACCAGCAGAGCCAGGATTTGAATCAGGCTTTTCATTGAGTGTATTTCCCACTTCATTAAAACTGGATAAAGGAGGCTGGGGTTGTGGCTCAGCGGTACAGCGCTTGCCTCACACGGGCAAGACCCAGGTTCGATCCTTAGCACCACATAAAAATAAAGGCAATCTGTATAAGGGGCAATATGGGAGTGCATAACCCACTTGAATCAAAATGTGAAATATGATATATCAAGAAATATGTAATGGAGGGGTAAGACAAGATAATACAAATGGAAGAAATGATTTACAGTAGAAGGGGTAGAGAGAAAAGGGGAGGGGAGGGGAGGGGAGGGGGGATAGTAGAAAATAGGACTGACAGCAGAATACATCAGACACTAGAAAGGCAATATGTGAATCAATGGAAGGGTAACTGATGTGATACAGCAATCTGTATACGGGGTAAAGTTGGGAGTTCATAACCCGCTTGAATCAAACTGTGAAATATGATGTATTAAGAACTGTGTAAGGTTTTGAACGACCAACAATAAAAAAAAAAAAAAAAAAAAAAAAAAAGGGGACATTAACACATAGCAATTAAGAAACATCAAACATCTGAGAACAAGGGTACACCCAATAAATACAGTTTGAATTCTTAAAAAAAAAAAAAAAAAAAAAAGAATGTCATTTTAATTACTGTATAATATTCAGTCATTTAAGTGCATAATTATGTTTAATTGTTCTGCTGTTTTTTTAACTTATTTCTACATTTTTTACTATTATTAAAAGGCCATCACAAACCAAAATACTTAAATAAAGATCTTTGTCCACAAAAAAAAAAAATAAAAAAAAAATAAAGGCATTGTGTTGTGTCCATCTACACCTAAAAAAAATAAATATTAAAAAAAAAAAAACTGGATAAAGCTGGCTCTTTTCTCATTTGTTATCCCATTACCACTTGGCCTCTGGGGTTGCCATGTTCCTGGAAATTTTCCCTCAAAAGAAACATAGCTTGCTTCTGAGACAGCATCCTGACATTTTTTTCTTTCTTTCTTTTTTTTTTAATATTTATCTTTTAGTTGTAGTTGGACACAATACCTTTATTTTTTTATCTTTGGTGCTGAGGATCGAATCCAGGGCCTCGCACATGTTAGGTGAGTGCTCTACCGCTGAGCTACAACCCCAGCCCCATCCTGACATTTCTTGATACTCTTTTCTGTGTCTCCTCCTAGAGATGGGCATCTTTTCAAAATTCTCATTCTTTGTGGATAAATAGCTTTGTATCTACCACCAAATCAAAAATAAATAATACCCAACACACCTTGTTCCAGAGATGCCTGGAATACATACTCCCGAAAGCTAAATTCTTGGACATTCCTTTTCTTCTAAACAACTCATTATGAAACATTGTCCCTGCCCCTTTAATTGGTCCTATGGTCAGGCTTAGCTGTGATTAAAATTCACAATCTATCAAGAATTTGAGCAGATATAAAAGGTAGTAAATTTTCAAACCCTCAGTTTTGCCCATTCTCCCGATTGTTTTGGCCAGATGTCATAATTAAAGCCAGAAGAGGCAAGGAACTTGGAGGAGGTGTCTCAGACAGCGATTATAGTTGGTTCACGTGGAATCCTTGTATGCAGTGAGCGCTGCTGGCAGGTGTCTGTAAGGAGCCACACAATAACCCAGTCGTTGGTGTGGGGCCCACTGGCAACTGGCTTAGGTCTAAAGGAGTTGACTGACTGTTGGCGAGTAAAACATGGATGAAATGCAGAATGAGTTTATATCACCAGTTTTTCTGTTTGTAATTGTCATGAAATGAGCTAATAAAATTTCAGTGTTGTGAGCTTTCAAAGTGTACACATCACACTGTAACTTCTGTTTCCATCCAGACACATACCTGACTAAAATCAGTGGTTAGTGAACTTAGTTTTCACCACTGAAATGTAGAATTGTTTGGAAATGCTGTTTGTTTGTTTTTTCCATTTTGTAGCATCACCTGCAAGTTGACACACATCTTTATGAGAATATGTAAAGTTTATTTTGATTTGATGTATCTATGAATATACTTTCCTCCTCCATGTAGAGCACTGAATTTCTTGTTCCTGGTAACAGGAAGTAACAGGGCTCTGCAGATTGCCTGATAGTTTTTTCTTAAAAGTTTTATATGACAAAAATCTTGTTAGAAATTCTTTTAGTACATGCTCAATCTATAGATTATATTTCTGCATCTATTGCCTCAAAAATATCCTTTCCACATTAGAGGAGACTTGAAAATTTAGTTTCGCAGACATAAGCAAGACTAATGTAATTGGTCAGAGAAGGCCACTGCAGAAGTTGAAGTAATTTATCAGTAGCTGTTACAGAGGGTGCTGACCCCATAAGCAGCAGCATCTTCCGCACCCTCAAAAACAGGAGGATCAAGCAGAGTCAAGGGTTGAGGAAGGAGAAAGTGTTTATAAGGAAGGTGGCATAACAACATAAAGACTACACTAGGGCCCAAAAGTAGGCCAGATCTGCTCTGCTGTGCACTTTTAAAAAAATTTTTTCTTTTAGTTGTCAATAGACCTTTATTTTATTTATTTATATGTGGTGCGGAGAATCGAATCCAGGGCCTTACATGTGCTAGGCAAGGGCTCTACCACGGAGCTACAACCCCAGCCCAGCTGTGCACTTTTCAGTTGAGAGAATTCCAATACAGTCCTCTAATGAGACATTCAAAGAATCTTGATGAAGTATAACCCTCCTTTTGGCATTACAAAGTCAGTCATGTGTCTCATCATCAGTAAATCTGCGTTGAGTTGGCTCCCCCAAAAGAGCCAAATCCTCCATCAGGAATCTCTAGAGCAGTTCATCCTTTAGCAGATATGCAAAATAAGGCCATGGTCAAATTATTCAGTAGTAACCTTCTATGTACCACAGTTGTGAATGTGTTATGTGGCTGTTTATAAAAGAAGGGAAGTATAGTTTAGTTCCAGCTAGGGAGAGGCATGGAGGCCTGAAGTTCTGGTTCCCTCTCCAAGCATTCTTGAAGTCTAGGTCCTTGCAGTGATGACTTGTGTGGCTGATGCATGATGGTGCTCCACAGAGGAAGAGGACAGAACATGGGTGTGGTGTGTTCCTCTGTGTTTTCTCTTTGTGTTTTTTTGTGATCACCTTTATAGATAAGAGACATTCACATAGAATGTTGATTGGAATATTTGGAGCTAGACTTTCTATTAAAATAAAAATAACTTCTATTAACCTTTTTAGTGTAGTTATAAATTACATGGAGGGAACTTACCAGGTAAGTGTCTTGTCTTGAGCATTCTAATGGCTAGTGCATTAGTTAGATTTCTTGCTCCATTTTTTTATTTTGTTTTGGTCTTTTTGTTTTTTAATCATTCAGCAAAAATTACACTAGCCTAAGGAGTCCCCACATTATGTTTTATTTCAGTGTTCAGGCATGCCAAATTATTATATTCCCAGATTTCCTCTTTCTTCTGCTGCCATTCACAATGAGTAAGGAAAAAGTAGACTCCTTTGATGTGGAGGGAGAGAGGAAAAAAGCAATATATCACTTTCCTGAAAGAACATTTCTCAGTCTCTCATGTAAGAAAGGATTAACACCTCCAGCAGAGGTCCTGTAGCTCACAGAATCAGGCAGCAACACCAAGCAGCATTCCTAAAGAGGAAACACTGAATTTGAGGAAGAGTGTTTGTCCTGGCAAACAGAAGCTTCTTAATAACTGCACATCTGAGATAATGGCATACACTCCTCAGTGTCTCCTCCAGGCCCTGAGGACCAGGCAGCTAGTTTAAATGGACTGAAGCCAGCCTTTGTGTGAAACAGAAGTCTAGTCTTAGAAAGGTAGTTTTTCACTTAATCGTTCAGTGTGTCCATCCATCTTTGGCTGGTAAGGATGACGCATATGTAGATTAAATGATTTGAAAGATTCATCTTGGGTCCTTTCTTTTTCAAAAGAAGTCCCATTATAAAGGTCACTTGCCTCCACTTTGCGTTAATATGTTGTTCAGCAACTTGCAAATTAATTTATTAAGATTTTGATTGAATGTTTCTTAGAAGAAATGAAAACCCACCCTCTTTCCAACACATCAAAGAATCCTTAAACACTGGCTATAGAGAGGCTGCAGGAAGTTAGAAAATGCACATTCATGTGTGCCAGAAAAGCTAAGAAGAAAGTTTATTTATTAAATAAGGTCGGGTTAAAAATTAGTTTTGTCAGCTTTTTAAAAAATTTTTCTATATTTTGCTTTTAAAACAGAGAGAGTGAAAAGATCCTGATTTAAAGTAGTAATAATAACAGCACCTTGTACTCATGTAGTACTTGAGACTGTCTAAAATCCTCTCTGCAAGTCTGAGGCTTCAAACAGTCTGGATATCTTTGGCTCCCTCCTCCGCTTGATCCTGCTTGAATGGAAGTTTCTAAGTGGGAGGGGAGATGGGCCCGACAGGGCTAACAGTGTGAGCCCCAAGATAAGGTACATGATGCCCAATGATCCTTCAGAGTTTGAATTCAAAAAGAAATTCCAGGAGCTCTCACTTTTGTGTTAGGAAGTTGGGATTATTTTGCACACATAGATGCCTTATTGTAAGAAGAGTTTATTAATTTGCTTTTTAAGAACAAATTTTGATCTTTGATAGCTAGCCTGTAACCCTCTGACCTTTCAGTAAATATCCAACTAAAGCTTTGAAATTAGGGTATTTAGTGTTTTATGGCCCAGAATAAAAATCTCCAATTCTGTTTCCAAATAGTGTAGCCTCAACACATTTTATTAAGCTCTTGACACATTCAGCCGTGTGTATTTTGTAAAGTTCCTATGGCTATTGTTTTACAATAGCTGCATCCAGAAGCATTGTAAGGGTTTCAATTAATCAGGCTTTTGTGTGCCTCAGACTATGCAAATTTATCACATCAAACCATTCAACTGCTCATGGGAAAGCCGTGTAAAAACTGTATTGTCTTCTACCGCCTCCTCTCATTTAGAGTGATGTTTTAATAAGAAAGCTAATCAAGTTTTCTTATGCATTATTTATCTGTTAACATGTAAGGAAGAGCTGAATTAAAATTATGTCAACTGGGATATGGCAAGTGATATGATAGATCTGGAAGTGATTCAACAGCAGAACAAGTTACAGTTTTTGTCTATCGCTTTCCCTGGGGATTATTTAAGGTGGTCGTGTGAAAAATAGAAGGTTAATGCAGTAACTAGAAAGAGGGAAGGGAAGAAAGGAGTAACTACCTGTGTTAGCCTTCACATTTTGATCTAGATATTTCCATTTCTGAATGTTTTAAGGCCCACAGAGATGAGTTTATTCAAAGCAAAACGTTTCTTATTTAATAGGAACAATCTTGAAAGCCGCCTGTCTACTTCTTTAGCCCTATTTAGGGCTGTATTTATTGTAGTAAGCTATTTTCCAGTAGAAAGCCCCAGCCCCAGCCCCTGTGAAGCTCTGATGTTATTAGGAAGCAACAGTTCTGATAAAGATAAAGAGCCTGAACTCAGGGAGACTAGCACTTCTTTTCACTTCTTTAGCCAAAGTTAGTGCAAGTGATCCTGCACCATCTATTCATTAGGTTGTTCTCCTTGCCTTTGCTAGCATGCTTCCTGCTGAGAGTAATTTCGTTTCTTATATAATAATAATTCCTGTATTTAAATGGAGCCTTTCTCAAAGGACCAGTAAAGTACCTCTCAGACATTAGCTCATCTGTGCTTCTAGCACAATTGCCTTAAGAGGTAGTTGATAATTATTCCCATTAGAAAGACCAAACTCCTAAGGCCCCCAACTCAGATTATCTGTTGAACAGCAGAGTCAGATTAAAGTCACTTGATTCCTCGCTATTCCATTCTCCCTTGGTCTGAGGGCCAAGTAGTAATCATCTCCACAGATGGCATTTCCCCACATTTATAGACTTCATCAATACTGGGTTATTAGGAGGCAGAAGAGCATACACTCCTTACCAAATACTTGCCCTCTTCTTACACTGTGACTCTACAGAAAAGTCAGAGCATCTTTTCACCTTTTGTTCAGCACAGAGCATGTTCAGCTGTGCAGAGTACATGGACTTATATGACAGTTAAGTTTTTATCTACCAGAAGTAAAAGCAGGTGATTTAGGTGTTTCTTGGTGGTTTCAGTAGACCTTTCTGCCAGATGTGCTCTGTATCACTTAGCACATTTGAATGCAGCAAGGAGAATTGTATAAATGTGCTAGTTTGAAATATTCCACTTGAATAGTCAGCATAGGCTACCTTTACCTATCTGATTTTGAAGTCCTAAACCTCTTCCAGTTCCCACCTCCTCATAGTACTTGTGGCACTGCATCTGCTTAGTAATGGCTAACCTGTCCATTAGCAATTACACATTGAAGTCACATCAGAAACAGCTCCTTTTTTTATTTTTATTTTTTAGTTGTAGATGGACACAATATCTTTATTTTTGTTTATTTATTTTTGTGTGGTGCTGAGGATTGAACCCAGGGCCTCACGTATGTGAGGCAAGTGCCCTACCACTGAGCTACAACCCCAGCCCCAGAAACAGCTCTTAAATTAAGGATATCATTACCATTGTCTTCTCTAGTTGTTGTTCACTTTCCTCTATTGATAAGGTTCTGGAGTGCTTTAATTTTTTTCTAACATTTTTCCTCTTCGGTTCTCATCTATTCAAATTAAGGTAGTCCATTACACAGATTCAATAACTAAAATTAATGTTAGAAGAGCCAAAAATGACTTGAATAATTTTGTTACTATTTATAATTGGAAATACTTTTTTAAGAAAATCAAATTATTCTTAAGGCCACTAAAGTCAATTTCTGTGTCACTCTGTGAAGCCACAGAGATGGAAATAGAAAACTGGTGTAGGATCCTGCAATGTCTGGGGCATGGCACAGTACTGTGACTCTGGGTCTTGACTGGGTTGACACCCACTTATAGCCTCTTCAGAATCTCTGCTTTCTTCCTTTTTACAACTTGAAATTAAGGTCAGTGAGGATGGAATAATGTTCTGATGACTGGATATCTGTAGTACCCTTTTTCTCTAACATTGTGAGATTTGGTTTTCTTTTTTATTTGGTTTTTGCATTTGTTAGATGTCCTGAAGATCTGTCTGTGGTCTGATTTCCAGTAGGTCCCAGTGAGTGCACTAAATGTCCTCGTCATGTTGACTGGTGTATTTGCCTTTTACTGCCAGGAGGTTGTGCTATAAACAATGGGGTTGAGACACAGCATGAACTAGGGGATGAAATTTTATTTTAAAATCTGAAATGCTGTGTAAGCATTTAAAATATGAATTGGTAATTGTCTCACAACAGCTTCCATTAGATATGGTTTATTTGTAGTCCATCCTCTTTTCAGGAATCCAGGGGAGTGTTAACACACTGAAGCATACCGCATATCATTTACATTTTTAGGCCAGTACTGAAGGAAAGTGACCATAACTTTTAAGCATTCTTAATACTGGAATGGATTTTATTCCTGTGTCCCTGGAGAAAACAGAATTTTAATTTTCCATTGGAAAGTAAGAAACTTCCCCACTTTAAGGACTCAAGTACTTCTGACTCAGAGAAATATCCTTAAAAAAAAAAGTCTGATTCTAAGGTTGAGAAGTCTCTTTTTGCCCCTAATGAATTCAGCAAAATGCAAACTTTTAAAAATCATCTGTCTAATTTGAGATTCGAAATCGTCAAATTCTGTCTAAATATTTTGTTTTAACTTCTAAGCTCATTATGGCCTCTTTGTGTTAACTCGTATTAAAATCTGTCAGCTATGACTGGTCTCATAAGCACAGTCAGCGGACCAGAATAAGTTAATTATTTACTTGTGTCACTAATGCTCTTCATCTAATGAAATGCACAGCTGTGTTAGATCTGCAGTTGGATGTGTAGCTCCCATTGTCCCCCAAGTCAGCAGAGGGTAGAAGCCGCAGTGATGGAGAGCCCTCAGTTCTTTCTGCTGTTCGGGCTTTCTGTGTCGATTTCATGGATCTTTTATCATTCACTTTCACACAAAACAAACAACACAGGCTGTCTGCTATGGGAACCATCTTGGCATATAAAAGGGTTTTCAGAGCCTAAAGTAATTTTAAGTTAGCGAAGATTTAATTTTTGGCTTACAGGTGCCCTTGGTTCAGATACAGCCAAAGCAGTTCCTACAAGGGAATGGAAAAATCGGAAAGCTACTTATGTTGTTTTTTTTGTTTTGTTTTGTTTTGTTTTTATCAAAATGTCAGAAGAGGGCAAATAAAAAAACTTCTCAAAAAGGAGACTGTGTACTAAATATTAACCAAGTTTCAAGGAAAGTTATTAAATATTGTGAGTATTATTTTTTTTTTAGTAACATAATGAAGTTAAATTTCCTTGGTTAAATGAGACAACTAAAACTGAAAATACAAAGTGCAAGTCATCTCTCTTCCCCCCACCCCCCGCCATCTGAGTATGTCATGCTTCCATGGTCATTTTTGTAACTTCTGTCCCTCGCTCCTCACCTTCTCCTGTGGGAGGGTGAGAGGCCTGGTCTACATCCTGAGCAAACCCTGCACCCCTGTGAAGCTCTGCCAAGGGTGGCTCGTTTTGCTTCAGTTTTGTTTTCAAGGATATAGTTGAACCCTCCATCCCCTCACCAGCCAAAATGTCATTCTTAGCCAGGCGTCCCAGGATCAGTCCCTTTAGGAGTTGCCGTTTTTAACATTTTGTTCACTCCTATACAATGTTGTTGTCGGTGTACCTAGATTTACAATTTGATCTCTTTCAAAGCAGATTTCCAAGTAGCCCTAGGGTTTTGTCAGATAATTTCAGTGTGGATAAGATGGATTTTTAGAGGAAAGAAAAGAGGGTCACACACTCTGCTTGATTTAAGTTCTAACACATTGTAGTAGAATTTGAAATAAAGTGAACTGAATGACTGCTTCTGTTCTTGTAGGAAAGCATACGTTCTTTATAATAAACAAAACCATTTCAACCAAAATGCCAATTAAAATAACTCTGTGCTCTAGAATTCAGCTCCTCAGACCTAATTACATCTTGTTGGCAGCCTCTAGAAATTGGAGTATTAATAACTAATATGAAATAAGTAGATGGCATGAATGGCCATCTTTTTCCCGTAGACTTTAGCTCTTCACAACTATAACAAATCACAAAAATTTTATTTTAAAGTAGTTTGAAGGGCTCAGTGGTATAGTACTTGCCCAGCATGCCTGCACAAGACCCTAGGTTTGATCCCCAGTACTGCAAAAATAATAATAAAATAGTTTGAATAGTTATATAGAAGCTGAAGTGAGGAATGAAAAAATAAGAACAGTTTTTCAATAGGTGCAGATGGTTGATAACTCTGCAGACAGGGGAAAAAAAGAATTTTATCTTACTACATTATGAGAACTTTTTTTCTTAATTCAGTGCCATTGTAGACTAGTTTTCCAATTCTAAATTATGTGATTGTGGGTAAAAATCTAAATTCTATTTTTTCTCCTCCTCTCACGAAAAAGAAATTCCAAGAATTAAAAACAACTTAGCAACAAAGTCCCCTATAACTTTAGAACAACATTAAGGGAGTAATAAACCACAATTAATTTAAGAGAACATCAGTCATTTGCAGAGAATTGTTAGGTTTTTTTGTTTTGTTCTGTTTTCATTCTTAGAATTTCATTTCTGATTCTAACATTTTTCTCCAAGAATGATTTGGCATTTAATTTTCTTGTTTATCTTTACAAGTTCAAAGATTGCTTTTTTAACATGCTGTAAACTATAGGAATTAAAATTCTTTCAGGCAATATAGGCTCAGCCAGGGAAGTCCTGGCAAGAATCAGCCAACCAGCCAGTTCTGTGAATATCAGCCACAGTTTTTTAAAACTGTATTTTACATGCCCCTCTTGTTCAATCAGTTCTGTGTTGGATTCCTGTAATTTGGGTGCAGAACCTCACAGATCACAGCCTAACTGGCAAGGAGCAAGATTGTCGACTTAAAGCTTCAGGGACTTCGGCTCAGGTCCCAGGGAATTGCTGCTCTTTGGTCTTCGTGGCACAGGAGGGTGAGCAAGCAGCCTGACAGCATCATTGTGTATCACTCCAGCAGGACAGTCCACAGGCTGCAGTTCTTTTCTGCAAGGAGAGTCATTTTTGACTGTCTAACAGGATTGCTGGAAATTGCTTTTGTTATTCTTGATAGAGACGATAGGGCAAATTTTAAAGCAGTAGAAATAGAGATAGCAGCAGGAAGATCCCAATTAAGTACTGTATTCTTCTTTCTGTCAGTTTGCTTTATGTTGCATGAAATCTTCTCTCCCCCAGGTGTTTGTGGTTTGATCGTCCCCCAGGAGGATATGCCATTTTGTGATTCTGGCATCTGTCCGGACATCATAATGAACCCACATGGCTTCCCATCGAGAATGACGGTCAGTTACCTTTAGGCTTTTGAGAGACACAGCTTTTAAGGAAGAAAGCAGGCAGTTAGTTTAGTTGTAGTAAGTGGAGGTGATGAGACCCTGAAACTGAGTTTTAAAAAGATTCCTTTGACCCCCTGCTGGATAAACAAGCTCCTAGTCCCTGGCAGTTTCTGGGCCACTCTCTTCTACAGAGAAAAAGGAGCTCACTTGCACAACTGGAGTCTTCTGAGTGAGGTACTTATTAGCCTTCTGCAGAGAGCCCCTTACACTAAACCTATGTGAGTCTCCCTTTCAAGGCCACTTGGCTGTTCTCCTGGCTCCCCCTCTTACTGGCCAATGGCATTGGACAAGTCACTTTATTCCTTTACTTCAGTTTCCTCATATGGAAACTGAGGGAATAATGTTACCTAACTTGTAAGGTGTTTGAGATGTAGAGAATTACACCATACATGTCAAGCTGATTTAGTAGAATGTGTCACACAGCAAGAGATCAATGAATACTGCTGCTGTTAATTTATCATTGTTATTAATTGTGGTAGTCCCATATCCTGTTGAGAGAATAAGCCAGAGATAAATAAGCAAAGAGAATTCCTGTACCACAGGGAGGTACTTAATTTGTTCACATCCCACAGGTGGGAAAGTTAATTGAGCTGCTGGCCGGCAAGGCGGGTGTGTTAGATGGCAGGTTCCACTACGGTACTGCATTCGGAGGGAGTAAAGTGAAGGATGTATGTGAGGACCTCGTTCGCCATGGTTATAACTACTTAGGGAAGGACTATGTCACATCTGGCATCACAGGGTGAGTATGCTGTTGAGCCATTTTCAAAAAAAAAAAGGAATGGTTGTATTAGAATAGAAGGTTAAGAGCCCTTAAGGTGTATTCTGTCAGTATACCTTAAAGAGTGTACTTCAAAACTGGGCATGATGGTGCATGCCTGCAGTCCCAGCTACTCAGGAGACTGGGGTGGGAGGATCACTCAAGCCCCAAAATTTGAGTCCAAGTTAGGCAACAGAGCAAGACCCCATCTCAAAGAAAGAAGTATGATTTAAGGATTGAGCATTAAAATTTAAAGAATAAAACCTTACTCTTTCAAGAACTCTGATATAAAAAAATGAAAATGTAGGCCTCTCAGTGTCACCAGTTGCTGTGTGCGCGTGGAGGAGGACTGGGCTAGCTCTCAATAAACACCTCTTTGCTGCTTAAAGAAAATGAAAATTTAGAAAACTGATAAATTGAAGAGGGCTATTGGAATGGTTATAATTTTAAAAGTAGAAAAGATTTAATTTAACAAAATATGAAACACCTCAATCGTATATAATGCAGAGGGTTTCCCTTAACTGTTGGACTTACTCTACATTTATTTGACTATCAGACAATTGGTACTTTGATATGTAGCCTGAGGTCTAAACTTGTGTTAAACATTTAATATGCGTTTGGCATCAAATGTATAAAAGTAAACAAAATTCCATTGTGTATATATGCCACATTTCTTTATCCATTGGCATCAAATGTATAAAAGTAAACAAAATTCCATTGTGTATATATGCCACATTTCTTTATCCATTGGCATCAAATGTATAAAAGTAAACAAAATAGACATGGTCCCTTTGCTTGAGAGCTGACCATTTAAATTTGTTATTAGACATTTAAAAATACACAAACGGCAGCTTCTCAGCGGGGCCAAATATGACTGCCGCCCCTTGCTGTCATATCGTCCCTCATTGCCCTCTGTTGCACTCTGGGCTCTTGGTCTCTTCAGTATTCTAGTTCCCATGCTAGCACAGGGTCTGACACACAGCAGGTGCTCTAGAGGGGCTTGTTTTTTTTTTTTTAATTGATTTTTTAAAAAATTAATGACAGCATAATGCAATACAATTCTTATTACACATATAGAGCACAATTTTTCATATCTCTGGTTGTATATAAAGTATGTTGACACCAATTGATGTCTTCATACACGTACTTTGAATAATGATGTCCATCGCATTCCACCCTCATTGCTAACCCCCTGCCCCCTCGTTTCCCTCCTACCCCTCTACCCGATCCATCTAGAGTTCGTCTATTCCTCCCATGTTCCCCCTCCCTACCCCACTATGAATCAGCCTCCTTATATCAGAGAAAACATTCAGCATTTCGTTTTAGGGGATTGACTAACTTCACTTAGCATTATCTTCTCCAACACCATTCATTTACCTGCAAATGCCATGATTATATTCTCTTTTATTGCTGAGTAAAATTTCATTGTGTATATGCCACATTCTTTTTATCCATTTATCTTAGAGGTGCTTGTTAAATGAAGAAATGCAAAGAAGTAGATCCACCCAAAAATAGTTCTCTCCAAAATGAAGACAAAGGAGAGATTAGAAGATGCCTGTGAGCAGGCGAATATTTGAGATAAAACAGATATTTAAGCTGAGATGAGGAGGATAGGCCACTTGGAAAGTTTGATACAGAGGAAAAAATATGTTCAGCATCTTTCTAGAGAAAGAAATTAGTAAGTTCTGAGAACTGGAAGAGAGCAGCTAGCTTCCATGTGAGGGGGCTAAGTAGGTTGGAGAGGGCAAAGGCCAGCTCGCCCAGCAAGGGCTCTCCCTGTCAACTGGTAAGAAACAGGTGCTTACAATTGTTTTGACTCACAGTGGGTTTTAAAGGATCAAATCAGTTGCTTAAATTAAGATACAGTTAGGTATCTTGTGCCAGCTCAAATCCAGGGACACAGTGCTTATACGGTTGTTCCAAGGTTGTGAGCTCCTTGGGGACAGGTGAAGCTCGGCTGGAAGCACAGGAAGACAGAGCCTAATTGCAGGGTGCAGAGACTCTCCAGATGTCATTAACATGCCCACATCCTTTGCTGTTAAACATATGGAGTGCTTTTTAAAATGGTCTGTCCAGTAACAGTAGGGATTTCTTTAGGTGCCTCCTCCTCAAACGTTAGAGAAAATCACATTTCAGGAAAAGACCAATAGTCCATTTCAAAAATGGTTCAGTAAAATAGCTAAAGATCCATATCAAAACACAGTTGTCTTTGATAAACCAATCATCTTAGGCTCCACCCAGAAAGTATACAAAACCTCAGGACCAATTTGGTGGAGCTTCTTGATAGTATATCAGTAACTATACTGACAGATCTGGGTGGTCATATCCTGTGGGCTCGGGCAGCTTCAGTCTATGTCCACAGCCACACTGCCTCCCAGACACCCCCAGCCAGAGTTTTCATTTCTTTGCTATTTATCTCCATGGCAGAGTATTTTTGTTTGTTTTTGCTTTTCTTGTGTGGTGCTGGGGATGGAATCCAATGCTTTGTGCATGTTAGACAGGCACTCTACTACTAAGCTGCACCCCAGCCCTCCATGGCAAAGTTTGAGAAGTACTGTTCAGCCTTTTAGTTCAAAATATATATCCTGTGTTTATTGTTGAATATAGTGAGGTGGAAAAATTATTTGTTTATTCTGTTGATAATGCAGTAACATGGAGCTCCATAAATTCTACCCTGAGCAGCCACATTACTGAGGATTAGAATCAGTCATTAGAACTAGAAGTAACCTTTGGCTGGCCTTGTTTTATAACCAAGAAAACAGAGAAGTCCTCCTGTTTCTGTGCAACAGACCTGGGACAGGAACAGGGTCTCTGGATTCCATCACCATTGCACCTTCCACTGCATTGTGTGACCCCCAGAGTCTGGTGGGGCTTAAGCCAGCAGAGTGACTTGATGGCTCCTCAAGCCTTTGCTATTGGCGCCAAGGTATTGGTAGTACTCCACTTGGGCATTGCTGAGTATGTGCAGTTGCCTCACTGCTGAGTCTGGGGCTTGCTTTGCTCTTCTCAGTTAAGATCCCACTGTGGCTCAAAATGTATTTGTGTGTGTTTCGAGGTAGGCTGGTGAGGCAGGCGAGCTCTGAATGTGAATCCATACTACACCACTCACTAGCTGCGTCTTCTCCTCTTAGATCCTCCTCTCAGACATCTGGAGAGTCTCTGCACCCTGGCTTTATTGCTTCATCTTCAGAACAGGTGTGACAATACTCCTTAGATAGTTGTGTGGATTGTGTGGCAGGTAATAGGTGCTTTCTTTCCTTTGAGGAAGGATGCCACAAATGCTTCAAATGCATCAATGCCTTAGTTTTTCTTGTTCTAGATTAAAAACAAAAGTTTTTTTTGTCAAAGTATGTGTATGTTCACTCTTCTTTTTCAATTCTTACTGCAGTTTTTCTAAAGATTCATTAAATAAGTTATATGACATTTATTAAGTACCTGTACTAGACTATTAGAGGTGCTGGAGCCACAGTGGCAAAGGAGACAGAGAGCTCATCCTTGCAGTTTACTTCTTGTAGGGAAGACAGGCAATAACCAAAGAAGTTATTAAAAATACTAGAGTAGCAAAAGGTGGAAGTGCACTACATGTAGAGACAGCTGGGTGGGTGGCAGTGCTGCAGGGGAAGTAAAACCCTCCTTTGGAAAAGGTGATAAGGGAAAGGCTCTCTGAGGTGGTGCTTTGTTGACGAGTCATGTGAATACCTGATGGGAGAATGTTCAGGCAAAGAAAACAATACATGCAAACGCCCTGAGACATGGACAGCATTTTGCCTTTGAGGAATAAAGAGGTCAGCATTGTTGGAGAATGAGCCATGAGAGAATAGAAAATGAATTTGAGGCAGGCAGGTGCTGGATTATGTTTGCTCTTCTGGCTATTATATAGAATCTTGGCAATATTGATTCTTAGTGTGATGAGAAATGATATGAGAAGTTTAGAGCAAAATATCTTTTTGTGATTTACATTTTAGAGGGACTCACCCCTGTTTATTATGTGAAGAATAGATTGTCAGGGTATAAAAGTGAAAATAGGGAGAATCATGAGATGGGTTGTGGTAGTCCAGGCAAGAAAGGGCAGTGAGAGGAGAAAATCTGCACACAGCTTCACAACCTCTTTAGCTGCTTTTTGGTTTGAGGGATTGAACCCAGGGGCAGTTAACCACTGAGCCACATCCCCAGCTCTTTTTATATTTTATTTTTTGAGACAGGGTCTTGCTAAGTACTGTCTTTGAATTTGTGACCCTTCTGCCTTAACCACCTTAGCCAATTGGGCTGCAGGGATTACAGGTATACAGCACCATGCCCAGTCCAAACCTAGTTTCTTAACCCCAAACTCTGACTTTTCTTTCAGAGAGCCTTTGGAAGCTTACATCTATTTCGGTCCTGTGTACTATCAGAAACTGAAACACATGGTGCTGGATAAAATGCATGCCCGGGCCCGGGGACCACGAGCCGTCCTTACCAGGTAAGAGAGAAGCACTTACAAAAAGAGCTTATTATGCAAGTCAAAACAGTCTTGCATTTTCTCGATAAGGCAAAAAGTAGACTCATGGAAATTTCTGTTTTCTTGAAATGTCAAAATGTAGGGTATAGGCTTAATAAAAATCATACATACTACCAACATGAAAAAGCAGCTGATTAAAAATCATTTCACAGGCTCAAGAGCAAAGCCATTGAAGTCTTGCCACAGTCTCCTAATACAACCATTTACTGTGTACCACTTTAAATGTGGTCCTTTTCAGAAATGTTTATATATTAGAAGGTAAGAACATATATACCTACACATAGTTTCAGAGGATCAAGTTCATGGTCAGCTAGTTCCTTTGCTCTGGGCCTGCAATGAGGCAGAACATCATGGCAGAGGGTGTGTCAGAGAAAAGCTGCTCAACTCTTGGCAGCCAGGTAGCAGGGATATAGAGACTTACAGCATAAGCCAGGGACAAAAATATAGTTTCCAAGATCATATCCCTGTGACCTGCTTCCTCCAGCTACACCCCATCTGTCTATACTTACCACCCAGTAGTCCATTCAGGTTATTAATCTTCAAATGGATTAATCCACTGATGAGGTTCCAGCTCTCATTATTGCTTAAAATCTTGCTGCATTGGGGATCATGCTTTCAAAATATGATTTTCAGGGGATACTCCAGATCTAGACCATGACTTCTAGCATGTGTGAAGCCCTGGGTTCAATCCCTGGACTGCAAAAAAAAAAAAGAAAAAAGAAAAAAAAATTTTTTGAGGGAAAAAATTGTGTCTGTGCTGAACATGTACAGACTTTTTCTTGTCCTTATTCTCTAATCAATATATTATAGCACCTGTTTACATATCTTGCATTCTACTAGTATTATAAGTAACATACAGAGACTGTAAAATGTGTGGCGTGACGACATTTCGGTCAATGATGGACCACGTATACAGTGGTGGTCCCCTTAAGATTATAATGGACATGGAAAATTCCTATTGCCCAGTGACATTGTAGCCATGGTAACATTGTAGCTCAGCACATACTCACATGTTTGTGGTGATGCTGATGTAAATAAACCTGTGCTGCTGGTCCTGTAAAAGCATTACACTGAACACTTACATAGAATGCACAATTTCTGATAATGATAAGAGACAACTATGTAACTGCTTTACATATGCTCTATGCTCTTTCCATTACTTTAGAGTGTACTCCTTCTTCTCATAAAATAAATGTACCGTAAAGCATGTATATATGTATGCCATGTATGCCACGAGCAGTAGCTGTGTTTACTGGGTCTGTGGACTGCATCATTTCTCTTGTGCCATATTTAGTCCTGTGTTTGTTCTTCACTTCTCTGAGGAGGAGGAGGAGGAGGAGGAGGAGGAGGAGGAGGAGGAGGGAGCTATATTATGTATACACATGCATACACACCCCGTAAGCCTAGATGTGAAATAAGTAGACTGTATCATAGGTTTGGATAAGTATACTCTATGATGTTTGTACAATAATGGGATCCCCTGACATTGCATTTCCCAGACCTGTACCCTGTACCCCATTGTTGAGCCCTGCGTGACTGTATGTGAAAGGTGTGTATAGGTTGTATGCAGACATGCCATTTTATAGAAAGGATTTGCCTGTCTGTGGATTTTGTTATCCACAGGGGTCCTAGAACCAGTCCCCTGCAAATTCAAAGAATAACTTTGGTAAGCTAAGTATCGCATCTTCTTAGGACCATTTTTTCCACCTGGAGAAACTTTGTCTAGAGCAGAGGTTCTCAGCTGAGCTATTTTGCCCCCCACCTCCAACCCCTGGGAATATTTGATGATGTCTAGAGATGTTTTTGGTTGTCACAACTTGGGAATAGGGAGGGAGGTACTGGTATCTAGTGTGTAGAGACACCAGGGATGCTATTAAATGTCCTACAGTACATGAGACACCCCACAACAAAGAGCTCCCAGCTCAGATTATTAGTAGTGTGTGGGGGGGGAAGAACCAGATGGTAGATGTGGTGTGATCTCATCTCCACATCAGTTTGGACAGTGTCTCAGCTTTTATTTTTCTCATATACAAAGTGAAGGTGATTATACCTATGTCACAAAGTACTGGTAAATGCAACATGTATATAGCACCAATCTGTAGAAGATGCTCAGTTAAAAACCTGGTCCCCTTCCTACTGGCACTGAGCATTATTTGGATAGTATGCATAGAAAGAGGAAAAATGGTGCTATTAGTGGTTTTGGTTTTGTTTTTTTCCCAACCAAGAAAGAAACATGGGTGATTTAATCCCTTGAGCATCAAACTGAACAAATGCACATGTCTGTTGAAATAATAGGCATACACATGCTTAAAATTGCAGAAAATAGAAGAGAGGTTGACATTGTCAAGGTAGTAATCACCATGGTGATGAGACTCTGTGGATTCAGTGTGTTTCTCCCTTAAATTCTGATCCCTCATAGACTTCCATATTAGTTACATCTAAAAACTATTCAAAGTAACATAACTGTTAAAGCAGTTATTTCTCTGTTTTGCTCTGTTGTATGAAAGAAGTTACTGCTTTGAATTACACATGAAGACTCCAGAGGGCAGGGTCTGTGGTCAGTTATCTCAGAGGTTAAACTACAAGTGGAAGGAGCACCTCCTAGGGGTGGTTCTTCTAGCAAATAAAAATGAGTAGGCATGTCAGTTCTGACATAATGTTAACTTAGTATTTTCATTTGGACCTATTTGTAAGATTTTCACGTGTAGACTTTTTTCAGCAAATGATCTTCAACATACCAGATTTCCTATTGTCACTTTCAACCATAAGAACAAAGACAATTTTAAAATTTCAGCGTGTGTTGGCAGGTACTGTATTCACCTTCATAATACTTTAGGAGACCTGTGGCAACAACAAAGAAGAAAAAATGCTGTGGAATAAAGCAGGCATGACCCTGAGTTCATGGTTCCCTCACAGAACACCCCTCAGAAGTGTCGTAAAATAAGCTAGCCACAGAGCTCACTTCTCCACCCTCCCCAAAATGATTTGTGTGATCATTTCCAAGGCAGAGTTGCCTAAATTGTTCAGAATCTCTAATTTTATCTACATCTCTGGATCTTGGATTCTTAACCTTTTATTCTTCAACTCAGTATATATATAAACCACACAGTTCATTCAAGAGACTAACAAGCCCTCAAACTATGGCAGTAACTATTGGAAACCATTCTTGTTCTTTGGTGGCAGAGCAGAACCACTTACCATAGAAAGGTGCTGCTATTGCACAAACAAACTGGGGAGTGTCATTCTGCGTAATTTTTCATGATTTTAAATAACAGAGTACCAAGATATCTCTGGAAAACACTCAAAGGCATTGTTCCCTGATTTGAACATTGCGCTGTCCTAATAACAATGATAATGATGGTGGTAGTAATGCTAGCACTGGTGTTTCATGTGATTGTACATTAGTGGAGTATTGTGTCATATAATAAATATTATATATAATTATGTTATTTTTATTTAATAACAACAACCACCAAGTTACTTCTTTTCTTATTTGAGGCTCTTTGGTTAGGTATTTGTGTTAGTCAGCTTTTGTTACTGTGGCCAAATACCTGACAAGAACAACTTAGAGGAGGAAAGATTTATTTTGGCTTATGGTTATGAGATTCACTCCATGGGCAGCCAACTCCATTGCTCTGGGCCTAAGGGGAGACAGAACATCATAGAGAGGGCATGGTGTAGGAAAGGTGCTCAGCTTATGGCAGCCAGAAAGGAGAGAGAGAAAGGGTGCATACACCCAAGGACTCAGGAACAAGATGTGGTCCCCAGTGACATGCTCTCAGTGACCTACTTCTTCCAGCCACACCCCACCTGCCCACAGTTACCATCCAGTAGTCCATTCCAATTATGAATCCGTCAAATGGTAAACCCACTAATGAGGTTATAGCCCTAGTAATCCAGTCTTTTCACCTTTAAACACTGCTGCATCATCATGTGAGTTTTTCAGGGCACAGTCCAGATCTAAGCCATAACATTACTCTTAAGTGCTTTTTTAAAAAGGTAAGGCTGAGCAGCATGCTCAAGTTTCCTGTATAATACATGACCAGATCCAGGTGAACCCTGCTCCAAAGCATCATGTTCTTAGTCTCTGTGGGGTGCTACCTCCTTGTTTTTTAATATGGTAATAATATATTTGTCCAATAACTTGTTTGAAAGGCAGCCCACTGAAGGACGATCTCGTGATGGTGGCTTGCGTCTTGGAGAAATGGAACGTGACTGTTTAATTGGCTACGGAGCCAGTATGCTTCTGCTAGAGAGACTAATGATTTCAAGTGATGCCTTTGAGGTTGATGTCTGTGGGCAGTGTGGACTTCTGGGGTATTCCGGCTGGTAAGTGGATATAGTCTCTTATGTCATACCCCTTTTTTCTAAAATCATAGCTCAAGAATTGTCCCTGGATCATACCCACATGTTCTCCAGTCTTGGGTGTCCTCCATATTCTTGCCTTCCTGTGATTGGGCATTCTGTGTGTGTCATCTGTCTGCATAATGATCTGTTTTCTATACCATTCCCAAGGAATAGAGACTTCATCCTCTTTTTAATATTATCTCAAGTAAATTTTACAGCACTATCCTCCTGAAAAACTCTAAGAAGATACATTGTTGGATGTTAGAATTTACAATCTGTTCAAGAAACTTTGTAGGAAAATTGTGTCAAAAGTCCTTGTTTTTATCTTCAGACACAGTGAACCAAATATGTTGCCTCAGGTCTTAGAGCAGATGGTGACAGAGCCAGGACCAAGACCTGGTGGCCTGATCCTAACCTGTAGTGTACTCCAGCATGGCAAGCTGCTTCACATTTGAACTGTTCACTTCATGAGGGCAGAAGGCATGTCTGTCTCAATCAGTCATTCAGCAAACTTGCAGAGTATCTGCTATTTGACAGTGCTCTGGGCTCTAGCAGTACAGAGTGAGCAAGGTAGATGAGTGCTGCTTAAAAAGAGCTTATCTTCCATTCATTCTGATCATGTGGTCTTGTTGATCTTCACTTCTTCAACCTGGGATTTGGTGGGTGCTTCATAAAACAATAATTGATAAATGATAACCCTGCATTTGTCAGATTGCCAATGAGTAATGCAGTTGATAAAGAAATTATTTTTGGTACACAAAGGCCATCTTAGAGAATGACACTCCCCAGTTTGTTTGTGCAATAGCAGCACCTTTCTATGGTAAGTGGTTCTGCTCTGCCACCTAAGAACATGAAGCTTTATTTAAGGTTATTCATGACCCCACTTGTCCCCATAGGCAAGGGAACCTGTGGTGCCCAGTCTCCCCTCCCTCTTCTGCTGAGACAAGATCTACCAGAGTGCAGGCAGGGATGGGAGGTAGCCACCACACCCTCAGCAGCTCTCAGCTGCCCTCTCCAAAGCTGCTCTTCCTAGGAAGGGACCACCCCCACAACAGTGAGCATTCATTGCTGGGCTTTAGGAGTACACAGGCCATCTTCTCCCCCACTGAGTCCTTCCCAGAGCCTCCTTCCCAACCTCTTACCATCCTCAGCTGCCAAAGTCTTGATTGAATAAAGCTGATGAAGAATCAGAACAAGGGGACTTCTGAGGACACAGAGCGTACCTTGCTAGTTAAATGTAAAACCTTTTAGCAAATTATTTTATGACTGGTGTAGAGGAGTCTATGAGTCCTGTCCATGAAGAAATTGCATTTTAGGAACTTACAGAAGAAGAGGTGGCCGCTTGCAGTTCATTCTTTTCATAAGGTTGCAGAGATGGGGTGACATTCTTCCCAGAATAAGCCTGGCTCTTTCTTATATCAATGAGATGGGGGTTTGTTTCAGTCCTGAGATGTCTATTCGTCTTTTGAAATGCATATTGAGCTTGCTTTTCATAGTCTGGGCTGTGTAACTAAAAAAAAGAAAGAAAAGAAATAGCATAATAGGAAGATGCCGGGAACCGAGTTCCACTATGTTCAAATTTGGCACAAGGATTTTTAAGTAATTTACTTTGAAAGGACAGAGAGTCATTTCATTAAAAACAGTAGTCATGAAACTTCAAGAATCGTTTCATTTTCTTTTCCTTTTTGCATTCTCCATCTCCACTGAATGGGGAAAAAGCAGTAAACCAGGTTTACTTACATACTTTGAAAGCTTCCCCTCTCCTCCCTGGGCACTCAGTTAAACCAAGGCAAATGGGAAAACCTGTGCTCAACGGTGGTTTCTGCACTATTCTTTTCTTTCCTATCTGTTTCACATGTAGATCACACACATGGCACGGCAGTGCCTGAGTTTGAAGTTTGTATGTTAGTGTGTATGGTCTGTGGAGTCTTTGACAGAGGACTAGATGAGGTTATGCAGTTCGAGGGCCTTTGCTACAATTAAGCAGTCCTTGCTGTACCATGTGTTTGATTTTGAGCAGTCTATGCCCTTGATGCCACAGAAAGACTCCTGATGTATTTGGTAGTCTAGCTGCCTCCTTGTGCGCTGCTTTCTGGCGGAGCAGCATAATGATGCTGTCATTTTTCCCATCATTACCTGACCGTGTTTGCCGAGTTGTGTAGGAGGGAGTGCTGCGTTGGTTGGAGAAAGTCGCCCTTTTAATGAGTAGCACAATGGAGTCTGGGTAATTAGAGCAGTTCAGAACCTTAGGACAGGCCTTTGTGGATGATTTGCACATTAGTAAGGCATTGCTATGGGGAGGTTTACAGCAAGGCTGTTGTCCTCAGAAGATGCAAAGGGCAGAAGTCACAAAAGAGGGTCCCTATTAAGATAATTAGCTCGTAGAGGATATTTCACTGGACAGTCATTTCTCAGTGAAGCCACAGCCACCTTCTTTTGCTGTCTTTGTCCTAAAAAATCAGTTTATTTTAATGTTGTTCTGGTCTACCATCAGGGAAATGCAATTACACACACACACACACACACACACATACGTGCGTATATGTATATACACACAGCATTGGGACATTTGAAATGATGGAGAAATTTTTAAAGATAGAGAAGAGTAATGTGCTATCTAGAGTACATGGGCTAGTAATGGGCTATTGTGTATGTACATTCAGCACATACAGTTATTTTTAAAAACTTAGATAGGGCTTATAGTGTAATATACCAGATAGGAAAATCAGCAAGCAGTTACCCCAGTCCAATCCACTTTCCCAGTTAAATTAAATCATGAATATGATTCTTGAATAAATTAGATGCACCCAGGCATATTGAAGATATAGTATTTAAATTCTGTATAAATACTGCGTGCTAACTGATTGCGCCACTGGAGCTCCCAAATTCTGATGCATTAAAGAGGTAATTTTTTTCCCATTTTTTATTGGTACATTATAGTTGTACATCTTGATGGGATTTATTGTTGCATATCTATACAAGTATACAGTATTACAATATAATTTGATATCCCTCCCCAGCACTCCCTCCCCACCTCTCACCCAGTCCCTCTCCCCTACTGATCTCCCTTTGATATTTTTGGAGACCCACCCCCACATTTGTTTTCCTTTTTCCTCTCTAGCTTCCACATATGACAGAAAACTTATGACCCTTAAACTTCGGAGTTTGACTTATTTTGCTTAACATGATGGTGTGGTCTTTAGTTCCATCCATTTTCCTGCAAATGCCATGATTTCATTTTCTTTATGGATGAATAGAACTCCATTTTGTCTGTGTGTCTGTGTGTGTGTGTGTGTGTGTGTGTGTGTGTGTGTATCATATTTTCTTTATCCATTCATCCCTTAATGGACATCTAAGTTGGTTCCATAGTTTGGCTGTTATGAATTGTACTGCTGTGAAATTGAGTATGCATGTACCACTGTAGTAAGATGACTTTAATTCTTCAGGGTAAATACTGAGAAGTAGTATAACTGGGTCACATGGTGGTTCCATGCCTAGTCTTTTGAGAAGCCTCTATACTGATTTCCAAAGTGATTGTACTAATTTGCAGTCCCAGAAACAGTGTAAAAGTGTTCCTTTTTCTTCATATTCTCTCCAGAATTTGTTATTTGTATTCTTGATGACTTCCATTCTGACTGGTGTGAGATGTAATCTCACTGTAATTTGATTTGCATTTCCCTAATTGTTAATGATTTTGAACATTTTTTCATGTATTTGTTGGCCATTTGTATTTCTACTTTTGAGAAGTGACTGTTTCATTCACTTGCCCATTTATTAATTGAGTTATTGTTTTTTTGGTGTAAAGTTTTTTGAGCTTTTATATATTCTAGATATTAATCCTCTGTCAGAAGAGTAACTAGTGAAGATTTTCTCCTATTCTGTGGGTTCTCTTTCCCATGCCTAATTGTTTTCTTTGTTATGCAGAAGCTTTTTAATTTGATACTGTTGCATTTATTAACTCTTGGCATTATTTCCTGAGCTTTAGGGATCCTATTGAGAAAGTCATTGCCTCTGCCTAAAAGCTGGAGTGTTGACCCTATGTTTTCTTTTAGGAATTGCACAGTTACTGGCCTAACTCTGAAATCTTTGATCCATTTCAAGTTGCTTTTTGTGCAGGATCTACATATGGATGACTAGTTTTCCCAGCACCATTTGTTAAAAAGGCTGACTTTTCTCCAGTGTATGTTTTTGTCACCTTTGTCAAGGATCAGTTGACTATAGATATGTGGGTTTGTCCCTGTGTCTTCTATTCTGTACCATTGGACTGTGTCTGTTTTTACCATGCAGTTTTTGTTACTATAGCTCTGTAGTATTGAAGTCAGATATTGTGATGCCTCCAGCATTGCTTTTTTGACTTAGAATTACTTTGGCTATTCTGGGTCTTTTATTCTTCCAAACGAATCATAGGACTATTTTTCCTAGATCTTTGAATAATGTCACTGGTGTTTTGAAGTGTATTGCATTGAATCTGTATATTGCTTTTGGTAATATGGCTATTTTTACAATATTAATTATGCCTATCCATGAACATGGAAGTCTTTTCATCTTCTGAGGTCTTTTTCAATTTCTTTCTTAAATGTTCTATAGTTTTTATTGTATACATCTTGTTTTGTTTAATTTTGTTTTTTTTAGGCTATTGTGAATGGAATTGTTTTCCTGATTTCTTTCTCAGGAGATTCATTGTTGGTATATAGGAAAGCTATTGATCTTTGTATGTTGATTTTGTACACTTTGCCAAATTTGTTTATTAGCGCTAGCAGTCTTTAGTGGAATTTTATGGATCTTCTAGATACAGGATCATGTTATCTGCAAATTGTTATAATTTGACTTCTTCCTTTCTTATTTTTATCCCTTTCATTTCCTTCTTTTGCCACATTGCAAAAGAGGCTGGAGTTTCTGGTACTATATTAAATAGAGTGGACATCCTTGTTCCAGATTTTAAAGGAAATGCTTGCAGTTTTTTCCCATTTACCCTGAGGTTGACCTCAGGTTTTTCATAGATAGCCTTTATGATGTTGAGATAGGTTCCTTCTGTTCCTAGTTTTTTCCATGTTTTTATCATGAATATGTGTTGAATTTTGGCAAAGGCCTTCTCTGCATCTATTGAGATTTTTGTTCTTACTTCTGTTAATGTGATGAATTACATTTATTGATTTGCATCTATTAAACCATCCTTGCATCTCTGGAATAAATACAACTTGATTGTGGTGTATAATCTTCTTAATAAGTTGTTGAATATGATTTGCTATAATTTTATTAAATATTTTTGCATCTAAGTTTATGTGATCTGTAGTTTTCTTTCCTTGATGTGTCCTTTTCTGGTTTTGGTATGAGGGTGATACTGGTTTTCATAGAATGAATTTGGACATATTTCATCCCTTTCTATTTCATGGAATAATTTAAGGACTATTGGCATTAGTTCTTTAAAGGTAGAATTCAGCTGACAATCCATCTGGTCCTGGGCTTTTCTTTGTTGGAAGGCTTTGTATTACTGCTATATATCATTACAAATTATTGGTCTATTTAGGTTTTCTTTGTCCTCTTGATTCAGTTTTGGCAGATTGTGCTTGTCTAGAAATGTATCCATTTCTTCTATATTTTCCAATTTACTGGAGTATAAGTTTTCAAAATAGTCCCTGATGAGATTTCTGAGGTGTCTGTGGTGATTTCTCCTTTTTCATCCCTAATTTTATTAATTTGGTTTTTCTCCCTTTTGGTTAGTTTGGTTAATGGCTTATCAGTCTTGTTTGTCTTTTCAAAGAAGAAACTGTTTCATTGATCTTTTGTATTTTTTTTCCTCAAGTTCATTAATTTTGGCTCTCATCTTACAATATTTCTTACATCTTACAACATTTCTTCTTTCTGTTAGTTTTGAAATTGCTTTGTTCTATATAGGCCTTGAGATGCATCATTGGGTTCTTTCTGATTTTCTTATGTTGGTACTCATAGCTATAAGCTTCCCTCCTAGAGTTGTCTTCATAGCGTCCCAGAGATTCTGATATATTAAATCACTATTCTCATTTGTGTCTAAGAATTTTTTAACTTCTCCCTCTATTTCTTTTATCACTCATTCATCATTCAGAAGAGTATTGTTCAATCTCTGTGTATTCATATAATTTCTGTAGGGTTTGGTTGTGTTGATTTTTAATTTCATTCCATTATGCTCTGATCAGATGCAAGGAATGATATCAGTTTTTTTGTATTTGCTAAGCATTGCTTTGTGGCCTAAAATATGATTTATTTTGGACAAGGTTCCATGAGCCACTAAGAAAAACTGTATTTAGCTGTTGTTAGATGAAATATTCTGTAGATGTCTGTTAAATCTGTTTGATTTATAATACTTTTCAGGTCCAAAGAATGTTTACTGAGTTTATTTCTGGATGACCTGTCTAATAGTGAGAGAAGTGTGTTGAAATCACCCAGTATTACTCTACTGGGATTTGTCTGGTCCTTCAATTTGAGTAGGGTCTCTTATGTAATTAGTTGCACCTATATTTGGGGCATAAATATTTATTATTATTTTATCTTCTTGTTGGATTTTGTTCCCTTTACCAATATGAAGTGTACTTCTTTTTATCTTCTGATTAGTTTTGGTGTGAAATTTGCTTTGTCAGATGTGTCATAGCTACGCCTGATTGTTTTCAGTCTCCATTCACATGGTATATCAGTTTTCAACCTTCACTTTCAGCCTGTGGCTTTTTGCATATATGGTGCATCTCTTGTAAATCACATGTTAGGCCTTGTTTTTAATCCATTCTGCCAGCTTTTCTCTTTTAATTGGAAAGTTGAGACCATTTACATTCAGTGTTATTATAGAGTTGTTGATTAATTCCTGCCATTTTGATTTTTTGTCTGTTTAATTTGATCCTGTTTTCAATTGAGATTTCTTCTTCTGTGAGCTCTGAGGTTTGTTTCTATAATTTCTTCTGTGTGCAATATTTTTTTAAGTAAGTTCTATAGTGACAGTTTAATAATCATGACAGTTATGGTCTCTCAGGACTTGGAACACATCATTCCAAACCATCCTGGCCTATAGAGTCGGTGCTGAGAAATCAGAAGTGATTCTGATTGGCTTGCCTCTGAATGTGACTTGATGTTTTTCTCTTGCAGCTGATAAAATTCTATCCTTGTTCTGTATGTTTAGGCATTTTAATTATAACGTGTCATGGAGAGGTTCTTTTTTGATCTTGTCTATTTGGGATTCTAAATGCCTCCTTTATCTGGATGTCCATCTCATTCTGAAGGTTTGTAAAGTGTTCTGTTATTATTTTCCTGAAGAGGTTATCCATTCCATTACTTCATAGCTACAGCCCTCCTCAATTCAAGTGATTCTTAAATTTGGTCTCTTCATGTTGTCTCAGAGTCCTTGTATATTCTGATCATGGTTAAATTTTATTTCTTTAATACTGTCTGAATGTTCAAAGAGAGCCACTTTGTCTACCACCTCTGAGATTCTGCCTTCAACGTGGTTTACTCTATTAGAGAGATTTTCAGCTGAACATTTTGATTTATTTTGTCTTTCATTTCTAATATTTCTGTTTGGTTCTTCTTCAGTATTTCTATCTTCTTATTGAATTTCTCATCCATATTCTGTACTGATTTTCTTAATTCACTCAGTTCTGTGTTCTCTTGGAATTCATTGATCTATTTATAATGATTCTTTTGAATTCTTTATTGGAATTTCATCCACTACTGTGTTTTGTGGGTCATTTGCTTTAGGAGGTGTCATGTCAGCTTGCCTTTTCATATTTCTTATATTCCTGTGTTAGATTTTATGCAGCTGATGGGGAGATTTCTCTTCCACTCTTATGTATGGATTTTTTTAGGGCATAGTCTTCACTTGCCAAAGTGTCCTAGAGTGATCTGAACTGAGACCACCTTGTAGGTGTGTTGTCCACAGCCTTTGGGTTCTTTCTTTCTGTATGTGCTACAGCAGTGGATGTCCATAACTGGGACATGAGGGCCCTCCCCTACTTGAGACCTGGTTGTTAGTTTGGGTTTTTGTGTCTTCATTGTTTTGTATTAAAGTATAGTTGAAGATTGGGTGTCATTAATTTGTGAGTGGAACATGGTACACTGTCTTGTGGTTGTGTTTAATTCAGAGTTTCTACCCTGTGATCTTGTAGTGTCCCTATAGGTTCCCAGTACCTCACACAGGGTGAAACAAACAACAGCAACAACCAATGAAAATACTATACAGCATTAAACCAAATACTTGGTTCCTGCTATGACATCTGTAATGTTAATTGCCACAAAACCAGAAAGGGTAGCATCAGCAATTGCCAACAGCAAAAATAAGTAACCATGAACTATTATCTGTCTTAAAGCAAACAGCAGGTGTCTACTATATATCCACAGCAGTAATAATTTCAACAGCATTAATGGTGGGACAGAATAACTCCTGTTAATAAACCAATTAGTGCTACAAGATGGTAAGAATGCAGTTAATTAAGAGAAAGGAAGATATAATAGGAAAGTAGAAAAGAGTTCATAATTTCAGAAAATGATCAGATAGATGCACAAGAGATGTAACATGGTTACATTATTTATATTAGATAATTTATTATAAGGAAGGAGGATAAAATAGAAATAATAAAGTAAAGGTAGAGTGGGAGAATAATAGAATTTAGCCATTAGCAGAAAAAAAAAGAGAGAAAAACAGATCAAATCAGTGAAAAACAATACCAATCTAAAAACCTAACCCTCGGAGGACAAGGCAAAGAAAAATAACTACATCTTAAAAATGCTGAAAATGAGGAAAAGAGAAACATGTATATGTATATATGTCCAAGACCCAGTCAGCACAGCAAAAGCAAAACAACAACAATGAAAAGATCCTTAATGAAAAATTATGGAATCATCTCCGCTGAGATGGACAGAATAGTCAGTGGAAATAGTTGGACATTATCTGTGCCCAACTGTCTTTCCATTTCTTCTTGGGCTATGTACTAAGAGTGAGAGAGGGGTTGTTACCTCTTCTTTTTTGTGTTGTTTTCCAAACTGCCAGTTGTAGTGGCCTAAGGCTGAAGCTGGTTCAAACAGTTCTCAGTTTCTCTTCTTTCCAGTATGAGGCAGGATGGGGTGGGAAGTAATGTCAGTTGGAGTTTTGTTTGCACAGATTGATGTACTTCCAGGGTGGGGCCACTGCAGAATTTTATGAGTTGAGTTCCAGTGCCTGGGTCTTAGGTCTAATCAGGCCTCAGGGGCTTTGCTGGCACACGTCTGCTCTGGAGAGATTAAATCCACACACCCCTTGGCCAGGCAGCTGCCAATCTCTGTTGGGAGTCTAGATCTCAGGAGCCTCCAGAGGATTCTACTGAAGGATTGGCTATCCATGAATACAGCCTTTCCAGGCTTCCCAGGCTTAGTCCAAGTACATTCGCACCCTCATGGTTCAGATTCCAGCCCACTTCAGCTTGTCGTGTGAGCCACCAGACTCCTAGTTGGATTTCCTTTTGCTTTTCTGACTTGAATTCTCATTCTGCTAGGTATACCCTAGGCTATGCAGAAGGCACTGGCCGAGCAATATAGCTGTGTTAGCTCAGATCTTCTGACTCCTATAGTGACAGCTGTAGCGAGACCACCTCAAGGTGGCTCCCACCTCAGCTCTCTGAGTCCAGTTGGAAAACAAAGGGCACTTTTCAAGCACCAGTGCACAGTGTAGCCTCTGGATCAGCTAAGGGTAGCCTGCTTTTCTGATCTCAGGTTTTCCATGTTAAATCTGTCCATTGTACTCTCTTTGCTAAATCAGCTGCTGCCCCAACCAACTTGGCTTCAATGTAGTCTGTTTCTTTGTTTAATGTATCCAATTTTCTGAGTCTCTAGGACACTCTAACTGTCCAATAATATTAAGTTTTAGTGAAATTCCTCTTTCACCCACCTCACAGAAAAGCAGTACCCCTGCTGCATTAATCCCCAGCCATATAGCACCTAGGAATGCAGTCTTCCTCTAGCCTGCCATCTGAATCCTCCGCACCCCATCTTAATTTCTTAGGTGATCTTTTAAGAAAAGTTAATATTATCACTGTCAGTAGATCAGGTACCACAGTGTGCAGGCACCAAACCGTCCCCTCATCTTGATGTCAGTGTCCACGATGGTTCATCCTTCTCCCACTGTCTCCAAGTTCTGTCTATACATAGTTACTCACCACCATGTTCAAATTCTCAGCCTCAATATTTGTTTTTCTTCTCCAAAATAATAAAAATTTTATCTTGGTGCTTACAAAATTTACCTTTGCTTATTGTAAAATATTCATGTTACAAAAAATGCCAATCACATTAATTCCCACCACTCACAGATGACTACTTAACATTTTGGTGACCATTCTTTGGAACATCTCTGATTGCCTTTTGTTCTTTAATTTTTACTTAATTTTTAAAAATCATAAACCCTTTCAGGATTCTAATAAATAGTAGAAAATGCTATTTTAAACCCCTTTTTTAAAAGTTTAAAATTTTATATATGATATTTGAGGCTCAGAAACAACCTGAGCCCCTTTAATTAATGAGTCTACACTGCACATTTAGTGGCTGCCCAGTGTTCTGTATAAATATGCTATAATCACAGAACTATTGCTAGTGGGCATTCGTGTAGTGTCCTGCTTTGTAAATACTGTGGTCGTGAACGTTCTTGTGAGGTCCTGTTTGGTCTGAAACCTGAAAGAATAGTTCACTTTCTCTCCAGGGAGCCTTCTTTAGTTGTAGTCATTAAGACCTAAATTTAACTTCTTCCTAAAGGAAGAGAAAAGAAAATCCTACTTGGAAGACCGATCAGCATTCTGGTTAGGAACATGGGCTGTTGTAGGAGTGAGTGGAATACACACATGTGTGCACATGCACACTTCTTAGCTTTGCACAGGGGACAGCACACTATATAATACAGTGGCTTCCATTACTAATAGAAGTGACCAAACCTGAAGGTCACTGGAAAAATTAACATTTGACTGGATGTCTTTTCAAAAGTCTTGTCTTTCCACCAGACTTAGAGTATCCCAATGACAGGAACCAAATTATAATTATTGAGCACCTTACTTAGACTAACACACTAGTGTAGAAGTAGATTGTTATCACATTCATGATGGTTGAATGGATCAGTTAAAAACTCACCAGTGAAAAAAAATCTAATTCTGAATGAATTTCAAGTAGTTTACATTTCTGGGGTGCTTTCAAAACAGTATGTGGACAGATGTTTCACATTTCAAAGAGAGATCCAGAAATGTGGTAATAACTGATTCAAGTTGTATGCTTTTAAAACTGGAAGGAGTGGTGTTTATTTTATTTTTTATTTTGCTTCCTTGGATGTTTCCTTTTATTTTCTGGGCACACATGTGCACATTTGATGATGTGACTGAACACTGAGGAACAGAAAATTGACTAATACAACAGTAGAATTTGGTAGAGCGTATTCTCACTTCCCATGTGCAGGCCTTTATTTCTGAGTGGTTGTCCTTCTGACACATGCTGACTTGGGTTTCAGGTGCCATTACTGCAAGTCATCGTGCCACGTGTCTTCCCTCCGCATTCCGTATGCCTGCAAGCTGCTTTTCCAGGAGCTGCAGTCTATGAACATTATCCCCAGGTTAAAACTGTCCAAGTACAATGAATGAGATGGAGAAGGTGGGTGAGTGAAAGCAGTGGATGGTAAGTTTGATGCCGTGGAAAGCAGAAGGGACTGAGAACTGTTTCTGAGAATGACTTCTGGGATTATTTTCTCTCAAAAACAAACAGAACTGATGGAGAAGCTTTGTTGTTCTAGAAGACTGACTAGACAGCCTTCATCAGTGAGCCCCGAGCCACGGGAGAAATGCTGATGACATGGACTGCAGTGCATTGGATCCACAGTGGACATGACCTAAAGGATAAACAAGCTTTTATTTATGATCTGTAGCTTGAAATCTACTCAGTAGAGAGACCTTACTCCTTAAAAAGAAAGTTTGGGTTTAAATTCCCCACAATATCTTCTGGTTAACAAAACTTAAGGTTCTCAGGAACCTTTGAGGATGAGAAGAATTGCCTGAGTTCATTCCTGAACTCAAGTTGAGGTGTGTGATTGTGAGCAGGGTGAGGAGGCAGCAGGGCTGTGGGAAGCTGAGATGAATCCGTAAAGTGCTGGATTTCTTATCTGGTTCTGTGAGGGGATAAATTTTCCCAACAATTAAATCTTGCCATCTCACGCCCAAACTTTGTGAAAAAAAATTACAAAAAAATCTTGGGGAAATACAATAAATATATTCTTGTAAGCAGGAATATCACTTTTCTTATGGACCCAGTTGTACTATTTTGAACCTCAGTCATACCATAAAATAATGTTTATTAAATGTCTGAACAGAACTCCAGGAATGTCTTGTTATTTCCCGTCAGGATGTTAGTTGTCCAATCTCTTCTGCAGTTAGCCTTCCTCGCTCTGGTCTGTTTTGCTCTTAACTGCTCTGCTCTGAAGCTGGATAAATATTTTTTATGCCAAGAATTATTTATAAAATAGGAGTCTGAGAAACTTTTAGAAATGGACTGGGGTGACATTCCCAATGTGTCATATTGAAAATGGCCCACACAATGTTAATAAGTGTTATATACCAATAAGGATCAAGCTCCAGTGTCAAAATGAGGTTGAGGAACTATGTTTAACCAAGTCAGACCTACCACAGGACCTTCTCAAAACCTGTAGCCATCTCAAGCTAATGAGTATTGGGACCTTCTGAAGGTTTGGGTTTAAATTCCCCAAGATATCTTGAGAACTCAGCCTCACCTTGTTTTCTTTGTGATCAGAGTGTAGAAGTCAGGAAGGCTCCACAGCCCAAGCAGAATGGAGGCTGCCGTGTGAGTGAGCAGGCCTTCCTCAGCCTTGGCTTCAGGAACTGGGTAGGAGAAGGAGTTCATAGCCCACATCCTTACTGCACTGGCTGCTCCTTCTCTTAGATTGGCTTTATCGTTTTCAAAATTGATGGTGCAAAAAATGACTAATAATTGATTGTATGTGTAGTCATGCTGTACTTTGTGGGCTATTTAAGGAGTCTTCTGGGTTGATCTTGACATCTCCTATACTGAGGCAACAGCACTTCCTAACTCCACTGAACGTAGTGGTCCTGCCACGTGTGGCATATAAGATCCATGAATACTAGAGGGTCATTTGGAAAGAGCAGTGTCCTGGATACGGTACAAAGACTTCTGTCATTTAATCATCCAGTGATGTGCACTGGAGCAGGACATGACCTCTGCCTGAAGGAGCACGCACAGGAAGTCAAGACATGGCGGACAGTCACAGAGCATGAACGCACCACTGCCTGTGGTCAGTGCTCCAGGAGATGTAGAAACTCCTCTCAAGGGTCATTACCCCCTTTATACAAAAAAAACCTTACCGACTCACTCTCCAGCACCTCACCACTAAGAAGGAGGGGCACAGGCTTCCTCACTTAGGGAGCTTTGTTTTGGTTTTGTCCGTGGAGGTATTTTTGAGTCAACAAAGGTGACTCTTTGTTTTTAATTCAAATACTACTAAGTGGTCATATTTCTTTCAGATGAACATTTCTTTTGGAAAATCATTTCAGGCCATTCTGACAATTTGGGGGAGAATCATCTATCTAACCTTGGAAATTCTAAGTTCTCTTAAGTTTCCAGGACCTAAAGAGAGGAAGGGATCCAAATGGAGATATCCTTAGGAGAAAAACTATCGGGTTGATATTTCAAAAACCAGCAGATACTATGTTTGAATAGCTATTTGTCTCTAAGAAGTACTTTAGTAAAGAGAAAAAGAAGTCAAAACCAGTGAGTTCATTCTACTACAGTTTTTTTTTAAAAAAAGGTTTTTGTAAGGTCCTTGTTTTCAAAACTACCAGTTATATTGCCATCACCAAGAGTCTGTGACCCTGACATGAGCTTTGGCAGGATCATGGCACTGGAAAGACAAAACTGTGGGCTATAAGTGGCCAGGATCCCAGACAGAAAGAAAGCTCACTGAGGGGAGCCCAGCTTTACCATTTTTCCCCTGAATTTGTCAGTGTGGGCTGTCATAGCAGAATATCACAAATGGAGAAGCTTAAACAACAGAATGTGTCTGCTTACTATTGTTCAGGCTCAAAGACCAAGATGCTGACATCAGCAGGCCGGGTTTCTAGTGAGGCTCTTCCTGGCCGCTGCCAGCCACCTCTCCACTGCATCTTCACAGAGCCTTTTCCTGGTGCACACTCGAGAGCACGCGGAGGACCCTCCCTGCCCCCACCCACCCCAGTACTGGATTGAACCCAGGCCACTTGGTAGAGAGGTAGAGCTACATGCCCAGGCCTTGTTATTTTTTATTTTGAGACAGAGTCTTGATAAATCGCCAAGGCTAACCTAGAACATGTAATCCTCCTGCCTCGGGCTCCTGAGTCACTGAGTTACAGGTGTATGCCACTGTGCCCAGAGGATTCTCCTACCGGTCCTATTGACTTAGGGTCTCACTCTTTTAACTCCATTTATCCTTAATTAGTTCCTTAAAGGCCCTGTTTCTCCAAGTACAGTCACACTGGGGATTAGGGCTTCAATATGAATTTTGAGGAAACATAGATGAATCCATTATACCCCTCAAGACATTTCCTAATTCATAAAACACAGACTAAACTGTTGACAGGACCTTTTTAAAAATTTGTTTTATTTGTTCTAATTAGTTTTACATGATAGTAGAATGCATTTTGTCACATTGTACACACATGGAGCATAACTTCTCATTTCTCTGGCTGTACCTGGTGCAGAGTCACACCAGTAGGGTAACCATACATGTATATAGGGTAGATATATACATATATGGTTATATATCTGTCTCATTGTACCGTCCTTCAGCCCCATCTCGCCTTCACTCCCCTCTGCAAATGGACAATACCTTTTAAAGATGAACATATTCACAGTTCCATTTGTAGGTATGAGCCCTGCAGAAATATGTGTTATCATCAGTCAGTGTGAACAAACGAAGGTTTCTAGCAGCATTATTTGTGTTTCTCTGCTTTTGGAAAGAACCCCTTCCATTAACAATAGAATAAATTGTGGTATATCAATACAATGGAATATTACACTGTGATGAAAACGAATTGTGCTACATACAATATTGTAGATAATCTAGCAAATATAGTATTGAGAAAAAAGTCAAGAAAATACATACTATATTGATTCCTTTTAAGTTCAAAAATGGACAAAATTAACATATAAGAAGCCATGAATAAATAGCTTTCTGTGCAGAATGGGCTGATGACTGAGAGAGTACAAGAGGGACTTCTAGAGTACTGATAATATCTTTTTGTTTTGTTTTTTTAATCAGAGCATTGATCACATGTGTTCCTCATCTTATGAAAATGCATTAAGTTGAGTACACTCAGGATTTTTCACTTTTCTCAATTTAGGCAACTAAATGGTTAAGAATACTCATTCTAAACCTGTGCTTTAGTCTTTTCATTTCACAAATGTGTTGTCTCAAATATAACATGGTGGTTTTGTTCCCTTGGTTTTCCATCTTCAGAATAGCAGAATATTAGTACCAATACCTCAGGCCTTTTTTAAGATCAAGGGCTCAGCTCAGTGCCCAGCACAGTGGGCATGAGAGGATGCCCGTGGTTGTTTTCGTTGGTAGCAATAATCATCTCCTACGGCTTACTAACAGGACTGCTCGTGAGCCCTCTTCATCAGGTCAGAGTTGGAGCAGGCAAACCCAAGTTCCTTTGGAGGAGGGAGTTTGGAAACTAGGAGCAAAGGCAGAAGCCACATGGCTTTGCCGATGCTCTCTGGGAAAACCTCCCTGCTTAGCAGTGCTGGGAGGAAGAGGGTGGTGGAATTAGAGAGCACACTTCCCTGGAACAACCATTTACCACCGACATCAAAGGAGGCCTGCTGTGGGCCCACAGAATCAGTTCTCAAAACGCTTCCATGTGGGGAGAGTTGAGGAAGGGGTTTTAAAATACAAAGTCCTTGATTGGGTGCTACATAATGGGATAGTTTTCAGCTGCTTCAGAGTGTTTGGGGTAACACCTTTATTTGCAGTAATGAGTCATATGAGAGGGAACACATCAGGGCTGGTGGCTGGGCCCATCCATTCTCGCCCTCTGAGTAAGAGAGAAGCCAGTTTCTGAGAGACCTGTAAATAATTCCTTTGTAAAACGGATGGTCAGAAAAGTGACTGTAAAAATAGCACCTCTTTACTGTCCATATTTACTCCATATGTGTCGTAGGAACAGTGCATTTCATTTGTTGACTGAAAGTTGAGTTTTTACTGCCCCAGCCACAGGGCCAAGATTGGTGGGATGTTGAAGTCACCTTTTGAGGAGGTTTCAAAGGGGGTGGGGGAGCTCCTAAAAGTTTGTTACCTAGCGGAGCTACCAGTTTGATTTTAGACATGGGCCCCAGAAGTAATTAAATGAAATTTGTGTTCAGGCTATCTTGGCAGAAAATTTCAGTATGACCTGGAAATCACATTTGCTCTCACAAGTCTCACGTCTCACACCAGGTCGAGAGTTAAAGTATTTTTCCAGTCCAGGTAATAACCATGGTTCCATGCATAATAAAGTTTAAGTCTACTTTACTCCCAACTGTCCACATTCATGGAAGCACAGAAAGGTGTGAATAAATTAAAGCAGATGATGGACCCCAGATCCTTTGTACTGGATGTTGGGACGGAGTTTGCACTCACACTTTTAATGGAACTTATGTGGCAGGTTGGTGGATTTGCCATCCTTCAAATAGTGACTCCTGTGAATACTTCATTTGAAGAGACTGGGATAAAAATGACCTTTATGGTTAAGTGATGGTGACAGATCTCTGGAAAGGTGGGACAGGCTGACAGCTGGGATGCTTGTAGACGAGTGGTTCTCAAATGTGGTCCCTGGGCCAGAAGCAGCAGCATCACCTGCAATGTTTTGGGTCTCCTCCCCAAACCTACCAAGAAACTGCAGGTGGACCCCAGAAATCTTGTTTTAAAAAGCCCTTCAGGGGACTCCAGTGCAGCCTAAACTTTGAGATGGAGGGTTGTGAGCTAGAAGAGCTTTGAGACCCACCCTCGCTTACAGCCAGCCTTTGGGGCCTTAGGGTACCAAAGTGACCCCCTGGAAACTGGCTCCCTGCTCTTTTCCCCTTTTTTGCTGGGCACAACTTCCCCTTAGGCTGTGTTGGACTCTCCCACCCTCGCATGCCTCATTTCACCCTTGAGCAAGGGCCTGAAAGGCCTTTGTCAGTCTAGCCTGTCCCTCCTCTGCTGTGAAGGTCTGTGCGCAGGGCATTGGCATGGAGCCAGATCCACACAGGTTCATTCCTCTGCCGCAGCCCGGCATGGGCTCCTCCCTTGTGCTGCCTGGTTTCTGACTCTCCGGACTCGAGGTTTCCACCTTCTTCTTCTGCAGCCTCCTTTCCATTCCCTGCCAGACTTGTTCGCCATCCCATAAAGCCATCCCACATCGAAGGTGGCCTTTCTGAATGAATGCTCAGAAGTCCAGTTTCTGTCCCCTTTCCCCTGATCCCTCAGTCCACTGCCCACATCCTCTAAAGGCTGCCACAGCACCACTTCTCCTAATGGGAAGCACTCCCCTGGGGCCTCTCAGACCCTTCCAGTGGCTGACACTGCAAGGGTAGGGGAGCCTCAGCATGGCTGACCTTAAACCCTGCCCCAAGAATGAATGGCAGTGGTATTAGCATCAAGGAGAGAGCCTGGCCACAGGGCCATCTTATGCTCTGTGTGAATGGAAGAACAGAGAGGTTGAGTCCTACACTAAGGAAACTGTTGAGGTGTAAGACTAGTACCTACCCATAGGCTTGCTAAGACCAGTAAATGAGTTAATTTAGATGCCACATTCAGAACAGTCCCTGCCCTGTGTTAAACAATGAAGACTGGCTGTCCTCTCTGTGTAAATGTCAAACTAGAACAGAGTTTGGCAGTTGGCACTGGGTGATTCTTTGCTGTGCGGCTGTCTGTCCTGTGCATCGAAGGATGTGAGCAACACCCCTGGTCTCAACCCACTAGCTGCCAGTAGCCCTGCCTTCATTGTTGTTTTTGTTTGTTTGTTTGTTTTTTATTGGTTGTTCAAAACATTACAAAGCTCTTGACATATCATATTTCATACATTAGATTCAAGTGGGTTATGAACTCCCATTTTTACCCCAAATACAGATTGCAGAATCACATCGGTTACACATCCACATTTTTACATAATGCCCTATTAGTAACTGTTGTATTCTGCTACCTTTCCTATCCTCTACTATCCCCCCTCCCCTCCCATCTTCTCTCTCTACCCCATCTACTGTAATTCATTTCTTGTTTGTTTTCCCATTCCCCTCACAACCTCTTATATATAATTTTGTATAACAATGAGGGTCTCCCTCCATTTCCATGCAATTTCCCTTTTCTCTCCCTTTCCCTCCTACCTCATGTCTCTGTTTAATGTTAATCTTTTCTTCCTGCTCTTCCTCCCTGCTCTGTTCTTAGTTGCTCTCAGTATATCAAAGAAGACATTTGGTATTTGTTTTTTAGGGATTGGCTAGCTTCACTAAGCATAATCTGCTCTAGTGCCATCCATTTCCCTGCAAATTCCATGGTTTTGTCATTTTTTAGTGCTGCGTAATACTCCATGGTGTATAAATGCCATATTTTTTTTATCCATTCATCTATTGAAGGGCATCTGGGTTCGTTCCACAGTCTAGCTATTGTGAATTGTGCTGCTATGAACATCGATGTGGCAGTATCCCTGTAGTACGCTCTTTTCAGGTCTTCAGGGAATAGTCTGAGAAGGGCAATAGCTGGGTCAAATGGTGGTTCCATTCCCAGCTTTCCCAGGAATCTCCATACTGCCTTCCAAATTGGCTGCACCAATTTGCAGTCCCACCAGCAATGTACAAGAGTACCCTTTTCCCCACATCCTCGCCAGCACTTGTTGTTGTTTGACTTCATAATGGCTGCCAATCTTACTGGAGTGAGATGGTATCTTAGGGTTAGCCCTGCCTTCATTGTGACAATCAAAAATGTCTCCAGACATTGCCAGATATTCCCTTGGGGACAAAATCCCCACTCCCAGTGAACAAGGTGATGTGTATGAACATGGTTTATCTTACAAAGCAGTGGCAAACAGTTTCAAAAGTGTGTTATGCAGATTTGTCCACGAGAAACTGATGGCTGATCCTCTTCTGGATAATGGAGCAACCATACTGACAAATGTTCACAGGAACTCGGAGCCCTTGCTTGTCCTTCGGTGGACCTGTTGTAAGGATGTCGGATAAAACAGATCCATTCTTGTTGGTCATAATGTTTTCATTCCTAGGTACAATGAAATTTTATATATTTGATGAGAATGTTGCAGACAAAAGTAAGATTAGTTATCTCCATTTTTATGCACATTTTTCCTCAACCTGATTCTGTTCTAGACCTCATCTACCTTCCGTTTTTATCAAAGATGTAGGGGGAATTTTCATCATTCACCACATCAGCCCTCAGCTTTGCCTCTGCCTACCTGCCACATGACAGGGACTGTTCAACTGCCAGTCTGTCCCAACACCCAAAACTCTGCCTTCCCCTGGATTGTCCTGGGTGAGTGAATGATGCCCTAATCCTGAGAGAGCCCTCTCCTAAGCTGCTGACTTCCTGCTTGCACTGTAAGATGATAGACTAGGACTGGGTCCTCAGATCAGAATTCTCAGTGTCAGCAGCTGTGCCCTCCTCATGTCTCCGGGTCTTGCATGTCCCATGTCGTCTTCAGTCTGTCAAGACCTAAAACATCAATGTCAGTCCAGAAAATGAAACAGGAACCTGTTAGTAACTTACTATCTGCTTTTCCAGCAGAGAAAGTTATTTTAATCGCCTTTGAGATGTTACACGAATTGAGGTGTGACTGTAGAGATTATGAGGTGGGCATAGTTCTGACAGTACAGATGTAGTAGGATCTTTTCTTTTCAAATAAAGTCGCAGGGGGAGAATACACATACATGGTCTTCCATTCTGTACCTTGAGTCCCCTTGATGGCTCCTGAACCTTCATCACAGTCCTCCATGCTAAGCCAGAGAGTGCTCTCAGATCCTGAACATCAGGCCAGGACAGCCATAGCCCAATCAGCTGGGAGGTCAAGAGCAGGCACTCAGCCAGCAGACTGCCTGTTTTCCTGTCCTGGCTCCACTCCCTCCTAGCTTAAATGGTCTTGTGCAAATTATTTTACCTCAGTTTCCACCTTTGTAAAACTGAGACAATGGTAATAGTAGAACTTACTCATAGGGCTGAGTTAATTGTGTGAGCTGTGTAATAAGGGCTCAATAAATACCAGATATCACTGTGATGGATTGGAAGTGGCTTCCTCAGGAACCCATTTGACAGCCCTCCAGCTGGCAATAGCATTTCTTCCCTTAATTTTGATTCAGCTCTATTTTTTTTAACCTCAATGGGGTGACCTATCATACAGCTGGGTTTTATCCTTGGAGTGGTCAGTTTAATTTTTTTTCCCCCAAACTCCCAAATGTGTGCCTTTGGTTACAGTGGACACGGGTCAAAGGGCGTGGCTGACCGAACAGCTTGAAGTATTACTGTAATGCTGGATTAGGAGTGCAGTCTTCCTGTGGGAGAGAAATTCAAGATGGGCCTCAGGAGGCCTGTCAGTCTTCCCACCCAGCATCCCCTCTACCACTGCATGTTACCAGATATTCAGATGTGTCATCCACATACGATATGTAATGTATGCATTGAATTCAGCATCAGTGTTCCCTGCTCAAGAATCTGATGACCTGTGTAAGAAAGAATTTGTGTATGGAGGAATCTGGCTTATGTGCAAAGGAAAAAGTCTCCCCTGGAAAAACGCAGGCCTTACACATTTAGCAGACCCTCGTGTCCACAGAAACGGTCATTGGCAATTAGGCAACTGCTGGGAGATCAGAGGCAAGACCCGCACATGAAACAGAGGCGGCGCGGGAAGATCACCGCCTTCTATCTCTGAGTTATGGCGGCTGAGCTTGCCTCCCCCTGTGTCCAATCTGCTCTGAGCTTTTCCTGCTGTGGACAGAGGCCCCGGGGACTTTTACACACCCCAGTTTTCATGCAGCTTACTGATCCTTTTTTCACATGAATGAAAAACGCCTTTGATTTTTGAATACTCACGTCTGTTTTGTGTAACACTTAACTGATGTGCCAGATCATTCTGTACCTTAAAGGGGGTCTTGCACTGGGTTATTAAAATCAGTCCTTCTGTGAAGAGTCACTTTGCTCACTTAAAGGATAACTGCCCAGCCTCTCTTAATGGCGCTCATCTCTTTAAACCTGGATTAGGAAGGAAAGGAGCAACCAGAGCAGCAGTTGGAACCCAGCCAGAGCCCATGGATGAGGTGGGTTCAGCCACAAAAGGGACTTCAAAGAAACAGTATTATCTGCTGATCAGCTGATCTGAGCCCTCAGCCTTCAGCCCTGCTCTTCTTTGGGAAATTCTGGCTTCATGTGATTCATTCCAGTTAGAACTGTGCTAAGCCTGTAGAGACCTGGAACCAGTGATTCTAGTACATTTGTTCAGCTGGTAGAGAGCCTTGTTCCATTATCTAAGGAGTTCTCCATCTCTGGAGAGGCCCAGGAGAAACCACAGCATTGATCAGCTCAGCCCATATTGTTTCTTCCAGATAGGGGGGCGCTCTACTAGGTCCTAGGTCTGCTATAGTAAGTTAGATGATGTCCCTCCCTCAGGATGCTCAGCACTGGGAGAGGAAACAAGCTACAAGAGAAAGGAGACAGCCATTCACCTATGAAATTTTGGCAAATGCAACCATATGCTCAGCATTAGAAAAGAAAAGAAAGGGTAGTGTTGAAACAACCCACTTTCACTTTGTCCCTCTCGGTCAAGTGTGCCCTCTGGGCTCCCTGTGCCTCATGCCGCACAAGCATCTCTGCTGTGGTATAATTCTCTAGAGTTAAAGCAATTGTAGGTGAGTTGTTTTTTGTTGTTGTTGTTGTTTTGGGTTTTTGTTTGTTTGTTTGTTTTTTAATTTATACCTTACAGACCTGGAATTTAAGGAACTATCCCATTGGGTGCTCAGCCAAATGGCCAGCTGTTCCAATGCTGAGCCGCAGTTTTAAGTTGTTTTCAAGGATGTTGTGACTTTGTGGGTTTTCACTTTAAATGTTTTCAGAGATCACTACAGACACTAACAGTGAGACCAGATTCTTTGATCCTGCAACAGGAGGGACAGCAGCAGGTGCCATCATAGAGTGGGAGTTCCTGAGCAGTCAGGGCACATTTCCCAGAGGGGGCGGAGGGGAGGAGAAGGAAGGGTAGAGACAGTGGGGAAGTAGACTTGATAGGAAGATGTGGGGGATCAAGGGGGACCTCTGAAGTTACAACTTGGTCAGCCAAGCGTCTGGTGAACCATTCAGATGAGGAGCCACTGGTAGAGCCACTGGAGGGTCTGGTGCCTGCCAGTGCCCACGTCAGCAGACCACACGGAGAGGAAAGGCAGGGGCTGCAAAGCAGACTTGGAAGTTACTGGTGATTGAGGACATAGGAACCACACACACACACACACACACACACACACACACACACACACACCAGAGGGAAGAAGGCCAGATATGGGGTGTGCATGGAGAGAACAACCTTCTAAGCCATCCAAGTAGGAGCAGTGAAAGAAAGCAGAAAATAGCAGAGTGCAGGAAAAGCAAGGCACCTGGTGGAGCCCCCACGGCTGCAAGAGCAGGAAGGGACTGGGGCCTTAGGGGTCGCAGGGTGAGTAGAAGGAGCTCCCAGTCTCCCTCCTACACGGTGGTCTTAACAGCGGGATGAGTCACCTAGAAAACACAGCTGGCCCTTGGAGACCTTCTGGGGGATAATTTTAGCAGAATGCCCTTCCCAGAATTCTCTCCCCATCAGCCTCCCTGAGACCCCACATTAGACTCTCAAGGGCAAGTGACCAAGAGGACACATTACTTAACACCTGATTAGTAGCAACACAGAGACTACCTGGCCTGTGGTCTCAGGTGCCTGAGAACAGGCAGGAAGGGTGAGGGCAGCAGAGAGGGAAGGTGAGCAGACCCTGGGGGAGGGGTGTGAGGACATGATTCCTCTCCACAACTTTCAGCTTTGCGTTTGGCCAAGTTGACCAACCCTGCTGGAGGGGAAACTTCAGCCCACTGAGCAGCTACTTAGAGACACTTAGTCCCTTATAAGTCAGCCCCTACCAGACCCTGCTAGGGAGGTGCATGCAACCCCATTTTGCTCCCTCCTAGCCTAGGGAGAGGGTCTTAATTTTTAAATTTCCCCATATTTTAAAGAAATGTAAAATCAACTTTGAGCTAAGAGCCTCTCATATGTTCACTATGAGGGAATGTTTTATAACAGTTACGAATCCCTTGCTTGACTTATGGAGGGCCTGGGATGGGCATCTTGTTTACTCACACTGCAACCCTGAGAGGTGTGCGTAATCATCTCAGCTTTTTTTGTTTGTTTGTTTTATTTTTATTTTGTTTATTTATTTGTTTGGTTTTGGTATTAGGGATTGAACCCTAATGCCCAGCTGTCCAAGAAGGAGCAGCAAAAGAAAGCAGAAAATAGGAGAATCCAGGAACAGCAAAGGAAGAAGGGTTTCAAAGTAGAAGGGAGATTGAGTCAGATGCTGTGGAGGTCTGTAAGACACCTGTTGGACCTCACAGGGACACTTAATCCCTGAGCTACATCCCCAGCTTTTTTTATTTTTTATTTTCAAACAGGTCTTGCTAAATTGCTGAGGCTGGTCTCCAACTTGACATCCTCCTGCCTCAGCCTTCCAAATGGCCGGCATTACAGATGTATGCCACCACGCCTGGCTCTCTTCTCAGCTTTGTGAGATTGGGCTATCCCACAGCAGGGGATCCTTTAACTAGAGAACTCTACACAAAGCTTGTGTCACTGTGGACTGATTACACATAAGCACAAATAAAGAAACTCCAATGACCCATAATCCCAGCACCCACAAATCCCAATCATTAACAGCTTTACTCTAAAGAAAGACAGTTGGATTCCTACCTCACAATACTGAAAGCTAAGTTGCACTTTTAGGGAGGAAAAACTTACTTTCTCAATTAAAAAATAAAATAGTGGTTGGATGGTAGATGGGAAGGAAAATAGACATGCATTCATATATATAGTCATATATATATATATATATAGAGAGAGAGAGATACACAAATTCTCATATACAGCCAATCCTCTGTATTCTGTGTCCCACATCCAGATACAAGTAACCGAGGACTAAAATATTTGAAAAAAATAATTTTATCCATACTGAACATTTACACACTTTTTGTTATTTTCCTAAACAATATTGTATACAACTATTTAGACGGCATTTATATTATAATAGGGTATTAGTAATCTAGAGATGATTTAAAGTACATAGAAAGATATATGAAGGTTATATGAAAATATTATGCCATTATATATAAGGCCCTTGAGCCGTGTCTGTAATGGTGTCCCTGGGAGGTCCTGGAAGGGATCCTCCATGGATCCTAAGAGACAACTGTACTGAATTTGAGTCTGAGTTCTTAAGGAGTTGCTGTCCAATCAGGAGTTGAGGGGACAGGTCCATACCCAGTAGCTCACGGTAGCACTAATGTTCACTCTCTGTTCATTTATTCAGTATTTAGTGGGGGTCTTTATGCCAGGCACAATGATTAATGAGGTAGGTAGATAGGGCCACTGTCCTTGGAAGAGCTTGCATTTGAATTGGGAGTAGGAGTGTGAGGTGGAGTGGGGGAGCTCAGCAAGCGTGTGAGGTCCTGCACACACCGTCCTTCTCTAGAAGGAAGGACGGCTCTCCAGGGGTAGGACTTTGACCAATGCCCACACGTGCAAGGTGGGCAGAGGAAAGCAGAGCAGCCAGTCGCGGGGGAAGAGGTCAGAGAAGGAGGCATCCAGGAAGATGGTGGTCAGCGGGGCTGATACTGTGGAGGGTCTGAGGGGAAGGCCTTGGAGTTGGCACCTCTGTCAGCCCCGTCCCAGGCAGCTGAGTCCGAATCTGGCAGCCCTGGGCTGCAGCAGGAGGGCGAGAGGGGAGCAGCCGCTCAGCACAGACTTAGAGTAGACGAAGGGAAGAAAGCACGGGAGGAGCTGCTGGGCCAAGGGAGGTTTGGTTTTTATGTTTTTAAATGGAAATAGGTGAACAGTGCCTTGGTTTTAAAGAACACATCAATACAAAGTATAGGCTGAGTATCCAGGAACAGAAATGGGATGAGTTTCCCATCTTCTGGAGGAGGTTGCAGGGATGTGTGTGTGGCAGAGGATCAGCGTCCACCAAAGAGTGGACACTCGTGCCTTTGAGGGAGGAGGAACTTAGTCAGGTACAGAAAAGCCCCTGGATGGAGAGAAACAGTTAAAATGGAATAAGGGAAGGAGAATAGGGAAGAACTTAGGAAGAGAACATTCCTTTATTTCTTTTTTGTTCACTTTATGTTCCTTTACTTCATTTATCTACTTTTGCAATAATCCTTACCATCATGCATGCATAACTTTATAATGTAAAATATCTCACAAATATAAAAATGAAACAAATTGGTGTCCCAGAGTTCTTTCTGTACATGGTTATACAAATGTGTATGCACTCTGTCTTTGATACCCACACACACATACATGATCTCTTTTTGAACTTTGATTATGGAAAATTTAAAATATTTACAAGACTAGAGAGCAGTAAAATGGACACCCATGCACCCATCACCTGGTTTCAACAATTATCAACTCATTGCTAAACTTATACCTCTTACACCACCCATTTTCCCCTCCTAGATCATTTTGAAATTGATTCCTAGATACAGACATATCATTTCACCCATAAAGAGATGTATATATCTTTATGGGATTGAATTCAGGGGTACCCAACCACTGAGCCACATCCCAGCCCAATTTTGAATTTTATTTAGAGACAGGGTCTCACTGAGTTGCTTAGTGCCTTGCCGTTGCTGAGACTGGCTTTGAGCTCATGATTCTCCTGCCTCAGCCTCCCAAGCCACTAGAATTGCAGGTGTACGCCACCATGCCCAGCTCACCCATAAATATTTTAGTATGCAGCACTAAAAAAGGCCCTTTTTAAAAAAACCATAACCACAGAGTCATTGTCACAGTTAGTGCAGGTTGAGTCTCCCTTATCCAAAATGCTTCACACTAAAAGTACTTCAGATTTTGGAGTTTTTTCATATTTTGGAATATTTACATAGATTTTACTAGTTGAACATCCGTAATCTGAAAGTCTGAAATCTGAAATGTTACAAGCACCAA